>NC_092875.1:156887855-158087855 GCF_028372415.1 Notamacropus eugenii | reverse complement strand
TGGGGGTAAATATCACTGATCCCGCTTTGAAATAAGTAAAGTAACTTAGGAACACTCAAATCCCATAACACTGATTGGGAAGGGTGAGGGGGGGAAGAATTCTAGTAAACTTGGCAACTCCAGATGCCATCTTCAACTTCAGACAGAGGTCAACTATAATTCAATTATTTTATTTTTAAATTATTTCTAGATGAGATAGTTTAGTACATAGACTACAGTCATATAGTAAAAAAAAAACTAAAGTGTTAAATAATTGTGTTAACATGTACAGTCTTTCAATAAATCTTTTGTTTAAAATGTTAATCTTTTCATCTCAAATTAGACTTTACTACAGTTAAAATTACTTGTATTGCCTATGGATGATGTCAGTTGGTTACAACTTACCTAGGACTGCTTGGATTATGAAACTGATCGGTCTCACAGCTGCCTTCATTAAGATTTCTGGAGGAATTATAAACAGACATGCTGGGATGTTCAATTAGAAGGTTTTCCAAAGGACTGGTTTCCACCTTGATAGTGGTTAATCCACCTGCAGTGAAGCATGGGGGAGGGGTAATAAACCAACTCTCCTCCATAGGACAGGCCTCAAATTGGACGAAGCAGGATTCACTAGTATCAGCTAAACATTCCAGGGAAGCTGGTAAACAGGAAAAAACTGGAGGATGTTCATTAGGCGATTCTTCACTGATGTCTTCCTCTTCTACTTCTGTTGAAAAAGTAGTGTCTAAGTCATATTCCAAATTGAACAAGATGTTGAATAGTTCCACAGTGGAAATGGATGTCATGTTGATTATTCAAATTCATAGGGCACATGAGGGGAAAAAAGGGAAAATGTTATTAACATCACACATTATGTTCACAAGCCAGCCTCTATTTTCCTAACAAAGGTTTGGTTATCTGTTCAAGTCAGAGAAATGATTATCAACTATGACTTACCAAGGGCCTAATGGCTTACTGATTTTTCTTGTGTGTTGGGTTTAAAAAAAAAAAAAAAAGCAAATAAATTGCCAGAAAAACAAAAAATGAAAGTGTTCATTACCTATAATAAAAGTGGATTTTCACTAACTAGCTCTTTTTGTCAGTTTTTTAAGGTCTGTAAATGAATTACTGTTTATTTATGTTTTAGCTTTGTAATACATCAGGGTTGCTGATTTATTTATGCACAAACAGAATATTTACCACTTCTCATAATGATTATATACTGAAGATCTCTTACCTATAAAGTCAACAAGAATCCATTCATCATCCTCTTTTTCACTAAATTCTGGTTCTTTGCTAGGAGAGTTCTTGACTTCACCCACAAACATACTATTCAACCTCTGGAACATCGTTAAGGCAAGAATGAAACTTTGGCTGGTACTGTAGCTGTAGATTTCAAAACACTGTCTTCAATTAGCCCAATGGCACAGACAGGAAATTAAAGTGCATAAATTCTTATTTAAAGAAAGTATGGAGTGCAGAGATTATCCTCAGCTGAAATAGAAAAAGAATAATTATTGCTAAACAGGCACATTTATTTATAGCCCTCTAGTATTGTGTCTTCCTTCCCATTATTTCTAGACAGTCAATAGCCAAATGCTCATCCATGGAATGGAGGGGGGAAAAAAATCACTTCTTTCTTATGCTGTATTTGCTCTAGAGGCCAATGTGATCAACCAAGAAATATTTGTAATGCCTCTGAAGGAAGCCACAACCAGAGTTCTGACTCTGCCCCCAATACATACTTCATGGTACAGTACAGGTAAGATTGGTTGTATAGTCACCGAGGGGCTGAACTCAAAACCAAAGCTCGTTACAAAATGTTACATTTTATTTATGCAAAATTAGGATTCAACATCATCCAACATAGTCATTCTGTTAATAACACTCAGATTTATGAAGAAGTTAATTTAAGTCACTTGACCCTGTTTGCCTCAGTTCTCATCTGTAAAATGAGCTGGAGAAGGAAATGGCAAACCATTCCAGTGCCTTTGCCAAGAAAATCCCAGATGGGGACACAGAACCTCAAATATGACAAACAACAACAAATTTTGGATTAAAAAATAAGTTCATATAGAAAACAATCATATTCATGCATTTTTTCAGAGATTCCAGGCTAGGTCCCAGGAACACAAATGGATAAAGTGATAGTTGGAGTCACAAAGACCTGGGTTCAAACCTCTCCTCAGACACTGGTGTGTGCTGGTTTCCCAGGCTTCCCATAAGTCTCAGCAAAAATCCTAGCTTCTACAGGAAACTTTTCCCAACTCCTCTATTCTATTTCCTACTTATTGCGTATATAGCTTGGTTATAAATATTTGCTTGCTATCACACCCATCAGACTGAACTTGAGGACAGGGACTTTCTTTTGCTTCTTTTTGTATCACCAGTGCACATGGCATAGCAGACACTTAATAAATGTTTACTGACAGTTTGCTTCAGTTTTCTCATCTGCCATTTGGGTATTTATAACAGCACCTACCTCCTAGGGTTATTATGAAGATAAAACGATAAAATTAATAAAGCAATTTTCAAATGCTAGCTATTACTATTATTTTACCCTTTTGGCAAACTGCTTCAGATAAGAAGCCTGGAGATGAGGCCCCAAGAAGGCTAAGTATTGTCTCAGTTATAGGGCAGGAAATCCTGCTCAGTAAAAAACTGCTGGTTACCGTGGCTTCCCTGCCTCCTGGTAAATTTTCCTGCTATGAGGAACAAGGGTGTGGCCCAGAAGCAGTTGACTATGTCAGCTTTCCTGTGATGCTTATTTAGTGGAAACTATTTTATGCTGGGAACACTCATTGCTCTGCAACCAAAGATATTCTTTCAAAACATTTTAAAAACAATCCAGAAAGATATATCCAAGCCTTTAGGACCTCCTTAATTCACTTAATGGGGGAGCTTAATCAATTCTCAACATTATTCACAAATTGTATTTAACAGTGGCAAACTTCTGAACTAGCAATACTGGCTACTATTGGGTGCCATTTTCCTCTTCTAGAACTTCATTTCCTTACCTATAAAGATTTTGGACTAGACCTGAAGTTTCTTTTCATCTCTAAAATTCATTATTTTTATTGATTCTAAGGCAACTAAATACGGGTACATAGTGCCTAGCATATAGCAATCCTATAACAAATGCAGATTGAAACAATTCTAGGTCTGTATCCCAAAGAGATCATAAAAATGGGAATTACATGCAAAAATATTTATAGCAGCTCTTTTTGGGGTGGCCAAGAATTAGAAATTGAGGGGATGCCCATAAATTAGGGAATGGCTGAACAAGTTGTGGTATATGAATATAATGGACTACTATTCTTCTATAAGAAATAATGAGCAAGCAGGCAGATTTCAGAAAAACCTGGACTTTTGCATTAACTGTTGTGAGCAGAACGAAGAGAACATTTTACACAGTAACAGCAACATTTTATGTGATGACCAAGTCGGATATTCTTAGTTATTCTCAGCATTGCAAGGATCTAAGACAACTCCAAAAACACTCATGATAGAAAATGCTGTCCACATTGAGAGAAAGAACCATGGAGTCTGAATGCAGACTGAAGCATAAGATTTGCTCTTTTTTTCTTCTCTCATGGTTTCTCCCATTGGTTCTAATTCTTCTTTATAACATAACTAACGTGAAAATTAAAAAAAAAAACGCAGATTGATATAAAATAAATGGGAAAAATAAGTCAGTTTGTTCCAACCATGGGCTTCAGTTTGTCAAGGACACTCAGCCTGGATTCTGCAGGTCTTCAAGATTCATAATGCCTATAGCATGCAAGATACCATTGTAGAAACTGAGATACCAAGACGTGGCACAGACCTTGTTAAAAACAAGCCCGCTATCTAATGGAAAAGGCATACAATATGATCACAAAACACGTAAGTGCAAATAAAAGGGGTAAAATGCTAAGAAATAGGAGCTTTCAAAAATTCACGTTTATTTGAGAAATAAGCGGGAAAGTGTGGTCAGAAGCAACACACAGAGATGGGCCTCAAGATATGGGTTGGACAAAGAACCCTCAGATGGAATGCAGTTGAAATAGCAGAAGATACAAGATAAGCTGAAAAGTGAAGCTAGACTGTGAAGGGATTTAGAAAATTGGAACTGGAGCTACTTATATTAAGCAGCAAGGATGCAAATACATTGTACTCTTAAAAAGTTACTTTCTAAATGGGGAAAGAACACATTAAGGTAAACTAGAGGAGCAGGGAAGGATGGTAACCATTAAATGGGTAAGGAAATTGGCAGGGCAGTTGAGTCTAGAGAATAGGTTGTTAGCATGGCTGGGCTCCTCCTGAACAGGTGGTCAGGAAAGTCACCAATTAGAGTGGAGCCAGGGGCAGCTAGCTAGGTGATGCACTGGACGAAGTCAGAGTGAACCTGAACTCAGGAAGACAGATCTTCATGAGTTCAAATCCAGCCTCAGACAACTTACTAGCTGTGTGTCCCTGGGCAAGTCACTTATCCCTCGATTGCATTAAAGAAAAACTGGAGAAGAAAGTGACAAACTACTCCAGTATGTCAGCCAAGAAAACCCCATGGACAGTTGATCAATGGGATCATAAGTGGAACATGACTGAATGAATAACTACATAATGCTCAACTGGAAAGTTACTCAGCCAGGACTAGGAAGGATGAATGAAAGAAAGCAGGTGTGAAGATCACAAAATTGCAAATTTAGAGGCAGAAGCTTACAGGCCATCCCCCTGATTTTATAGAGGAAGAAATTTAGGTTGAAAAGAGGATGACTTGATCAAGGTCACATAGCTGTTAGAATACTGCTTTGGGGAAAAGAGATAGGAATCAATAGTTGCAGTAAGAGTGGGAAAGTATAGTCTGATGGGGAGAAGTTTTGGGGTGGTGAAACTAACAGAAGTTATTACTGGCTTGACTGTGTGGGGGTGGGGGTAAGGGACTGGAAAAAGATGACTCATGAGTAGTCAGTGCTAAGTGACTAGTAAGACAAGTGGTTGTTATCAAAAGAAAAAATTAAGAATGGCAAGCTTTCAGAAGATCATCTGTTTAGAATTAGAAGATCTTTTGACATCTAGTCCAGAAGTATCAAACTCATGGCCCACAGAACTCTTAAGTGTGGGCTAAACCAGATTAAAATGTAATGTTTAACAAAACACATAAAAATACAACTTAGAAAACATTAAGTTGTGCTTTTATAAGCAGGAATCTAGTTCTACTTGAGTCAGACACTGATCTAGTCCCAACCCCTTAATTTTATGAACAGAAAAAACCTCAGAGAAACTTGCCCCAGGTCACAATGGGTGATAGATAGAACCAGGATGTGAACATTTGAATCAAAGTCCAGTCCTCTCCATATGTACCATGCTACTCTCTTTAGCTAAAGAATTCAGTTTGAGGAATACCTATTAAACTTTACGATTTAACATAGGCATGGGCATTGTCCTTCCATTGCCATTCTGTCACCCCTAGGCAGAATACTCTTTGGATAAATTAGGTTTGGTCAAATGAGATAGTATTTGTAACACCTTAGCACAGTGCTTGACATACAGTAATCGCTATTTAAATGTTATCTATTATTGCTATTAAAAAAGCCCTGCAGTTAGACTGGCTCTAGAACATACTGATATGGCCAAGTAGTATTCAGATAACATGTATTCATTTCATAAGGAAGATGTTTTCATGAGCTCACCATGCATTCACTGATTTTGCACATTTACCAGTTACTTTTGCTACACTGGATATTACCTCGATTAAACCGGTACTCCCAGATTAACCTTATATGACTGAAAAGACAAAATTGAAAAATTGTGGTTTGGTCATTTTCAGTCATGTCTGGCTTTCCGTGAACTCATTTGGGATTTTCTTTGCAAAGATACAGGAGTGATTTGCCATTTTCTTCTCCAATGGATGAGGAAACTGAGGCAAACAGGGTTAAGTGACTTGCCCAGAGTCACAATGCTGATCTAAATTCAGGTCTTCCTGACTAGGTCTAGCACTCTAGTACTCTATCCACTTCACCACCTACCTTACCTGTTAAAACTCAAATAGAAATGAATCCCTGCTGTTAAACTACAAATTAACAAACTTAAAAATATAGCCCTGGAAATCAAGCAGAATTACAAGGAATAGTGTCAGCTCTTCTCAATTAGTAAAATAAAAGGAACTATACAAATTATATTTGAACTAGTACATTTTGGATTATATATATAACATCACTAAAAAGAATAGCTAGCAAAGATAGCAAGTCTGTATTTCTGGGATTAAAACAATGGAATTCTGCCCTGTCCTGTTCAGATACTATGGTATAGTGGAAAGATTATGGCTCTACAGTGGAAAAGATCCACTTACTATATGACCATAACCATGACACTTAATGCCTCAAAGATATTTGGAAAAACTGGATTAAGTACTTATACTACCTACTTCACTGGATGAATCCAGGTAAACTTATGTAAAACAGTTTGTGTAGACAAGATTGAGCTTAATATTTACAGGAATAGAATAGGGTCCTAAAAGAAAGTTTGTAAAACTAGCCAAGAATAGAGTGGACTTCTACATAAGATATAGCCCCAAACAAAACACAATACAGTGTAAAATGCCCTTGCATGGTATGGAAAAAAAAAAACCCAACTCTCTCTTCTTTGTGATTTGTTCAAGAGGATCTTTCTATATTTTGTTTGGTTTCTCAGAATTTAAGTCTAAAGATACTATGTAGCTTCAAATAGTTACTTTTTACAATCCATTAGTTTCACTTGGATTCGTAGTTGTTTTAATTGTACTTCAGCTGCCAGTAGGTGGCTCCAAAAAAACAAACAAAAATATCACACACCTAGACCAGATGTTTTCAATCTCTGCGTACACAGTGTTTGGTTTAGCTTTCAGAGTACCTGACTAAAGTACTCATCTTTCCCTTTTCTCTTCAGATCCTTTATTTCTATCAGCTATTTAAAGCATGATTTTTAAAGTTTCCCATTAAGTATTATTTCCATGCCTCAGCTGAGTCATTTAGAGTTCCAACTCTTGACAGACCCTCAAACACTAGGACTTCAAGTAAAGACTTTCAATTCATTTTCAAAGGGTCATCAGCCAGTCTTGGGAAGTAAGCATCTCTGAAAGTGACAGGAGTCCCCATTCCACATAAATCACAGATTTATGGAAATATTGAAGCATTTTAGCTGTGGAAGAAAATGGCCATGCTGATCCTGGTAATTTTAAAAGCTAATCTGAAGTATCTTCAGAGAGGTCAACTATATGGTAAAAATATATATATTATATATATATTTTCCATTCGTTTTTGCTTCCAGGATTGAGCCAGACTTTAAACTGAAGTTATTCCCCAGAGACTCACCCAGGCTTACAGTTACCCAGAAGGATGAAAGACAATACAAAAATCTAGCATTTAAGTGGTAATTCCCACCCATTAACCTTGAGGTATGCCACTCCCAGGGGAAGAATGAGAAAGATAACACATTAAAAACAAACAAAATAAAAAAGGATGAGGAGATGAGAGACAAACCAGTTAGTCACATGAATAACATTAGCTTAAGACTTAGGTTCAAAACACCTTTTTGCCCTGGAAGATTACACAATTGACTCAGAAGAACTGCGAATGTATCTCCCCCACCCACAGATTCTGAATTTTTAAAATAGTTACAAAAATCTACTTCTGGTGTATGGGCACTAGAACAAAATACTTTTAGTGGCCCAAAGCAATGACTTATTGTGACCTTTCATTAATAAAGTATTTAAAGACTTTTTAAAAAAATGCTATCTGGGAGAGAACTGAATGGTCAGTTGGGTGACCTGTACAGTCTCAGCTTCTTGCAAATTATCTCTAACAGTGGACAAAGTCTTCTCACCTGCAAAATGAAAAAAAGGCTGAATTTCATCATCTTAAAGATGCCTTAAAATGGCAGAAAGTATAAAAAGCTGAATGAAATGGGCAAGTCACTGAATTTCTCTAAGTCACATTTTCCTCAACCATAAACTCATACTTGGCACTACTTACAGGTTTTCTGTGAAGCAAAAAAAGGTATTGTTGGGGGAAAGGCTATATACAATGCACACCAATTCATGGCACATTTAAGTAGAAATAAAATGTTAAAAGTAACCTAAAGATAAGTTTTCAATCCTTTCTCCCCCCCAAAGCTACTCAAAACACAAAAAGAACCAGAGTGGACAACAGTAGTTAATTCCCTAGAGATGACCGGAAAGGTTTTTTTTCCCCCCTAATCTCTTCACTACTATTCCCAGCCTCAAATCTCAAATACAGAAGGTAAACATGAGGACTAATATACTTTAATACTAACAGCGGTTTTTAAAATGAAAAGCAGTGTGCTTGAAGACAGCACTAGCTTGGTTATACAAAAGCACATACAAAATACTCAATTCCTGATCGATCTCTGAGAACTTCTCTTAAGTGAGGCAAGCAACTATCAATTCCTCTAAGCAGAAAGGGTCTCTGACTATTGCTTTGACCAAAAAAAAGTAATCACGATGCAGTCAACCTAGTAAGAAACACTAGGTGGGTCCTTGAGCAGCAGAATGATCGATGTCTGCCACCAAGGCCATACCAATCCTGCCAAGTTTTTGCTCTAGGATCACCCCCACAACCTTATTGCAAAAAATAAACGTACTAATTTAAGTTAACATGTTCTTTTCCTAACATTTTGTGAGAAAAGTTAATATTATCCTTATTTTACAGATGAGGACACCAAGGTTTTATGGTTTAAGTGCCGTAAGAACGTTATGAATAAAGAATGGACTAAGGGACTCTCAAAAGTATCCTGAGAAATAGGTCTATTAGGGGGAAGCCAAAAGAAAGTATATAGAAAAATATTTATTGAGGGCTTACTTAAGTGTACATAACTGACTTTGCTCTCTTTGTATCCCCACCGCTTAGCACAGTGCCTGGCACATAGTATGTCCTTAATAAAGCTTATTGATTGATTGGAGTGATATGTCAGTGGGAAGAAAAATGGAAACAGTACCGATACAAGCAGGGGAAGCAATGACTTCAGTCCAGGTTTCGCAGACCTGAGGTGGGATGGAGCCCCGCTTCGTCTCCGCAGGTGAAGTGCGTCAAAAAACCTTTATTAATAATTGCCCTGTGCCAGACACCGTGCTGGCACCGGGACACAAAGAAAGGCCTTTAAAGGGCAGTTCCGGCCCTCGAGGAACTCACAATCCATTTGAAGGGAAACAGACAACTATTCACAGACACGCACCGTGACACACAGGGCTAGTAGGGAAATGATCAACAGAGGAAAGGCAGCAGGGTTAGGAGGGGTTGGGGGGAGCTTCCTGCAGAAGGTGCACAGTAGCTGGGACTTGGAGGAAGCCGGGAGGCGGAGATGGGGGGCACCGAGGAGGGGCACCGGGGGAGGAGCCCCGACAACCCGCCGGGAGAAGGAGGTGCAGAAGACGAGAGCCCAAGGAGGAGGCGGAGAAAAAGGTCCTGCCCACCACGGCAGAGAAAACAGGCCACCCCGAGGGGGAGGAGGCGGAGGCAGTAACCGGACACCCGACGCACACTCGGTTCCAGCGGTTCCTGGGGCAGCCCCCGGCCCGGCTACCGCCCTGTGCCCCCGCTCCGCCCGCCGCTCGGCCCCCCAGGGCAGCCACGGCCGGAGGGGCCTCTGAGGCTGGATGTACCAGGGCTTGCCCCGGGAAGAGGAAGTGAAAAGGCTACAAAGGCAATAAAGAGCGATGCGGGCGCGGCCGAGGACAGGCTGCGGGAGCCGGACGGCGGGGTGGCCAGCCTCCTCCGGCCAACGACCGGGTCTGAACCGGGAGGAGGACCAGGGAGCTGGCGGGGCGCCCTCGGCACCCACTCCCCTCCCGCGCCCGGACACTCACGCTGGCCTCGGAAACTGCAGCTGGGACGGAGGAGCTAGGGGGCTCGGCTCGGAACGCCCCCGGGCGGCTGAGGTAGCTGCAGAGGGCCCGGCGGGGGGAGCGAGCGGCGTCCAGATCAGCGTCCTCGTCTTCCCTCCCAGCGCCGCCGCCGCCGCCGCCGCTCCCGCTGTGGCAGTAGCTGCCGAGCCGCCGCCTCCGGTCCTTTTGTTGTTGTAGAGAGCACGGAACAGCTGATGGGTCGCACCGCCCCCGGCTCCGCCCCGGCTCCGCCCACCTGGCCCTGCGGCCAATGAGGAGAGAGAGAGCCGCAGGGCCGCCTGGGGAGAGGCTGTCACCAACGCACGTGACCTGACGGCGAGGCCGGGAGACCTTCTCAAGTTAGAAACAAGCCCGGGCAACAAAGGAAAGAGCCCAGGAGGGAGGGGGCGGAGGGAAGCTAGGGGGCTGCCGGGTGGGAGGGGGACGGGCCTGGAGACGGGCCGAGGAGAGTCGGAGAAGGCTTGGACGTGAGGACTTGCGCCTGAGTAGGACAAGAAGTACTTTCTGAGAGTGACTGGGCCAGGCGAGGCGGCGTTCTCTCGACCCTCCCCCGGGCAAAGGCCTTGGCGTCTTGTCCTCGCTGGCAAACCGGGGCCCGCGGGAACAGAGGCCTTGTCCCGTCCGAGCTCGGCTCGATCTCCGTGCAGGGGCTGCTTTCCGAGCCCCTTCTCATCTGGGCCAGCGTCCAGTGTATGACTGGACAGCCGGACAGCCCTAGTCCGAGCCCTTGGCTCGCAGAACGGTGTGTGCATGACCCCTACCCCCTACCCCCAACCCCCGCCAGCCAAGATAAGGGCCAGGCTCCACCCCCACTTGGAAGACTGGGCCCGGAAAACTGTCTGAAGCGGTTGTCTCCACCTGGAAGGCCCGCGACGCGCGGGGAGGGGGGGAGCTGGTCCGCCCAGGTGCTCAGCAGGGGGTTACAGCAGCGCCACCTCCCGCCTGGGCGGCCTTCCCGTGCGTCCTTGGCTCTCACCACCAGCCTTGCTTGGTGTCTATGGCAAGCTAATGAATTTCTACACCTCTGGAAAGTGGGGATGACCTATCTCACCAGGTAGTAACGCGGGGATCGAGTAACAGTTTGAAAACATTTGAGAATATAAAGTTATGCAAATATAACAGTGCTAGAGAGTCATTTGGGGGAGATAGGGAGCCTTTCCTCTGATATACCCCCGGGCAGGAATGCCTACGGGAAACTGGGACCAAGTCGCAGCAGGAACTCACTTACTGGAACATTTGTGCTTATAAAGCTGTATGTTATCAACATTTTCCTCACAAGAATTATGTAGGCCAAGTTCAAATCCCAATTTTGTACACAGAAATGGCGTCAGTGAATTGAAGTGGCTTTCTCTAAATCTAATTACGGTCAGGGCGTTGCATCATACTCCTAGGCTCGTAAGTAGAGCTGGAAGGGCTTTTAGAGGTTATTGCCTCCAAGCCCCATCAAGCCACAAGGTTTTAGGGCCGTTTTTGCAGAATGCTCTTCCAGGAGCCAATAACTGTAATAATGATGATGATAACTGACAGCACTAAAAAGTTTGCAAGGGCGAAAAGTACCTTATTTGAGACTCAAAGCAGCTCTGTGAAATCAGGAAAATGGAGATCAGGGATCAGTTAGTATTGTGTCTCTTGTAAATTTGGCATCTCCTTGAAGTACCAGCATGCATGGTATGCTAGTGTGCAAGAAGCCTCTTGAATCTGCTTGTTGGAACTGAAATTGATGTGAATGTGATGAAATCTTAACTCTGGGTGACTTCTGCTTTAACAGAAAGGGCCACAGCAGCAAAGTCACCTAAAGGTATGCCCTTATTCCTCTCTAGGCTGCAGGAGGACTCTCTCTACCATGCTCCACCTTAGTTCAGTCCTGGAACTGTCTCTCTTTGATTGAAATGCCCCTTCCACAACCTCCATTTAAGAAGGTCCAAAAAGCCACCCTGTCTCATTCAGTGCATGGCTGCATTTACCTTCCTTTACCCCTCTCTGCTCTCATTCCCCTTTTCTTCCTTTTAGATATTGTCTCCCCCCATTAGAAAGTAAGCTCCTTGTAAAACAGAGCTACTACTACTTTGTACTTTTCAACCACTAATAGCAAACATTTATATAAACTCCTACTGTGTACCAGGCACTAAGCTAAGTGCCTTGCAATTATCTCATTTGATCCTCATAACATGCCTGGGAGCTAAGTGTAATGTATTCCCATTTTACAGATGAGGAAACTGAGGTAATCAGGTTAAATGACTTATCCAGAGTCACACAGCTGGTACATGTCTGAGGCTATATTTGAACATTATTCTCCCTGGACTGCAGACCTAGCACTCTATCCACTGTACCACCCAGCTGTCAAGAAACATTTATTAAGCACCTACTGTGTACCTGATACATTGCTTAGCTCTGGGAATAAAACCAAAGACAGTCCCAACCCTCAATCTTAAGCGGGGAAGACAAGCAAACAAAAGGAAGCACAGAAGTGGTGTGGGAGGGAGAGATGTCACTGTGGAACATTTGGGTCTAGAGTCAGGAAGACCTGAGTTTAAATCTTACATCATACACTCCATAACTCTGGGACCTTGAGCAAATCACTTAATTTAACAGCCTCAGTTTTCTCATCTGTAACTCATATGTTTTCTCATCCCAACTTCAAAGGAATATTGTGAGGATTTTTCCCTAGTGGAAGGATCGGATGAGAATAGTTTGTTCCAACTGCCACTAAAGGAGACACTGGAGCATTTAGAGTTTGGTCAGGCATCAGATGCCAAGGTCATCCACTGCATCCTGGGTCATCCCCAGTTATCTTGACTTTTGTCCTGCCACTTCAGTGACTCGGGAAGAGAGTGAGGCTAATGATCTTGTCCAACTCTGCTTCACTTAAATCTAATTCACTCAAATGTCATCACAGGTGATGCCACTGGACCTCCGAAAAATGAAGGACAAATAACAATGAACACTTGTAAAACGTATTACAAACCTAGAAAGTGCTATATAAATTCTAGCTATTATTATCATTGACTCTAAAGACGAAAAGTGTAGCTTGGCTCAGGAAACAGTACCTCACTCTATACTCAGGATAGACAATAAATGTTGCCTGTTGTCTGACTTCAGGGGTTGCTAGCAACAGAACTGGTGATATTTGCCCTTTCTGGACAAATTTAGGTGCTCCTAGTATGTGATCTAGATATTATTACATATTGTTTTGTCTCAACTTATATTGTCTTTTTTTCCTCATGTGAAAGTTTCAAGGAACTTTAACTGAGTTTTGAGGGATTATAAGATTTGGATAGCTAGAATAATAATACTAATAATAATAGCAGCTGATATATACATTATCCTTTACCTGCATTATCCCAAATGATGCTCAAAACTTTAAGGAAGATGCTATTATTATCCCTGTTTTGCAGATAAGGAAACAGACTCAAAAGTCATTAGATGACCAGCCCATAGTCACACAGCTAATGTCATGTTTAAATATACTCAGAAAAAAACTCATGGTTTATTCCCCCACACTTAGACCTCTCCCAGATTTCCCTGTTTCAATTGGAAGCACTACCTTCCTTTCCAGGTTTGCTATTTCCATCTCATCCCTGACTCCCAACAATTACCCTACATGTCCAATAACTGCCAAATCTTGTCTTGTTTTCCCAAACCTCTTCATCCTTCATATGATGTTTCTTCTTCACTCACTTAGCTACTGTCCAGGGTCAGGTCCTCATTACTTCTCAAAAGGATTTACAACAGCATTCTAATTTGTCTCTCTGCCTCAAGTTTAGAATGCTTACTACTACCCCTAGAATCACATATGAACTCCTTTGTTTGACGTTTAAAGCTTTTTACCACCTGACCCCATCCTCCCTTTCAAACTTTATTATGTTTATTATATGTATTACTGCCTTCCTTGCAGTCTTGCCAATCCCTTCTTTCACTGGGGAGTTCTTGGAACCTCCATTTGGGGAAGGGCCTAAACTAACTCTCATTTGGTGGACTGAGCCACCATGTCCCACCCTCCTATTTTTCAGTTCCCTTTTGTGTGTTTACTTCTGTCATTGAAATGTAAACTCCTGCTTTTCTTTTTGCTCAGCACAATATGTGGCACATAGTAAGCGAGAAGAAGGGAACAAGCATTTATTAATCTCCTACTATGTGCCAGGCATTTAGTGAGCACTTTACAAATATTAGCTCATTTGAACCTCACAACAACCCTGTGAAGCAGGTGCTTTAATACCCACTTTACAAATGAGGGAACAGGCCAGCCAGCTGAGGTTAAATAACTTGCCCAGAGTCACACAATCAATAAGTAGAAGTATAAAGCAAACCAACCTCTGTCTCCTAGGAGTTTACATTCTAATGAGAGAGAGTATGTGTGCACATCTCTTAAGTTATACACAAAAAGCAGAAGAAAGATAAAGTAATTTGGGAGAGAAGGGCAGAGACAGAATTTGAATTCAGTTCTTTCTAACTCCAGGCCCAGCTCTCTATCCATTGCATCACCTAGTGTTTAACAAATGCTTTTCCACAGACTCAGTCTATAATTAAGACAAACTGAGCATTTTCTTATTCCCCTCACATGACCCTGCATCCCCCATCTCCATGACTTTGTGCTGGCTGTCCTCCATGCCTGAAACACCCCCCTTCCTTACTTCTGCATTCTGGAATTGCAGGTTTCCTTCAAATCTTAACTAAAACTCTATCTTCTGCATATACTTTCTCTGTCATTCTCTCCCAAATTACTTTATATTTCTTCTGCTTTTTGTGTATAACATATAGATGTGCACACCCTCTCTCTCATTAGAATGTAAACTCCTAGGAGACAGAGATTGGTTTGCTTTGTATTTCTTGTCTCCTCAGCTGGAGGATAGGCACTTAATCAGCCCTTGGTGATAGACTGATTGATGGATTCCTGACTTCTAGTCCACTATAATTCCCATGATGGCAAGCTGCTTTTCACTAGAAAGGCGAGGTGAGGACATTCCAGCTTGGCAGACATGGGGTGAGCAGTAGATAGAGTGCTAGGCCTGGTGTCAGGAACATTTATCTTCTTGAGTTCAAATCTGGTCTCAAATACTTACTAGCTGTATGACCTTGGGCAAGTCATTTAATCCTGTTGAATTCAGTTTCTTCTTCTGTAAAATGACCTTGAGAAGGAAATGGCAAACTACTTAAGTCCCTTTGCCAAGAAAACCCCTAATGAGGTCAGCAAGAGTGGGATTAGACTAGAAGGATTCAGCTACAACAAAATGTTACCATCACAAAAATATCAGTCTGGGAACGGTAGACAATTGATATTTACACTTATTCTAAGCCAGGGGTGGGAACCTGAGGCCTCAAGTGGCCCTCTAGATCCTAAGTGTGGCCCTTTGACTGAATCCAGACTTCATAGAACTGAGGCCACACCTGTAAACCATCAAAATCTAAACAATGAGCCATAGAGGTTGGGAGCTATTATTGGTCAGTCAATGAAAACCAGAGTGATTTGGGTTTAAAGGTGCAGTCAAGTCCTTTTGGAACCCAGTAGAGACCATGTATCTGTCATTTCAGAACCAACTAGTATAACTAAATTTGAAGAAGTAAATTACCATATTGGCCACAGAGCCATAGAAACTCAAGAATATTTAATAAGTGACAGAAGGTCATAGTATCAGATGGCTGTTGGAACTAGCTGAAGCTGAAAATTAAAATAAAAATAGTTTTGAATTATTCTCCAATCAAAATATTCAAGACTGCCTTTCAAGGCTGCTTATGAAATCACAGGTCCAGACTAAATAAATAAATCAAAAGTTTAGTAGTGTAGTTAAAATCAAAATGTAAAAATAATTCCATGTTGCTAGAAAGAAGCCTGGATTTTGGGTCTGAGAGTGAGGATTTGAATCTTTATCATGATGCTTAATTTTTGTATAACCCTTGAGGATTTGCTTAGCTTCTGTGGGCTTCATTTTCCTTTTCTGTTAAATGAGAGAGTTGTATTAGATGATCTCTTATGTTTCCTGCCAGCTCTAAATCCAGGGATCTTTTGTGTTGCAATAAAAAGATAAACCCAAGCAAAACAAGAGTCATAGAGCTAGCCTTTTTATGGTGAATTGAGTCTACAAACTTATCTAGGAGCTAATTATCTTTGTGTTTGCTCACTTTCTGATTCATAATTTTTCCAGCTCACACTTATCTAGTACACACAAGTTCAGCAGACAGGATCTCAATTGCCTAGGAGTGCAGTCCCGTCATGGAGTTAAACACCACACCTGCTTTGTGTATCCTATCTCAGATTCTGGCCTATGAAAAGTCAGTCAACTTCTACACAAACACAAGATCAGTCTACTGTCTTAGTTTATGGAGATTTCTTTTGCTATTTTGCCTATTCCATTTATAACCCTTGTCCTAGTTCTTGGATTGCTGCTGACTGTTCTCTAAGGTACTCTTTCCTCTTCTTTATCTACCACGGTAGAACTGATTCAGGCAACGGAAGACCAGGTTCCTTTAGAGATAATGCTGCCAATTTCATAGTTTTACGTATATACACATGACTGTTGCTGCCATGCTGGTTTGTCACTGAGGGTGCTACCAAATAATCTTGCCTATGGAGCAGCAAATAGAAAACAATATGGTTGGCTGCTTCCTGGCAGGTTCCTAAAGAAAGAAACCAACATCTATACTGATAGAAATCTTGAATTTCAGAAGTCCATTTTAAAGAAAAAGAAAAGAGTCAGGCTAGTTTGGGAAAACTGAATGCAGCAATCAGTAAGCGAGTAGTGTTTACTGAGCACCAACTCTGTTTTTCTATGTCCTGGGCCTGGTACTGGGGTAAATCAGAGTCAGCAAGATGAATTAACAAGCATTATTAACCACCTACTATGTGCCAGGCATTGGGCTAAGCATTGGGTATATAAAGAAAGGGGAAATTATTCCCTATTCTCAAGGGGCTCACAATCTGTATCATGCAATGGAAGGAGACAACATGCAAATAATTATGTACAAATAAGATAAATATGGGATAATCTGAAGATAATCATAGAGAGAGGGCTATAAGATTAAGGAACAATGGGAGAAAGGCTGTTTAGAGAATAAGGGAGATTTAAGCTAAGACCTAAAGGAAGCCAGGAAAGCCTGGAGGTAGAGAGGATGAAATCAAGAGTTTCAGGCATGGAGAACAGCCAATGAAAACACTTAGAGATGGAGTGTATTGTGCAAGTAGCAGCAAGAAGGCCACTGCTACTACATCACAAGCAGTAAACTTGGGAGGGAGCACAGTACAAGAAGACTGGAAAGGCAGAAAGTGGTGAAGTAGTAGGACATCTGCCCCTCAAGAAGTTTATAATAAGTTATATGAGATTAACATAGCCAAGGGTTTGGTAAACGACATAGCACTAAAGTACAGTAGACACTAATGAAAAGGGAGATCAATGAGGGCCAGAAGTCAAAGTTTTAAGGAATACCATTTTCTTCCATCTTCTTTTCAGCTTCCTTTTTTGTGTAGGTTTCCCTCATTAGAATGTAAGCTCCTATATCTATAATCATATAAAAAAATGCTCCAAATCACTACCGATTAGAGAAATGCAAATTAAAACAACTCTGAGGTACCACTTCATACCTAAAAGATTGGGAAATATGGCAGAAAAGGAAAATTATAAATGTTGGAGAGAATGTGGGAAAATTGGGACACTAACAAATTGTTGGTGGAATTGTGAACTGATACAACCATTCTGGAGAACAATTTGGAACTATACGCAGAAGGCTATCAGACTGTATACTCTTTGACCTAGCAATACCACTACTAGGTCTGTATCCCGAAGATATTTTTTTAAAAAAGGGAAAAGGAGTATTTGTAAAATACTTATAGCAACTCTTTTTGTGGTAGCAAAGAATTGAAAATTGAGGAGATGCCTATCAATTGGGAACGGCTAACAAGTTGTGGTATATGATCATAATGGAATGCTATTGTGCTGTAAGAAATGACGAGCAGGCAGGTTTCAGAAAAACATGGAAAGACTTACATGACTGATACAAAGTGACATGAGCAGAACCAAGAGAACATTGTACACAGTAACAGCAGTATTCTAAGATGATCAACTATGAATGACTTAGCTCTTCTCAACAATGATCCAAGACAATTCCAAAGAACTTATGATAGAAAATGCTATCCACATTCAGAGAAGGAATTGATGGAGTCTAAATAAAGATCAAAGCATACTATTTTCTCATTTTTTTTCATGGTTTTTCATTTTTTATCTGTTTCTTCTTTCACAACATGACTAATACGGAAATAGTGGGACCATCTCCAGCTGTCCTGATCTATACCTGACCACTGGCTCCTCTCCTCTCCTCTTTTCTTCTCTTCTTTCCTCCCCTCTCTCTCCAAATGAGGTATCATGTCCTGGACCTGAGGGTGCTCTGCCCAAAGGATGGTAAATTTTGATGGCTGAAACCTACCTTGATACCTTGGAGTTTATTGGTTAGATTTCTTTCTTAAAGCACATGCCTCAAACCCAATACCTTCTGGTTCTCATTGACTGGCCAACAACAGATCCCTGCCCAAGCACCACTTAATAGTTGTTTTTTGCCTGTATCCCCCCAACCTCTCCTACTTCCCATGACTCAGAGTAAATATAAATTGTAAGTATTTTTCTTTTGTCTAGAAACCCTGAGGATCTTACCCTCTCAGTTTGATTTTGATTTTTTAAATTTATTTTGATGGTTGTTGTTTAAAGGGGCCATGCCTTGACTCACTTCTTAAACAGCCCTAATCAGTGAATGGGCATTGCCTCAGTCAAAATCAGAACTTGGAAAGACTTTAGCTTAAAAAGGCCAAGGTCTCCCACTGTATTCTGGTCCATCTCCAGTCATTCTGATCTATATCTGCCCACTGCACCCAGATGACTCTGGAGGAGTCCTCCATAACACTCCCTCACTCAGTCCAATTCATTTGCAAGTCATCCTGATATCGTGGTCCTCTTGGAGAACAAAAGACAAACCACAATATAATATGTAAATATGTTTTTCATAATTGTGTGTGTGTGTGTGTGTGTGTATATATATGTGTGTATATATGTGTGTATATATGTGTGTGTATATATATATATATATATATATATATATATATATATATATATATATATATATATATAAAACCTATATCAAATAGCTTACCATTTAAGAAGGGGGCGGGGGGGAGGAAAAAAATTTGGAACTCAAAATTTTGAAAAAACTTATTAAAAATTGTCTTCATATGTAATTGAAAAAATAGAATACTATTTTTTAAAAAAGAATCTAAGTTCCTGGAAGACAGGGACTTTCTACTTGTAGTTATATTCCAGAGTTGAGCACAGTGGTTGACACATGGCAGATCTGATCCCCAGATTTCAGCTCTCTTCTCTGCTTTAGAAGGAGTTTAGTGGTGTGTTGAGAATTCAAAGGAGGAAACTATGTATCACAGTGAACAGAGCACAGGCCCTGAAGTCAAGAGGACTTAAATTCAGATCCAGTCTTTAATACTCACTAGTTGTGGGATGCTGGGCAAGTCAATAACCCTGATTGCCTCAAAAAAAAAAAAAAAAAAAGACAGTACCTGCCTTCAAGGAGCTCCCAATCTAATCAGGGAGACAACTTGCAAACAAGCTATGTAGAATATAATTAGGAAATAATCTACAGGAGAAGGCACTGGAATTAAGATGGGATGGGAAAGGCTTCCTGTAGAAGGATTGGGTTTTAGAGTTCAGTCATTAGCATTCCAGAGAGTTACTTAACAGCATCCTTCTTGTAGAAGGAAAAGCCTAACACCATGAATGGGCTTGGACAGGTGGGAAGTGGGGATAGAGCAGTGCGACCTTGCCATTCTCTATTATTGCTATGAATTATTTGGATGGGAAATTGTTGGGATTGGAAGCTCAAATCCGTGTGGATGGTCTCGGGCGGGTAAAAGTGGGACTTCTAAATCTTAGGGTCTTACGAGGCCCTCCATGAACAGCGGGGATTCAAGAAGGTCAGACTGAGCTAGCTCGGCTAGCTCGGGTATTTCCGCCTCTCCCCGGGAGATACGTGATGGGTGGAGTCTCCCTGCCCTCGAGATTGTCCCGGATTGGAGCACACCTAGTTACCTAACAGCACGGTATTGAGATGCAAACTGTGCGGCTGAAGGTTAAGTAGGATTGAGGAAGCCTGAAAGCTCTCTCTTAGCACGTGTGGAGCCAAGAGGACAGTAGGCTCCGCTTCTTTTCTTTCTCTCTCCCCTCCCCCTCTCTCCCCGCTTGTACTTCTACTTCCAATCCCTTAAGCTTAGCCTCCTTAGGAAATCTCCCCCTCTTCCTCCTAAGGAAGACCCCCCTGCACTTGTAACTAGACCCTGTAATAAAGCTCAACCCTTGTTCGACTCTGGAACGTCCTTTCTCTCATATGTGCATCCGGCTTGGCCAGCCGAAGACCTCGGAGGTGAGGTAAGAAAGACTCGGGTAGCCCAATACAGGCCTCTAGGCCTGGCAGGAAATGACTGATGGGGAGGAGATTATTTGTCAGCCCCATACAAACACCAAAATATATTCTTCTTTTTGAAGGAACCTAAAACACAAAAGTTGTACAAACACTGAGGGAACTATGTAGAACTTAGGGCAGGGGGATTCACAGGAACATCAACAGGTTGCCCTGATAGCCACCACAAGTTCAATACCCTTTCTGGGGGAGCTGATTTGCTATCTGAGTATTGTTTAGACTTTTTCTATCTATTTATGAACTTCTATGAATCTTTTGCATTTTCTGTGGATTGAAATAAAAGTTGTCATACTCTACACTTATATTATTGTTGTTCAGTCTTTTTTCAGTCATGTCTGACTCTTTATGACAATATTTATGTGGGGTTTTTTTGGCAAAGATACTGGAGTGGTTTGCCATTTCTTTCTCCAGCTTGTATTACAGATGAGGAAACTGAGGCAAACAGGGTCAAAAGATTTGCCCAGAGTCACACAGTTAATAAGTGTCTGAGCCCAAATTTGAATTCAAGATGTATCTTCTTGACTCCAGGCCCAGCTCTATCCACTGTACTACCTAGCTGCCTTCTCACATGTCATATATGTCATAACTCTCATATTGTTACTTTTTGTGTTTATGTAGGATCTGGAGAACCCGTTATCTTCCTTTGGGAAAGCCTAGACACAATCTATCCTCTCAGTACAAGTCACCACCAATCTTGAGGGCATAGGGATTATTTCCTGGTTCTTGGACATCACATCTCATCAGCCAAACAAATCATTCAATAAATAAAACTTGGCTTCACATTTTGTACAGACAAGGGTTGCAGATGGTAAAAAGTAACTCAGTTGCTAGAAGGTCCCTGAGATGTGAGATCTTCTTTTGAGAAGCCTTCCTCCTGAACACTGGTTTTTATCTTTGTAGACAGGGCCAACCTCCTAACATCATTATAGCCTTATTGTTTCAATCTCTTGTCTTTTACCTCCTGGTGTGTCACTTCAAGGTTAGCAAAGAGCAGCAACTGACATGGTTGTGGTTACCTGAGTTAGGTCTCAACTGTGCCTCATTAGGAGCTGGTTAAATCTTGAAGACCACCTAAGTTAAAATTGCAAGGGTAGGTGGTAGTCCTGATACTTACAATTGTAGATGTGGTTTAATGCAAAATATGCCAGCATCCAGACATTATCACTGACAGATTGTGCCTCCAAATACTCCCCCCCCTTTAAAAAAGTCATTTGTTTGTGTAAAAAAAAAATCCTTCATTTTCTTCTGTTATATTTAGAGAATGGGAATTTTAAGGCTTGTTTTCGCCAGCTTGCTTGTGGAAACCACCTGGGGAGCAACAAACATTTGTTTTTGATAGCAAGGTATTTGGAACTTCTGTGGTTTCAATTTCTGTTTCAGAATCTGTCTGATGTAACTAACACCTTGTTTTTTCATACTGTTTATGGGTAGTTTTTGCCATTCTTTAAGGTTCAAGGGTGTTGTTTCTACATCAGCTGTGTAATATATTATAATGAGATATCTCCCTTTTCCTTTCTTTCTCACTCTCTTTACCCAAAAACAAAGAAGGGTGAAGAAAGTCTAGTAGTGCCAACCTGTGAGCCTTTTTGATCTTTTGATTTATGTGAATCATTACAAACACAGAATCACAGAAAGCTGGACCTTAGGAATTTTTATCTAGTCCAGCCCGCTCATTTTAGAGATGAAAAGACTGTCCTGCCCAGAGGAAGGTCAATGACTTGCCCCAGGTCACATACTTAGTCACAGATTAAAAACAGAACCCTGGTCTCCCACTGCAAGTTGTGTTCTTTCCATTACACTGTAAAGCCTTAGCTGAATTCTAAAAAGTAGATAACAATTCATATATATCTTGATTTAAGATTTACAAAGTATTTTCCTGTGAGGTAGGGAGTGCAAGAATCCCCTTATGCCCATTTTATAGATAAGGAAACTAAGATTCAGGAAGCTTTATTCACTGGCTCAGGATCACAAAGGAAATAAGTTCAGCCCTGAGGCTCAAACCCACTTCGTAGGATACTAAAATAAGTGTTTTTCTCACTATATGATGTAAAAATAGGGGCAGGTAGGTGGCATAGTGGATAGAGAACTGAGGTTAGAGTGAGAAGACTCATTTCCCTGAGTTCAAATCTGGCCTCAGACACTTAGTAGCTGTGTGACCCTGGGCACACAGTTTTGCCATTTGTAAAATGAGCTGGAGAAGGAAGTGGCAAACCACTCTACTAGCTTTGCTATGAAAACCCCAAGAGAGTCTTGAAGAGTCAGACACAACTAAACAATAAATGTAAAGGATGGTGGAAAATACTCCCTTGAAACCTTGACCTCATCAGTCTGTAGTCAATGAACAAGAATTTGTTAAGCTCCTACTATAAGCTAGGCACTGGGTATACAAAGAATTTCAAAGAATACAGGGAGCTTATCTTCTAATGGGGAGACAGTAAGTATATACATATATATGTGTGTGTATATATATATATATATATATATATATATATATATGGAATAAATAAAAGAGGATAAATACAAATTAGGAAGGGAGGGTACTAGCAATTGAGGAAATTAGGAAGGGTTTCATGTAGAAAATGGTGTTTAGGCTGTACCTTGAAGGGAGAGAGAAATTCAGTGGAATACAGAAGAGACTATTCTGGTGCTCGGGCATCGATGGAATGCTATCTGTGGCTTTTCAAGCTAAAGAGAGGAGATCCTGAAGAGATGACCGCCTAAACAGGAAACTGACACCCGCCCCCAAACCCTGTCAGCTTCACATACCTAGTCAAGCAAAACCCCAACAACTCAGTATGCCAAATAAACTTCAGAAAAGATCTTTTTCCACTTTGGAAATCCTGAGGTACAGGTGTAGCAGACCTGGGCCCTGAGAGAGAAAAGTTTTGTTTGAGACGTTTTGCTTTTGAGATGTCTCCTAGATGTCTGGTTTGAAATTTCTAATATGTAATTGGTGATGCATGATGCCGGACGGAAGTTCAGGGGGGAAGGCTGGGGCAAGATATAGAGCTCTCATGCAAATAGCAAAAGTACAGTTTTCTGTACAGCTATGAACCCAATTTCAATTAAATACCTTTCTGCTACCAAACTCTATTTATACTCTTACTACTTTTCTTGTCTCTCTTCTTTCCCTGATTCATTCATTTATAACCTCTTTTTGTTCTTTATTTTAAAAGATGAAATTTACTAAAAATAAAGGCAAAGACATCATAGTCAGGATGCTAGACTTGGAGTGAAGAGGAGCCATGTCCTACTTCTGATACCAATTAGCTGTATAATGATGGGTAAGACATTTCCCTAAGCTTCAGTCTCCTCATCTGCAAAATGGGTATTATGATAATACTTATAGCGTCTTCCCAACAGGATTGTTGTGAGGATCAAATGAGATAATGTATGTAAAATGTTTTTGCAAAGTTTAATTTACCATAGATATGTCTGCTATTGTTATTAAATCTTGTAGTTATAGGACCTTTTCTTCATTCATTTTCAAATTCCCACAGATTACTGAGTTCAATATAAGAATAATTTAAATGATGTGAAGGCAGCTAGGTGGTGCAGTGGATAGAGCACCAGTACAGGAGTCAGGAGGACCTGAGTTCAAATCTCACCTCAGACACTTGACACTCACTAGCTGTGTGACCTTAGGCAAGTTACTTAACCCCAGTTGCCTCCTCCTGGGTCATCTCCAGTCATCCTGATGAATATCTGGTCACTGGATTCAGAAGGCTCTGGAGGAGAAGTGAGGCTGGTGACCTGCACAGCCCTCCCTCACTCCAAACAAAGTCAAATGCAGGTCATGTCATTATTTCTCTGATGGCATGGTCTTCTTGGGCAAGGAAGGATGAGCACAATAACAATTTAAATGATCTAAGCCTCAACTAGCTCAAGTCTCATATGCTGGAAATCTCTAAAATCATCTGAAGTTACAGAAATTTATTAACAAACCAGGAAAAGAAATGTGCATTTTAAAACTAAAGCATGTATTCAGGATTAAAAGTAATTTTAAAAGTAAAGCATTTACTCAGGATTAAAACAAATAGGAAAATAATCTCAAAGCCCACTCAAGGAATTAGGGTGATTCTATGGTGGTTTTAGGTGAGGGTGGAGGGAGGAGAGAATATATTTCCATAAATTCATGATCTAAGGTGAGGAGAGTTCATGGAACTAGTCTCTGAAACCAGGATGTGGAACATGCCTCACAAGATTTCAGTACTGGGAATTACAATCAGGCACATGCTTGAGGCCTAATGCCTCCTGAGGGAACCGAGCCTTTTCAATTAGACTGCCCTCTATTGTATCTTCAACAAGCCATTTAAAAATATATAGCACTTTACAGTTTTTAAAATCCTTTGATATGTGTGTATATATATGTATTTCTATTCATTTTGTCAGAGGTTCTGTCCTTACTCAAAGGGACTGGCTATACTTTGAAAAACTCTCATTTCTCTGAAACTTTGTCCCTGCTCAAGAGGAACATGCCAATTTCAGTATTTGGCACTCTCCCAAGGGTAGCAATTAGTTTCCCTAAAACACATGGGCTTATAAGGCTCAAACATAAAACAGTTTTATTTACCAAGGAAGAACTAATAAACCAGTCCATGGAGAATTAAGGGGCACCTCTCCCAGATGGGCCACCATCCTCCAGAGATCTGTATATTCTCTGTGCCTGACAATACCACCTTTTGTGAAGCACCAGCCAGAAGCCAAGCTTGCCCATGATAAGGCAGGCAGATATCTTTGTCTGAGACACCTTGTTCTTTCTCAGGCAGCTTACCTCTCCTGGACTTCAGCCAGCTCTTATAGATTCCCTCATCTTTTTTTTTCCTTTTTTAAAAAAAGTTTATTTATTTTTAGTTTTCAACATTTACTTGCATAAGTTTTAAATTTTCTTCCCCTCTCTCTTTTTCCCCCTCCCCAATATAGTATGCGATATGATACAGGTTCTATATATACATTCCTATTAAACATATTTTTACTTTAGTCATGTTGTATAGAAGAATTAGAATAATGAGAGGAACCATAAGAAAGAAAAAAAACAAAACAAAGCAAAAAAGAAAATAGTCTGCTTCATTCTGCATGCAGACTCCACAGTTCTTTCTCTGGATGTGGATGGCATTTTGCCTCAAGAGTCCTTTGGGAATGCTTTAGGTCCTTGCATTGCTGTGAAGGGCTAAGTCTATCAGAAACAGTCCTTGCACACTGTGGCTGTTACTGTGTACAATGTTCTCCTGGTTCTGCTCAATTCATTTAGCATCAGGTCCTATAAGTCTTTCTAGGTTTTTCTGAAGTCCGATTGTTCGTCATTTCTTATAGCACAACAGTATTCCATTACATTCATATACCACAACTTGTTCAGCCATTCCCTCAATTTCCAGTTCTTGGCCACCACAAAAAGAGCTGCTATAAATATTTTTGTACATGTGGGACCTTTTTCCATTTTTATGTTCTCTTTGGGATACAGCCCTGGAAGAGATATTGCTGGGTCAAAGGGTATGCACATTTTTGTAGCCCTTTGGGTATAGTTCCAGAGAACCATTGCTCTCCAGAATGGTTGGATCAGCTCACAGTTCCACCAACAATGAATTAGTGTTCCAACTCTCCCACATCTCCAACATTTATCATCTTCCTGTTTTGCCATGTTAGCTAATCTGATAAGTGTGATGTGGTACCTCAGAGTTGTTTTGATTTGCATCTCTCTAATCAATAGTGATTTAGAGCATTTTGTCATATGACTATAGATAGCTTTAATTTTTTCCTCTGAAAGCTGCCTGTACATATCCTCTCTCTTCCTCCACTACCTCACTAGCTCTGGGATCATACAGACTTGGGGTACAGGAATGGGCTTGACCTCAAGGCACCATTTTCTTTCTTTGGTCTGTTGTCCTCACCTCTGAGTAAAGCTCTAAGGAAACCTGAAAAAAACTTAGATATTTCTCATCTTTAGATTTTCTCAAATGTGGATAACAAGATGCCTAACTCTCACATAGGTGCTCAGCATGCAATTTTGGTATTAGGTAAAAGACAGTTTTGTCTTGCCCACCAAAGAAAATATATAACTCACAAGGGACTCATAGTTTTCCATAAGCCAGTATAGAATAGGAAAACTCTTGGAGGTGAGTCCAAAATGGCAAAGTAGAAGAAGGTACAAAACTTCATAACAGAGATAGAAAATGCATCAAAACAACCCAAGACAACACAAAGAGATGGAGAAGTCTGTGGACACTGGGGTTAGATTCAAACCAGGAGCACCCAACATTCATCAAGGTTCAGGAGAAGGCTGCGCCCCTGAGCAATAAGAGGTTCCAGATCCATCACAGAAGCATCTAAACTCATATAGGGTGGAGAACCAGGTGCCATCTGGCAGCTTTGTCACTCACCACCCAATTACGGGTGAGACATTGAGGCCTGATAGAGGAAGAATGTATATTCAAGGGAGGCATTTAGGCAGGGGTATGCTGGAGCTGGCTCTAACCAAGAGTACTGATTGTCAGATTCTCAGCATGAGCATTTCCACCTTAGAAATCCACAGACACTATACATCAAGATTTAATTTTGTTTTTTTGTTAATTGCCTAGACTTAAGAAAGTGATGGGCAACATGTTAATGATGCATATTAAACTTAAGGACATGCTGTGCATACTTTTCTTCTGGACAGCCAGTTGTTAAACATTTACAAACACACCCCTACATTCAGTGGTAAGAAACTGTTGCAGGCCCTATGCTGAGACCTGAGATAAAAGCAAGTTTAGAAGCAAGTAGCAGCTGTGTGGCTCTGACTGAAGAAGCAGATAAGGATCTCGTTTCCATGTACTAGAACAATCTGAAGCCTACAGAGGTATAACCAGGGCAGGAAACCCTGACTTAAAGGAAGTCTACAAACTTTACTTGATAACTGACTAAATTAGTTCTGTCACTTTTAAAAAGCTCAGCTTTCCAACTCAGCATTCCATTGTTGTCCAGACCTAAACCCAAGTCAGAACCTTACAGAACTCAGACCAGGATGAACAGCAAAGAGAATGCTCTGGATCAGAACACTTTGGGAGCACTGAAAGCTTGCAGGTCAACTTTCTGAGCTGTCCCTGAAAGCTTGGAATAACACTACTCTCATTATCTCAAGAAAGCACTAGCAGGGCCATCCTAAATATTCCTTCCATAAGTATGCAGTCTGGACCTAACATAAACTGCAAAGTAAAAAAGGAGACTGGGAGAATAAACAAACAAAATAAATCTCATCATTAAAAAGCTATTAAAGTGAGAGGAATACTCAAGAAGCAAATCCAAAATAAGAGAATGAATCCAAAAAAATTTATAAGGAAAGCCTCAGAGTAAAACACAGCTTGGGCACAAATTCAACTCAAATTCATAGAACAGATGAAGTAAGAGTTTAAAATGTTTTCTAAATGAAATGAGAGCACTAGAGGAAAAAATTAGAAATGGAAGCTATGGGAGGAAAATAATGGAAAAAGAATTAACAATCTGGTAAAAGAGATACAAAACCATGCCCAAACAACAACTTCCCTAAAAATGAGAATGGATCAAAGCTGATGACTCCATGAGACAACAAGAAAAATAGAAGAAAATGTAAGGTATGTCATATCAAAAACAACTGCCCTGGAATACAGATCAAGAAGAAAACAATTAAGAATGATTGGTCTATTAATATGTCATCACCAAAAAAAAAAAAAGAGTCTAGACAACATATTTTAAGAAATCCTAAAAGAAAACTGCCCTTATCTCAGAAACAGAGGACAAAAGTAGAAATACAAAGAATCCAGGTCATATCCTGAAAGAAACCCCAAAATGGAAATTCCCAAGAACATTATAGCCAAAATTCAGATCCTCCAGATCAAAGAAAAGAAAATACTACAAGCAGCCAGAAAGAAAGAATTCAAGTACCAAGAAACTCAATCCGATTCACACAATTTAGCAGCCACTACTATGAAAGAGAACAAAGCTTGGAATACAGTATTCGAAAAGGCAGAGGTTATTATAGGCTTATGGCCAAGAATAATTTACCCTCCAAAACTGAGCATAATGCTCAAGGAACAGGAAATGGATTTTTAATGAAATAGACAATTTCCAAGCATTCCTGATGAAAACACCAACACTGAGTAGAAACTTTGAAATGTAAATTCACGAGTCAAGAAAAACATCAAAAGATAAACATAAATGAACAATCGTAAGGGAGCACAGGAGTATAAACTGCTTGCATTCCTATTCTGGGGAGATAATACATGTATCTCCTCTGAACCCTGTTATCATCAGGAGTCATAGAGGAAGTCTAATTAGACAGTAGTCTTTGAAATGTTCTGTTACATTGATTTTAAAAAGCAAATGGAAAAAGAAAAGAGGAATATATGGCAGGAGAAAAGAAAGGAAGGTTGGGAGAAAATACCCCACATAAAATGGGTGAACAAATAGAAATTTATGCAAATGAAAAGGAAGAGGAGTATATGTCCAGTTCTCTAAACTGGACAAAAGAGGGAAGAATACATATATAGTTGAATTCAGAAATATGTTTTATTCAACAGGGAAATAAAAGGGAAAGCAGAGGAGGAAAAGGGGGGAATTAGAAGGAAGATAGACTAAGGGCAGAATTAATCCTAAGCAAAACAAAAGTTAAGGAGGTACAAAAGTATTTATAACTCTATATGGTGGAAAAAAATGACAGCTTAAGGGGTTGCCTTTCAGTTGTAGAATGACTGAACAAATTATGGTATATAAATGTGATGAAATACTCTTGTGGTATGAGAAATTATGAAGGATATGGCTCAAGAAAAACTTGGGAAGAGTAGTATGAACTAATGGAAAATGAACAGAAGTGAACAGAACCAGGAGAACAACTTGTACAATGACAACAGTATTGTAAAAACAAGCAGCTTTGAAAGACTTAGAAACTCTAATCTATGTAATGAACAACCACAATTCTGGAGGACTAATGAGAAACCACACTACCTGCCCCCTGACAGAGAAGCAAAAGACTCATAGTGCAGAAATACACACATAAACATATGTGTATATGTTTGTGCACAGACGTACATATATTTGTGCACATATATGCATACACACATATACACACATAGGGCAGGTAGGTGTGGATAGACCACTGGGTTTAGAATCAGGAAGACTCATCTTCATGAGTTCAAATCCAGCCTCAGACACTTATTAGTTATGTAACCCCAGGCAAGTGAGTTAACCCTGTTTGCCTTAGTTCCTCATCTATAAAATGAGCTAGAAAAGGAAATCACAAATCACTCTAATATCTTTGCCAAGAAAAATCCCAAAAGAGGGTCACAAAGAATAGGACACGACTAAAAAACAGCTGAACAACAGTAACAACAAACATATACATGGGGCAGCTAGTCGGCACAGTGGATAGAGTGCTAGGCCTGGAATCAGGAAGACTGGAGTTCATTCTTTCTTTTTTTGGAGGGGGGAAGGCAAGTCAATTGGGTTTAAGTGACTTGCCCAAGGTCACACAGGTAGTAAGTGGCAAATCTAAAGGCCAAATCAGGTTTTCCTGACTCCAGGGCCAGTGCTCTATTCACTGAGCCACCTAGCTGCCCCAAGACCCTCAGGTCTTCAAATCTGATCTCAGACACTTAGCTGTGTGACCCTAGGCAAGTCACTTAATCCTATTGCCTCAGTTTCTTCATCTGTAAAATGAGCTGGAGGAGGATCCAGCAAACCACTCTAGTATCTTTGCCAAGAAAACTCATGAAGAATCTCAGACTGAATTGACTGAACAACAACATTAAAATGTCTACCAACTGTATTTGCTAGGAGAGGTCCCACTGATCTACTGTCAGGCCAATCAGATGTAAGACACAGCTGGCATAAAAGACCCAGCCAGCTCGCACTAGGAGTCTTTGGAGAAGATGAAAGCACACGATTGTCTTGGCCTTTATTAATACTTATCCTTTATTAGTAGATGTCATGCCCTTATTATGCTTGGAGAAATGGCCTCATTTTATTTATTGGTTTAATTTATCCCCAAACACCTGTTTGCCTCAGTTCTTTCTTCATTAAGTGAACTGGAGAAGGAAATAGCAAAACACTCCAGTATCTTTGCCAAGAAAACTCTGAATAGGGTCAAAGAGTCAGAAGAGACTGAAATGACTAATTGTGCACACACACACATACACACACGCACACCATGGCCAATACAGATATTTGTTTCTCTTGACTATTCATGTTTGATTTTCCTTTCTTTCTTGAGAGTGGGGGTGGGGTGGGGGAGGTGGGAAGAGAGTGAAGGCAGATTTTTGCTGGTTGAAAAAATAAATTTTAATTAATTTTAAAAAAAAGTAAAGCAAACAGCTCATTATACTTCCTAGAAGGTAAAGGCACCTAAATCAATACTACTCATTCACCTTCTGCACTGTATGAGCAACTCATGGAGAGCTGACAAGGTCAATATCTCTTTCATGGAAAGGCTTTAGTTCGCTGGCTGTAGAAGGGCAGTTCCTGTTGGAAGAGCCTTTTCTCTAAGAAGCTTGCTCTTAAGGAAGTTTTCTGTAAGGCTGGCTTTCTAACTCAGGAATTCTGAATCACTTATGAACCTCAGATTCAGAATAGCCCATGAGGTAACCCCAAGGCTAGAAACATACATTCTCAGGGTTGTTAGTCTCTGGCTTGTATTCAGAAAAGGAACCAGAAAGACAGAAGTCACTTCAGGAGGTAGAGGTTCATGAGATCCTCTCAGACAAGCAAAGATGACTAGTCATGGACTTCTGAAAGTCAATATTTTTGTTCCAGGAAGGTTGGGGGAGGCAGGGGATGAGTAGGAAAAATCCTCTTTCCCCTTTTGCTACATTCCCGGTTGTCAACATGGCTGAAAACACCATGCTAAAAAGCATGGGAGCAAGCACACAGTCGTATTTCATTCCATTGGTGACTGGGAAGGCACGAGAGCATTGTCCATTATCTAGAACCCAGGCAAGCATGCCAAATGAAATTAATGTACAATACTGATGAACTTCTCCAGGCAACCAAATTTTGACATAATTTTCCATAAGCCCTCATGACTAATAGTGTCAAAGGCCTTGGTTAGATCTACAACCTTGTATACAGATCTCTGTTCTGCTCCTGGCATTTCTTCTGGAGTTGTCAGGCACCAAACATCATATTGACTGTTCCTCGGCCCTTTCTGAAGCCACACTGACTCTCAGGTACATGACCATCTTCCAGGTGAAGGATCAGCCTGTTAAGGAAGACTCTAGCAAGAACTTTGCCAGCAATGACTAAGAGAGAGATCCCCCTGTGATTGTCACAGGACAATCTATTCCCTTTACCCTTATAGAGATGGACAGTGGAGGCATCCTTGAACTCCTGAGGGATAACCTCCTCTTGCCATATAACCTGGAAAATTTCAGTCAGTTTTTGTATGAGCAATGGTCCCCTTACCTTGTAAATCTCAGCTAGAATAGAATCAGCATCAGGTGCTCTGCCACATGAAAGGAGCCTAATGGCCCTCAAAACCTCTTCTTCAGTTGGAAGTTCAGCTAAGGAGGGATTGACTTTAACCTGAGGTAAACGGTCAATGGCCTCAGCATTGATTGATGATGGTCTATTTCTTATCTGTGGAACAGGATGATAGTATTACTTACCCCACAGGACTGGGACAGGGCTATAATAGGATAGGTAACATGTGCAAAGAGCTTTGTAAACCTTAAAGCACTATACCAACAGCACTAGTAGATAATTATAATAGCTCGACATTGTTATTATTATCTCTGAATTCAATTCCTTGTTTTGCATACTATTCATATTTGACAAATGTGAAATTTTTAGAAAATGGCTCTGATCCTATCAGTAAAAAGAAAGTCATTTTCTTTCCTTTTTTTTTTTTTAAGGATTCCATGGGAGAATTTGTGAACTAACATATTCAATCTAATCCAAAAGGATTTTAGTAGTTCATCTACTGTAAGCAAGGCACTGTACTAGGTTTTGGAGATAGAAAGGCAAAAATTTTTAAAAATAGTCTATGCCCTTAGAAAGCTTATATTCTACTGGGAGAACAGAACATATTAAACAGATAAGTATGTACAGGACATGTACATTGGAATTGAGAGAGAACACTAGCATCTAAAGAAGTTGGGGAAGGCTTCCCATACTGGGTGGCATTTGAGCTTAGCTTTGTAGGATGCTTGGAATGATTCTAAATGGAAGAAGTTAAGATGGACTACGTTCTATGCATGGGCAGGGTAGCTTGAGATGGAGGGCTCAATGACCAGTTTGGCTATGACATAGATACATAAAGGGGAATAAGGTCGAATCAGTCTGGAAAGGTGGGCTGGAGCCAGATCATGAGGCCTTAAATACCAATGTGAAGAGTTTGTTGTAGTTGTTGCTCAGCCACATCTGACTTTTGTGACCCCAATGACCATGCAGTCTGCAGGGTTCTCTTGAGTGGTTGGCCATTTTCCTCTCCGGTGGATTAATGCAAATAGGAGGTGAAATGACTTACCCAGGGTCATACAGCTGGTAAGTGTCTGAGGCCACATTCAGACTCAGCGCTCTCTTCACAGAGCCATCTACCTACCCCCCAAGAGTTTGTACTCTAGTCCAGAGGTGATAGGAAGCCCCTGAAGGTTCTAAAGAAGAAGAGTGAGATAGTCAGATTTATGCTTTGCAAAGATTATTTTTGAAGTTGTGTGGGGTCGGATGTAAAGGCAAGAGCCTGGAAGTTGAGAAATCAAATAGGCAGCCATTGAAACAGTACAGGGGGAAAGTGATGAGTTCCTGAACTGGGGCTGTTTTGTCACCAAGGTGGACTTGCACACAAGAGATGTAATTTATTATCAATAGATTATTTATTATTACACAACAAATATGCTTTTATGTAAATAATTTATTAGTTTTTAATGCTGCTGCATTTGACAAAGACTATTGCCATAGCAATAAAGAAGAAAAAACTAGGCAGACCATGACCTTTCTAATAGATCACAGGATCATAAATTTTAAGCTGGAAGGGAAGTGAGAAATTATCTTGCCCGACACTCTCATTTTACAGAGGGAGAATTGAGGTCCAGTAGCTTGAGGGACTTCTCCAAGGTCACACAGGTAAGAAGTAGCAGAGCAGGAATTTGAACTGTAGTTTTCTGATTTGAAATATTCTTTCCAGTGAACCACACAGCCTTCCTTGAGTTAACACATAATGACACAGAGATGCCCTGTTTTTTACAAATTCATTGACTGTCATTCTGCCTTCAGATACATCCTTTGTGACCCTGGGCAGGTCACTTAACCTGTTTGTCTCAGTTTCCTCTTGTGTAAAATGGGAATAATAACAGCACCCACCACCTGGGGTTGTCATGGGGATCAAATGAGACAGTAATTGTAAAGCATTTACAAAAATAAAACGCAGTGCCTAGCACATAGTAAGCACTATATAAAAGTTGTTGCTGTAGAGTGCCCAGTCCTGGAAGCATGTACAAAGGAAGAATGTGGATGGCTTGGGAACCTGTTTTTTGGAGTGTGTGTTCATGCAGAAAGGAAGAGTCCTGCTATCCATTTTAGAGTATATATATTAAGAAAAAGCCATTTAATTGACTGGTAAGCCAGAACTAGGGGTAATTAGGTGGCAAGGTAGATAAACTGCCAGGCCTGGGAGTCAGGAAAATCCAAGTTCAAATGTGGCCTGAGACACTTACTAGCTGTGTGACTCTGGACAAGTCACTTAACCCTGTTTGCCTCAGTTTCCTAATCTGTAAAATGAACGGGGGAAGAAAATGGCAAACCACACCAGTATTTTTGACAGGAAAACCCCAAATGGGGTTATATGGAGAGTAGGACATGACTGAAAAACAACTTAACAATTACAACAATCTTCTTTTTTAAAAATGTTTTAAAAATTAATTTGTTTGTTTTCAGTTGTCAACAATCACTTCCATAAGTTTTAAATTTTCTCCCCTTCTCTCCTGCCTCCCTTCCCAAGATGACATGCAATCTTATATGGGTTCTACACATCCACTCTTATTAAATGCATTTTCACATTAGTCATATTGCATAGAAGAATTAAAACAAATGGGAGAAAGCATGAGAAAAACCAAACCAAAACAAAAGATAATAAAGGAGAAAATAGTCTGCTTCATTCTGTGTTCTGCTTCCATAGTTCTTTCTCTGGATGTGGATGGCATTTTGCCTCAAGAGTCTTTTGGGAATGTTTTAGGTCCTTGCATTGCTGTCAAGGGCTACTAAGTCTATCAGAAACCGTCCTCGAACACTGTGGCTGTTACTGTATATAATGTCCTCCTGGTTCTGCTTGCTTCACTCAGCATCAGTTCATGTAAGTCCTTCCAGGCCTCTCTGAAGTCTTCCTGTTCATCATTTCTTTTAGCACAACAATATTCCATTACATTCATATGCCACAATTTGTTCTGCCCTTCCCCAGATGATGGGTATCCCCTCATTTCCAGTTCTTGGCCACCACAGAAAGAGCTGCTATAAAAATTTTTGTACATGTGGGTCTTTTTCTCATTTTTATGATCTCTTTGGGATACAGCCCTTGAATTGGTATTGCTGGGTCAAAGGGTATGCATAATCTTCTTACTGAGATGAAAAGACTTGAATATCTACTGAGTGTAACTCACTATCATTTCATTGTTCCAGAATCCCAAGGACCCAGGGCAAAGTTCACAAACTGTTGGAATAAATCTAGGCTAGTTCATATTCTGTTAAAGGAGACTGATATTCAGAAAAGGCTTACTCAAGGATAACTGGGCACACCCCTTAAATGGACATACTCAGAACACTAGCCAAATGCAGCCCTATGACCTCTCCCCTCCCAGCGAGGATGGGGTGGGGGGTGAGAGGATCCTCCCCTCATCCACATGGAGTACTCTAAAATGTTAACTTCTTGGAAAAAACTTCCTATCTAGAAGTCAGAAGACCAGGCTTGTAGTCCTCAACTCCTGTGACCCTGAGCAGGCTCCTTAGCTCCTCTGGGCCTCAGTTTCCCAATCTATAAAAATAAAAGACTTGTGATCGAGGGTCTCTTAGATTCCTTACAGCTCTATTATTGTGTTGTCCCTGGGTTCTCTCCTGGCTTTTTGGCCATCCTGGCTCAGACTGAATGTCAGTAGGAACTGTTTCTCTTTTGACCAGCAACCCCGAGGGTCTTCCCCTCCCATTTTGATTCTTTTGTTTGTTTTTATTAAAGGGGCCATCCTTTGACTCACTTCTTAAAGAGGCCTAGTCACTGAATAGGCTTTATCTACCTCACTCAAAGTGAGAAACCTGAAAAGGCCTTAGCCTAAAAGGGCCAGTCTCTCGTTGCATCCTGGTCATTTCTAGCTGTGCTGATGAGTATGTGGCTACTGGACCCAGAAGGCTCTGGAGGAGAGTGAGGCTGGTGAGCTTGCACAGCCCTCCCTCACTCAAAGTCAAGCGAAACTCATGTCATCATTTCCCTCATGTCATGGTCCTCTTCGAAAATGAAGGACAAGCACAGCTTGGCTTGTGGTATCCATTAGCAGCAAAGCAGCCTTTCTACCTAAAGGAATATTGATCTTATCTCTCCTGCATAGGTGCTGGTTGTTAAAAATTGGTACCAGTTGCACCATCACTAAGAATAAATCCTGGTGAAAGTTCCCTTGCTCATCCAAGGGAAAACAAAACCCCCATCCAACATCATAATTCACCTTTGCTTCTGCCTTGCCCCAGAATCGTACATTCATTCATCAGTGGATTTGTGTATACAGACTGGCAGCTCTCCATCGGAAAAAAAAATCAAGTGAAAGATCAAGGCCAGTCTGGCCAACTCAAACCCCCAAACTGCCTGTTTTCGTATTTTCCCATTACACACTCAATCTTGGGAATCAGTTGGTGACATACTATATTGGTCTGAATACAGGTCACATTATCTTTTCCAAATCTTGCTGATATGAAACCTGAGTACAGTCTGTTTTCTACACTTGTTATGAGAACAGTTACATAAGTGACAAATAAGAAAGAGTACTGATAATAAGAACAAATGATACTTATTTACATAGAAGTCAGCGTAAATAAAAAGGCAACTAGGTGGCACAGTAGATAGAGTGCTGGGCTTGAGTTCAAATGTGACCCAGATACTTGCTAGCTGTGTGATCCCAGGCAAGTCATTTAACCCTGTTTGCCTCAGTTCCTATAAAAGGAGCTGAAGAAGGAAATAGCAAACTACCCTGCCAAGAAAATCCCAAATGGGGTCATGAAGAGTCTGACACCACTGAACAAAATGACTGAACAGCAACAAAGTGACTAGACAACAGGAATGACACAAGGATTTCATTTGGAAGAGGCTTCCAGAATTGAAAACCAGGTGGTCGCAGAGCCCTCAGAACAATTACTCTGTGTGTCACAGAGTCATCTGTGTCACCTAGCTGCCCCTAAAACAGCAGCTGGGGTTTCATACTTTGTGTTGAAGGCCTGGAGACTTACTTTCTTGGTGTTGGTCTTACTACCTCCCTACCTACTTGCCTAAAGACACAATTGTGGTCTTCAGACTGTCTTATGATGCATGTGAGACCTACTGTCAACCCCTCCCCTCAAGATGAATTCTTGACTCAAAGCATTTCACAGTATTAAAAAAAAAAGATAATTTAGTGAAGGAAAGAACTGTATTAGCATAAAATTTCTGCTGTATGTCATCACTCCAGCAAAAGTATGTTACACTGAAAACATGACATCTAGGAGGCGCAGTAGATAGAGTGCTGGGCCTGGCATCAGGAAAACTCATCTTCCTGGGTTCAAATCTGGCCTTTCCTCAGACCCTGGGGAAGTCACTTAACCCTGTTTACCTCCATTCCTCATCTGTAAAATGATCTGGAGAAGGAAATGGCAAACCACTCCTGTATCTTTGCCAAGAAAACACTAAACAGGATCATAAAGAGTCAGATGTGACTAAAGAATGACTTAACAATGACAGCAGAAATATAGCTGTCACAGAAAATTTTACCTTTCTAGGACAACTTCTTTGGAAGGTATCAATTTACTCAAATACAGAATACCGGCAGATAAGCCAGTATTTTATTTTTTCTTGTCTGGTTCTGCGGGCCCCAAGGTATACAGAGAAGTAACCAGAATGACCATTCCAACACTGTTGCATCAAACTCTAAGTTAGATGTATCTCTTATCCTTCATCTTTACTCACTCAAGTTACTTATATTTTTACAGGGTGTAAAACTATTTGTAGGTCCCTATTAGTACAAAATTCTTACATATAGTCCTATTCATGCTCAGGAATTAAAACATAATATTAGAATTAAGGATTGGAATGCTATTGAAAGTATAAAAAATGTACTGGAAAATTTCACATGGATAATGTAACATCCTAGGCTGGCTAATTCTTTTCTTGGGTGGAATGCCATCAGGTTTCTGTGCTGGAAAACAGCCAACTTTGGGACAAGAAACCCTGTTGCCTATCTAAAAAGATGGAAGTCGGTAATAGAAAAAGGAAGGAGATGCAATAAAAAGAAGTAAATTATGGTTGCAAGCCCAAGGTGTGGTTTTATGTAACACATTCTGACCAGGTTTACCTGTTTGTACCAGCCTGTGATTCTCAAGATGACTGTACACCAGTAATTGTGTTCCCATCCAAAATAACAAGCAGCTTCTGTGTACGCAGCACTGTGCTAAGCACCAGGTGTACAAAGACAAAAGTAAAACACTTCCTGCTCTCAAGGAATTAAATATTCTTAGCTTCACATATAAAACTCTCCACAAATCTGGCTCCTATTTATCTTTTCAGTCATTTTATGTTACCTTTTATATGATCCAATTGAATTGGCCTAGACAGGCCGTTCCCCGTACATGACATTCCATTTTCTATTTCCAAGCCTTGGAACAAGCACTCCATAAGGAAAATTAATGTTGGAATGTATTATTTATTATGTGAATCCCTCCATTTCCACAGACTCCAATCATTAGAGGTCAGGCAGTTTCTGAAGGGTGTAACTGAGTAAGGTAATTACTCCAAAACCCAAAGGTCTCTTTTTGTTAACTAGCTTGGGTGGGAGCCTTTGCCTTGGCTTACCCTTTAAACAGAAGCCATTTTGATCTAAGGCCCTCTCCATGGAATGGGGATATCCTTGCTTCTCCTAACCTGTCCTCCCCTAATGATGAATAGGGAGGAGCTGAGAATTCTTAGCCCACCTCTTCATTAAAATATTCACCAATCAGGGTTATCTTCTCTTTGCCTGTGGAGGTCCAAATGATGTATCATCAGGCCAATCAGAAGGAACACACACTTAGGTTTAAAGGGTACTATTGGATCTCGTATTGGATTGTTAGCACAAATGGAGGCTAGGCATAAGTCTCCTTTCTTACCAGGTGGCATGACTGCTAATAAAGACTATTGCTCAGACAACTGCCTCAATCTGTCCTTTGTTAAACTCTGGCCCTTACATCCCTCATGTCTAAAATTCACTCTTTTTCCATTTCCATTTCCTAGATTCCCTGATTTCCTTCTTTATTCTCCCAGTTATCATTCTCTCCTTTTTGAAGTTACTTTGAACATACTTTGTATTTATTTACAAGTATTCATAGTAATATCTTCCCTTTAGAATAGAAGCTCTGTGAGGGTAGGTTGTTCAGTTATTTTCGTGGATGCCAGTGCCTTCCAAACAGTAGACACCAAATAAATGTTTGTTGAATTGAACACGTGAACAGATAAACAAATACTCGATTATTGGAGAAGGTAGAGAACAGAAACAACTAGGAGATATAAGATCCTGAATTTTGTTTACATAAAATTTGTTCAAAATGAATAGATTATACATTATGTGACCAGGCAATTTAAATTAAAACGTGATTACTATTATCCTGCAAATTGTTACTTCTTAATCAAGTAATAGTTTTGTTTTATTGTTGTTGGCTTTCCCCCCCTCTTTCTCCTATTAGGCTATTATTGGCTTTCAAGACAGACGATCCGGGTTCTAATCCTAGCTCTCATTTAATGTATCATTTTAGGTAAATCTTTTAACCTCTCTGGGTCTCATCCTAATCTGTAAAATGAGGGAACTGGATTTGATATGACCTCTGTTTTCCCTTCCAGCTCTGGCTTGAGGCAGGAATGACATCTATGTCTCTGCTTCCCTAGACCTGCACTGGCACTGCACTGAACTGATGAGAGGTGTGGGGAGGTCAGGGGATCACAGATCTAGAACTGGACCTTAAATACCATCGAAAGCCATGGTTCTCACATTTTTGTACTCACAACTTGCTATTCTTTAGTTGTAGTACACTAAGTGGTTGAACTTGACAGTTACAGGAGAGTCAGGAAACGTGTGCCTGCTCGGTTTCCCTCACATAAGAGTATCTGTTTTTGTTAACTTTTATACAAGTCCGTGGTCTGATACCTTTTGAGGTTAGTGCATCATTTTGTCATTGTCATTGCCGTCGTCCATACTTCTGTTCTCCAGGAAGACCAGTGACACCAGAAGGGTCATGTCATGACCTGCAAGTGAATTGGATTTAAGTGATAGTTTTATGTTCATAGGTAAAAGAATAAAGGAGACAATGTCTGCTGGTGAGTAGAAGCCCCCTACTGTTCCCCAACTCAACCCTCTAAGAAAGCAGAAATGAAGCACCAGAATCTTACTGATAGGCAGAGTGGCATCAGATAGGCCACCCACCACAGCCATGCTGCCAGGGGAGCTGAGGAAGAGAGAGCAAAGAAATGAAGTTAGAGGTGGAGCTGCTATCGCTGCTTCAGCCACTGCAGCACAAAAAGCAGGGCCAGCCCAGGAGCCACGAGCAGCAGACACTAGGATACCAAGCAGAGGGGCAGGAAATGGATGTCCTGTTGAGAATCGAAGTGGTTAATTCCTCACTTTCTTTGTCCCCTGCTTCCTTCCCATTCTTGTTCTCTCAAGACAGAATGTATTCCCAAAATTCTATTTCTTAAAAGTTTGTTTTGCTTTCTGTCTTGCTGATGTGTTAAGCTGGTTTCTCTAAGATAAATGTGGTTAGCCATTGCTTTTCTGATCTGCGTGTGCGTTGGTTCAAATCAACAGAGGGAGAGGCAGCGTATGAGAGACAGAGACAGAGAGACGGAGAGAGACTGAGAGACAGGGAGAGAGAAAGAGTCAGGGAGACAGAGAAAGAGAAAGAGAGAGAGAGAGAGAGAGAGAGACAGAGACAGAGACAGAGACAGAGACAGAGACAGGGAGAGAGACAGAGAGAGAGAGAAGAGAGGAGAAGAAATGGACCAAGGCAGACAGAGACAGAGACTCTTTCAATTACTGAGGGACATTTCCTGGAATAGGGGTTTGGAGTGAACAAAGGAATTATTGATTCATATTTTGTATAAAACATGGATTTGGATCACTCATGGGTAAAATGAGTCAGTTTTTTTGGGAGAGTCAATGACAGAATGGAGCTGGCAGGAGAGATGGCCCCTTGACTGCCTCTTCTCACTATTGTCTTCTCACTATCATTCCTGTTCAGGAGTGGAGCCAAAGGAGTGGTGAGAGAGAATTTCATACCCAGAGGGGAGGACAGAGGGAGTGACCAGGAAGTGGACACTTAATCCTTTTGAAGGTCAGGTACAGAAAGGTATTAACTAGCATTGTCCTCACCAGAATAACACCAACACTCCCCTCCTATTCCCATGCTATTGGCAAATTTTATTTATTTTGTGAATACACTTACCATATTACATATGCTGGGTAAATAAAATTTATATTAAATGAAGTTATTTATCAATTATCTTTTTTCTGTGATAATGCCATATTCAAAATTTCACAGTATTCCTTTTGAGAACCACTGATCTTCATTTTACAAAGGCATGAGGCCTTGGGAGGTGAAATGAGTCCCTGTAGTCATAAGACCATTTAGTGGCAGAACTCAGGAATTGAACCGAAGTCTTGTGACTCCAGGTCTAAAGCTCTGGACAAGCGTCTTATTTCTTGGTTTGATTCTAGTTGAATAAAACCAACTCTCCTTCAAAGCTGGACCTAACTTCAACTAGGGACACTAATGGGGTTTTGAGGGAGGCTCATTAATGCTAATCCTTTAGACTAAAGACTATTTAGCTAACGAAGTGTAAGGAACCAGAAAACATGCAAGACTACTGACCTCCTTGCACCTTTTGGGCACTTACCCTTTTCCTTTCTTTTCTGGAGCTCATTCACCAACAACACTCAACCATTAGTTTACAAAAGCACTTCTAAACGGGAAGGAGTTCATGAGATTGGTACTCTTACCGTTTTACTGTTGGGGAAACTGAGGCTTTGACAATGTTGTTACACCCACATGATGACGTAGCCAATCCCCACAAAATTATTGGAGATCCGTGTGCCAGTGTCCCTATGTCACTATGCCAAAAGTGTACCCAGAGAGCTAAATGGTCTGGCTCCAAACTGCACTTTGAAGTGTTTGACTTTACCCTGTTGTTAAATAGACCTCTTGGCCTATCTCTTCCTGACCACCCTGAAGATCAAAGCTAGGCCAAGCTCACACCCCATGCCCCATATTCAGAAGAGTGGCATTCAGACCAAGAGGACCTGAGGCCTTTGTTCTGCTATACAGTCTTGCAGTCCTAGGGAGGGATAGCAGCCTATCGGAAACTAAACAAAACAAACCTTGGCCTTGGAGTCAGATGGCTCCAGTTACAGTCCCATCTCTGATTTTTGCCCATGCTACCGTGGGCAAGTGACTTAACCTCTTTTCCAGGCAGCTCTCCGTCGATAATCCTCTGTGTTTCTCTGCGTCCCTCCTTTGGCATGTTCCCCCAAAGACAACATGATTCTTGGTGTGACACTGATGAAGGACTTTTTGAGTAAAGCTTTTTTCTTCTGAGTCTTTAAGGGGAAAAAAAATTACCCTGCTCATGCAAGACATTTGAAAATATATTAAAACTCCCTCAAAAAAATCGTAAATAGTTTAACATCATGGCAGTTATTGCCTGCCAGGATCAGGACTGTAGTATACATTTTAGAGAAGGGTGCTTCTGATGCTGTATCACCGCTCACCTTTTTAAACATTCTTGCCCAGCGCATACTTCTTCACGTAGCTGAATCCTAGGCAGGGTTAACATTGAGAAGAAAAAAACAAACTTAAAAGGAGCTTAACCAGGGAAGAGAAAGAATCCTGATTAAGACCTTGGTCCATATGCTTTGTATGTAAGAACAGGACAGACTGGTGAAGTCTGGTTTTTGTCTTAACTCCTTGTAGAAAAAGTAGCACTTAGGTATCTGATTGTGATTACACCTCTCCAACCTTGGGCTGCTAGGCTGGGCGGTGGAAAGAGTAGATACTTACTGTGTGACCCTAGGCAAGTCACTTAATCTCAGTCTGCCTTCATTCTCTTATCTGTAAAATAGTGATAACAGTAGCTGCAGGGCTATCGTGAGGATCAAATAATAGACTATTTGTAAAGTATTACACAGATGCTAGATATTATTATCATTATTGGTATTTCTATACTTCCAATAGTTTCTGAGACAGTTCAGATTTCTGGAAAAGAAAGTGCATTTTTCACAAGACATGTCCTTTGTTTGACCATATGTTTTGATTTTGGGATCAGAAATTGTAATAACAGCTGACACGTAATGCTTTAGGGTTTACCAAGTTATTTACATACATTTATTTATAGCCCTGAAAAGTAGACTGCTGGTGTTTTGTACTAATTTTACAGTTGGAGGAATTGAATCTCAGAGGGTAAGTGATTTTCCCATGATTACACAGGTAGTATTTGGACCCAGTTCTCCTGACCCCTAAGTCTAATTCTCTTTATATCATACCGTATTGTATAAAGCCCAAATAACCTTTCCAGGAGAAAGTGTTGTGAAATAGGACTTTAAGCAGAAAGACCAATGATCATTCCAAGAACACAGAAGTATTGCACAAGGATATTTATTCCCTCTCTGAAGAAATAATTCAAAAGGCCACAGAGACACCTATGGAAGAGTTGGGGAAAAAGAATCATGTGGTCTGGCTCTTTGTACTTATAGGTAGGGAATTTTGGAGTGACCCACCTAAAGAAAATTCTACTTTGGAACTTAGTAAGTTAGTAAGTTTGAACAACATTCTTCAGTTTCAAATGACACACATACACAACAAACAAGCAATAGTTAACTTAGAATGTGAATGGAATAAATTTACCCATTAAATGAAAATGAAAAGCAGATTAAAAATTTGAATTCAACAATATATTCCTTCCAGGAAAAACATTATAAAAATGAGAGATACACAAAAAGATAAAGTAAAAGATAGGAGTAGAATTTAGTATATAAAAAAAAATCAGGAATAGTAATCATGACCTCCAAAAAAGTTAATGTTAAAATAGATTTAATTAAAAGTGAAAAATAGAGAAACTACACTCTGTGTCAGCAATATTATTCAATATTGTTTTTACCGATTAAAAAACTAGACCAGGAGTGGGACAAATTTGTGATTTGGATTCAGTCAAAGGGCCACACTTGAGGACCTGCTTGTATACCTGTCAAAACAGACACAAGAACCATGTAAACATAAAACACTTTTTATACAAATAAACTCAGACGTAAATAATTGAAATAATAATCTTGAAAATGACAATTTTACTTAACTAATCTATTTATTCAACGTCATCTCAATTAAATTACTGCAAAATTATTTTACTGAGTTAGAAAAAATAATAACAAAGTTCATTTGGGAGAACAAAAGGTCAGGAACTCAAAGAAACCAGGGAAAGAAGATGAAAGAAAGTAGATTCAGCAGTATCAGACCTTAAACTATATTATAAGGTAAGAGTATTGTTGAAGTGTAAAAAGGATAATGTCGATTATTTTAAATTAAAATTTTCTTGTAGCCAAGAATAGAAGGAATGCAGAAAATTGGGGGAAAAACTTTCATAGATAATCTCTCAGACAGGATGTGATTGGGTTGGAATATTGCTATTAGGGGGGAAATGACGAGCTCATTGAAGTAGAAAATTATGGAAAGACTTGGACATATGAGGAAAGATGCTATCAATCTTCAGAGATACAGATGATAGGAGGAAATAAGTATAGTACAGTGTTACATATGTATGTATGAGTATATATGTGTATGTTTATAGAGATCTATGTGTATGTCTATATATCCATGCTTAATTGTAGCCTTCTTTAGAGTGGAGGGAGAGGATAAAAGTAAAATAAAAAGTGCACAACAGAGAACAAAAGAAAACAAACAAGGAAGCAAAGAAAAGCTGCGTAGCTTTGAAAACAACATGTGGTATTTATTAGTAGGTTTTCTTGAAATGGAAATTTATTGTTTTATATTGAATCCTCTCTTATGATCTGCTTGTACATGGTAATGTTTTTTGTTTTATTTTGTTTTTTGTTTTGTCATTTTGTATTCAAGTTTAAAATTTTTTAAAATTTACAAAAAAAATTTCAAATGATACTGCTATTAGCTATGTCTGAGAGCCTAAACTGGAGGTTTTTCAAATAAAAGTTTTTGATGTTTTGCTTTTATATCACTTATATTTTCCAATATTCACTCTCCTCCCTTCTCTTAAAGGAAGAGTAAAAAAATGACAAAGTGAAAAAAAAAATTCAGTAGAACTAACCAATACTGGAAAACGTCTGACATCATATGCAATATTCTATACCAATAGCCTCTGACATCTGTATAGTAGGAGGGGGGAGGTGCTGTCTCATATCTTCTCTTTGGGTTCAAGCTTGGTCTCACCATTCAGTTTCAGTTATTTTGTTGTTGCTGGGTTGTTTATTTTTTTGACACAATAGTCATTTGGTATATTGTTTTCTTGGTTCTTCCTACTTCACTTCCTGTCAGTTCACTAAAGTCTTCCCACGCTTCCCTGCATTCATTATTTTTACAGCCCAGTAATATTACATTACATTCAACTTCAGAGAGTCAGAAGCAAAGCTGGGAGAGGAATGATGGATGGATGGATGGATGGATGGATGGATGGATGGATGGATGGATGATTGGATGGATGGATGATTGGATGGATGGATGGATTGCTGACCTGGGTCCCTCCCAAAATGGAGGCCCTAGGAGGAACTCACCAATGGGGAAAGGGAAGTCAACAATCATTTCTACCAGTCCTTTCAGTACCCTGGGATATAGCTGATTTAGGCTTGGTGGTTTAAATTTGTCAAAGTCAGTCAGGAGATAGTGTCTTGCCTTTTGTTGCCTTATCTTTGGTATCTACTTCATGTCTACTATTTTTGTTCTACTTTTCTTCTTCATAAAATCATTTTCCTAGATATAGAAAACAGGAACAAATGTAACAGTACTCAACTGTGACCCTTGAGTGACTGAAGGTCAGGTATATTACATTTCACCTTCTCCTCCAGGGTACTCTGGTTAATTAAGGAGCCTGGGGTCTTTTGTTTGAGTTTTTGGTTCAAACTCTCATGGCTTGGTTCCCTCAGTTTTAGGGATCTTCAGCAATCCTGTTCCATTTAACCAAATAAAAGTCAGATTAACTTTTACAAAGAAATATTTATTACAGAGCTCTAGCAAGAACAAGCATGAATATTCGTAACACCTAAACAATAATATAATCCTCCAACATCACCTTGGTCTCTGGAGAGAGGAGGGGGACTAGGTTTATAGGCTTAACTCAGTTATTATACACAGAATTAGTACCACCAAATTCTAAGCCTGAAGTGTCCCCGGACTTGGGTCCCAGCATCGTGGCTTATTGGGGTGGGCTGGTAGCAACATCAGACCTGGAATCCAGGTTCCAAGGTTGCTACAGCTCAAGCCCCCAGGTCCAAAAAGGACAAACAAAACAGACTGATGGACCAAAGACTCATGACCCATTTCTTGGGCCTAAGGGGAAAGGGAAAGTACCCTTCTCCACTCAGCTTAGTACATGGTTCCCATGCTTCACCTGGAGACCATTAGAAAAAGAGAGGTTGTCCCAGTCTGCTGGTTTTAGAAGATATAGCCGTTCTGGTAATGTATCCAATGGAAAGAGGCCTCTGACAACCACATGGCAGGTGTGTGCAGAGTGTTCTCTCCCAAGCAATTCTCTGGCATCTTAGGTGATCTGGGCATGTGCCAAAGCCCCATTTCACAAGAAAAAGAATTAAGTAGTCCTTCCTTCTGGTGTTCATCATTCCCATCTACCCTCCAGTAGTGGTTCTTCTTTGATCTTTGTCTTGTCTGCAACATAGTTAAAAAAAAAAGTGCTCTTCCCCTTTTTTGTGCGTATGGGCTGGCCTACACTCATATTGTGGGTTTTAGTGCCCTGATAATGTTCTTATGTGCCCATTCCACTCTTTTATATTTATCCTATTATTTGTCTTTTCTTCCATCTTCTGTATATGTCTTTTACAAATCGATGCTGGCTCATTTATTCCCTATACACATCAATTTAGACAGTTCTCCATTTTCTTCCTCATTAGAATTGTGTTTTTTATCTTCAGCATTTCATTGGCCTTTCATCCTTCTTAGACCAACTTTCCTTGCAGAATTTTAGGATTCGGGATCCAATGACCAAACCCCCTGTCCCCAAATCTACAGTGCGGATCAGACTAGGTCCAGTTGTTTTCTCCTCCTCTAGCTTGACCTCTGGAATGAAGTGGTCAGTTCCTCCCATAGTTCAAATCATTTCTGTTTCAGCAACAAGTAGCTCCTTAATGGTCAGAATCAGGTCTAGAAAAGCAGCTTCTTTAAACCCTCTGTCCTCTAAAGAGTACAATTTTCATTTAAACAGGTCAAGAGTTTCTCATCTGCTCTGCTTTTGGCAGAGAGCTCAAGCAGATGTACAGAGAATGGAAGACTCCCTCTCCTCCTCCCATCATTACTATGTTGTGCATGCCTGTTTGTACACTGTGTTTGTGATCCTATCTGTGTTTCCTATCTGCTTTGTCTCTCTCTTCTTTCTGGCGTGGTGGGCTGTAGCACACACCCATGACAGCATCAGTTCGGTTCTTCCCTCTACGGACCCTCAAACAAATGCTTTACGCTGTACTTCCTCTTCTTTTTGTGGATTTTTCTTCACCATGTACTGTGCTGCTCCTATGCCTTTTTTATTTCTTCTGTTTCCTTCAGATAAGGTATGCACCTTCTCCTAGCTATTTTCCAGTCAGGAATCACACACCTTCCCAAGTCTCATTAATACTTATGAAGTCAAATTTGCCGTCTTGCATTAAAATCTCTAGTTAATAGATTTTTGTTATTGTTTAGTCATTTTTCGTGGTGTCTGATTCTTTACGGCCTTTTTGGAGTTTTCTTGGCCAAGATATTAGAATGATTTGCCATTTCCTTCTCCAGTTCATTTTACAGATGAGGAAACTGAGGCAAACAGGGTTTAATGACTTGCCCAAGGTCACATTGCCAGTAAGTGTCTGAGGCAGAATTTAAACTTAGGTCTTCCTGACTCTAGGCCCAGCGCTCTATCCACTATGCCACCTAGATCCCCAATTTGTGTAAATGTATATGTGTATACATTTGCACATACACACACACATATATATGTGTATATATGTTTTAATTACCCACACTTTTTCAGCCAATAGGCACTTATTATGCACTTGCTGCATGTCAGGGACTGTGCTATAAATACATGGGGGGTACGAAAAAAGCAAAAATAGTCCCTGCCCTAAAGGAGCTTATGGTCTTTTTAAAAAAATTATTTTTAACATTCTTTTAGGAGTTTCTATTTGAACGATGGAGATGACATGCAAACATTTACATATATATTATACATACAAAAAATATATAGGAATATATATGTGTATACAGGAATTATTTATATGCAAGTTATATACAGGAATTCACTCACATAGGAATTACATAGTTATAAGACATATACAGAACACATACAATGCATACATATATACATTATATGTGTATATACACAGGACTTACCAGATTAATTACAATAAACAAGACAGGTGTGTCATAGGAAGTGGAGCATATTCTAAGAGGGGACGAGAGAGTGCCTTCCATGCTTGGGGACTAAACCTGGGCAAAGGAATGGGAATAAGAGATGGCATATCCAGTTCAGGGAACAGATAGTTGGTCTGTTTGGCTGGACCTGGAGCATAAAGTACATGGAGGAGGGACCTATGAAATGTTTGACAAAGTAGGTGGGAGATAGATTCTGGAGGGCTTTAAATGTCTGACTGAAGAGTTTGGATCATTTGAAATTTCATCTCAGCCTCTACATGAATTTCTGTTCCTACCAAACTAGTCTACTTCCTGTCCCTAGAATTCTTTTTCCTTATTCAGTTCTTTCCCCATGAAATATTCCTCTCCATCCACCGAAATCCTACCCACCTTTCAATATTCATCTCATGTCCCACTTCCTCTGTGAAGACTTTCTTGATCACTCTATACCATCTTCCACTCAGATGTCCAATCAATCTTCCTAAAGCATAAGTCTGACCATGGCAGCCCCTTACTCAGTCAACTCCAGTGTCTCCCTATTACCTCTAGGATCAAATATAAAATCCTCTCATTGACTTTTAAAGTCTTCCATGACCTGGCCCCTTCTAGCCTTCACAGTCTCTTTATATCTTACTTCCCTCCAGCAGCTCTGCAATCTAATGACACTGGCCTTTTTGCTGTTTCTTGCACAGGCCATCTTCAGACTGGGAATTTTCACTGACTGTCCTCCATGCCTGGCATGTCCCTCTTCATATCCATCTCCTGGCTTCCTTCAAATCTCAGCTTTAGACCCTCTTTCTGCAAGAAACCTTTCCCAGTCCTCCCTAATCTTAGTAGTTTCCCTCTATGATAATATGATGATCTCCAATTATATATCTCTATCTATCTATCTATCTATCTGCACATGTCTATCTACATACACAGATGTATGTGTATGTATATATGTATATGTATATACGTGTATATGTATATCCATATCTTGTTTGTACGTAGTTACTTGCATGTTGTCTCCCTTAGACTATAAGCTTCTTGAGAGCAAGGACTCTTTATATCCTTTATCCTTCTTTATATCCTAAGCCTTCGATACAGTGCCTGGCACATAGTAGGTGCTTAACTTGATACTTCAACCCGTAATGATTTCCTCCTTCCCTGATCTTATACCGCTTGATACCTGTACCATTCAACTGGCTTTGAATCTTATACTGCGCCGTGTCATCTTATGTATCATCGTCTCACATACCTATTTAACTTTTCATGTGCATATGTCCTATCTAGCCAACCTGTCAGTATAGTCCTAGAGGACAGAGACGGCTCTAGGTGTATTGACTTTGCCATTATGTACCCATTATGTGCCAGGTGCTATGCTAAAAGATAAAAAGACAAAAAAATTAAACAGTCCTTGCCCTCAAGTACCTTGTATTCTACTGGGGGTATACAAGACAGACACAAATAAATAAATGAAGAGTTATCTGAGAGACGAGAGTGCTAAGGACTGGAGGGGATCAGGATAGCAGCTAGGGGACTCAGTGGATAGAATGCCAAGCCTAGGGTCAGGAAGGCTTATCTTCCTGAGTTCCAATCCAACTTCAGACCCTTAATAGTAGTGTGACCTTGGACAAGTCACTTCACCCTGTTTGCCTCAGTTTCCTTAGCTGCAAAATGAACTGGAGAAGAAAATGGCAAACCACTCCAGTATCTTTGCCAAGAAAACCCCAAATGCAGTCACAAAGAGTCAGACACAACTGAACATCAAGGAGGATGCTCTCTGAATGGAGTCTTGACAGGAAAGCTTAAGCTTTTAGGAGGCAGAGTTGAAGAGACCTGGGTTAGAGCCTACACAAAGATAGAGAGATGGCTGATGAAATCTTGAGTCTGGAGAACAGCAAATAAGCCAGTTTGGCTGGAACATAATTTATTGGAAGGGAAATCATGTGAAGTAAGTCTGGGAAGGTAGGCTGAAATCAGACTGTGGTTGACCTTAAATGCCAGGCTGAAGTGGTTTTGTACTTTATCCTAGAGGGCCTCTTACGCTTTGGGGGCAGGGGAGTTCCACTGTCAGAGCTGTGCCCTATTTCACCAGAGGGCAGAGTACATGAACTAACCCAGTAACTTGTTCTAGTTCTGCCTTTATTCATGAAGTGAGTTTGGGCAAGACTCTGGGACTTCATTTTCAATGGATAAAATGCTGATTCTACCTAGAATCAGAATCTTAGCACAGGAAAGAATGTGAAAGCCACCCAGTCCAGCTTCAGCCATTTCAAGAACATCATGGCCAGTTTGCAGAGATGCAGTCTGAGAAAGTGAGATTTTGTTTGATTGCTGTTGGTGGTTTTTTGGTTTTGTTTTATTTTTATTTTTATTTTTGCCACATATAGCTTTATTTATTGTCTGTTTTGAAAATGAAGGAGGCTGGGCTGTTCCATTCATTTAGCTACACAATGGGTCAGAAATAGGGCTTGACCAAGTCCCCTGAACAACAGCCAGAAGAAAACCAGGCAGAAGGAGCACCCCTCCTGCTGGGAGTTTTTGCTCTATTTTCATGAGGCAGATGCAGCCAGCCTGGAAGCAATTTTTCTTGTGTTCTCACAAGCTGCCCTGCTTGTGCCCACTGCAGGGGGGAGGGGGCAGCTGGGCTTAGGCCAATCTTGTCTCTGCCAGGACTTCTGTGGGCACTTATGCAAAGAAGGCAGCACAAAGAGGGGACCATTTCAAGTGCCTAGTAAAAGGGGACCAAAAGAGAGAGAGAGACACATAGAGACACACACACACACACACACACACACACACACACACACACACACACAGAGACAGAGAGAGAGATATATATATAGAGAGAGAGAGACAGAGACAGAGACAGAGAGAGAGAGAGAGAGAACGAGAGACAGAGACACACAGAGAGGAAGAGAGAGAGAAAGAGAGACAGAGACACAGAGAGAGACAAAGAGAGAGAGAAAGAGAGACAGAGACACACACACACAGAGACACACACACACAGAGACAGAGAGAGAGAGACAGACAGAGAGAGAGCTTTTCTCGGGCTTATAACTATTTTTGGAAAGCTAGGATGGAAATTTATAAAGTACCTGTGAATACAATCCTGTCTCAGGGTGATTTCAGCAAATTCAACCAGGACTTTTTAAAGCCTTTCCAAGTTTGCATGTTCTTGACAGCCATCCTTGTTATAACATGCAAAGTAGCTGGCTTCCAATTAAGAGTCATATTAAAGAGGATCTACAGCACTACCTATTATTAGTGTATATTTTTCTAAATACTTCAGACATTTTGGCTTTTATTTGGCTGTTGTCATAGGAACAACAGATCTGTAACAAAAAGCTCTTTAAATTCTGTCAATTAAGTTTATATAAAAGAATATTTTAATGATGTAAAGAACTTAAAGAGCATAGCCAGAGGTCTGGGTGAAGAAGAACCCTATTCCTCTAAACATTTACTGAATTAACTCAAATTGTCCTATGCTACAATGACCATTCTCAGCAACTGCTGAGCCAGCATTAGTGGGGATTTGGAGGTGGGTGGGGAAGTGGCTGAGCAGAAGCCCTGCCTTCAGTTTTCCATTAAAATTGCAGCTTTGCTTCTTTCTCTGCTGAACTCAGTCCTCCCTCTTGTGGAGCCTGGTGTCATGGATTGCCTTGTGATTTCCTATTTTCTATTCCAACCAGAACAACATTCTGTACTTTTTGTGGGAATTGTGGGAATTGAGTGAACCACACTGACTCCATCTTGTGACTCAATTCTGGATCTAGCTCAATTCCCTTTCTATTCAATTATAGGTCTAGTTCAATTTCTGTCTTCTGAGAAAACCTTATTCAACTAGGAGAATTGTAAGAAAACTTTATTGCATTGTTTGAACTTAGCCCTGCATGACTAGGAAGCTGGACCACCTCTACCTGCTTATTAGAGACCCCTAACTAAAGATCTAGGTTATGTTGACCAGAAATCCAATCAGATGCTGAGACTGAAGCAGAGTTTTTTCATAGCTATACATCTCAAACAACCCATATGTCTTATCTGAAAACTGGCCCCATATTGGTCAATCAGTTACTGTTTCCCTGTTCTTTTGGATCAATACAGACATTTCAGGGGCAGTGGGACCCCTCTTTTTCTGATTTCAGGGAATTGTACCTGTTTACTCTGCCTTTCCTAATTTAGAGAGCCCCTAATCTTTGCTTCAAACAGAAATCAGATTACCTAATCTTGCATCCTGGTTTTTGTCTTGTTAATTGTTTATAAATCTGTCACTCTTGTACGCAGGATCCAGTGCCAAGCTGAGGAGGCCTAGTTCTGATTTGTTGTGCAATTGGCATGCATTGCTTAATAAATTGATCTGCTTGGAAGCTTAAATCTTTGTTTACTCAGTTATTTCAAATTTCACCTGTCACATTTTCCAGGACAGGAAATTGTGACGGAAAAATCTTAGAAAGGAAACTAGAGGCCATACAGTCCAGTTCCCTCATTTGGCAGATGAGGAAAATGAGACCCAGAGGTAAAAGGCAATTTGCCCAAGGCCACACAGGATTTGAGCCCAGGTCTTCTGACTCCACATTCTGTATCCTTTTCCCAATTGTCACCAATCTGTACCTCTTATTCTTGCTTTTAGATTTTTGGACTACTAGGGTGCCATCTTTGCTTTAGAAACAAAATGCATGGCTTTCTAAATTATTTTTCACAGAGTAAGAAGAATCTGTAAAAAAAAAAATCTACCCATTTGTAAAAACAAACTAACAAAAAACCCTCTTGTAGAGACTCTGGTCACCTCAGTTAGCTCCCATCTATTTTATTATGATTAATGACTCCTCTAAAGCCCAATTTAATTGTGTCCCTGATGCACAGGGGTGGGCCCAAAGTCTTAGAGGCTGCTCCAAGGAGGAGAAGTTCTGGGTTTTTTTTTTGTGCTGGAAAGATTGAAAATACAAGTCTAACAACAAGCTCAGCACCTGTCAACAGATAACCAGTCTTGCTCCACTCAGAAAGACTCATCCTCAGAAGGCTGGTCACCAGCTAATGACTGTTTTTGGCCACAGTGACTCATGAAGCATCTCTTACTAGGCTATAGACTAGTTCTGTGATAAGCCAGTAGATTTAGCTAGCCTTGGCTATGGGGGCCTATGTAATTTGTTTTCAACAGATTACTTCTATTTCGCAATCCTGAATCGTCCTGCCCCATCTTGTAACTTGGGAACTGTTTTTTCCTGTGTCTGGAAAACTTAAATGCCCTTCCTTCTGCCCTTATTAAAAAAAAAAAAAAGATTTGATTCCTCCATCTTGGTTGTCAAGCCTCGGTGCTGGCTCTAAGTGGGTCACACTGTAGCACTTGGTCCCTTTGGCACTATTTCTTGGTGCTATGTACTGGCTGGGCTGCTCCAGGACCTTTGCTTACTATATAAAACCCCCACACCTGCGTTCACCTTTTGGGTCACTTTTGCAATCAGCAGGGGTTCTGAATGATGCCTATCTCCTAGTTGGTGATATCTGTGCTGTATCCTAAAGTTCCCAGACCCTGGGATCCAGGGTTCCTTGATGATACGATAGCAGATGTCAATGTATTATACTGGTCATTTAGTCAACAGCTTGATTTCCCCTGATGGGGTTGAACGTGGAAGTAGTTTTCTGGGGTTAAGTCCAACAGGCATAATGAAGAATAATGACAATAATAAGTAGCATTTATACAGTGCCATATACCAGGCAGGATAGCTAGGTAGTGCAGTGGATAGCGTGCTTGGCCTAAAGTCAGGAAGACTCATCTTCCTGGTTCAAGTGGGACCTTGGACACTTCCTAGCTGTGCAAGTCACTTCACCCTGTCTGCCTCAGCTTCTTCATCTCTAAAATGAGCTGGAGAAGGAAGATCAAACCACTCTAGTATCTTTGCTAAGAAAGCCCCAAATGGGGTCATGAAGAGCCAGAGGTGACTGAAAATGACTGTACAACAAAAAATGTGCCAAGTACTGTGCTAAGCATATCTCGTTTGATCCAGCAATACTGAGAGGTAGGTGCTATTATTATCCCCATCCTACAATTGAGGAAACTGAGGTGAAGTGACTTGTTTAAGATCACACAGTAGGATCTGAGGCTAGATTTGAACTCAGGTTTTCTTGATCCAGTGTTCTATTCCCTGTACCACCTAGCTGCCTAGGTGTATAGATAGTTTTCAATGTGCATTAGTGAAGGAAGTAATCACTCTAATCACAAGTCTCTTGATGTCTTAAAGTATGGCAACAGTTATTTCTCTGCCCTCCAGTTTCACAGTGATCTTAGAATCTTTGAAAGGACATAAAATGATTCTATTGACTTAGTACATTATTATTAATACCTTGATAACATAATATAGGGCGTTTTATGCATTTTGTACATTCAGATATTGCTTGGGTTGATGGCTGAGTAAACAGTAGGCACCCCTGATCTGTTGTGGCCAGAGCTTACTCATAGAGAGTTGAGTCTCATGTTTCAGAGAAGAGTCCAAGGGGCAGACTCAGAACTCCACGGGTGGGCTCTAGCCAGAGCAGATGAGCAAGACCTACTGGTTACCCCCATTACACTTGTTAATAGTAACATTGAAATAATAATATCAAGGAAATAGACAATAGAGACCATTCATTGCTTGAGAAGCAATTCTTAACTGCCTGAATTGTAATGAAGCCAGCTTCTAGACTGAGTGAGTGGGGTCAGAACTGGAGCTGATCCAGGGACCAGGAAGGAAGAGGTTAAGTCAGGGATTAAGGGAGAATGAGAGGATGAAAAATAGAGCATTTATTAAGTGGTTACTGCTTCCCAGGCACTGTGTTAAACTCTGAGGATATAAATACAAGTAAATCCCTGCCTGCAAGGAGCTTAAATTCTAAAGGAGGGAAACGACAGAAACAAAGGAGCTGTGAGGAGGGAAAGCAAAGGACCCTGGTACCGCAGCCTACTGTGAAGATGACCAAGGATGTGGAAGCCTATCCTGGTCAAGATAAGGCAAAAGCTCACCTATAAGAGAAGGACAGCCAGGGTTGGAGATTTCAGTGGAGGATGTGGAAGGCATGGTGGGTAGAATATAGGGAGCATGGCCAGGAAAAGAAGAGAGAAGAAAGAAATGCAACAGAAAGGAAAGAATAATTTTAAAGTTTTTAAAAATTATCTTATTTTAATTGATGTCTTTTGCTTTTGCATCATATTCATTTTTGAATATGTCCATTCCTCTCCTCTAACCAAGTAGACCATCCCTTATAAAAGCAATTCATCAGAATCAATCCACATGTCAATCAGGTCCTATAATATATGTACCTTTCCACATCTATAATTTCCCCTTCCCTTGGCAATGAAGGGAGGGAGGTAATTTTCTCAGCTCTTCTCTGGAGTCAGGCTTTGTCATTATAATTACATGGTGCTCAGTTTTATTTGTTATTCTTTCCATTTATGTTATGATAATTATTGTGTATATTAATTTCTTAGTTTACTTTCCCCAGCATAAGTTCATGTAAGTTTTCCCATGATTCATGATTTTTTCATATTTATTGTTTCTTACAGTACAGTCATATTCTATCGCATTCCTGTACCACAGTTTGTTTAGCCATTTCCTGATCGATGGGCACTTACTTTGTCTCTAGTTCCTTGATATTACAAAAAAGTGCTGTTCTGAATATTTTGGTGTATATAAGACCTTTATTTAAGTCTTTGATCTTTCTGGGGTACTTGCCTACCAGTGGGATCTCTGAGTCGGAGGGTATGGACACTCTTGAAGATCTCATTTCAGGACTGTGGTCTATTTCATAGTTATTCTATACTCAAACCAAGCTAGCATATAGGAAAAAGGAAGAGCAGACAAGATAAAGAATGGATAGGGTGGGAGGCAGAGCACATCAAAAGTTAGAGACTGAAGGGAAGATTTGAGAAGTACAAGGGAAAGTCTTACCTATTCAAAAATCTGTCCCATGCTGACCCTTCATACCTGAAATCCTGCCATTGAAAAGTCATTCCTAAGAATTTGTTTATTCTATGCATTCCAAAGTAACAGGTGACATTAGGAGAGCAAGGTAAAGAAGATATGGCAGAGAAGAAGGTGGGTCCATCATCCTGAGTACTATTTGACAGAGCATACATAGATAGGAAACAAGAGTTGGGTCTCTTGGACAGTTAGAAGTTAGTAAACAATATCAAATGTCTAGGGAATATATTACTAACATGGTGGAGAAAATTATTGAAAAGTGAGGTGGGAGGGCATCAAGGAAAAACTTTGCCAACTTCAGAGTTTTGCCTGGTCAGCTCAGTGTGACTTCTTACATTTAAAAATGTAAAAACCATTCTTAGCTCTGACACATACAAGAAGGGGACTTTGCCAACACCTGCCTTAATCAAGTTATTCTAAAGTAAGGGAGAACATGATTACTGTATTATATTATTATTTGAACTCTAGTAATGATACATTTTCTTCATTTCTACTCTTTTTTCATTGATTCCTTTGATATTTGTGAATTCTCAAGGTGAATTTTGTTATGATTTTGTCAAGTTCTATAAAGTAACATGTAGGTAGTTTGATTGGCATGGCACTAAACCTGTAAATTAATTTAGGTGGAATTGTTTTTGATTAAGTTTCAGTTTAGATTAAGATCAGTTTCCAGTTATTTAAGGGAAATTGTCATGATGACAGGACTACTGGCAAAGGCTTATTGGCTAAGCACTAGTTCATAAATCTGGAGCCAAGAGTCACCTTAGGAGTCATCTAGTTCAATGGTGTCAAACTCAAGTAGAACCAAGGTTACTAAAGTATACAGGAGGACCAATCTGGGCCTCATATTGACTTTTAAGAGCACATATTACTGTTATTTATGTGGCACTCTATTTTTATTTATTTTTGTTAACTATCTCCCCGTTCTGTTTTAATGTGGTTCTGGTCCTACTCAGCACATGTAGGCAGCTGGGTGTTTGACCCCTCTGATCTAGTCTCACTCCTTTTTCTTCTAAGTAAGAAAACCAAGGTCAAGAGTTGTTCAAGATAACTTGTGTTTCCCAAGTCCAGGACTCTTCACAGAACATTCTGCCTTCCACATAGGGCACTGACAGGAGTGGGAAATTACATGGGAATGGGTATAGGTGTTTATCCTCTGTTTCAGAAAGACTCAGTGGGTGTTGGTGACTATTTGAGAGGAATACTTCTTCCACCTTGATAGGGGAAAGAGGTAAATGGAATTCAGTCATGCTAATTCAGCTAAGAGCAGGTGCTGAGGGATCTTCTATTGAGAGGGGCAAGTCAGCAAGGTCTTAGAGCTGCCCAAGTGACCAACCTTAATGCAAACCTAAGAGACTGATTAACTAAATAGCTGGAAATTTGTTCACTTGCCCCAAGGCATATTGGCCTGGGCAGCTTTACCTAAAATGAACTATAACCTTTCTGTAAAGCAACAATGGCAGCAGCAGATGGTTAGACTGGGTGGATAACTGCTGCTGAGAGCAGCCATAGCAGTAACAGCAGGATGAGGGAGCATCAGCACGTGGCTGAAGTGGGTGGCAACCAGAGTTACAGGCTTTCAAGGCTTAACAGCAGCAGATAGAGTGATTCCTGGATGACTAGGGAACTGTGGGAGACAAAGGTGAACAGTAGTGAAGTAGAACCATCTGGCAGGAGAGGTCTTCTAGCCATGATGCAGCTGCAGAAAGCCCTAAAACCTAAACCCTCCCTCAGCTGAGTTTTCTTGGGATTTGGTTGAGGAGACGGCCCTAAATTCTTTCTCACCAGTGCTTGAGTCTGTGGGATGTCATACTCATTTATGTATGGGAGGATGAAAATGTATCATTTGATTTTTTCCAGTTGTTTAACGTTGTGCCCTATTTTGCTAATTAACATAACTTTGCTATTTGGTTTATAGTTCCTTCCTGGTCTGTCAGTGAAATTAGTGTTTCATGGGATCCCTACAGTGAATGCAAAAATCTGTGGGAATTCTAGAGTAAGTAGGATATATATTATGCCTTGATCTTTTCCCCAGCTAGAAAGAAACTGAACTTTAATACTTTTTTGTACTGCTTTTAATGCTTTTTCATATTCTCAGCTAATTCTCAATAAAGTTTTAGCCAACAATTATTAGCATATGTTTTCTCTCCTCTGTTAGGAAGCTTGGAGAGACCAGGAACTGTATTTTATTTTTCTTTTCATCCAGAACAGTGCCTAGGCTTTATATATATAATTTTATATTATTTATATATTATAGGCACTTAGTAAAAATGGACAATAGTCAATTGCTTGCTATTTGCTGATTGCCTATTATATAATCACTGTATAGGAACATAAATATAGAGCTGGAAGGGATCTTAGATGCCATCAAGTACAGGCTCAGAGAGAGGTCAAGTAACTTACCTGTCACATAGCTAGTAAGTGGAAGAGCCAGAATGGAACCTAGATTCTTTTACTTCAAAGTTAATGCACTTTCTGCTGTATGCAGGTACTATGTATATGAAAGGTAGTACCCTTAAGATCATAGCAAGGTATAAAATATATAGCCCTCACCATCAAGGAGCTTAGAACTTGGTTACTGGGGAGTGTGATACATCTACATATAGGTGTCAAAGGAGAGATACTATCAGTAAAGTGCAGTAAAGGTTTCCAGGAAGGAGAAACTCCTATGGGTTAGCAGAGTCTGGGAAGAGAGAAGGATCACCTGGAGAAGGGGATACTTGAGTCAGACCTTCAAGGGCAGGTAAGGTTTGAATAGGTATAACCTGGTGTAGAAAGGGCTAAGCTAAAAGGAGGAAGAATGGGAGCAAAGGTGTGGAGGCAGGAATGCTGTGAGACCCTGATCAGAAGCCAATGAGTCAATCAACAAGTCACCAAGGAGCCACTATCTGGAGGATGGGCCCCTAAACTCCTCCCAAAGCCCTCTTTTACAGAGCGTTCATAAATCTTCCTGGTCATTCCACTTCCCATCAACTGTTCTGCTTGGGAAAAACATATTCTCCATGTCTGGTACTCCTTGGTGCGCCCCCCTCCTCCTTTCTGCTTACTTTTATGCACTGACTTTCTTTTTTTTCTTATTTGTATCTTCATCGCTTAGCAAGTGCCTGGCACTGTTACTTAATAAATGTTTATTGAACTGAACTGAAAACATAAAATGTAACCAAAGGCATTAATAAAAGTTTTTGAATGAAAAATATTTGTATTTGAGAAATTATTTTAATAATGATAATTAATAAATCAATAATAATTAACAACTAATAATAATAATACAAGCTATTGTGGAGTGAAGAAAGACTAGAGGTAAAGGACAACACACTAATTCATAGTACTTTACTCACATGGCTGAATAACAGTGATGATATCTCATGTTTGTATAGCAGTTTAAGGTTTACAAAATGCTTTACTCACTACAGTATTATGTGTCCTAGCGGGATCTCCTCGGCTCTCTGATAGTCTCATACACAGAGTCCACACTATGTGGGAAAGCCTGCAAACTTGACGTGTTTAAACACTTGCCTCCCATGGACTTTGGCAGTCAGCAACCTAGACATGTGCATGTCTAGACTTAGACAAAATAGTGAGGTCAGGTAAAGTCTTACTCCGATAACCCTCTCACCTCTTCTCCTCCCCCTGCTTTTTAAAAAGTAAAACATTTATTTTATAGGATGGTATCAGACAAGTCTTTGATTGTTCAACGTGTTTAAAGTTTTACATTGCTAATTCACAAGAACTGGTAGTTTTCCTTAAAACGGTCTGAGGTTTAAATATGCTAAATTGTTTTGGGGGGTGACAAGTGATAAATCTCATTTGGAAGATTGAAACCTCACTTCCCCTCTCCCATGGACCGTGGATTCAACATGTTCATTTTGTAAGCCACATTGGGAGCAGATTTTTATTTTTGTACTGATATCACAATGTTAGCATCCATAACCTTATCAGACCATTCAGTTCAGGTGTGAGCCACTCAGCTGCCCACCTGTATTTCTGTCATACATACAATCATCATACAACAATCTGTTCTAGTTCCACTAAAACATTCAGAAAGACCTCACTCCAGAACACCCTGCAACATGAGGCATCATATAATTAAGAGGTTCCTACCACTTTTCTAACAGCTGGATAGTCTGATTTTTGGCTCCCACCATTCTCCTCCCTCCCTTCCTCTTCACAGAGAACAAGAGGTCAAAATTCTTCCACTCTTTTTTAGTTTTCAAGAAGTATCAATATAGATAGACTTTCAGATCAGGTATTGTCAACCACAGTAAATTCCTTTCTTAGAGATGGACAATGGAGGCATCCTTGAATTCCTGGGAGACAATCTCCTTTTGTCATATAACCTGGAATATTTCAGTCAGCTTTTGTATGAGCAATGGTCCCCCTACCTTGTAAATCTCAGCTGGAATAGAATCAGCACCAGGTATTTTGCCCCATGAAAGGAGCCTAATGACCCTCTAAACCTCTTCTTCAGTTGAAAGTTTAGCTAAGGAGGAATTGACTTCAACCTGAGGTAATTTGAAAAGGTTTCAAGGCAAGACCAAAGTGGAGGGAATGTTGGTACATGATTTTCTGTTTGCAAGTGATTATGCACTCAGTGCAGCCTCTGAAGCTGAGATGTAACAAAGTATGGATCAATTCTCTGCTGCCTGTGCTAATTTTGGCCTAATAATCAACACCAAGAAAACAGGTGCTCTATCAGTCACCACCACACCATCCATATGTGGAACCATCAGTCACAACAAATGGAGAAGTTTTAAATGCTGTGGATAAGTTCACTTACCTTGGTACTATACTTTCCAGGGATGTACACATTGACAATGAGACTGACACACTCATTGCCAGAACTAGCTCAGTGTTTGGGAGGCTCAGAAGAAAAGTTTGGGAGAGAAGAGGTATTAGACTGACTACCAAACTGAAGGTCTACAGAGCTATTGTGCTGACCTCATTGTTGTATGCCTGTGAAACGTGGACAGTCTACCAGAGTCATATCAGGAAACTGAATCTCTTCCATTTGTACTGTCTTAGGAAGATTCTGAAGATCACCAGGCAGGATAAGATACCAGACACTGAGGTCCTTGCTCAAACTAAACTGTCAAGCATTCAAACTATGCTTCAGAGAGAGTGTGCAACACGATAGGCTGACCATATTGTTTGAATGCAAAATGTACACTTGTCAAAAAGACTATTTTATGGAGAACTCACATGGAGCAGGCAATCACATGGTGGTCAGAAGAGGAGATACAAGAACACTCTCAAGTCTCTTTCAAGAACTTTGGATTTGACTGTGCAACACGGGAGACACTGGCACAAGACTGCTCAGCATGGAGTGCTCACATCAAAAAGAGTGCTGTGCTCTATGAGCAAAACAGAACTGAGACAGAACAAAGTAAACGTAGGATACGCAAATTTGGAGTCACCACCCCAAATGTTCACATGAACTATCCGTGCCCAATCTGTGGTTGAGTGTTCTGAGCTTGTGTTGGTCTGATCAGCCACAGCTGGACACACTGAAACTTCACTTTATCATGGTGACGTCATTTTGGTTGTCTTTGAGAACCAAGGACAACAATCATACCATAATCGCCTTAGGGAGATCAGTTTGACTTGTTAGTGGATGATAGTCTGTAATGGAGAGAGACTTGAATCAAGAGGACGCAATTAACCAGGAGGCTATCAGAATAACTCAGGTGTGAGAGAACGATGGCCTGTTCCAGGCTGGTGGTAGGGTCCAAGAATAGCAATGTTGTGAAGGCAAAATTGACAGGTCTTGGTGACAGACTGGATATGGGGGATGAGAGATATGGAGGATGACATCTAGGTCAGCCTTGGGAATTGGGAGGATAGTGGTTTCCTCTACAGTAATTAGAAAGTTAGGAAGAGGGGAGGGCATCATCAGAAAAATCCTGAGGTAGGTGCTGTTATTATCCTCATTTTACAGTTGAGGAAACTGAGGCAGATAGAGGTTAAGTGACTTGCCTAGGGTCACACAGTTAGCAAGTGTCTGGGGCTGGATTTGAACTCAGATCTTCTGGACCTCAGGCCCAGGACCCTATCTACTCTACCTCAATTTTATAAGTTCAAAGATACTGCCTCATTTTTGGGGGGGTATTTTTTCTTCAGGAGCATAAGATAAGACTGAGCAGACATTAAAAGGGCATAATTCATATGGAAACATGCATATAGAAATCAGCATAATTCACTGGAAACCAAGAGAAAGGGGAGCTGCTCCCCAGGAAGCCAAAGGAATGTCCATCTAGGCAGAAACCAAGTGGAGGTAAGGGCCGGCTGTTCTGAGGACAATAAAAGGGCCTCTCCAGAAGAACTTGGACCAGACATATGTATGATCATGTCCGTCTATGTCAAACACTTACTATGAAAAAGTTTAAACAGCAACCGAAATCGGAATCTGAAACTGATACTTAAGTAAGATTTGAGGGGGGGACAAAAAAGGAACAACACCTGTGTTAGGGAGAGGGAAAGATGTGCGGTTTTTTAAATGTGAAACACTGTATTTGGAGGGAGAGGGTATTCCAAGTTTGAATTTGTATGCACAGAAAACAGTATGAACACACATGCCAGCCAGATCTATGTGGATACAATAAATCCAGGTTTCCTTCTACTCCTGTGTTTACTTGCAAGTTGAAAAGTACCAAAATTTTGGTTATTTGATTTTTTTTTCCTGAATATAAGTAATTTTAAAGGTTTTTGCTTGATAGTAGCAATGTCTTTTATATTAACTCTAATGATTTTGGGGTTTTAAAGACCACAAATCAGTAATATGAAATCTGAGTGATGATCATACTTATTCATACTACAAACCTGTGATCTCCTGCATTCCTGGATCAAATGTAAAACCCTCTTTTAGGCATTTAAAGCCCTTCCCAATCTGACCCCCTTCCCACCTTTCTAGTCTTCTTACACTTCACATCTCTTCAGGTACTCTGATTCAGCTACTCTGGATCTTACTTGTTCCTCACAAAGGAAACTTCATATCTCAACTCTGTGCATTCATTATTATTGTTAATATTAATTATAATAAATAACATTCAAATAGTGCTTTGCAAAGCCCCTTAAGTGTTATCTCATTTGCATATTCTGTGCCGTGCCTAGAATGCTCCCCCTCCTCACCTTTGACCCCTGGCTTCTCTGGCTTGCTGTTAGTCTAAGGTCAAAACAACCTTTTTCAGGAACTCTTTCCAGGTCCTTCCTATGGCATCTAACGTCTTCCTTCTAAGAGTACCTTCTATTTACACTGACTGCATATATTGTATGTACATAGTTATTTGGGCAGCTTGGTAGCTCAGTGGATTGAGCTCTGGTCTTGGAGTCAGGGGGACCTGAGTTCACATTTGGCGTCAGACACTAGCTGTGTGACCCTGGCAAATCACTTAACCCTGTTTGTTTCAGTTCCTTCATCTGTAAAATGAGCTGGAGAAGGAAATGACAAACCCCCTCCGGTATCTTTGCCAAGAAAACTCCAAATGGGGTCATGAAGAATCAGACATGACTGAAAAACAACAATATATTATGCTAGGCACTATGGGTTGCACAAAGATACATGACCTAGTCGTCTGATTTAAATCAAGGGGATAAGTTGAGCTTCAGACTTCCTGGTCTAGGAAAATGAGTCTTTGGAAGAAGCACTGAAGAACTGGTCAATGGATTGTCAAAGAATTCAAGACACAGAGAGAAGTTAAGCTCAGTAGAGAACCATTTTAACCCAAACATATTCAGTTTGGTGGAAGCTTGAAGGCATTGAAGAGGGGATTTATTCCCTTCTGCAGCTTCTTAAGTTAAGTTTAGGAAAAACAAGGCATTATCTTTCTAGTGTATTTTATTTCCGATCTATTTTTAAAAGGTTTCTGCACTAGTTCCTTGTTCTTTTGACATTTGTTAATAAAAAATACATTTATCTCTAGGTAGGTGTACGTTGCATCTAGATAAAGAGCATATACGTTATGCTCTTTCTTCTTCTTCATTAACCCCATTAACAACAAAAGGACGGGCAAAGCAGGGTAGTATTAATAGAAGGAGGGCTTGATCTGGAGTCAGATCTTGGTTCATCACAGCCCTCATAATGCTCAGTTTTGTGTGATATAGGGCAAGCTCTCCACACACACACACACACACCCCCCATAGGACTTTATAGCTGGAAGAGGCCTTAAAGAAACATGAAATAACTTGACCAAAGTCACATGGATAGAGCTAGAACCTCATCAGTTAGAGCTAAGATTAGAAACCCCACTAAATTACGCCCACTAGACACAGGAATAGTTGAGGTTTGATGTAGGAATGAGATGAGATTCTCTAAAGTCATTGGACATTTAACAAAAGGTTTACTCTGCCCTAACAAAGCAAGGATAGACAGTATGAATACATTTGTGCTCAGGTCTCTGGATGTAGCCATGATCTTCTCCAGTATAGTCGGCAGAGCAGGGAATAGAGACTCTGGGTCTTCAAAAATCCACCAAGTCAGAGGGTTCCAAATCCCTACAGGTGGTAGGTGACTAGGAAGTTGCATGGAGGGAGAGGGAGGCCAATTAAGTCCCAGGGGGCAGCTTTGTTGTTTTTGCTTTTAGGGAAAACTAATCCCTATTTTAGGAAAACAAGGGAACCCTGGTCCTATGATATCACCCTATCAAATAGTAAGGCATTCAGTTCACATAGCAATTCATACAGTGGACAAAATTTTTAAAAAATGGGCAAAGCAAGGAATTTCAAGGGATTAAAACATTTTCTTGGACTCAAACCAGATCATCCCATTACAGGATAATGTAAGGGTTGAATGAACAATATTCCTTGAAGTCTGAAATCATCCCATCTCAAGCTCAGTTCTAGGTGGCTATGTCCCCTGTTGTTTAATCTGTGACCATTCTTAAGAGTGAAAAGAATTTAAAACCCTGCTCAAGGATTTTTAATCATGCAGATTGAACCTTAATCCTCTGTATTTCTCTGGGCAAGTCTATGAGAGGGCAAATACATTGCCAAATGAGCTAATGCTCAATTAACTCAGGGGCTTAACTTTTCTTGAAAAATGACAAAATGAACTATTGCTGTTTGGCTATCTGAATTCAAGCCCATTTTTTTTGGTATAAAACACCTTGGACCTCTCAACCCAAGTGGAGGAAATTAAATAAGCTGACCTCAAAAATGTTTAACCTGTATTGTTTTCAGCCTGGAGAGCATTCCACCCGTGTCCTGATGTTCCCGGGTCACTGCACATGTGTTTGCTCATGGAAGAACCCTGAGTTAACTACTCCGATCTTATTTTCCATCCCCCACATAATTGAAGAGCCTTTTTTCAAGACCAAAGCCAGGAACTCTCCTGACTTCCAAAGAGTTTCTTTAACTTCTCTGTGTCTAACTTTTGTCATCTGGAAAATGAAAAGGGTTGGATTAGATAACTGTAGGCTTTAGCATTCTCAGTCAAATAAAAAAAATGACAATAATAGTGATGAAACACTCCATGAGTATTTATAATAATTTACAGATGTACCATGTGAGGGAGAAAAACTTCTCAAAAGTCTCAAGTGATGAAAAGGATTGGTTCTAAATGGGAAAAAATTTCAGCAAAGCCTGAATTTGGAGTAGGAGAAGCTGTGTTCAAATACCATCTCTGCTTCTTCAGAGGCACAGAAATAGCTTCTCTGGGATTCATTTTCCTTATCTGTAAGATGAGGGGATTGGAAGACCTCAAAGGAAGATTCATAGACTTCGGGATGAATGGGGACTTCAAGGTCATCCCATGCTTCTTCTGCTGTGGGTCTCAACCCAAGTTTATGAAGTGCTGAAGGGGTCACAAGTGGAAAATGTTTAAGAAGCCCTGGGCTTCTTAAACTTTTTCTACCTTGAACACTCAAACACTCACCCCACCCCACCCCCATCATCATCATCATCATCATCATCATCATCATCATCATCTTCGTCATCATCGTTGTTGTCGTCGTTGTGGTTGCATGGCCTGAGGACATGTGCAGTGCAAAGTGCACATGCTGTGTGTTCAAACCTAAGACTGAAGTGAAGTTGTTCGATGCAACATGAGCAAGCCCTGCCAGAAACACGTCAGATTCACTTTGTTTGATTTTTAATTAATTTTTGCTCATTGCACATTTAGAAACCTTTTCCCACTGCCAATTTTTTTTTGTGACCCCATATGGGATTGCGACCCATAGTTTAAGAAACATTGACTAGGCCAACGCCCTCTTTTAACATGAGGAAACTAAGGTACTAGGAGTTTGCCCAGAGTCACACAGAAAGTAAGTGACAACTTCTTGAACCCTTGTAGAACAAGGTCTGGAACCTGTGTACTCTGACTGTGAAATCATTTACAGCTCAGCTACTGTTTCCCTCTGCCATGAATTCTTTGTGAAACTTTCCCTGAACCTTATTCTCTCCCTCTTCAGATGTTCCTAGGATAGTTTGATCTCTCCTTGAACTTCATCACTTCCTACTTGTATTAGACTTAGCTATCTATACGTTATATTAGATTCCTACCTTCATGGGGGTTAGGATGGTATCATTTTCATGACAACTAAGTCTTGCTCATTTTCATCCTGGCCATTTTCCTTCTGCTTCCCCTATGGTTGCTAATGCTCTATCCCTTGAATTGGACCACCAGAGGTCATGACTAGGAGGAGGGAGTTTACTGGGCTCTGTACTCTTTGGAACCATGCATCTCTCACCATTTTCTACTCTGCTCCAGTGCATGCCTTTCTCCCTCCATCCCTTCTCTGAGAAGTGTAATAAAATGAGCTTTACTGTAGTCTCTGGAAAGGGGCAGCTAGGTGTCTTAATGGAAAGAGTGCTGGGCCTGGAGTCAGGAAGACTCATCTTCCTGAGTACAAATCCAGCCTCAGATACTTACTAGTTGTGTGACCCTGGGAAAGTTACTTAACTCTGTTTGCCTCAGTTTCCTCATCTATAAAATGAAGTGCAGAAAGAAATGGCAAACCACTGTGGTATCTTTGCCAAGAAAACCCTAAATGAAGTCATGAAGGGTCAGAAACAACTGACTAAACAACTACAAAATTGCTATATTCACCATATTGGAACATGACTTCCCAAAATAATGGCCCCTGTTCTCATATGTGTGTTATTGTTGTATCTATTATAATATAAATTCCTTGAGTAAAGATATTACTGCTTTTGTATTTGCATCACCAATACTTAATGAAGTACTTGACAATCAGCCAATCAGTCAATTAACTTTTATTGTTCAGTCCATGTCAGTTGTGAAAGACTCTTTGTGACTCCATTCGGTTTTTTTTTTTTTTGCAAAGATACTTAAGTGGTTTGCTGTTTCCTTCTACATCTCATTTTACAGAGATGGGTCACGCAGCTAGTAAGTGTCTGAGGCTGGATTTGAACTCAGGAAGACAAGTCTTCCTGACTTCAGGCCCATCACTCTTTCCACTGAGCCACCTCACTGCCTAGAAGCTTTTATTAAGGTCATATTCTGCACCAAGCACTTTGCTAAGCTCTAGGGATAACAAGAAAGGCAAAAACAGTGCCTACCATCAAATAGTTCATAGTCTTAACAGGCAATACAAGATGAAAACAATTACATTTAAAGTAGATATATACAGGATAAAATGGACATAATCAACAGAGGGAAGGCATCAGCATTGGTACACAAGCAATACTTAATGCAGTTTATTCATTCTTTACATGGTAGGAACTTAATAAATATTTATTGAATTGAATTGTTCAACCCTGGGACACGTAGTTAAGATACACATCTCCCTCTCAAATCTTCAAACCTCTCCATCCCCAATTCCCAATACACCACATTAACCTTAGTTAATGATACAGATTCTCTCACTCTGATACACTTTACTTGCTAAAGGTCATATCTCATTCCTGGAATACCAGTCTGTTACTGATTGTCCATTAGACTATGAGTTCCTTGAGAGCCAGGACCATTTTTGGTTTTTGTTTTAACTTTCTTCGTATTCCCAGCATGTAGCATAGTTCCATGTATATGTTAATCAGAGAGTTAAAGATCTTCCCCACCTATTAATGAGCCTGCCCATGAAGAGAAGCCTGATTAGGGGAGGCCCATACCTTTCATTAATTTTCTAATGAGGCACTGGTTCTCAAGGGTGGTGATGCTCTCTGGCTCTGAAAAGTGTATAAATACTCTGAGGTAAGGTTTTACTTTGGGGCTTACTCATTGGAAGTGTTTGTTTTGCCAGATGAGACTCTGGGCAGTTACTAAGGAGCCCCCCAGCTTTGAAAACCCAGATGTTGGTGCTTTTCTCTCTGGTAACTATGTATGTATAATCAGAGAGGTGAATCTGTATGTTGATCTGCGATGTATATATTGTTTATGGTCAGGCAGCTGGAAGCCCTGTCTGTTGATATTTATTTCTCTGTATTTTCTCTGAAGTTCAGGGTACTGACTTTTTCTCTTGAACTAAGTGAATGATATATGTGCTTGATTAAAGTGATTGTTGACCCCTCAAAAGTTGCTTTTCCTTTTAGAACAGCAGATCTAAGAACCTGTATCAGCAGGCCCTCCTTTATATGCCAGGGTCCTTGCTTTTACAATATGTGTCATATATATGTATGTATGTATACATATATATATATATAGCATATAGAAGGAGCTTCACAAATGTTTTTATTGACTTAATTAGATTTAACTTGACTTGACAACCTCAACCTCAGTCAGACCTGATAGATACAAGGAGAGAACCCTGAGAACAATCTCTTACCCTCAACATACTCAAAGCCTGATGTAGGCACTGACATATACATACACACATGCCCCTTTGAAGTATTCCTTAACACCCTACTATGTCATTGGTCCTGGGACACTGCTTCAGGAAGTCAGGAGCAAGACTGGGAGAAGAATGAAGGCTGGTGGACCTGGGTACTGCCACCAAATGGAGATTTCATGGGAACTCATCAATAACAGAAGGGATTAGGACTTACAGAGGGATATTCCAGGGTGAGAAGACCCTAGGTATAGTTGGATGTTCCAGGGAGAGGAGGGAAGCACCATGTGCTGAGAGAAGTTCTAGGATGAGAATAACAGGGCCATAGTTTTGAAATCTGAACATCAGGAAGCCTGGGTGTCAGTGTCAAGAAAGATTCTTCCCATGTGGTTGGTTGGTTGGTGGTAGGTTGGTTGCTGTGACATGACCATGATAAAGTGAAATTTCAGTGTGTCCGACTGTGGCTGATCAGAGAAATATGAGTTTGGAATGCTCTATCACAGGTTGAGCACAGATAGTTCATGTGAACATTTGGGTTGGTTACTCCAAATTTATGCATCCTACATTTCCTTTGCGCTGTTTCAGTTCTGTGGTGTGTTCAGGGAGGACCAGTACCTTTAGTGTGATGGCTGCTGAGCCCTTTCCAGGGTTCTCACCTGTGGCTCCAAGAAGCTGCAGCATGCACAGAGGCTACACCTTGGTAATCAGTTTCGGCAGATGGGCCAAACCAGGTTGAGGGTAACCGAGGGGCTTGAACTCATTGGTGAGATAGGGGGGTGTTTACCCCAAGCATGTGAAGACCTCCCCTGGTTGAACAGGCAGATGAGAACAATTTGTTCCAATGGCCACAAAGGCAGATGAAGCAGGTGATGTGGAGCACTTAGAGCTTGGTTAGACACCAAAGACACCAAGGTCATCCACTGCATCCTGAGCCATTGCCAGCCATCTTGACTCTGTCCTGACACTGGACTATGATGACTCTGGAGGAGAGAGTGAGGCTGATGACTTCATGCAACTCTGCCTCACTTAAATTCAATTTATGCACGAATCAAAAAAAAATGGGGAGATATACGCATAGGGAACACTTGTAGACAACTGCCTATTGGACATCTCAAATTCAACAGGTCCAAAACAAAATTCATTATCTGTCCTTCCAAATTCTCCCCTGTCCCTAGCTTCCCTTTTACTATCAAGGGAACTAGCATCATCCAATTTACTCAGCCTCATGACCATTATATGATCCTTGACTCATCAATTGCATTCACCCTACATATCTATTTTGTTGGTCAATACAAATTTATTAATCCACAATGTGTCAGGCTCTGTGCTAAGTGCTAGAGATACAAAAAGAGGCAAGAGACAGTTCCTGCTCTCAAGGAACTCATGATTTAATGGGAGAGACAACAAGCAAACAATGTACAAATAAACTGTATCATAGGAAATTATTAATAAAGGGAAGCTACTAGAATTAAGAGATTTTGGAAAAGCCTTCCAGTAGAAGATGGGATTTTAGCTGGGATTTAAGAGTAAGCCAGAAAATCCAGTGAACGGAGATAAGAAGAGAAAACTTTCTGGGTATGGAAGACAGCCAGAGAAAATGCCTGGAGCCAAGAGATAGAGTGACTTGTTTGTGGGACAGAAAGAACCAGTGTCACCAGATTGAAGAGTATGTGTTGGGTAATTAAGTATGAGGTCTGGAAAGATAGGAGGGGGTTAGGTTTTGAAGGGTTTTGAATGACAAGAAGAGCATTTTGTATTTGATCTTGGAGGGCATAGGGAGTTGCTGGAATTTCTTAAGTAGTGGGATAACATATTCAGACCTACACTTTAGGAAAATCTCATTAGTAGCTGAATGGAGGATGGGTTGGAGTGGGAAGAGACTGAGGCAAGAGTTCTATCCACTGTGCCACCTAACTGCCCTGGATCTATTATACTGGGCTAAGCCTCTAGTTAGTTTAAGAAGCCTTAGGCATTAAAGTGTCTTATAATTCCCTTGTTTCAGTTTTAGCTTGCCATTCTGGAAGCTCAGTTTATTACTCTTTGACTTACTGAGACAAAATTTACTTCAATTTCTTTCTACTCTCCTAATGTCAGTTTTGGTTCTTGAAGATCTCACACCAGAAAAAAGACTGGAAGGTACAGGCTAAAACATGTGTGTGCTTTGTTCTGTTTCCCACTAGAAGCAAAGTTAGTACACTATCTACATATCCCAAATAATGACTCTTCCAGGACTTTTGATCACTGTAGAGAATTTCCAGTGTGAGAACTCTCTTCACCAATACAGATTTTTTACCTTTCTATTACTGAGTAACACTTGATGAGTTGTTTGAGAAACATAGAAGTTGATGACTTCCCCAGTTTCACACATTTAGTATGTAGCTGAGGCAGGCTTTGAATGCATTGTCTTCCTGATTCCAAGTTAATACTCTTGCCATTATGCTACAATGCTTATATAATAGATAGGATGTGCAACCCCTCTCTGCATATAATATATTAATGGTGTCCCAAAAGTCTTAGTGTAGTCATTAAGCTACTTGGGTTTATCATATAAAGGGTGTCCCAAAAGTTTTAGGGCAGTCTTAAAGTATTAAAGCTTATTAAATTTGTTAAATTAGAGCTTATTAAATTTAATAGCTTATAAGCTTAAGATTGCCCTAAGACTTTTGGGACACCCTTTATAAGGTGCTACCCTAATGCATCATCATGTCGTGGAGGTAACCATCAGTTCCTAAAGACTATGTGCAATGGAATCTAAGCCTTGTTAGGTTTTACCATCCTGGAAAGTTTTGAGTGTAATCTTCGTAGGCACAGAACACTTAAGACAGTGGACTTCAGGAAAAACAATTTCAAACCAAGTAGCCAAAAGATCAGGCAGCAAAACAACTCAATTGTGTTACAATTTAACTGTACATTTCCTGAGATTCTTGGATTCAAGAATGTGCCCCTATACTTATACCGGTTTTGAGACATGAGCCTAGGAGAAACTGCACGCATGGTACCACCTGGGAGACATTCTGTTGCATATGATTTATACCTTTTGATGGACTCTGTGCAAAAAAGTTAACCACTGATAGTAGTATTCAAGTAAAAGGTCATAAATCTGGAGCTAGATTGGACCTGAGAAGTCATCTAGTTCAGCAGCCTGATTTTATAGGTAAGGATATTGAGGCCCAGAGAAATTAAATGATTGTCTAAGCTGGTCCCCACAGTGGCAGAACTAGGATTAAACCTCAGATCTCATGACTCTAAGTCAGGGGTGGGGAACCTGTAGCCTTGAGACCACATGTGGCCTCAAGGTCCTCAAGTGTGGCCCTTTGGCTGAATCCAAACTTCACAGAAGAATTGATTAAGACATAGTCAAGGATAACATATTCAGCGAAGAGGTACGGTTTGGGTAGGGGTAGCTGGGGAATCAGGAGCAATTCTAATTGTGTAAATTCTTACTAACCACAGGTCTTAAGACTCCACAAGTATAGCCACCTAGAAAGAGACAGAGCTAGGAAATGGGAGGTCACCCACTCCCCAAGAAATAATAATTATAACTAGCATTTATATAGAGTTCTAAGGTTTGAAAAGTATTTCACAAATATCTTGGCTGACCCTTATAATAATAAATAGGTACCATTGTTATCCCTATTCTACAGATGAAAAAAATAAGCATACAGGGAAGTTCAAGCTCACACAGCTACTAAGTATTAGTAGCTGAATTAGAATTCACGTCTTTCTGACACTAGGTCTAGCATTGTCTCCACACTCAGTAAGGTGGAACATAGAAACCATTGGGTGGGTATGAAACTTTCCAAAGCCCAGTCCTCTTTGGTGACCATGATTAGATGGTACATAGCAGTGTGGTTAGTTAGCCTGGTGGCTAAGAGTACATTCATGTAATGCTTCTAATACACATGTGGCCTCTAGACCACTGCTCTTGCTATCAGAGAAGCAACCCAGGGTTCAGAATGCTCTGGACCCACCATTGTCCCACACAAATGTTGTTGACATTGATTTATTAACCAGGGAACACAATGAGTTCAAAACAAAGGTATTTCATGAAATAGCACAGTAGAAAAGCAACCTCTCTCCCAATAAATCACTTGTCCCCAGGGGTACATTCTTCCACAAACTATACATACCATCAGTGAGAACAAAGGGACAAACCTGGAAAAATACTTGGAGGTTCACTCATGTCTTCTGGATGTATTGAAAGAGGCATGGATGGTCAGGGGATGTGAAGGGAGAGGCAGCCTCCACCTCTAGTGCAGCTGGGACACCAAAGTCTTCCGGCGATGTCCATTGCTCCCATGTGGTCTGTCCTGCAAGAATTTTGAATGCTATGTATTTTTATGGCCAGATGGGATAGCATGGAATTTAGTCTCATAGTAGGTTTGCTATGGTACAGTGACTGAAAGACTTCTTTCTAATAAAGATTCATTAACAATTCCCTGAGACACTATACCCAATTAAGACCAAAGCTCTGGCAGAATGTCTCATTATTCAACTTAACTTCCTAGGACAGACTACATCCTTGTTGTAAACTTCCGTCTGATTTACCATTAGAAAGCCCTTCTAACTGCTACTTAATTTTCTTGTGGCATTCTTGTACTCCTCAGCACAGTTAATGGGGTTCTGCCAAAGAAACCCTACAAAATTGTGTGGGTCTGAGCCACTAGTTCTTTTTTTCTGGGTCTTGCCATGCAAAGGTACCTAAGCAAACTCAAAAAATAAGCAAAGAGGACAAGTTGTCTTCCTTCTGCTGAGCTACATCCCTTCCTTCATCATGTAAGTGTGGCCTGCATCAAATGCCCCAAGCTTTGAATTGCCCTATAAATAAATTGGGAAAACATCCTAAACCCTCTGGTTTGAGGGGAAGATGCAATCACTGTTGGCTAATATGAACCGGAACATGGTTATCTTTCTCAATCCCCCTCGGTTACTAGAACTTTCTCTTCTGAGGTTACTTTCTATTTCCTCTGTATGTATTGTATGTGTACCTGTGTTTATATGCTGATGGGTGGTGGGTGGTAGATGGGATTTTTCAAAAAGGAATAGCACCTCTGGTGTGAGGGCTTTCAGAGCCCCTTTCAGGGCTGCTTATCCTTCTTTGGTGTCCACTTGGCACAGAGTTCTCACCTGTGACCCCAAAAAGCTGTAGCATGTGCAGTGGCCACACTCTGGTAAAACTATCTCAGCAGATGGACTCACCCAGGTTGAGGGTGACGGAGGGGTCTCAAACCCATCAGTGAGTTAAGAGAAGTGTCTACACCCAAGCATATGAAGACATCCCCCGCCACAAAATGGACAGATAAAGACAATTTGTTCCAACAACTATGAAGGCAAATGAAGCAGGAGCTGGGGAACTTAGTCAGAAATCAAAGATGCCCAGGCCACCGCCTGTCATTCTGATTTCTGTCTTGCCACAGGACTTCAATGATTCAGAAGAGAGAATGAGGCTGATGACTTTGTGCAATCCTGCCTCACTTAAATCCAATTCATGCATGAATCAAGATGTCACCCCATGATGTCATTGGTCCTCTTCAAAAATGATATACAAACAACAATATGTACCTATTAATTAACACAAGCAGCCAAGTGGTGCAGTGGATAGAGTTCCAGGCCTGAAGTCAGGAAGATTCATCTTCCTGAGCTCAAATCTGGACTCAGACACTTACTTATCTGTGTAACCCTAGGTGGGTCACTTAACACTGTTTGCCTCAGTTTCCTCATCTGTAAAATGAGCCGGAGAAGGAAATGGCAAACCATGGCAAACCACTCCAGTATCTTTGCCCAGAAAACTCCAAATGAGGTCATGAAGAATTGGACATATTGAAATGACTGAACAACAACTGTGTACAGAATAGTAGTATCAAATATTAGCACCATTTGTTCAAGTATCTATGGGGTAAATTGTAGCTAGAAAGACTACCGTACTATCTCTCCAAGGCAACGGTATTGATAGAACTTAGCTTCAGGGCTTTTAAAAAGTCAATCACCTTGCCTTGCAAGTGATTGGATGGCTGGATCCTGGGCAAGAGTGAAGTGACTCTACCCAGGGCATTGCCATCTGCCCCAGAAATAGCTAAGGGTTGGGTGTGGATTTGGTCTTTGCCTGTGGAATTTTACCAGTTCTAAACCAGCCCAAGTTTGAAAGCTTGTGCTGTGTAATGAAAGTTAAGGTGTCTGTTCAGAATGAGAAAGCTATAGGCAGAGATGTAATTTCAGCAGAGAGATCAAGAGGGCAGAGAAGGAAATGTTGGAGCGATGAAGGAAATGAACACATACTTGGTGATTACAACATAACAAAACAATCTGTTAACTTAGTTTTAAAGTAACATATAAAGCCAATATGTTGGGAGGGGGAGAGTTGTTTTTGTTTTTGTTTTGATTTGATTTAAGAGCAACAAAACACAAAATTCACAGAACAATGTAACCCTTGTTTTGAGTGGATACAATGATGCAGAGACTTGGAACTCTCCCAGCTTAGCAAGGGTGCTGCTTTTCTATAAATAGCAATGATAACAGTAATAATAATAACACTAACTACTCACACTGAAGGTTTATAAAGTACATTGTATATGTTCTCCCTGAGTGATCCTTGCAACAACTCTTCAAGGTGGACGCTATTATTATCTTCACTTTACAGATGAGGGAACTGAGGTTGAGAGAGGGTCTTGCTCTGGGTCACACAGAAAGTAAATGTTGGATGTGATATTTTGAACTTAGATTCAGGGCGCCCTCAAGGCTTTCTAGAGATAACAACTGACAGAATGAAAAACAGTTAAGAGGAAAAAAAAGTATTCAATTCAAAGAAGAATTTGGCTAGAAATACTCCTCTTAAGGCCCACAGTGTACCCCAGCTCTTACCCCTAACAATTTTAATGCTAGATTTGTTTTGTTGTATTCTGAAACTAAAAGAGGTTGATGTCATGCTGAACAATTCAATAGTAAAAAGTATAATACTTTGGAACTTTAAGTATTACTCTTTTCAAAGGTAATTACATGGATTTCTTAATTTCCTTTGTATTTAGAACCTTTCGATTTCATTTGCAGAGGGGAGAGATGTAATGTGGGAGGGGAATAAATAAAAGACATGCAAGGAATGATGAGATTCCTAACAGAATTAGGATTAACAGAATTAAAGGATATTCCCTAAAGGAAAAAAAAATCCCAGAATTGCATATTTGGGAGTTGGAAGGAAGCTCAGCAGCTCAGCAGAATCTGTATTCAAAAGAAAACCCCTCTATGACATACCTGATACATGGGTTTCCGGGCTCTGCTTGAAGACTTCCAAGGAAGGAAAATCCTTGGCCTTCCAAGATACCTCATTCCTCTTTGGGATGGTTCTGACTGTTAAGAGGTTTTTCTTGACATCCAAACTAAATTTGCCTTTTTGTAACTACCACTCATTGCTTCTGATTCTGTCCTCTGGGGCCAAGTAGAACGAATCTCATCCCTCTTCCACAACACAGCTCCCAAAGTGCTCAGGAAAGCAATTATCTCTTCCTTCTCTACCCCACCTCCCCAGTCTGCTCTTCTCCAGGCTAGTTCCACTGCCTTAACTGATTTTCGAATGACATGGGTTAAAGGACCTAGACCATCCTTGTTGCCCTCCTCTGGATGTTTGTCTGCTCATTAATGCCCTTCTTAAACTGTGATGTCTAAAATAGAACACAATATTCAAGTTATGGTCTGACTAGGCCAGAAATCAGAGAGGTTATCACCTCCTTTTCCCTGGAAATTGGACCTATCTTTATGCAACATAAAAACTAATTAGCTTTTTTTTTTCACTGCTGCATCATCCTGCTGAGTCATATCAATATTTTTGTGCACTAAATGCCCCAGATCTTTTCCTTATTTTTTAAAATAGATTTTTATTAATGCCTTCTTTATGTCATCAGAATTTTTCCCAGTATTGTCCCTCTCCTAGAAAGCTATCTCATATAATAAATAATATTGTTTAAAGAAAGAAAAAGAGAAAAAAGATAAAAAATTGGCAAAACCAATCAATACATCAAAAAAGATTGAAAGGATATGCAATGAACCATACTCTTAGATCTCCCACCTCTGTAAAGGAGTACTCCAGACCCTCATCTAGTGCCAATGTGATATTCAAGTGCCTATGGTGGCCATGAATATGCAGGCCCAATTCTGAATAGGGAAATACCACAAACTTTTCACATAGAAGACAGAACCAAAACATTTATTTAGACACCAAAAAGCCAAATCCATCCTAGTAACAAAAATCTATAATAACAATGCAGAGACCAACACTGTCCCCAAGCCTTCCCCCTGCTAGGCTTCCTACAAACCAGCTCCCTTAAACAAATCACAAACAAGCTCTCTAGCTCATGCTAGCCATCTGCCTGCTTGCCTGTGTCCTTCCTAGCTTGGAGTAGACTCTGACCAATTTCTTCTCAGCACTGCTCTAGCTCTGCCTCTTCCTGTTCCACCCATTCAGCAAATTCCTCCCCCCACAGGCTCCATGTGACTCAGACTCATGTGACTCAGGCAGGTCACATGGACGTATAAAAGCAAGCGCCCTGACATACACAGGAGGGCTTGCTATCACAGGCTCTTAGGTCTGCTTTTCTAAAAGAAAAGCAACTTTTGAGGGATCAACAATCACTTTGGTCAAACACACACACACACACACACACACACACACACACACACACACACACACACACACATATATATCATTTACTTAGTTCAGGGAGGAAAAATCAGCACCCTGAGCTTCAGAGAAAATACAAAGAAAGAAATAAAGATAAGCCTACAGACAGCGTTTCCAGCTGCCTGACCATTAGTAGTACATACATCACAGACCAACAGACAAATCCAACTGTCTGACAATTACATGGATACATAGTTACCAGAGAGAGAAGCACCAACATCTGGGTTTTCAAAGCTGGGAGGGCTCCTCATCAGTTATCCAGAGTCTTGTCTGGTCACACAAACACTTCCAATAAGTAATCCCCAAAGTAAAACTTCACCTCAGAGTATTTGAACATTTTTCAAAGCCAGAGAACCAGTGCCTCATTAACAGAAGATGTGAACCTTCCTACAAATCTCCCCTAATCAAATTTCCCTTAAGGGGCAGGCCCATTAATGGATGGGGAAGATCTTTAATCTTATTAGCATTACAGGGTCTATTAATGAATGGGAAAGATCTCCTCATTTAAATTACCATTGGTTGTTGTCCTTTCTCAAAGAGGACCAAAATGACATCACCATGATAAAGTCAAGTTTCAATGTGTCTTGACTCTGGTTGATCAGAACAACGTGAGCTTGGAATGTTCTACCATAGACTGGGCACAGATAGTCGGTGTGAACATTTTGGGTGGATACTACAAATTTGTTCATCCTATGTTTCCTTTGTACTGTCTCAATTCTGCTTTGCTCATAGTGCACAGCACCCTTTCTGATGTGGGCATGCCATGCAGTTCTTGAGAGAGACCTTGAGAATGCTCTTGTATCGCTTCTTCTGACTACCATGTGATTGCCTGCCCCATGTGAGTTCTCCATAAAATAGTCTTCTTGGCTAGTGTACATTTTGTATTCGAACAACATGGCCAGCCTATCGTGTTGCACTCTCTCTCTCTGAAGCATAGTTTGAATGCTTGGCAGTTTAGTTTGAGCAAGGACCTCAGTGTCTGGTATCTTATCCTGCCAGATGATCTTCAGAATCTTCTTAAGACAGTACAAATGGAAGAGATTCAGTTTCCTGATATGACTCTGGTAGACTGTCCATGTTTCACAGGCATACAACAATGAGGTCAGCACAATAGCTCTGTAGACCTTCAGTTTGGTAGTCAGTCTAACACCTCTTCTCTCCCCAGCTTTTCTTCTGAGCCTCCCAAACACTGAGCTAGGTCTGGCAATGCGTGCATCAACCTCATTGTCAATGTGTACATCCCTGGAAAGTACACTACCAAGGTAAATGAACTTATCCACAGCATTCACAACTTCTCCATTTGTTGTAACTGATGGTTCCACGTATGGATGGTGTGGTGGATGCTGATAGAGAACCTGTGTTTTCTTGGTGTTGTTTATTAGGCCAAAGTTAGCACAGGAAGCAGAAAACTGATCCATACTTTGTTGCATCTCAGCTTCAGAGGCTGCACTGAGTGCACAATCATCTGCAAATAGAAAATCATACACTCTCTCCACTTTAGCCTTGGCTTATAGACTTTTCAAATGGAAGAACTTACCATCAGTATGATAGTTGATCTTGATGCCATGTTCATCCTCATTGAAAGCATTTGACAATATGGCTGAAAACATCATGCTAAAAAGCATGGGAGCAAGCATGCAGACTTGTTTCACTCCATTGGTGACTGGGAAGGCACGAGAGCATTGTCTACTATCCAGAACTCAGGCAAACATGCCATCATGAAACTAATGTACAATACTGATAAACTTCTCCAGGCAACTAAATTTTGATATAATTTTCCATTAGCCCTCATGACTAAAGGTCTCAAAGGCCTTGGTCAGATCTACAAACATTGTGTTCAGACTCCTGGAATTTCTCCTGGAATTGTTGGGCAGCAAACACCATATTAACTGTTCCTTGGCCCTTTCTGAAGTCACACTGGCTCTCAGGTATATTATTATCTTCCAGGTGAAGGGGCAGCCTATTAAGGAGGACTCTAGCAAGAATCTTGCCAGCAGTGACTAAGAGAGAGACCCCCCTGTGATTGTTGCAGGATAGAGATGGACAATGGAGGCATCTTTGAACAAAAGGGGTATAACCTCCTCTTGCCACATAACCTGGAAAATTTCAGTCAACTTTTGTATGAGTAATGGTCCCCCTACCTTGTAAATCTCAGCTGGAATAGAATTAGCACCAGGTGCTTTGCCACATGAAAGAAGCCTAGTGGCCCTCATAACCTTTTCTTCAGCAGGAAGTTCAGCTAAAGAGGGATTGACTTCAACCTGAGGTAAAAGGTCAGTGGCCTCAGCATTGATTGATGATGGTCTGTTGAGAACACTGTGGAAGTGTTCAGCCCATCTCTCTAGGATCATGTCCTTATCGCTAATCAATGTGGCTCCATCAGCACAGACTAACTGTGATGCACCATAGGTTTTTGGTCCATAAATAGCTTTTAGGGAATCATAAAAGTGCTTTGGATTGTTACTATCAGCATAAAACTGAATTTCATCTGCCTTCTTACTGAGCCAGGAATCCTGCATCTCCCTAAGCTTTGCTTGTACTTTGCTTTTGATGGAATTAAATGCTACCTTCTTAGAAGTGGATGAACTATTCTGCTGGTATATCCTGTGGAGTTCTCATTTTTCATTTAGCAGCTTCTGAATTTCCCCATCATTTTCACCAAATCAGAGTTGGAATTTGCGAGTGTTCTGACCCAGGTGAATAAATGCCAAATCTCTGAAAGCTGCCCACTCATTTTCTGCTCCACTGTTGCCAACTATGTGTTGGTTCAACTTTCCCTCCAAGTTAGCAACAGTCAGAGAAGAGCTCTAATTTGTTGACACTAATTCTTCTGGTAGTCATTTTGCCTTGGGGCATCACTTTTGATGAATGTAAATGTTTAGCTTGGAAAGGATAAGTCTATGATCAACCCAGCACTATGCACCACACATTGCCTTCCTCACTCTCACATCTTGTCTGCCTCTTCTCTTTACAATCACATAATCTATTAGATGTCAATGTTTGCTTCGAGGATGCATCCATGAAGTTTTAAAGCCTTTAGGTAAATGGAAAACAGTGTTGGTGATGAGAAGGTCATGTAATGCACAAGTCTTCAGCAGTAAATGACCATTGCTATTGCTGTTTCCAACTCCATTCCTCCCTAGGACTTCCTGCCAAGTCTGGTAGTCTGAGCCTACTCTAGCATTAAAGTCATACAGAATTATAAGCTTGTCCTCTTTTGGCACATTGATGATAAGGGTCTCTAGGTCTTCATAAAATTTTTCTGTGACCTCATCAGGGTTTGTCATGGTGGGAACATAGGCACTGATGATGATGGCATGGCGTTTTCCTATGAGTGGCAATTGATTGTCATGAGCCTGTCATTTACTCCTTTTGGCAGGCATACCAGCTTACTGACTAGATTAGTCATGACCTTCATGGTGCTCCCCTTCACTGAACCCACTCCAGATACATCTGTATCCAGCTCCAATGTCAGTAAGCTGGCCTTCATTTGCCTATCACATTTCACTCAGGGCTGCTATTTGGATGTGATACCTCTTGAGTTCTCTTGCAACAAGAGCAGTTTGTCTTTCTGGTCTATTGGATTCTGTGTTGTCTATAAGTGAGAGCACATTCCATGTGCCAATAGTAAATGGAATCATCCTTGCAGATGTTTTTGTACATTTTGTACATTTTTTTTGCGTTTTGACCACATAATGGAATTCCTCGCCTGCTGCGGTAATCAGGTCAGGGTTGGGTAAGCAGACAATGTTTAAGGCACCTTTCCTAGCCCCCTTCCTCACACCAGGAGGTCAGTAGTGCGATCCTTAAAGACTGCTCAGACACCCAGGGGGCTGCTTACTATTACATCTGGACACAACCTCTGTCTATCTTAATTTCTCCATCTACAAAATGAGAATAATGATAGCATCTACCTCCCAGGGTTGTTATGAGAATAAAACAACTTAATGTTCATAAAGGTCTTTGCAAACATAAGAACACTACATCATTGCTAGTTAATATCTCATTAATGAGCAAATGAGATAATATTTGTAAAAGCATTTAGCACCATGCCTGATACATAGTGGGCACTATATACAGCTATTCCTTATGCAGTGTGTGTGTGTGTGTGTGTGTGTGTGTGTGTGTGTGTGTGTGTGTAAGGGTATGTGGTATTAAAAGATAAAATATATTGATATTCTATAATACTATACAAATATTTTATGCATTTCTGAGTTTCTAATTTTTTTCTGTGTCATCTGCTGGCCTTTTTGTGTTGTCTGCAGCTTCCACAAAACTCTAAAAAAAATTTCTATTTAATTTCTTATGCCAACCTGTGATACATGGAAATCACAAGCGGAAAGTCAAGATGTGGAGGGTTTAACTATAAATGCTTATTCCCTTCTCTTTCCCTTTCTATTCTAGAATTTTCCCAAGAATCAGTCAAGTTCATTGACTAAACCCATGAACAGGCTACTTTGAAAGAAACTGGAAACTATCTTTCTTCCTTCCTTATCATCCACAGAGTGGACAGTTCTTCCTGGCTTGATTGTCAATCCTCATTTGAACAGCCACCAACAACAGGGACACATGAGAACCAACCACAAGTTGCTGGTTATGCACATACTTTAGCATGTGTTGCTTCTCAGAAAGTCAAAACAACATACCAATGTACTTCCATGAGAGGGGTCCCAGGCTAGCAGGTATCCCTGAAAAGGGGTATCCCTGGGAACCACTGTTATACTAATGTAAACTAGTGAGTAAAATATTGGGCCAACAGGAGAGTGGCCTCTCTGGGAATGTGGCAACCTCTCTACACACACACATCCCTTACTTCTCATTGCCTCAGAGATTTTACATCTATATAATGAGCTAATTCAGAATAGGAAAAATAAATAAATGGGTAAATAACAGAGAATAGAAGAGGGTTGGGAGTTATTTTCATAAATGTGCTGGGCTTTTCTCCTAAAGCAGAAATTATAGGAATCCAACATGTCAGTCAATGGACCAACTTAACATTCACCAGTGATCTTGGACAAGCTCTTTGGTTTCAGTGTCTTCATCCATAAATTAAGGGAGTTAGACTAGAATGAGATTTAAGGTCCTTTCTAGCTCTAAATCAATGATTTCGTAATGCTAAGAAAGACTACTATGTAGCAGAGGAAGATCCTCTGCTATCCAAAGCCTACATCTATTAATTTAATTAATCAAACATATATTATTTATTGTGTAGAGAACTCTAGATTAGGTATTGGGGATACAAATGCAGTAGTTTTTGCCCTCAAGCTTATTTGTTGTGGTTGTTCAGCTGTGTCCAATTCTTCATGGCCCCATTTGGGGTTTTTTTTTGGCCAAAGACACGGGGCAGTTGGCTTTTTGCTTCTCCAGCTCATTTTACAGATAAGGAAATTGAGGCAGATAGAGGTTAAGTGATTTGTCCAGGGTCACACAGCTACTACGTTCTGAGGCCAGATTTGAACTCAGATCCTCCTGACTCCAGGTCCAGCACTCTATCCACTGTGCCACCTAGCTATCCACATTCTCAACTCAATTTGTTTTTACATTACAAAGTTTTTTCCAATAATTAAGACAAACAGTTATTCTGTGAGAACAGAAGAGGAAATAGAAACAGAGTTCATGAAACGAACTGTTCTTTGCTGAGACCTTGGGACTGTGGGTCTTTAGGTAAGATAGGAACATATAGCATCACTAAACTACTTTTTCTTTGGGAAATGAAGCAGTCCTAGGCTTATACACTTCCCTTCATTTTGACTATTGCTTAGCATAACATCCCAAATTATCTCAGTCACTTTTTCTGTTGCTTTCCATTAGTAGAGTGAACTCTATTGTGTGGGTGGGGGTAGCTTCCTTTCACTGGTTGCCTAATCAAAACAGGCTGCATCTTTAAAGCTGGTGAGACTGTGAGGCAGTCCCTCTTTCTGGCTCAGGACCCCAGACCCAACAACCTTGGGAACAGCTACGCTTCCAACCCAACCCCTGTAACCAAAATGATGGACTCAGTGAATAAAGAGTGGAATGGAGAATGAGGATGATTCTTTTGCATGAACAGGGTATTTGTTGTTTGTGTAGTATTTTTAAATTAATTGTGAAGCAGGTCAGGGTTAAAAAGAAGCCAGGGAGGTTAAGTGAATCAGATACCGCAAGGGTGGACTTTATAAATTAAAGATAACCCTCCAGAGTTCACTTCTGGCATCAACGGAGTCCAAGCATACAACTGAGGCCTGAGTGGTAACTGTTAGAGGAGGCCCAGCTGGTGAAGAGATAAAGTTTGAATGTAGTTGGGGCCAGCCCAAGGCTTGCTATCTGACTTTGCAGTCAGCCTTCCCTCCTTCCTCAGGTCTACTGACTCTCAGACCCAGTTTTAGCTCTTCTTGGCCATATTTCTTGGTTTGTACAAGTGATGTGTGTATATGAAACACAATTTAAAGTGCTTTTTCTACTGTTTCTAGGATATTGTTTAGATTACATTGTAAGTGTGGCTTTTGCTTTTCCAGTTTCAGAATCATTTGTTGAATCCCTTAGTCCAGTAGCCAGCCAAACCTCTAGACATGTTGGCTGATTGGCTCCTTGAGGGTAAGGATTTTGTTACATTCTAACACCTAACACAGTTATAGGCCTAGAGGTAATTAAATAGAGGCAAATAAGATGTAGTGGGTAGAGAATTGGCCCCAGAGTCAAGAAAACCCAGGTTCAAGTCCCACCTTTGGCATATACTGGCTATGTAGTTCTGGCAAAGTTCCAATCTTTCAGTGCTCCCAAGCAATTCTCTAAGACTATCTAATGTAGAACAATTGCTGATCTGTATTGGTAGAGGAAGTTTGCCCCCTGAAAGTTATCTAAACTAGTGAAATCATACATAGGTAATTTTAAAAAGGTACTCAATAAATACAAATGGAATTAAGCTAATTTGAACTGAATTTGAACTAGCCTTGGTTGAAGTCTGATGTAATTAGAAGAAAAAACAGCAAAACCACAACATAAAAGAAATAAGGTCTTAGTCTCTCAAAAAGTGAGGAAGTCTTTAGCTCTAGCCCTGATCTCTTGCCTGTATTTCAGTTCCAATGTTATCCTCCCCTTCCTGCCTCCTTTTGTGTGTTGTCTCCACCACCACCCCTCACCTCCCCCCCATTAAATTGTAAGGCTCTTGAGAAGGAGGAATATTTTTCTTTTTGTTGATTGCATCTTCAGAGCTTAACACAGTGCCTGGAACATAATAGGTACTCAGTAAATATTTTTACTGGATTTATTGGATTGGATTGAGAATTTAACATTTGAATATCCAACTGCTATCTCAAGATAAATACATTTGTAGTAGTGTTAAAGGGATGGTATAATGATTAAGGTTGAGCAGATCCTCCTATATGTCCCTTATCCCCTTTGCCCAGATGAGTTTGTAAGATATAAATGCTCTTTCCCTTTGTGAAGTAGTATTAAATATTATCTAATTTTTTTCGTCTTTTTTGTTAGTTCCAAGCCCCCAGCCAGAGACAGCATTTCTGGCCAAAGCACCTCAGAGTCAAACCCATCTCTATATCTTCTCTAGAGATGTTTCTCTCCTCTGTTGTATCATCCTAAATGTACTGCCAATAAGTACAATCCTGACTAGTGGTATCAAGTGGTTACCACTGTTTGTAAGACAAAGTAAACATTAAAAAAAAAAAAAAAGGTAGACCAATTCCTCCCCATGTCCAGAGGAATGCTCAAGGGAAGAAAGGAGATACAAGGTCACTGCAATGGACTCTGTGGTCTAAGAGGTTTCAGCAACATGGATTGTTTCCTGATTGACCTTGTTTTAATCAGCCAAAAAAGTCTTGTTTCCCAAGTCCTGGCCTCTTTTTTTGTTTTCCTGGTGGAATGCCTCTGACTATACTTTGCTTTCTTTGGTTCACATGGATTCTTACAACTTTCCTTTCTCTAGCTCCAAGTTGCTACCCATGAGGGAATTGTGGGAATTGAGTGAACCACACTGGCTCCATATTCTGACTCAATTCTGTTTCTAGTTCAGTTTCCTTTCTATTCAGTTATGGATCTGGTTCAATTTCTGTCTTCTGAGAAAGCTTTATTCAATTATGGGAAATGTGAGAAAACTTTATTGCATTGTTTGAATCTAGCCTTACATGACTGGGGAACTGGACCACCTTTACCTTCTGCTTAGAGATCCTTAACTAAGAACCTAGGTTGTGCTGACCAGAAACCCTCTCAGATCTGATGATTAATGCAAGAAGTTTTCTCAAGCCACCCATATGTCTTAACTGAAAGCTTGCCCTATACTGGTCAATCAGTTATTTTTTCCATTTTCCTTTGATTGAATATAGACCCTTGGAGGGGGAGGGAGATACCTCTTTTATTTATTTCAGGGAATTGTACCTATTTGCTCTCCCCCTCCCAACTCAGAAAGCCCCTAATCTTTCCCCCAAGTAGAAATCAGATTACCTACTTCTGTATCCTGGTTGATTGTTTTAATTAATTGGTCTTATTTAATTCTTTTTAATGCATAAAAATCCATCTACCCCTGTATTTGGGGTCCTATGCCAAAGCTGAGGAAGCCTAGTCTGAATTTGTTGTGCAATTGACATGAATTGCTTAATAAATCATTACTCTCAGAACCTCGAACCTTTGTTCTTTCAGTTATTTCATCTTTCAACCTCTACATCCATAACATCCCTTTCTTCAGTTCTTTTCTTTCTTCTTTTTTAATATATTTTCATTTATTTCATTAAATATTTCCCTATTACATGTAAAATTTTTTAGCATTCATTTAAAAAAATCTTGAGTCCCTAATTCTCTCCCTCCTGCCTGCTCCTACTCCCTCTTTTAGAAGATAAGGAATTTGATATAATAATACATAATTCCACACTAGCCATATTACAAAAGAAAACACAAGAAGACAATGTAAAAAATTAAAAGACATATAATAATAAAATAAGAAATAAAAATACAAAAAAAGAATATGAGGAAAAAAATTTAAAAAATAAGCTTCAATTTGCATTCAGAATTCATCAGTTCTCTCTTTGGAGGTGGATAGCATTTTTCATCATGGGTCATTTGAAATTATCTTTAAATATTGTCTTGATGAGAGTGGCTAAGTCTTTTGCAGTTGATCATCTTTACAATATTGCTGTTACTATGTATAGTGTTCTCCTGGTTTTGTGCACTTCACTTTGCATCAGTTCATATAAGTTTTACAGGTTTTTCTGAAAGCATTCTGTTCATAATTTCTTATAGCAGAACAGTATTCTATCACAAACAAATAGCACAATTTGTTCAGTCATTCTCCAATTGATAAGCATCCCCTAAATTTTCAAATTTTCTCACCCTAAAAAGAGTTCTGCTCACCTTATCAAGAGTTGAGTTCCTCTTCAAGTCTATCTCAATCATTCAATTGTCAATCAGTAAACATTTATTAAGCACCTACTATGTGCTAGACACTCCAACTCCTGACTTTTGAAGTTCGGTCTAGAGCATGATGTATAATGTTCATCATCTTTATTTTCTTTTTGATTTATTCAAGGAATTTATTTATGAGTTGACTTAATGCTTCTTTGCCACCTACTATCTGTTATTAGATTCTGGGTTTTTAGGGACCACTCCCTTATACTTCTGAAAGCAAACTCAACCTCCTTTTCCTCAGACCAACCCTTTCTTCTGACTTTCTTTTTCAGTTAGTGGTATCAAAGTCTTGAAGTCATTCAAATTGGAAACCTTACTATCATCTTGCCTGCATCCTCTGTCTCCTCCAAAATGAACAGTCATCAGATGCATCCAGTGAATTCTCCCTTCACATTTTTTTTTTTTTGCTTTTGGCTTTTCTATTCCCACTGCCATCACTCTAGTTCAAGCACTTGTTATCTATTAATATTAGTAATTTTACTGGTGTCTGTATCTCTACTCCCTTCCCCCTTCAGCCTATTCTGAATTCTCATAGATCAGTCATAGGACTAGAAGGAGGCTTACAGATTATGGGTAGCTTCATCTCCTGCCCTGCTCCCCTTTCTCTTTCCAGTTTTCTTATATTAGCTGTCTTCCCCCAACTAGAATGTAAGCTCCTATAGGGCAGGTACTAGCTTTCTTCCTGCTTGTTTTTGTATTCCTAGTATTTAGTACAGTACTTGGGACTTAGGAGGCACTTAATAAATGTAGGTTGACTTGGCATGATTACAGATGAATAAATACAATCTCCTTATTTTACAGAAGAGACTGAGGCCTCCAAGAAATAAAATTATTTGTCCAAAGTCATACAGATTGTAGAGCCAGAATTTGAACCCAAGGCTTCTGACTTCAAACCCAGACCTTTTTCCACTATACCACACTAAAACTGTATAATAAGAGCCTACTGCGATAGTATTCTTTAAATTATGCAAAGAGTTATGTGTATTTTATCTAATTTGATCCTCTCAGCAACTCTTAAGATATCCTATCATCTTTTCAGGCTATAGTATCTTACTTGGTAAACTCATCACATCTTATGAATTCACCTCTTCTCCACTTATTCTATGATCGAGATACACTGGTCTACTTGCAGTTCCTAGAATACAACACTTTGTTCCTCCTGTCTCTGCCTTTGCTGGCTGTTTCCTATGTTTGGAGGGCTGTCTCACTTCATTTCTATCTCTGGGTCTCCCTGGCTTCCTTTAAGACTCAGCTCAAATCCTGGATGTTCTCAGAAAAACTTGGAAAGACTTACAGGAACTGATGCAAAGTGAAATGAGCAGAACCAGGAGAACACATATAGTAACAGCAATATTGTATGATGATCAACTATCAATGACAGCTATTCTCAGCAATACAATGATCCAAGACAATTCTGAAGGAATTATGATGAGAAATACTATCCTCACCTCCAGAGAAAGAACTGATGGAGTCTGAATGAAGATCAAAGCATACTTTTTCTTTATTTTTTTTGTTTTGATTATCAGTGTTTTCTTTCACAATATACTAACAAGGAAATATATTTTGCATGAGTGCATATGTATAACCTTTATCAAATTGCTTGCCTTCCCAAAGGTGGGGCAGAGGGGAGCAAAGGGAGGGAGAGAATTTGGAACTCAAAAATTTTAAAAATCAAATGTTAAAATTTGCTTTTAATATGTGATTGGAAAAAAATAAAATATCAAATTAAAAAAAAAAGCTCAAATCCCACATTTTGTGGTACCCTTGGCTACCTTACCCCCCATTACTTTTCTTTTAATCCTAATATATCTTGAATGTCCTCCCTTATTTACATGTTGTCTTCCTCATTAGAATGTACCTTCTTTGAAGACAAGTGATAATTTTAGCTATTTTTGTATCCCCTGCTCTTGGCAGTGCCTGACACTTAGTAAGTGCTTTAAAAAATCCTTGTTGATTGACTGGCAATGACCCTATGAGTCAGGTCGTGGGATCATAGACTTCAGTGATTATCAAGTTCAACTCCCTCATTTTACAGATGAGGAAGCTGAGGCCCAGAGTGGTAGAGAAGTGACTTGTCCAAAACAATGAGGCACAAATGGTGGAGCTAGAACTTCAATCAAAATCTTAGCATTTCAGATCCAGAGTTCTTTCTGTCATGTCTTACTGACAATCCCATTACTCTTTCATCACACCACTCACCCTGATCAAACCCGTTAATGGTTTTTCTTTGCCTATTGAATAAAGTCCAAACTCTGTAGACTTGCATTCACTCCTCTCCATAATTTGTCTATCTCTTACATCCTAGTTATCAAAGCAATGATATCATTGTCACCCACCCTAATGCCTCCACTCTGGGACCACCTGAACCAAAACACTTTTCCTCAGTTACCACTCCTCTATTGGAGTGTAAACTCTTGTTGGGGGGGGAAAAGAGGGAGAGGATTGGTTGGCAATTGGCAATTGGCATTGCTTCTCTTTTGGATTTGTATTCCCACTACCAAGTTAGCTCTATGCTCGGCTATTCATTCACTCAGTCACTTGTTCATTTCATAAGAGAGCTATATACAAGGGACATTCTTTTCCACCCTTTGTACAAACACAGTCTATCCTTTCATTTATTGCTGTGTTTTGGAGGTCCTTACAGACCATTTTAATCTGCCCCACTGGATGTGTACCTGGATAAATCATCAACAAATCAACAAATTGCTGAGAATCTGTACCCAGACACATCTAGCAACACTTACACTGACTTACATCCTCTTTCAGGTTCCACACAGTGCCATGGCCCTCTAATTACGATCTCTCTCTGATTTAAAACCTAATCTCTTGAAACACATCACGAACTTTCTTTCTGAACTCTGTTCCCTGTACTGTATACTGTGCACCCCCAGGGACTAGTTTCCTATCAAAGCTCAATTCACCAATTACTAGCAAGAGGAAAATGTACTAACTGTTTCTTTATAGACTTAGAAGGTAATCAGCAACTACAAACAGTCGAGAGTCCTTTGACTTAGGCACATAGCCATAACTTTTTCAAAGTCTATCAAGATAAGTATTTTTCCATTTTCAATGCGTGCTTTATATGCAATCCTAATACTGTGGTTATAGAGTCAAAGAGTATGAACAGTTTTGTGGCTCTTACAATTTACTTTGGTATTGCTTTATTAAAAAAAGATTACACCAATTTACAACTCCTACCAGCAGTTTGACAGTATACCTTTTTCTCACATAGCCCTCACTGACACTGAATCTTATCATTTAAAAAAGTTATCTTCACCAATTTAATAGGTATGAGATGATACCTTGTAGTTATTTCCATTTTATGAAGTACTCTTTAGGGGATGACCTCAGATAAAGGCCTGAGTGTTTGTCTGTATGATTGTGGTTGGATCTTGTGGTCTGGGGCTCAACAACTGTGATCTTTGATATTGCTAGTGACTCCAACTTTTTGTCTTTTTTTTCTCTTTTCTAATGCTTTAGTAGAGCCATGATTTCATCACTGTGGGTACCTAACTTATCCATGTCTTTTCATTCTGTGCAATTCCTTATTTCTTAAACTACTGTTAGGTCCTTTATGAAAATATTCTGCTGATGCCTCTGTAGCCTGGAGGTGAGTCCTGAGTTTTAGAAGAGTGTCAGTGGAGTACAAATCCTGATAGTTCCTACCAAGCTGAAAAAGGTTTAAGAATGGTTCTAAGGGCTGTGTTTGTCATTTAAGGACAACTAAGTACAGAGAGGCTCATGACTAGAAGGTTGACCACTAGGCAATACATTATTTGGTCATAGCAACCTACGGAACAGATAAAAAAGCAAAATTGTCACCAATCTATTGTGGCTTCCGTGCAACCGCTATGGCAAGGGCTATGTGCTGTCAGGAAGAGAGGATACCAAGAATCTGTTGTTCTTAGATTCCTTGCCAATATTCATTTAACAGTTGTTATTCTGAATATGTGCTCTTTCACATGAAGGAATAGCCATTTCTTCAACCCTAGCTATGAGTGAATAGGTAATATCCTGGAGAATTGTCTAAGGTACATGATGTTAAATGATGTGCTCAGGGTCACACAGTCTGTAACTGGTAGTAGTAGAGTCAGAACCTAAACTATTAAGTGGATAGAGCACCAAGCTTGGAATTCAGAAAATCTGGGTTCAAATTTTATCTCAGATATTTACTAGCTGTGGGACTCTGGGTAAATCACTTAACCTTTATTTGCCTCAATTTTCTAATCTGCAAAATGGAGGTACCTACCTCCCAGGGTTGTTGTGAGGATCAAATGAGATAATAATTATAAAGCATGTAGCACAATGCCTGGCACATAGTAAGCATGATATAAATGTTAGCTGTTACCATTTTAGCTACTATGCCTGACTTTAAGCCAAGCACTCAGTCTACCAACTCACAGCTCCAATGGTTTGTTCAAGCACTCTGCCAGCTCCTAAAATATCATAAAAGGACAGAAGCAAAAATGACTCCATTATTAAATACATATTGGAGGAATTCATATTAGACACAATAGGAAAGATACTCAGAGGGGTCTATTCTTAAGGTATCAAAGATATTTCATTTATTTATTTATTTTTAATACAGTTTATAACAGATAAAGCAATTCAGACTTTTGGTCAGGTGATACATCTTTTTAAAGCTTTTACAATACGGACCACAAGAGAATTTTTTTTTAAACATTAACCAACTGAGACACAAATAATATTTAAGTTGCTAACTTCACAAGCTCTTGACCTAATTGCCTCCATAGTATTACTAAGAATTAAAGGACCCTAACTTATTGTTGTTGGTCGAAAGTCCTATGCCTAATAGCTTAATTTTAGACAATCTCGGATGTTCCCCTACACATAATCTATAATTGAATAGATCTGGGATTAAGCTTACAAACCTTTTGACTGTAGGAAATTGCCACCAATAGTAAGGACATTGCAGGGATACAATATCTCCCCAACTTCATGTCAGTTCCAGGCAGGATTAGATTATCCACTTGCATTCAGTCAGGCTTAAAGTCTACCATGTGTCAGTAGGGAAATTGAGTCAGGAGAATCCCACCTCAACCCATGCTGAACAGCCGCTCTCCCATCCTTCCCTTGAGATCACCTATGCAGTTCATACCAGCATCTCATCAGCTTACTGGCATCATGTACTGGAGGCTCAGATCACCTTTCTTGCTACCCATACCTGGAGTTAGACTGAGAAGAACAGTCACTTAATAGTCCCATAGCATCTAAAAATGGCAAGTTCCAATAACCAGGTTTCAAATATGATTATACTTCCATTTTGGCTAAGGAACATCTTTTGAGGCAAGTCTTAAGTGGCTTACATGTCTTTCTATACATGTTCTAGTTCCTGGTTAAATGGCAATCAAAGATATTTCAAAGGGGGAAATTTCTAAAATAATGGAAAATATTACAAATGACACTTTTAAAAAAAGTAACACAGTAGATATCAAGACATGCTGCACAGTCTCAAGGTTAGAGGGATAGGCTTTGGAGTAGAGGAGACTGGCTCACATTCTGCCTCTGATTCAAATTGGCAAGTCACTTAAACTCCCAGTGCTAAAGTAAGTTGTAAAGAGTATAAGTTATAAAGGATGCAGGTCTGCCCCAAGGCAGGGAGTTCTCACACTGGGAATTAACCACACTGATAAAAAAGCACAGGTTCAGACCCACCCAACTGATCTCCCCACCTCACAAAGATACATCAGCAGTGACTGAGCCATGACATAGGATCATAGAGCTAAGCAAAAGGTGCCTGAGAAGACATCAAAAAGTACAACCCTCTCATTTTGCAGATCAAGCTCAAAGAGATGACTTGCCAGAGTCACTCAGCTAGTATCTGCAGCAGGATTTGGCTCGAGGTCTTCCTGAATCCAGTACTAGCACTCTATTTAATATGTCACCTAGCTATCTGCTTTCTTTTATGAAATCTTCAAGAGAATGGCTTAGGAATGGACCAAGGGCATCCTTGATGAAAACATGACAAGGGAAGAAGCAGGCTTTCCCATTCAATTTCTGATGGCTCACCACAGTTTTTTCCCCATAACATCTTCATGGTGACATTGTTGTATAGAGCAAATGAGATCCTATCAGGTCCAATGTTTGTCTATTAAAGAAAACCAACAGCAATAAAAAAAAACTAGGTGCAACAAAATTCAGCTTCATAGGTTCTCTTTCCCCAAATAAGTGTTTCCCGTGCACATGTCAAAAATTATAAAAGACAGAAGCATGTATGATGGATGCCGTTATAGAGAAGATTCCTTCTAATGGGATTATACGAGCCTATAAGGACTAGTCCTTGAAGAACTCAACAATGTTCCCTCTCTGCTTCCAATTCAAGAGGTTACATGGAAGCTTGAAGGGAATGTGCTTCTAGCCATGTGTGACTGAGGGGCTGGTACTATACAATGATAAAAAGTCTTTTAATTGGCTATGGAGCCGGAAGAGCTGAATGGCACAGGGATCACTGAGTCAGGACTTAGTGGGCATACAAAAGGGGTGCTTACTCATTCGTTCCTTTTTATTGGAAACTTTTAGGAGGAGGATGACTTTGAGCTGGTCCCAAGAGTTGACAAGGAAAGGGATGGTAGTTCTGTCTCCCATCCCACCATGATAGCTGTTAGCCACCTCTGACTCTATGTTTATTCTTTCCTGATCTTAGTGGAACAAATATTCCGAGGTGGATGTGTTAAGGGATTGGGGCAAGAACAAGCATTTATTAAGTACAATGAGCCAGGTAATATGCTAAGCACTTTACAAATATTGTCTCACTTGAGACCATGAGAGGTAAGTTCTGCTATTACCCCCATTTTACAGTTGAGGAAACTGAGGCAAATAGAGACTAAGTGACTAGCCCAGTGTCATATAACTAGTAAGTGTTTGATGCCAGATTTGAAATTCCTGACTCCTGGGTCCAGCACTCTACTGTACTACCCAATTGCCTCTAGGCAGCAATATTGCAAGTTTAGGAGATCCAGAGTCTTCATCCTGGTTCTACTTAAGATCACAGATGGCCACCAGATTAAAAGTGGTTCACAGAAATGGAAACTGCTCAGAAGGATGAAGAAAGATATCTGAGGATGGGGGAAGTTCAGGAGGTAAGACTTCTCCTAGTGGTCCCTGAAGAAATTGAAAAGGACTAAACAGAGAGATGGTCCCTTGAAGTCCATCTAGGCTGCTCACCTAGAAGGGAGGTATACATTAAGAGAACTTGGTGAGAACTTCATGAAGGAAGGACTTCCAGTGCCCCATGTGTGAATTAACCTTTGCCCTACATGTATACTTTTTATATGGGTCCCTTTTGGACTTCTTGGTAATATTTATATGTGTATCTTTTACTTTTATAAACATACTAACCAGAAATCCATCCCCTAGTTCAGCATTATGCTTGAATATCACCATCTGATGAGCCATAAATTGGGGAAGCATGTGCTCATTTAAGGTGGTCACCACCATCATGAATCCCAAATCAAAGAATTATTCTTCTAAGATAAAAAAAAAATTTTGAATGATGAGATTCTCCAAATTCTCCCCTTCACAAATGACTACTAATTTCAATGATCTTCAGACCACTACATTACTCAGTGAAATCTGTAGTCATTTGAAATAGATCAGCACTGGAAAAAACAAAGTTGATGGGAAAAATGCATATTATGCAGCCTGTAACAGACAAGTGGACAGGCAGCTCACTGAATTAGTCAATCAAAATAAATTAGTTTAATAAGGAAATACGGTAGACACACAATGAAAATTGAATAGGAGGAGGATATCAACCTTGTAAACTTTTGGAAAACTGTATATTCAAAAATAAGAATCAACTAACAGCTGAACACGTTCATCTTTAAACCGTGTTATTCTTTCAATAATGACACATTTCTATGAAGCATGGAATACCATGATCTCAGAAGAATTCAAATTGCAGATACTTGAGAAGATAATGGAAAGATAGGTGTGGCTATTAATAGACTTCGGCATCTTTACCGTCATTTATTCTTGCAGAAGTTGCGGTGTAAACAACATTTTAAGGATAAAGATGCATGAAAAAGTAGATGGCCTGGTCATGTCACAAGAATAAGGACAGAGAGGCAGTCTAAATACAATACTAGTGTCCTTGAAATATTAAAAGAACCCAAGGATGCCTTCTTCCTGGGTGTATCTTCTATGGAAATTTATAGAAAGACTTGGGCAAAAATAGCCCAGGATCTGAAGTATGGAGGGCTTATAATCTGTACGAGTGGAAGGCATCCCCATATTGGTGAGATCATGGACACTTCCATGTACCAAAGAAGCAAATACACTGCAATGTTCCTTTTGTGTTTACAAAATGTTCTTGACTTTTGATGACTTTTATTAGGTACCAAAGTTGGCCTGGCTTTTCCATTACCCATCCATAGAAAGATTATAAGAAGGCTACATAAGTACCTGCTGAGCTAAAGAATAAAACCCCAAAGCAGTTACTCTGCAGGGTTTTAGAAAATTGGAAAAAGAAGGGTCTGGGTAAGGTGCATGGGACTTTGTAGTTCTTGAGTCCCTATCACTTCTTATTTCAAGTCAGAGGTTACCAAAAAATAATGCTTGCTACTTATTTCATGCATATGTGACCCTGAATAGCAAGCTTAAGAACAGAGCATAATTCATTTCCTTTTGCTGAGCAGAACTGCACCTGGGGTTCAGTGAAGCTTCCAGTCCTCCAGGAACTCCACAAACAGGCTCAGACAACACATTCATTTGAAAACATCAAAGCAATTTCTGACTTCAGAGAGCCTACTATGTAGAAATAAAGGTCATCCTTCCATGAATTGATTCTGAGTGAAGTGAGCAGAACTGGGAGAACACTGTACACAGTAACAACACTGTGCAATGCTCAACTTTGATAGACTTAGTTCTTCTCAGCAGTACAACAAGCCCAGACAATCCCAAAAGACTCATGATGGAAAATGCTAGCCAAATTCAGAGGAAGAACTATGGAGTCTGAATGCAGATCAAAGCATAGACTATTTTCACTTTTTTTGTTTTTTTCTTTCTTGTGGTTTTTCCCTTTTCTAATTCTTTTTTCACAACATGTCTAATGTGGAAATATGTTAACACAATTGCCCGTATAACCTATATCAAATTGCTTGCCCTTTTGGCGAGGGAGAAAAAATCTGGAACTCAAAATTTTATAAAAAAATATTGAAAATTATCTTTACATGTAATTGGAAAAAATAAAATATTATTTTAAAAAATAAAGGTCCTCTATGTTCCACATGGTCGATTTGATCCCTATCATATGATTACAATATCCTTTCCACAAAAATGATCCTGCTTCTTTTCTGTTTCAGGGTGCAAATAAAGTCAATAATGCCTTCATGGACCATTAAGCAGGACAGGTGGGAAAAAAATCATCCAATTGCCTATTCCCCTCATTCTTTGGATAAGTTACAATGCCATAACCTCCGTCTGCAAGTCTCCCACCAAGCATTCTCTCAATTTAATATTAAGCACCTACTGCATGCCTATGTGTATGTGTGCATGGGGGGTGGTGAATTGGAGGTCATATTCCACTTCATTCATCCTTTCTGAGGTGCAACCTCCATTTCAGTCTCTGGTATTCACTCAATTGCTCTGTATTTAGCATTGTAGTAGATGCTAGAGGCAATAGAGCCCTTGCCCTCAAGGATCTTGTTTATGGTCTAGGGAAGAAGAAAGTCATATAGAAATACCTTGTAGATATCGTGGGTTCAGTTGTAAAGCAAATATCACAAAAAAGCAAGTCACATAAATTTTTCTGGTACTTCCTTTCACTTTAACACTTAAAGGCCATTGTTGAGTTATTAATTGGCCTAATTTCTATATTGTTGTATCTCAGGGAATAGAGAAGTCTGAGGAGAGGAAGAGAAATGGAATAGCTGGGTGGGAATAGTAGTCAGAACATACACAACATTAATTGATTAAGTTTGCCCTCTTACAGGGGTGTGGTTTCTAATGTCCCCCAATTACAAAAATAAGATCAAAGATCACTGATCACAGATCACCACAACAGATAGAATCATAATGAAAATTTTGAAATATTGTGACAGAGATATGATGTGAATGCATGAAACTGGAAAAATGGTATCACTAGACTTACTTGATGCAGGGTTACCACAAAACTTCAATTTGCAATATCTGCAAAGTACAAAAAAGTGAAGCACAAGAAAACAAGACAAGTCTGTCTACGTGAATACATTCAACATGTGGCTCCAGTAGCATGTAAGCTCTCTGAGGGCAGGGATTGTTCTATTTTTGATTTTGTATCTCCAGCAACTAAAATAGTGCCTTGCAATAACAGGAACTCAGCCAACACTTACTGAGCTGAATTGACTAGAGAAAAATTTCGAGATAATACATGAGTCAGTTGGGTGTGCACAGTTGTGTTATTTTTCTAGTAGCAGTGATAAGTTCTGTTGAACTATTCATGCTCTCACACTATCTAGGTATAAACGTTGATACTATAAACAAAATAGGGCAGCAAAGGATAATGTATTTGTCAGATTTATGGAGAATGGAGAAATTTATAACCAAACAAGAGATAGAGAACATTAAGAAGTGCAAAATGGATAATTTTGATTACATTAAATTGAAAAGTTTTTGCAGAGACAAACCCAATGTAACCAAGATTAGGAGGGAAGCAGAAAACAGGGAAAGAATTTTTACTTAGCCCTTCACAGCAATGCAGGTAACTAAACCATTCCCAAAGATTCTTGAGGCAAATTGCCATCCACATTCAGAGAAAGAACTATGGAACCAGAATGCAGAATGAAGAAGACTTTTTTCTCTTGTGTTATGTTTTGGTTAGGTTTGGTTTTTCTCGTGGTTTCTCCCATTCATTTTAGATCTTCTATGCAACATGACTAATGTGAAAATGTGCTTAATAAGAATGTATGTGTAGAACCCATATAAGATTGCAAGCAACCTTGGGAAGGAGGGTGGAGGGAGGGGGAAAAAATTTAAAACTTATGGAAGTAATTGTTGGAAACTGAAAACAAATAAATTAATTAAATTTAAAAAAAAGAAAAAAACTATTCATACTCTCTCACCTTATTTCCCTTGTGACCAGTGAGATACTTCATGCAGTGTGAGATAAAGAGACTTGGCAAAGTCTGGGAGTGTAATATGTATCACAGAACAATTTCCAGTGTGTTATTTCTTTATGTGTAAAACTTTGTGACCTCTATCAGGAGACCTTGGCTTGATAGGACTGTGTGCTAATGGACACTGACCTCTTGTTAACTCAAAGTTACTTGCAGAGACAAATAAAATGTGTTGGTCACTAAATTTATTTCCAGAAAATAATTGAAATATTGTTGACTTTTCCCAGATGATGTGCCCTTTTTTGACACTGGAAAAGGCATGAGAACTTTAAGAACTACTGGATATAGTGGAATAGAAAATTAAAATAAAATAATTATTTCCCCTGAAAAAATATCTCCTACTGACTTAATAGATAGGCTTTAGGGTTACTTCAGCTTACAATGCACTAAAGGCTTGTGCTCTGACTTTGAGTTCTCCTTTTTCTCAGAGCTTCTTCCCTGTGGAGATCTTCAAGAGGTAGCATCAGATGACTGGCATAACTTGCCCCAGCTGATCCAACATAAGATGGGCAATAAAAAAGCAAATGGAACATAAGATCAGGAATGCCTCTTTGAACCTGAGGCCAATAGGAGGTATGCTGCCTGTGCACTCATGGGGTAGGCTGGGTGGGGAGGAAGTCTACTCAGGGAAGATGGATGCCCTAAATTTACAAACTGAAGTCAGTATGATAAAGTGGAAGAATGACTGACGTGAGAGTCAAGAGCCTGGTACTTTTTAGCTGTGTGACTCTGGACAAATCACTTTACCTCTCTGAGATTCTGGTTCCTCATCTGTAAGATGGGGATAATGATATGTTTACTCCCTATTTCACATAGTCATTGTGAGGAAAAATACTTTAATAAACCTTATGATACTGTGTAAATGTGAATTACTATTACAAAGAAAAAAACTGATACTCTGAGAGGTTGAAACAAAAATTTTGTCTAGATGTTGGTAAACAGATAAGTAATATTTCATTTAATAACAGTATGCTTTTACTATTGTAGTACATCAATTGTCACCACTGGAATTTCCCCAAGGACCCATATCTAGATTTAAGAAATAGTAAGGAAAACTACAAATAAAACTGTACAAAATCTCTTTATCAAATTTGTTTGAATTTCTGTGGTTATATAAATTATTGCAATAATTAATGTTCTCAAAGTTTTATCAATAAAAATGGTTTTTTTCTTTATTCTTTTCTTCTGAATTATTTTCCTCTGCCCACTTTCATTGACCTCAGATCTCTTTTACCAAAATGGCAGAATGGCAGCACCTAGTTAAGAAAGGATGTATAAGAATCCCTTAAAACATTTGCCTGGCTGGTTTAATGAATGTTAAACTAAGTTCTCTGGAAGTCAAACACATAAAATCAAGATATAAAGGTAAAGAAAGAAGAATCTTGATTTAATAGTTAGAAGGCCAATTTCGGCTTGACATAAGGAAACACTTCCTAACAATTAGAGCTGTCTGAAGCTGGTCCAGGAGATAGTGGGCTACTCCTCAGTGGAAACCTTCAAACAAATGCTGGATGACCACTTGTTGGGTATGTTGTAGAAAAGACTCATATAGGAAGGGGCCTGTCTAGTTCAGCAATTCTGTGATTTTGTGATCAATGACAATAGCAAACACAGCAGAACCAACATGGGGTCTACACCATGCCTGACCAGCGTTGCACCAAAGGATTGACTGTTAGTTGGTCTTTTCTCACACTTACTTTAAAAGCTAAATTCATTTTCCTTTGAATGAAGTTGGTCAGAAAACAGAAGCTGGTGGGGAAGATAGTGAATCATACAGGGATACAAATTATTGTTCTATTATATATGCCTGAGAAGATATTATATTTTTTTGGAAGGAGCAGTCAGGGTTAACTGACTTGCCCAGAGTCCCACAGCTAATAAGTGTCTATGGCTGATTTGAATTCAGGTCCTCATGACTCCAGGACTGGAGTCTTTCTATCTAGTGATTTATTCACTGTGCCATCTAGCTGCCCCTAGATATTATATTAATAAGTAACAACTAAATCCAGTGAATTCTATGTTTAGTGGTAAGGTGTTCTGGTTACCCACTATTCTAGTTAATAGCCAGTTATCCTGCATATGTAACAAAAGGCGTTGCTATGGAGTTTCTGGGCTCCACCCCTCTTGGTGAATCAAATATTTGAGCTATACAAATGAAAGGTTAGGCTTGTAGTCTTATGGGGCAGGGTAAAGAAAGGCCCAAATTCATCTTAATTCTGCCCTTGAGATTTTAGCTATGAAACATATGAATAGTTTGTGATTATGCCCCCAATTGGAAATTGATCTCAGCCCTATGCTGGGGAAAAGTCACTCTTGTGTTACTTCCAGAGTTGATTCATGCCAAAAACCAATGGGTAAGTCAAGTCATCAAATATTTGTTAAGCTGTGCTAAGGATACAAAGGAAGGCAAAAACCAGTCCTTGCTCTCAAGAAACTCACAATCTAATGGGGGAAGATAACATGGAAACAGCTTTGTACAAAGATATGAGCTATATACAGTATAATTTGAAGGTAATTAACAGAGGGAAGGCACAAGGAAATACACACGACTGAGTCAACCACAGAAGTTTATGAGAAGTAAAACCAGTTCTGTAAAACACAATTTATAGCAGAATAAAGGAACACACTTTCTTGTGGTTGCCAGTCACAGCCAGCTGAAGGGGTGGGGAATAGGAAAAGGTCAATTGCTATTAGCCACTATTGATCAGAGCAGAATAGCAGACCTCTTTGGCTTCATTTTGAGTTCCTTCTGCATGGCCTGGGGAGAGAAGACTGCTCTGCAAACTTCCACACCAGCTCTCACCTCAGGCAGCAGTTCCTGCACTGGGACCTGTTTGTATGCCACTACCCCTCATGTCTCCCTTTCTGCTTTTGGTCGTGTGGGCCTTCCTGTTTTAACAGGACACCAGCACACTTAGCTAGGGTCTAAACTGTATCTCCCTTGAAATCTCAGCACAGCCCTGCCAGCCAGCAGCCTGCATCAGAGTTGTTACATTCCACCCAGTGTTTATAATTTGGCAGTCCCTTGCAAAAATCAGTTGCAGCATACGTGCCTTGCCTGCTACTAAGAGCAAGTGAGTGTGCTTCTTCAACTGTTCTTTGAGGACCATACTGGTCATTACAATTACCCTGAGGCCAGATGCCATTTAGTATATCATAGATCTAAAGCTAGGAAGTATCTTAGAGATCATCTAGTCCAGGGGTGTCTAACAACCCACACAGATGAAAATATCATTGGGAAATATTTAGCAAAATGAATAAAAATATAGTAAAATATTTTTCTTGGCTTTTTGGTCCCATCCAACTCTTTGTGACCATATTTTGGGTTTTTTTGGCAAAGATATTGGAATGGTTTGCCATTTCCTTCTCTAGCTCATTTTATAGGTAAAGAAACTGAGGAAAACAGGGTTAAGCAACTTGCCTGGGTCACATAGCTGGTAAGTGTCAGAAGCCATACTTGAACTCAGGAAGAAGAGTGTTCTTGACTCCAGGTCTGGCACTATCTAACTGCCTTACAATAAAACATAGATATTGTTAATTTATGATTTTCTAAGTCAATATGTAGCCTGAAAGGATCCTTATATAGCTTAGTTTAGTGGTCTGGTTTCTATTTGAGTTTAATGCCACTGGCCTAGAGCTCTAAGTTAAGTGAGTTGCCTAGGGAGTCCCAACTACTATCCATTGGAAAGAGAATTTGAGCTTCTTGGATCCAAGACCAACTCTCTATCCACCATATTAAGCTGGTCAGAGAGGACAGTAAATAGTCCAGTTAGGAGAGAGTTTGGAACCTCCTTGAACTCTCCTTGAATCTTCCCACTTGATCTGCTAGTCTCTGGAGGCTCATAAGCTTTTCATTATCTCTATGCTCAAATCTCTGTTATACTTCCCACCCTTGATCCTTTCAAAATCCCATTCTCCAGGCTACTGGCCACTCCCATCAAGATCCTCCCTAGATCTTTATTCACCACAGGGTACTGGTCATTCCCATCAAGACCTCTAGCCATCCCAGGCTACTGACCACTTCCATTAAGACCATCCCTGGAACCCCCTGAATACTAGACCACCCCCAGATCCCTCCCATAGTCTTTCTGTATATAAGATCCATCTCACCTCCATGAAGATGCTCAAATTCAATTCAGTTCAGACTCTGTCTAGCTGAGATTCTATCTGGCCCCCTTGTTAATACAAGCTTTACAAATGCTTAGACTCCTTGAGAGTCAACCCAATATGGTGAGTCTTTAATAAACTTTGTTTTACTTTGGCTGAAAGAAGGCTGAATCTAATTCATTTGGCAGGACCCGGAGTGTTGGTATTTTGGGGTCCCCAGCACCCTGAACCTCAACAGTGGGAAGTAGAGTGAAATAAGACTGCAAAGGGAGAGGAAAACCTGATTTCAAAGAGTCTAAAGTGGTGAGGAATTAAGGAGATCATTTCAGGTGAACAGAACCTCATCAAAGGTTTAGAGGCTCAGAAGAGCTTGGTGGGTTTATAAGAATGAGCAGAATGGTGTGACTGGACCAGAGGATTCATTTTGGGAGCTACAGTTGCATAGGCAGATCTCTGAGGTCCCTTTCCTCCGAGGTCCCTGCGATTCTGTATTCTGGTGATTCAATTACTTTCTCTGTTTACATAGAAGGACAACCCTGGGATAGAAGAGGTATTAGACTGACTATCAAACAGAAAATCTGATGGGGTTCAGACTCTGGGAGCCTCCTTGAGCTCCCCTTGAACCTTCCCACTTAATCTGGTCTGTCATACTCAAATCTAATCTTCTCATTTTTTCTGGCAGTCTCCAGAAGCCCATGGGCTTTTCATTATCACTGTGCTCAGGTTTCTGTTGCACTCCCTATGCTTGATCCTATCAAAACCCCATCTCCCAGGCTGCTGACCACTCCCATCAAGATCTTCCCTAGAGTCTATCTGTATTCACCCCAGGGTACCGGTCATTCCCATACTGCCCCTATCAAGATCTCTGGATTGCTCCACCTGCTTCCCACACAAGCCCTCCATTGTCTGATATCTCCTGACTATATCTCCTGATTGCCTCTAGCTGTTTATGAGTCACCCTAGTCCCACTGATGTCCTCCTTGGACTTCTCCTCAAGACCCTCCCTAAACCCCTCCTCTTATCACCTTAGACTACCAGACCACCCCCAGATCCCTCCTATAGTCTTTCCTGTATTTAAGTTCCCTCTCACCTCCATGGAGGCGCTCAGGTGGGATCCAGCACAGACTTTGTCTAGCTGAGATTCTATCTGGCTTGTGAATACAAGCATTACAAATGCTTAGGCTCCTTAAGAGCCAACCCAATTTGGCAAATCTTTAATAAACTTTGTTTTCTTTGGTTTTAAGAAGGCTTGAGTTGAAGTCATTCGAGCAGACCCAGCATGCTAGTATTTTGGGGTCCCCAGCACCCCTAAGCCTCATCAAGTCTACAGAGCCATTGTGCTGACTTCATCGTTATATGCCTGTGAAACCTGGACAGTATATCAGCGCCATGCCAGAAAACTGAATTGCTTCCATTTGAATTGTCTTAACAAGTTTTGAAGATCACCTCGCAGGATAAGATTCCAGACACTAAGATCCTTTCTTGAACTAAACTGTTAAGCGTTCAAACTCTTTGAAACGTACACTTGCCTAAAAGATGATTTTATGGAGAACTTATACAGGACAAATGTTCACATGGTGGTCAGAAGTGATGTAAGGATACTCTCAAGGTCTCTCAAGAACTTTGGAATTGATTGCGTGACAGAGGAGACACTGGCACAGGGCTACCCAGCATGGTGTGTTCTCATCAGAGAAGGTGCAAAGTAGAATTGAAGCAGCTCAAAAGAAACACAAGATGTGCAAATTTGGAGAATGCACCTCAAGTGTTCACATGGAGTATTTGTGTTCAACCTGTGGTTGAGCCTTCCAAGCTCTCACTTGTCTAAATCAGCCACAGTCCAACGTGTTATAACTTGACTCTCACATAGTGATGTCATTTTTGTCCCCTTCAAGAATGAAAGGACAATGACCAATCAAGCAAAGGAAGGAAGGAGCATAATTAAGGTGATGATGATGAGGAAGAGAGCCATGATTCAGGTGCATTCTTTCTTTGTTTCAGGTTTGGGGTTGAAATGAAATGAGACTCTTGTAGGTCATTCAACAGTTAACAGAAGAGTTTACATAGCTATTAAATAAAAAGGCTGTTCAATGAGGATACTACAATTCTTAACTTGAAGAGACACTGCCTCCCTCATGGAAATGCCTCTGGTCAGAAGGATAGGGTGTGGAGAATCCTGTGGTCTTGGGACATCTGCCAAGTCTGAAGGGCCCCAACTCCATGTGGGTGAGCCTTTTGTGTCCTTAGGTGACCAGGAAGCCATGACAATATGGTCAGGGGCTACCAGGAAGCTTCATCAAGGGAGGAACAGCTTGAACCTTAACCCTCTGGGCCAGTCAAGTTCCAGGGACATCTTTGTAACCTTTTAGGAAAAAAAATTTTTTTAAGCCTAGCCTAATTTGAATATGGGAAGGGCTTAAAATAATTCTCCTATTACAAAGGAGTAGGTATTCCTCTGCAATATTTTGACTAGAGTCAGTTCTGCTAGAATCCGCTTTTTCTAGGTTGGACCAAGGGTTAATTTCTTAGGATGGAAAGTGAGAGAGGCAGAAAGAAAAAAAAGGTAGGTAAGGGAGAAAAGAGTTGGGATTAGCAGGCAATACAACAAGCAGAGACAATATCTATTAAGGGCCTACTATATAATTCTACTAAATACTCTTGTCCACACCTAAGAACATCCTTCAATGAGTCACCAAGCATTTATTAAGCTCTTAGTATGGGCAAAGAACTGATTGGTGATGAAGATACAAGCAATTCTTAACTTCAGGGAGTTTACCTTTTATTAGAGAACATAGACATATATAAATACAACATAGACACAAAAGAATTTCTGGGATGGAACATTTGTAGCTGATGAGGTCAGGTGCAAATGGGGAAAAGACACATTTCAGAGCAGGAGCCTGTGCACAGGTAAGGAGACAAAAGAGAGACTCTTCCATAGGAGAAAGAGAAATAGGCCAGTTGGGGTGGAACATGGAGAGTACGAAGACTATAATAGGTAATAAGGAAGACTGGGACAGAGTGCAAAGGGTTTTAAATACCAGAGAACTTTTATTTTTCCTAAAGACAATAGGGAGCCATAGTAGTTTCTTTAAAATAATTTTTTTATTTTAATAGAGGGGTAACATGGTCAAATCTGTGCTTTAGGAATATCAACTTGGCAGCTGAATAAGGTACTCAAGGAGGTCTTCACTGCATATTTTTCAACCTTAGACTAGATACTGTAACTACTTATGGGGTATGTTATAGCAAAGGATTTCTTACGGGGTATGGGATGAATTAAATGGCCTTTTTAACTCTAAAATTCTGTAATTCTATAATGAATGAAATTCATTTCTGAACGAAAAGGCACAATTGGGTCAGTAACATATTACAATAAATTAGTTTATCAGATTCCTTAGCAGGGCCTTGAATGAAAAGGCCAGAAAATTTTTGATGTGGGTACAAGGTATTTCAATGCAGCTAGGTAGTACAGGCTCAGTATGTGTTCGTCCTTCGATGCCAAAGAAGACCATGCCATCAGAGAAATAATGACATGACTTGCACTTGACTTTGTTTTGAGTGAGGGAGGGCTGTGCAGGTCACCAGCCTCACTTCTCCTCCAGAGCCATCTGAACCCAGTGACCAGATATTCATCAGAATGACTGGAGATGACCCAGGAGGAAGCAGTTGGGGTTAAGTGACTTGCCCAAGATCACACAGCTAGTGAATGTCATGTGTCTGAGGTGAGATTTGAACTCAGGTCCTCCTGACTCCTGCACTGGTGCTTTATCCACTGTACCACCTAGCTGCCCTTCAGGCTCAGTAGAGTGTTGGACCTGGGATCAGGAAAATTCATCTTCCTGAGTTCAAATCTGGCCTCAGGCACTTATAAGCTATGCGACCCTGGGCAAGTCATTTAACTCTATTAGCCTCAGTTCTTCATCTATAAAATGAGTCGGAGAAGGAAATGTCAAATTATTTCAGTATCGTTGCCAAGAAACCCAAATGAGATCATGAAGAGTCTGAGATGATTGAAAGTGACTGAACAACAACTGGATTTGTATTTCATCATTTTATCTCCATGAGAATCTGAGGGTTCCAGAAGTAACCACAGAGGAAGTCAGAGTTAATAGAATTTGTGAGAAAGTAGCAAGTGAGACTTCCTTGATTCTCTCTCTAAGACAATGTGCACCCCCAAAATCCAATCTGCAACAAAAGGCAGAGACCAGAGACTCCTAAGCAAGTGGATCTATGACCTTCCTTTTGGTCAAGGATCCCTCTCCTTGGACTCCAGCCCTTTATTTAGATATTGAGAGACCATTAAAACTAGAATAAAGTGGTACAATTCACGATTGGTGAGTTCCAGAAGTTGCAGACTCATATGATTAGTCAAGGGGGAGAAGTGGAGGAAATTTATCCCATATTTGGCCAAAGGAAGAAACCTCTTGTTTTTGGTCCAATGAGATGGCCATCAGTCATTACTACTTTGTCATCAGCATTTTTGGCCCTCAACAGTCCATCTTAGCAGGGGCTTTCCATAGGACAAATGTCAGTGGCCAATGTCCTATGGAAGGATGATTGGCAGGGACTTTCCAGAAGCTGTTATGAACATTAGGTATAAAAGAACACAGAGGGATAAGAAAGCTGTGGGTTTTTTTTTTTTTGAGCATTGTTCTCAAAGGACTTGGGGGGAGTGTAGTACAGCAAAAAAAAAAAAAATTAACAGAGATAGCTCTATTAATAAAGGCCCAGTTAAAAAAGTATAAACCTATCCCCTAACCCAAATATAAATAGTATGACCATCATCAATACACAGTGGGTTAATTAATTCTAACTTACATAGCTCTTTTTCTAATACTGTTAACTAAATCAAACAATTCTATTCTACCTAATCCAGTCACTGATACCCATTAAATCATAATGAATTGACTAAATACTGATTAAATCAAATAGGGGTATCAAAATTATCTTTACAACAGAAAGAAGACAGGGAAGCTACACTGACCCAAAGGTGTTTGGGGACAGAAAGTGACACCATCTGTGCAGGGTTAGCTGCTGCTTTTTCCTTCACCATCCTTGAGAGTTGGACTTCCTGATTGCTTAGAAGGTCACTACTGCTGCTGCGACCAAAGACTTTCTCAGTCATTGAGTGGGCTGCTGTAGATGATCACTGAGGAAGATGTTCTAATTCCGCACTTCCAGGTGAGTTGGTAATAAGCATTTTAGGTACTTACTACATGCTAGGCACAGTGATAAACACTAGTGACAGAAAAAGAAACAAAAGAAATTCGGTCCCTGTCCTCAAGGAGCACACATTCTAATGAGGGAAGACAACACATTAAAGTGGGGAGGGGGGAAGGAAAGAAGAGAGAGAGTAACAAAGTTGTTAGAATCCGATGCACCCCTGAGAAGGGAATGAAGCATGGCTGAACGGTGGCCAAATGGATGCCCCAAAAGGAACTGATCAATGGGAAAGGGGGCTATCATGGTAGAAGGCTGTTGCAGGGTAAGAGAGTCCCTGGGCCAGGAGAGGGAGAGGTTGATTGGTTTGTTGTCCTTCTTCTTCAAGAGGACCAAAATGACATCACCATGCTAGAGTCAAGTTTCAATGTGTCTGACTGTGCCTGATCAGCCCAAGAAGAGCTCAGAATGATCTACCTGAGTTCAGGCACAAATAGTCTGTGTGAACATTTGGGGTGGATATTCTAAATCTGTTCATCCTGTGTTTCCTTCGAGCTGTTTCAATTCTGCTTTGCTCATAGAACACAGTACCTTCTCTGATGTGGGCACACCATAGTGAGTGGTCCTGTGCTAGCGTTTCCCATGTCGCACAATCCCAAAGCTCCTAAGAGAGACCTTGAGAGTGTCCTTGTATTGCTTTTTCCAACCACCGTGTGAACTCTTGCCCTGTGTGATTTCTCCATGAAACAGTCTTTTTGGCAAGCATATATTGGGCATTAGAACAATGTGACCAGCCCACTGGAGTTGTGTTCTTTAAAGCATAATTTGAATGCTTGGCAGTTTAGTTCAAATGGAAGCAATTCAGTTTCTTGGCAGTAGTATACTGTCCAGGTTTCACAGGTACACACCAATGAGGTCAGCACAATGTCTCTGTAGACCTTCAGTTTGGTACAGTCTAATACCTCTTCTTTCCCATACTTTCTTTTGGAGCCTCCCAAATACTGAGCTAGCTCTGGCAATTCATGTGTCAACCTCATTATCAATGTGTACATCTCTGGAAAGTACACTACCAAGGTAAGTGAACTTATTTACAGCATTCAAAATTTCTCCATTTGCTGCAATCAATGGTTCCATGTATGGATGGTGTGGTGGTGGCTGATGGAGCACGTGTGTTTTCTTGTTAGGTCAAAATTAGCACAAGCAGCAGAGAACTGATCCATACTTTGTTGCATCTCAGCTTCAGAGGCTGCATTGCGTGCACAATCATCTGCAAACAAAAATCATACACCAACACTTCTTCCACTTTGGTCTAGGCTTGTAGCCTTTACAAGTTGAAGAATTTATCATCAGTGCCATAGCTAATCTTGATGCCATCATGTTCATCCTCACTGAAAGCATTTGACAACATGCCTGAAAACATCATACTAAAAAGCATGGGAGCAAGCACACAGCCCTACTTTACTCCATTGGTGACTGGGAAAGCATGGGAACAATGTTCATTACCCAGAACCTGGGCAAACATGCCATCATGAAATTGATGTACAACGTTGATGAACTTCTCTGGGTGCATCACCGTGGCAATATTCATAGCACTGAGGGTGACTATGAAAAAGCTGCCATGGTTCAGAATCCCAAAGTATAACACTCTCCATATAGAAGGCAGAAGAAAAACATTTATTCAGACACCAGAAAGTCAAATCCCCAAATCATAAAGCCAAATCAGTCATAGTATCCAACAAGTCAATACACATCATTACTACTAGAGAGAAAGCCGTTCCCAAGCTTTCCCCACCCTGCTGGGACCTTTCCACAAACAAACAAACACAACACAATACAAACAAACAAACCAGTTGGAGCTGGTAGATAGACTTATCCTCTCCAAGGGGAAGATGTAAGACTTTAGGCAAAGGCTGCATGTATATGGCTCCACATAGGAGAGTGGGACCTATTTCATTTTCACACATCTAAGACTTGTGGATGAGGAGCAAGTTGCAACTAGAGAGGAGTTTAGAAATGTAGAGTTGGGGCTCATGAGTTATATACAAATGGTAGATTTCATATTTTAATATTTTCAGTAATATTTCATTTCATTCATTCATTAGAATAAAAACTCCTTGAGGGAAAGACTGTTTTGATTTTGTCTTTGCATCTTCAATTTGTTGCAGAGTTCTTAGCATTAAGTGCTTAAAAATGACTATAGCTTTCAGACACTAACATAGTGGCAGAGGGAGCAGTCTAGCTGAGCATCCTCTGGTGGGTAGTGGAGATATCACAGTCTTTACGAAGCTTACCATGGGCTGGCTAATAACAGTGACATACAGCCTTAATGTAAGCTTCGACCCGGCAGTACTTGGGTTATTGGACCCATGAGCCCCAGGAAAAAATCCACTAGGGTCATTGGTGTTACTAATATTACCTTTTACACTTTTGATGCCAGAAAATTCTGCCTCTATGACACTAGAATTTATTTTGTGTAGTCAAATTGTATGTTACATTTAAAACTTAGACTCTGTAGTGGGAAACAATACACAGGGACCATGACTTTTTAGTCCTGCCCAAGGCACTTACAAATATGTTGTAAAGACTGAGGCAACAACATAGGGAAGGGGAAGGAGAGTTAAAAAAAATAGGTAGGAGAAAAGGGAAGGGGGAGGAGACAGTTTTCTTGGCTTCCTTCAAGTCTCAGCTAAAGTTCTACTTTCTGCCCTTCCCAATGTTCCTTAACCTTTGTCTTTCCTTCTGAGATCACCAACAATATATCTTGCTTGTACAGTTGTTAGCACATTGTCTTCCTCATTAGACTGTGAGCAACCTGAGGGCATATTGATTCTTTCTCAAATACGATCTTAATTCTAGACCTCTTAATTCTTACCTCTTTTAACTATTTCCTATTTATCCTGCATATATCTTGCTTTGTACGTATTTGTTTGCATGCTGTCTCCCCCATTAGATTGTAAGCTTCTTGTTGTTCAGTCCTTCAATCCTGTCCAACTCTTCATGACCCATAGACCATAGCACACCAGACCCTTCTATCCTCCACTGTCTCTCAAAGTCTGTCCAAGTTCATGTTCATTGTTTCCATGATTCTATCTATGCATCTCATCTTCTGCCATCTCATTTGCCTTCAATCTTTCCCAACATCAGAGTCTTTTCCAATGAGTCTCTTCAGATTATGTGGTCAAAGTATTTAAGCTTTAGCTTCAGTGAATAGCCTGAATTAATTTTTTAAAGTATTGACTGATTTGATCTTCTTGCTGTCCAAGATACTCTCAGAAATGTTCTCCAGCACCACAATTAGAAAGTATCTATTCTGCAAAGCTCTGCTGTCTTTATAGTACAACTCTCACAGTCATCTGTTGCTAGTGGAAAAACTATCCTTCCAAGGCACAAATGTCTTTAAACTTCCTTCCAAGTTTTGACTGTCTTCCAAGGGGCAAATGTCTTTAAATTCCACAGCTGCAGCTGCTGTCTTCAGGCATCTTTGAGTCCAAGAATATAAACTCTGACACTGTTTCCATCTCTTCCCCCTCTATTTGACAGGAAGTGATGGGGCCAGTGGTTGACGCTGGTTTTCTGGATGTGAAGCTCCAACCTAGTTTTTACACTCTTCTCTTTCACCCTCATCAAGAGGCTTCTGAATTCTTCTTCACTTTTTGTCATCAGAGTGGCATTGGCTTTATATACATATCTCTCTCTGAGATTGTCCATAGTTGCAGGGACTGTCTTTTGCCTCTTTGGGGTGTTCCCGGTGCTTGGCATAGTACCTGGCAAATAACAGGTGTTTAATAAATGTTTATTGAGTGATCCGCTGTTTCTTTCGTTTGCTTGTTTTTGTTCCTGGGTTTTCTTTTCACCTCTATTTTTTAGCACAGTGTCTGCTTTAGTAGGTATTTAATAAATCCTTATTGATCGCTTCTTTTATCTGGTTTATTTTTGGCTTTTTTTTTTTTTTTAGTTCCAGCTCTTCGCACAGCACCTGGCACGTAGTAGGCTGGTACATAGTAGGCAATTAATCAATGCCTGTTGGCTTGACTGAGGGAAAGGAGGAGAAATGAAGGGAACACGTAGTGAGGGACAGATGGGCATCGAAGGGAGAAGAATAGAGGAAGGTGAAAAGTAGGTAGAGAAGGTAGAGAGAAGCAGGGGAACAAGGGAGGGACGGGTGGGATTAAGGGAGGACACAGGGGATCCAGAGAAAGGAGGGGAGGAAGAGGGAGGAGAGAGAAAGAGAAGAAAGAGACAAGCAGAGAAGGTTCACAAGAAAGACAGAGGGGGCAGAAAAGGGGGATGGACGAAAGCAGAAGGAAAAGGGAGGGGGTGGGGGCAGGCGAGGAGAGAGAAAGAGAAGGCGGCGCTAGGGCGGGGCTGCGCAGGCGCGCTGAGACGGCGGGAAAGGTGAAAGGTCAGGGGTGGCCGGTGTCATGGCGGCCCCCGTTCTGGCGCCGGGCTGGGGGCCCCTCCGCCTCGGCTCCGGTTGCTGCCTTCGGGGCCGCGTGCCCCCGGGCCTGAGCGCCTGCGGGAGGGGGCTTGCGGCGCCCGTGGTCTGGGGAAGGAGCGCGACCGCATCCAGCCGGACAGAAGCCCCCGGCACTGACCTGTACTGCGCGGAGCTGCTCCGGTGAGCCCCGGCCCGAGGCCTCCGCCGCCCCCGAGGCCCCGCTTCCGGAGGGGGAGGGGAGAGGGAAGGGCCCCTGGCCGGAGCGGGGGTCGGCGGGGCCCCCGAGATGACCCCTCGCCTCCTCCCGCGCCACGTTGGTCTCTACTTCCCCTCGGTCCAAGAAGCGCTCATTTAAACAAGTTCTTGCTCCATCACCGGGGTTCCCTGCAGTGTTCTTCTCTCTCCTCCTCGCGCTTAGCCCGTATTTTTAAAAGCTAGGAAAAAAAGTAAGAAAAAGTGAGCATAACCAACCATGACATCGAAAAGCCCCCGAAAATCCACGGGGTGCCGCGTCTGCGGGGGGGGGTGACGGGCGGGGGCGCCGTGGCACGTCCTTTCTGCCCGGCCGGAGTCGTTCCTGATAGTTTCGCCGCTTTCCCTTCAGGCCTTTTTGGGTGGTTCTTTCCGTCTACAGTCGCTGTAACCACTAAGGGCCTTTCTTCCCTTGTCCGGCCACGCTTCTGTTTCTCACGCTCGTCATTTCTGACAGCACAGTAACGCTGGATTCGAGCAGCGGGCCACAGTTTATTTGCCCTTACCCAACGAATGGGCGTCTAATTTTAACGAGCATTAAGTGCCCAGTGTGCTCCTGGCCTCCGTTAGACGCTGGGACTGCAGAGGCAAAAATAAACGGCTTCAGCCCCCAGCAGACTTCTTAGAGAGGTGCCAGGGCGTAAGGATAAGTAAATCCCAAATACGTACCGGGGGGAAGGAGATCAGGAAGAGGCTTCATCTGGAAAGTGGCTTGATCTAAGCTTTGGAGGAGGCTAGGGATTCTCAGACTGTTGAGAAGGAAGAGGCAGTGTGTTTTAGGTCTGGGGGCAGGAGCACAGAGCTGTGGGGACAGAATTGTTCAGACTTGGAGACAGTGATAATGATAATTGCCAGCAATTATATAGTACCCATGACATGTCAGACTGGGTGATAAGTGATTTACACGTATCTCATTGGATCCTCATAACAATCCTTCAAGGTAGGTGCTGTTATCATCCCCATTTTACAATTGAGGAAACTGAGGCAGACAGAGTTTAAGTAACTTGCCCAGGATCACGACAACTAGTAAGCAGTTGAGACTTGACTAGAACTCAGGGCTTCCTGATTGCAGACCCAGGCCGCTATGCATGGAGGTAGGCTGTTGGGGACCATCAAATAAACCAGTTTAGCTGAGACAAGAGTGTGAGGGGGAAATGATACATAGTAAGACATATTGGAGTCATGTTGTAAAGGGTTTTAATTTCTGGAGGAATTTCTTTTTTTTTCAGAGACAAAAAGGAGCTACTATATCTTTTTCAGTAGGAAAGTGATATGGTCAGTCTCTTGCTTTAGAAATATTTTGATAGCTGTGATGGACTGGAGAAACTGAATGCAAGCATAGCAGTTTGTTGACTGTTGCTATAGGTGAGGCAAAAAGATTGTGAGGGACTGTTAATTTTTTTTTTTTTTGTGGAGTGAGTGGAGAGAAGGGTGGGATATGAGGGTTGCTGTAGAAGTAGAATTTAGAAGATGTAGCATTTGGTTGAAAATGGGTGGCCATGGCTTCCATTCATTTGAGCAGGACTGTTGTTTGCCACTGCCAGGTGATCCATGTTGAGATTTTACTTTACAGTGATCACTTTTGGGTGTAGAGGGGCAAAATCAGACAGTAAACTAAGTGCCTTCTGTGCCAGACTCCATGCTAAGCACTGGGGATACAAAAAGAGGCAAAAGACAGCCCCAGCTCTCACAGAGCTCACAATATAATGGGGGAATTAACAATCTAACTAATATATACTAACCAGCTATATACAGGATAAATAGGAAATAATTAATAGTGGGAAGGTACTAGAATTAAGAAGAGTTAGAAAAGCCTTCCTGAAGATGATGGGATTTTAATTGGGACTTCAGGGAAGCCACAAAAGGGACAGATTTTTACAAGTGGAGATTTTCAGTCCAGGTGACTGATATGCCATTGGTAACCATCTATATTCATTGCCTTTATTACTTCTTCTCCAAGTCCTTTATTATGTGGTGTCCAACTATACCACTTGATTTATCAGCAGTCTCTTAATTGCTTTTGTTATTCTTCAGCCTTCTTGATCTCTATGTGGCATTTCACAGTCCTCCTGGACATTATTTTCCCTTGGTTTTTGAAATATTGCTCTTCTGGTTCTTCTTCCTGTCTGATTACTTCTTAGTCTCCTTTGTTACTTCATCATCAACCTGTCATACATTTTTCCACGCCAGAAGTCATCCTGGACCTTCTGTATATGCTTTTATGTGTATATGTTTTTTCCACCATAGAATGTAAATTTCTTTTTTTCTTTTTTTTTATAAAAATTTTTATTTAACTTTTAACATTCATTTTAACAAAATTTTGGGTTCCAAATTTTCTCCCCTTTTGTCCCCTCCCCCCACCCCGAAACACCAAGCATTCTATTTGTCCCTATCACCAATCTGCTCTCTCTTCTATCATCCCTCTCTGCCCTTGTCTCCATCTTCTCTTTTGTCCTGTAGGGCCAAATAACTTTCTGTACCCCTTTACCTGTATTTCTTATTTCCTAGTGGCAAGAACAGTACTCAACAGTTGTTCCTAAAACTTTGAGTTCCAACTTCTTTTCCTCCATCCCTCCCCACCCCTTCCCTTTGGAAGTCAAGCAATTCAATATAGGCCAAATCTGTGTAGTTTTGCAAATGACTTCCATAATAGTAGTGTTGTATAAGACTAACTATATTTCCCTCCATTCTATCCTGACCCCCATTACTTCTATTCTCTCTTTTGATCCTGTCCCTCCCCATGAGTGTCGACCTCAAATTGCTCCCTCCCCCCCATGCTCTCCCTTCCATCATCCCCCCCACCCTGCTTATCCCCTTCTCCCCTACTTTCCTGTATTGTGAGATAGGTTTTCATACCAAAATGAGTGTGCATTTTATTCCTTCCTTTAGTGGAAGGTGATGAGAGTAAACTTCATGTTTTTCTCTCACCTCCCCTCTTTATCCCTCCACTAATAAGTCTTTTGCTTGCCTCTTTTATGAGAGATAATTTGCCCCATTCCATTTCTCCCTTTCTCCTCCCAATATATTTCTCTCTCACTGCTTGATTTCATTTTTTTAAGATATGATCCCATCCTCTTCAGTTCACTCTGTGCACTCTGCCTCTGTGTGTGTGTGTGTGTGTGTGTGTGTGTGTGCGTGCGTGCGTGCGTGCATGTGTGTGTGTGTAATCCCACCCAGTACCCAGATACTGAATAGTTTCAAGAGTTACAAATATTGTCTTTCCATGTAGGAATGTAAACAGTTCAACTTTAGTAAAGTCCCTTATGACTTCTCTTTGCTGTTTACCTTTTCATGCTTCTCTTCATTTTTGTGTTTGAAAGTCAGATTTTCTTTTCAGCTCTGGTCTTTTCATCAAGAATGCTTGAAAGTCCTCTATTTCATTGAAAGACCAATTTTTCCCCTGAAGTATTATACTCAGTTTTGCTGGGTAGGTGATTCTTGGGTTTAGTCCTAGTTCCTTTGACTTCTGGAGTATTCTATTCCATTCCCTTCGATCCCTTAATGTAGAAGCTGCTAGATCTTGTGTTATCCTGATTGTATTTCCACAATACTTGAATTGTTTCTTTCTAGCTGCTTGCAATATTTTCTCCTTGACCTGGGAACTCTGGAATTTGGCCACAGTGTTCCTAGGAGTTTCTCTTTTTGGATCTCTTTCAGGCGGTGATCTGTGGATTCCTTGAAGACTTATTTTGCCCTCTGGTTCTAGAATCTCAGGGCAGTTTTCCTTGATAATTTCATGAAAGATGATGTCTAGGCTCTTTTTTTGTTCATGGCTTTCAAGTAGTCCCATAATTTTTAAATTGTCTCTCCTGGATCTATTTTCCAGGTCAGTTGTTTTTCCAATGAGATATTTCACATTATCTTCCATTTTTTCATTCTTTTGGTTTTGTTTTGCGATTTCTTGGTTTCTCATAAAGTCATTAGCCTCCATCTGTTCCATTCTAATTCTGAAAGAACTATTTTCTTCAGTGAGCTTTTGAATCTCCTTTTCCATTTGGCTAATTCTGCTTTTGAAAGCATTCTTCTCCTCATTGGCTTTTTGAACCTCTTTTGCCAATTGAGTTAGCCTATTTTTCAAGGTGTTATTTTCTTCAACATTTTTTTGGGTCTCCTTTAGCAGGGTGTTTAATTGTTTTTCATGCTTTGCTTGCATGTCTCTCATTTGTCTTCCCAGTTTTTCCTCCAACTCTCTAACTTGATTTTCAAAATCCTTTTTGAGCTCTTCCATGGCCTGAGCCCATTGAGTGGGCTGGGATACAGAAGCCTTGACTGCTGTGTCTTTCCCTGATGGTAAGCATTGTTCTTCCTCATCAGAAAGGAAGGGAGGAAATACCTGTTCACCAAGAAAATAACCTTCTGTAGTCTTATTTTTTTTCCATTTTCTGGGCATTTTCCCAGTCAGTGACTTGACTTCTGAGTATTCTCTTCAGACCCACTTTGCCTCCAGATCTGCCCAGCCAGTGCTTGGGGTCTGAGATTCAAATGCTGCTTCCCAGCCTCAGGGCTTTGGGCAGGGGCAGGGCTGCTATTCAGTGTGAGATTAAGTTCAGGTGCTCAGTGGGGGCAGGTCCGCCTCATGGGCTCAGTTCCCTCAGGGGGTTTATGGGGAGACCTTCAACAATGGATCCAGGCTTCTGCCTGCTTGGGGAGCCCTTGTCTGCTTCCGCCTTCGCTGCTGCCTCCCGAAGGGGCCTGAGTTATGGGGGCACCCCACTCCCCTCTCGACCCGCCAAAGAGACCCTCTCACCGACCCTTGTCACTGTGGGTGGAGGGACCCGCGTGGCCGCTGTAGATTCCGTCCCTGAAGCCTGCTTGGATCTGCTCCTCTCGGTGCTGCGCGGCCAAGGAGGGCTGGGCTCTGTTCCCAGTCCAGGGCATGACGGACCCTTTGTGAGAGGTTTTCGGGGCTCTCTGGAACAGAAATCTCCTCCGCTTCGTTGTTCTGTGGCCTCTGCTGCTCCAGAATTCGCCGGGAGTTCTTTTTTACAGATATTTTATGGGATGTGGGTTTGGAGCTAGTGTATGTGTGTCTTTCTTCTCCGCCATCTTGGCTCCGCCCCCCCAGAATGTAAATTTCTTGAAGATAGGTATTGTTTCACTTGTGTCTGTAATCCCAGTGACTGGAAGGTAATGGCTATTTAATAAATGCTTATTGATTGGTATCTGCTCCTGTTAATTCATTGATCATCTCCATGCAAGTGACTTCTAAGCCAACATACAGTTTTTATTTCTGTCTTGATTTCTTGTTCTTCATTGTCTGCTGGATAACTCCACCTAGATGTCCCTTAGATCTCTCAAATAGAATGTTCAAAATAAATTTTGTTATCTTTCCTCCTAAACCCACCTCTCTTTTTAATTTCTCTATTTCACCCAGTTTCACAACCATATAATTATGACTTTTCCCTCCCCCTTACCTCTCATATCCAGTCTATCACTGAATCTTGTACATGCTCTCATAACATTTTTTTCCTGTCTATTCACAAAGCTACTAACCTAGTTCAGGCCGTTATTTTCTTTTACCTGAACTACAGCAATAACCTTCTAATCTGTTTCTCTGCCTCTCTTCCTAGCTGTCAAATTGATGTTCATAAAGCATAGATCTGACCATTTCATACCCTTACTAAAAAGGATAATTAATTTTAATTCAACAAACATTTAATAAGTGCCTCCTACACAAGGCCTTTCTTGTTCATGTCCACTCCTCCATATATATATATATATATATATATATGTAAAACTGACTCCTTCCCTCCACCCCTCTGTGTAAATTCCATTTTTTTGTCTTTGTATTTCCAATACATATTAGAATCGGATTGAACATAAACATAAACAGAAGGGTAGACTGAGGTAATACTTTTTGTTCAGTCGTTTTTTAGTCTCATCCTACTCTTCATGACCCTCTTTGAGGTTTTCTTGGCAAAGGTAGTGGAGTGGTTTGCCATGTCCTCCTCATTTTACAGATGAGAAAACTGAGGCAAACAGGGTAAGTGACTTGCCCAGGGTCACACAGGTAGTAAGTGTCTGAGGCAAAATTTGAACTCAGGAGGAGGAATCTTCCTATCTCCAGATCTGACACTCTAGCCATTGTGCCACGTCACTGCTTGAGGTGTTAACTTACACGCAAATAGTTATGTCACTAAATAGAATAGGTCAGATTCAAGCTAGTATTTGAAAGTTACTATTTCAACAGGCAAGAGGTAAGATATGCTAAAGGGCATTCCAAGGTTAGGGAACAGCTTGAGCCAAAGCCATCCCAAGTAGCTTAATCTAGTTACGATGATGTTCAGAAGAGCCAAGAAGTTTGAAGAGGATCAATTTTTGTAGCTACCAGAAATCCTAGTCTAGTCAAACTATTAAGTGACTACAATGTGTGAAGTATTCCAGCATATAAAGGCATAATAGCTAGGGGTGGGGGAGAAGTACTCAGCAATCAAGGAGTTTGTAATGCCTCTGGAAATAGGCAGGTGGAATATGGCCTAACATATGAATAGGTAAATATTTCCCTGATAAATTAAGAAGGGAGAAAGTATTATCAGTTATAGGAATCAGAAAAGGCTCTATCTCAGACATTGCACTTGAGTTGAGCTTTGAGGAAATTTAGGGATTCTCTGAGGAAGTGCTTTTCAGGCATGGATGTGAATGCCTGTGAAAAGGCCCAGAGGTGGAAAATATAATTGCAAGTTCAGGAAACTACAAATGTCTGGATTGAGACAGAGTATGTAAAGTGAAATCCTGGAAGGATTTAGCCACTTAAAATGGGTCAAACATAAGCAATACGATATTAGCCACGCTGGGGGCAAGGTTTCAGTCTTTTTTTCCCCTGGAACAATATTTTTTTTTCACCAGGTCATTTTTGCCTCTCAAGTGCTTTAAACATTTTTGACATTCAGCACTATGAGCCCATGTAAGGGACCACTTCAGATTGGGGCTTAGAGATCAGGAAATTTTTAGAATATTATAAGAAGAAAAGCCCATAAGCTGAGAACATGATTACCTTGAATCAGTAAAATTCTATTCAAAAGGTCTTTGGGAGCAGGAGTTGTTTGATTATTTGTATTCCCCCTGCACATTGTCTGGAATGTAGTAGGTGATTAACAAATGGTTGTGGATTGATTGAACAAATACTTATTAAATGGCTACAGAGTATTATTCACAAAGGACAAAGATACAAACAACCCTTGCTCTTAAGGTGCTTATGGTCAAATTCGAAACTAAGTCCTACACAAAGATGAATAAGAACAAAGGAACAAAAATATCTATTCAGGAAATACAGTATAAGAAATTTGGAGAGGAAGAGATCACTGAAGGCGTTTAAGGTGCAACATAGATATATATAAATTCTTTCCCTCTTTTTTTCTGTTTCTCCTTCTTCCCAAACTCACAGACACATACACATACAATTTTTTTATTCCCCAAATAAAAGCCTTTTTTTCACAAGAATGGTATTTAACATTTTGCAAAAGCAATCATTACATTAACCTCTCCATATTGATACTCTATGGAATTTGTGTTCTTAACCAAGAAATTAGATTGTTTAAGCTATGAACAAAGCCCTGTTATTAAGTATTAAATCACTTCCTGCTTGTGACATTGTGCTGAGTGAGTTAAACAAAAGTCCAGGGAAATAGAAAACTTCAGGGAAAAGAAATATTTTGAGGACAATCTCCTACTGATAACTTATGGTTGATGGTGCCCAGCAGACTCAATTTAAATGATTATATTTATCCTATTGTAAATTGTTTCTTCCTGCATATTGGATGTCTTAAATATTAACAGCGCTAGGATAATAAGTGAAATAAAAGTGGGGGAAGTCCTTTGCTGTTGGACTAACCTTTTTTAGCCTCCTGTTGTAATTATATTACATTAAAGAATATAATAGAAGAAAGAAAAAGTATGAAGCCATACAATATGACTAGTGCTCCTGTAGTTATTTGCTCTGTATAGTGGAAGGGCATATACATGTGACAATAGTATGAAATATGATAGGGATCCTAGGGAAACAATAATCAACTTATATCAAAAAGCAGAAAAAGATTTCCAGAGGTAGGAACTGGTTTTTGTTTGTGTAAATGAACTGGTAAATCTGAGCAAAAAACTCTTACATGTATTTTTATTAGCAACTAGAAGCTTAAAAATATATGTTGAATTCACTAGCTGGGGAAAGTTTTTATTTGTGTCCTACGAACTCCTGCCTGAAATGACTTATTTGAAGTGAGAATGAATCTAGCAAATTGTAATTTTATATGTATACCCTCCCTATGGCTTATCTTAGCAGAGATAAAGATAATAAGCCATAAAATATTTTCTTAGGGTTCTTTGGGCTCAATCCTGAGGTCCTGAAAATAATATTTCAAATGCTAAGAGTATGTAGTACCCTATAAAGCATAAAAGTTATTTTGGTTTAAATGGTTGTAATCAGATAAAACCATTTATTCTAGAAAACTTAACCCAGAAATATTTTTGGAACTGATAGCAAATTAAATTCCCCATGAAAAAAGCAGCTGGGCACAATTCTTATCTGTATAACATTTTGACAGTTTGCTTGGCTGTTTTTGTTTTTTAATTCCTAGGTGCCCCCTACTGGCAAAAACTACATTGTTGTTTTAGATCACTTGTTTGTGATATGGTGGTAAAAATGCTTCCAGTGAAAACTTTTCAAGATGTAATTCCAAAAGAGGTTTCAGAATTGGACAGAGATTAGTTCCCCCCAGAGTCCATAGAATACTGCATCACATAATTTTTCCTGAAATTAAGAAAAAAGAACTCATAAGATATAAATTGCTTTAAATGATAAAATTTAATGGAAAAAACACTAGCATATTATTTTTGTAATTTAATTTCTATGTCTGCAACTATTTGACTATTTTAAAGCAAAATCAGTTCTGAAAGGCTTTAAATTGTAGATACTGTATTGTTAAGATTAATCAATGTATGTTGAGTATTTTATTATTTTTAAACTGTTGTTTAGTAGTTTTTTCAGTCATGTTTGACTCTTTGGGACCCCATTTGGGGTTTTCTTGGCAAAGATGCTGGAGTGGTTTGCCATTTCCTTCCCTAGAGCATTTTACATATGAGGAAACTGAGGCAAACAGGGTTAAGTGACTTACCCAGGGTCACACAGTTAGTAAATGTCTGAGGCCACATTTGGACTCAAGAAAATGAGACTTCCTGATTTCAGGGCCAGTAGTCTTATCTACTGTACCACCTAGCTGCAATTTGAAAAAAAATGGGCTTCATTATTTTTCAAGGTTATGTATTTTTTAAATTGTAAAGTATCTGGTTATTAAAAAAAAAAACAACAAAAAACCGCTTGTGCTCTATTCTCTTGACAATTTTTTCCTAATGTTTTGAAAAGTTATCCCTATCCACTCAGAAAGTATCCTGTGATGCAGATACTTTGCATTTGACCTTGAGAAGAAGTAAAAATAAGAAACTTCAGCACAGCAATTTAAATAAAGAGATTGTAAGATACCTCATTTGTGCCTGAATTAATAAGTAAAATTTTTTTCACACTGATCTTGACCTTCAGGTCTATCCAAAATTGAAAGTTTGCTGTTTTTAAATTAACGTGCTAAATGTATTTTTATACAGAATTTTAAAAGTAACTAAAAACTTTTTACTTGTTTTTTTGTTTGTAGGAAACGAGACTATGAAGGATATTTATGTTGCCTGTTACTGCCTGCAGATGCCCGAAGCTCTGCTTTTGCATTGAGAGCCTTCAATGTGGAACTGGCTCAGGCTGGTATTAAAATAATTAAAAGTCAGCTGAAAATGTTAATGTTTGAGTTTAAGGTTAAAGTCTGTGAAGAAAATTGGTTATGTATTAAATAATTGATAGTTACTGCTTTTAAGATACTTTAGGAAGTTTGTTTTTTTGGATAAATGTTTTTAAATTACTTAGATGCTAAAAAGAGAAGTAAAGTTACTTTTGAGAACCCATCTTGAATTTTCATTGGTAAACTTCTGGTTCTACACATTCCAATTTGGGGCTTTTTGTTATTTTGTTCAAAGATTAAAAGGTGAAAAAGAAATATTAGAAAAACCATCGAGATAATATAGTTTACTTGTCTATTATTTATGTAATATAAAATTAGCATGTAATTGTTGAGTTTTATGAAACATTTGCAAAATTAGCCCCTTTTTATTTATGGAGCACTTTTGACTTTGCAAAGTACTTTCAGACTTATTATCTCAGTTAAGATTGTATCTCTGTATATAAAGGGAAGATTGGAGATCATTCTCTAGATTAGAGTTGTCAGACACGCAGGCCAGCAGCCCGTAATACAGCACAGATTAAATGTAATTGGGAAATATTTAACAAAATAAATAAAAGTATAAAAAATAAATAGTATTACATCTTAAAATCAAGTCAGTATGCAGCCTGTAGAGATCTTATGTCTCATTATGGCTCTCATTTCCATTTAAATTTGATACCAGTGATCTAGATGATAATTCAGGCCATACAAGAATACCCTTTATGTATTTTTCCATGTTATTTTCCATATCTAGAATACTGTCCTTTTTCTTTTATGCCTATTCAAATTATATCTGTTCTTCAAAACTTGGGTCAGTTTATTTCTATTAAAGCTGCTTTTTTTAAAAATATCAGTGACATTTTTATTTTCAGCTTCACATTCTCTCCTGCTTTCATCCACTGAGAAGGCAAGAAATGTGATTCCACTTTAGCCATGTTGCAAAAAAAAAAAAAAAAAAAAAAGAAAATCAAGAAAAAATATATTCTACTCTGTGCTCAGAATTCATCCATTTTCCCTCTGGAAGTGGATAGTATGTTTCCTCATGAGTCCTTTGGAAGTTATGTGTCATTGTTAGTGATTAGCATAGTTAAGTCTTTCACAGTTGATTATTGTTACAATATTACTATTACTATGTACTATGTTCTTCTAGTTCTGCTTATGTAAGTCTTCCCAGATTTTTCTGAAACCATCCCCTTTGTCATTTCTTACACCACAGTTTTAAAGCTTCGTGACCACGTTGATTTTTCGTTTTTGAACATTTAGAATACTATCAATGTCAGCTTAATATCACCAATTAGTCAAGTTTTGGTTCTTATTATTACATATCTAATTGTAGTGTAAGCTTTTTGAGGATATTTCATAGCACTCTTATTTTATAACATCTACTAAATCTTACAGATGTTAGGGACCCAATAAATTTCTCTTGAATAAGTTACTGTCAGTTTCATATTTATAAGTCTTAGTTTCTCTACTAGATTGTGAGAAGCCTAGAAAGGTTTTGTTCAAGATCACATAGATAGTAAGTAGCAGAGGAAGAATTGTAACCTGTGGCCTCTGATTTTAGGTCCTGTGCTCTTTCCACCACCTGAGGCTGCTCCTATTTCTCATATATCTGGCACCTGTCATTTAATTGGTCTTACGTGTCTATAACTACAAGTTTTTCAGAATTGCTTGAGGCTTAGAAAACTTAAGTCACTTCCTTGGTCAATCAGTTAATCAATCAGGTAACATTCATTAAGTACCTACTATGTGCCGGATATTATGCTAAGTTCTGGGGATACAAAAAAGACAAAAGATAATTCCTTCCCTCAAGGAGTTTACAATTGAGTGGAGGGAGACAACATTCAAACAAATATATATGGAGAACAGGAAGTAATTAATAGAAGGAAGGTACTAGAATAAAGAGGGGTTAGGGAAAGCTTTCAATAAAAAACAGGATTTTAGTTGGGACTTAAAGGAAACTAGGGAATTGGTGGTAGGCAGAGATGAGGAGAGAGAGCATTCCAGAAATAGGGGACAGCCAGAGAAAATTCTCATAGCTGTGAGATGGAGTATTTTTTTGATGGAATGGTCAGGAGACCAGTGTTACTAGATTAAAGAATATACATCAGGGAGTAAAGTATAAGAAGACTGTAAAGGGGCCTGGATTGTGTAGGGCTTTGAATATGGGGTCATGCAGAAAGTCACAGAGTCTACAAAGAAAGTTTCTAAGTAGTGGGATTTGAACCTATATCTCCCCAATTCGAGGTCCCTCACTCTCTCCCTTAGACCATACTACCTCTCTTTTATTTTGCTATATGCATGCATGTTTGTAATTCCCATAATGCTAAATAGTGCTGGGTCCAAGTACAGAATAGGTGCTCAGGTATTTATTGGATTTAATTTTGCTTAAACTTAAGAGAAGTGAATTATCTAAATGGTAATTTTAGTTCTTCAGTTCACTTTTCAGATAAACGAGCAATAACTCCAAGATAGTAAACCAGTTTAAAGTTTTGTTTAGGAATTGCATGGTGCTTACTTTCTAACCTTATGTGAACGTAAGGGGAGGTACTTCAGTTTTCATTACGTGTAAAAATATTCATTCAAATTAAATGTGAAAGAAAGGTAGACTAGAAAGCTAATGAGCCCAGTGGTGAAAACTGAAAGTCAATTTGTCAATATTTGTTTATTTTTGCAAATGATATGTATTGCCAGTGAATTATTAAAATTACTAATGAACAGTTATTTGGTATCATAACAAAATAATTATAACAATGATAACATCTAACATTTCTGTAGTATTTTCTGTGTGCCAGGCTTTGTGCTAAACATGTTACAGTTATTATCTCGTTTGATTCTTAGATAATTGGTTTTATTCCTATTTTACAGATGAGGAAAGTGAGGCAAATAGAAGTTAAATGACTTGCCCTGGGTCACACAGTGAGTAATAGTCTGAGGTTGAATTTGAACTCAGGTCTTCCTGACTCTAGGCCAGTGCTCTGTTCTCTGCAACACTTAGCTGCTAATTTATTTCTGATCATTCAGTTCAGCAAAGACAGTGTTACTAGTGGTTGACAGATTTTTTAGAAATTTGTGTTTTGTACTAGCTGTAGAAGTGTCTATCTGGGATCTGCTTGTCAGTCACATAACCTGGGATTTCTTTTTTTCTTTTTGTCCAGACCTTTGATTTTAGAAGCTTCCTCTGCTAATGCTAAGTGCTAATTCTGTGCTTTACAGTCTAGGAAAGTTGCTTCAGGCCTTGGTAGGCCCAGTGACTTGCCTAGGATCACACACCTGGTATGTGTCTGAGGTGGGATTTGAATCCAAGTCTTCCTGGCTTGAAGCAAAGCCTGTATCCACCATTCCACACTTTCTTTCATCTTGGGAATAGTACTGAGAAATAGTTAGAGAATAAGAAAGAACACAATAAAATGAGCTTAGCAGAAGGCCTCTTTTTGTTCTGTGATGTTGCTTTTGTGGTTGTTCTCCAGAATGTGTTGTAAAAAGCTTTTGCTACTGTCACATATATAGGTAGACAAGGTATATAACATACCAATAACTACTTGCAGTTTTGACCAAGATTATTAATTCAGTTGAACTTTATCCTGTGCATCCCTGACAGTGGCACTGTATTGACATGTAAAGAAACATAGTGAAAAATGGGATGCTATAGGGAGAGCAATCTACTTACTAAGATTTAGCAAGTTACCATGTAACATCACATCGTAAAGAGAAAGTGTTGTATTGTAAGGGAAGTTATTATTTACAGGTAGCTATTTATCTGTAGTTAAGTATCTTAGCCCTTGTCCTAAGCAATTGAAATGAGTAGGGTTTTTTTTTCTAATTTTACATGACACATAATGCCACATGTTAATTATTTGCTGATAGTATCTCTGAATTTATGAAAAAGATCTTCGTTTTATTCAGGTGCTGAGTAGAATTTAACCTGGAATAGGCATTTTGGATTGAATTTTGTGTACACTAAAGTATTATTTAAATTTTTCTTTGACAGTGCCATGGCTGTAGTACGTAAGTCTTAGAACTTGCCATTTGTTTTAAATGTCATCCTTTACATTCCTCAGAATGTGTCCTAACCTTTCTTGTCTTCTCTTTTCCATTCCCTCAGAGTTTATAGTCACCTACCATTAGAAATGGATGGAAATTAGAAAAGCTAAAGATATCTGGGAGACAGATATTCAGGAATGCAGCTGCTAGGTTGTCCCTCCAATGTCCCATTGGTGCCAGAGGGAAAGATGAAATACTGTGCTGGCTAGACTTTTGGGTTCTCAAGATCTGATAGGAAGACTTAATCTACTTCAGCCAAGGGATGAGTTGTATCCAGAATAGATCACAGGATTGCCCAACTGGTTTCCTCTTCTTGTTGCTGCTTAGCTCAGATAAGATTTTGTTGTTGTAACTCAAAGGTATAAAGTGAAGGGGGTGGGTTCTCTGCCTTGGACAGCTTTTTATTTTGTGTTTTTTTAACTTTTACTTTGCAGCTGTAGTCCAGCACACAAAGTGTGTGTTAAAGTCTACAACAAATCTGTTACAGTGTGAAGGTTTGTGAGAACAAGCTGTGGATAACAGATAAATTACCTATATGTTGTTTTTCTTCTTTAAATCCCTGAAATGCTATTCCTCACTGTCTTGCAATCACTCTCTAGGTCAATCACCTTCCAGTTTAAGACTGAACCATTTGCTTTAGTCCCTGTTTGACCTACAGAGGGTTATCTGAGGCAGCTGTGTGACACAGTAGATAGAATCAGGAAGACCTGAGTTCAAATTCAGCTTCAGACAGTTACCAGCTGTATGACCCTGGACAAATCACTTAACCTTTCTTTGTCTCCATTTCCTCAATTCTAAAATGATGAGGATAATAGTAGCACCTACCTCCTAGGGTTGTTGTAAGGATCAAATAAGAGATAATATTTGTAAAGTGCTTAGCATAACTTAGTGCCTGGCACATAGATGCTGTAGAAATGTTTATAACCTTCTCTCCCTCTCTTGTCCTTTTCTTTTGGGTCCTAAATGAATCCATTTGGTTTCTGGTCCAAATTGCTTCCTGAATAGCTACCCACCTGACAGATTCAGCCAGTATCTCTTAGGCTACTCTTGCTAGAAATCTTGTTTTCTATTTTCAACTATCTTAGCCATCAGTCTTTAAGTATTAAGTGCCTACTTTGTGCCAGGCATTGTGCTTGGTGCTGATGGTACAGAGACAAAAATGAAACAGTTCCTACCTTTAAGGAGATTATAACTTATTAGGCAAGTAACACAAACATACCAAATAAATACAAGATACTTTTGTGAGGTGTAGAGGTGAGGATGGAATGTACTTCAGGTGTTTTGGATAACCAGTGAAAGTTAAAGAGATGGAAGATAGTGTTGTGGGTGAGGAAGAAAAAGGCTAACTTTTCTAAACCAAAGAGTACATGAAGGAGAATAATGTATAAGAAGTCTATGAACATTGGTGGGAGCAAGGTTGTTGGCACTGAATGCCAAACAACAGTTTGCTCCTGATCTTAAAGTTAATAGAAAGTCACTAGAGTTTGTTATGAATGATATGGTCAGATCTGCACTTAGAAAATCACTTTAATAACTATGTGGAGGCTGGACTGGAGAAAGGGGAGACTCAAGACAGGGAAACCTATTAGGAAGCTATTAGAGTAGTACAGGCCAGAGGTGTTTAGGGCTTGAATTAATATGGTAGATGTGTGAGTGGAGAGAAGTAGATAAATGTAAGGGATGTTGTGGAAGTAGAAATGAAATTGTTTGGCAACTGATTAGATTTGTGGAATGAAGGAGAAGGAGAAGATGAGGATGACACTCAAGAGTGTCTTGAAACATGGTAGTAATGGGGAAACTTAGATGAAGGAAGTGATGGATAAATTCAGGGGGAAAGAAAAGTTCTGTTTTAGACATTGAGTTTGAGATGCCTATAGGACATCCAGTTTGAAATGTGAAATAAGTAGTTGGTGATATAATTCTCCGTTTCAAGAGAGAAACTAGAAATGGTCACCTAAATCTTCAAGTCATCTGAATAGAGATAATAATTAAATCAGTAGGAACTAATAAGGTCATAGGAAGAGAGAGAGAGAGAGAGAGAGACCAATCATTTGCTCTTGGGAGATCCCTGTTTCTTCCCACTAAAACATTTAAAATATTAAATCATCCCACATTTAAATATTCATTTTTTTCTCTTTTTGTTTTCTATTTTTAATTCAATTTTATTTTCAGTTCTGAGTTCTCTCACTTCTTGCTTCCCCTCACACCCATTGAGAGGACAAGAAAAACAGAACACATTACAAATATTTATAGTTATGCGGGACAAATATCCATTAACATATCAAAGAAAGAGGAGAAAACATGCTTCATTTTGCACCCTGAGTCTGTCCTGTATCATGAGTCCTTTGGAATAGTGGTTGATCATTATGTTTTAATAGAATTGCTAAGTCATTCAAAGTTATCTTTATAGTACTGCTATTATTCTCCTATTGTGCTCAGTTGTTCTTTTGAAAAATATTTTGTTTTTCCTGTAGTTATGTGTAAAGACAGTTTTTAACATTCTTTTTTTTTTTTGAGTTCCAAATTTTCTCTTCCCCTCACTTCCCCCCTCCCTGAGACAGTAAGCATCATTTGTTCTCCTAATTGTTCTCCTGGGTTCTGCTCATTTCTCTTTGTATTAGTTCATACTAGTCTTTCCCAGGCTTTTCTGAAACCTCCTTCATTGTTTCTTATAGCACAATACTATTCCATCACATTCATGTGCCATATATTGTTTAGCTCCCAGTTAATGGGCCCATATTTACAGGTTAATAAATAAATCTCTGGGCTTCACATTCAGTCCTCAGTCACACTTGGAAATTGGTATTTTGGTATATATTCACATATACCTGAGGACTGCACCAAACTGTCAGCTGAATAGTTATCTATACGATTTTCCTGAATGGTAATTTTGCTAAAATTATCTACCACAGTTCCTGCTCTAATCACTTAAGGCAGGAGGACAGTTTCACAATCTCTTACATATGGGCTAGTTCCCTGGGAGCAATGAGACTGACAGTTCTGAGGAATACAGTTTACTAGAGAACATCAGGTACCATTCCTTAAGGCTCTTACTTAGACTTCAAAATGTATTTACCAGGAGCTCCCCACTACCTTGATTATAAAATATAGACTTTAGTGATTTTTCTGATAGCAAACAAAATAATCTGAAGTCAAGACTAGATTACTAATAAGTGATAAAAAAAATTTAACTGATATGAGTTTTAGGTGAACTCAGAAGCAAGATGTATAGAACCAATCCTAAATTTGACGTGAATTATTATCTGATTACCTCCACAGCTGCATACTTAAATATATCTATAAACAGTGCATTTATTAAAGTTTTAAACTCTCTTCATAGGTTAAAGACTCAATCTCTCAGAAAACAATTGGCCAAATGCGAATGCAATTTTGGAAGAAAGCCGTGGAAGATATATATTCTGGCAATCCACCCCATCAGCCAGTAGCCATTGAACTATGGAAGGTGAAAAAAAGTTCTTGTTTCTTTTAATGTTGTCTGGAAGAAAATATTAGAGACTTCTATATGTTATTTCATAGTTCTTTATTATAAATTACCTTCTTAGGCAATTGTTAGCTTGAGATCTATTAGCTGTGGCAAAGGGCTTCAAGTCATCTACCCTATGACAACCTGAAATTAGCTTGAACATAAAATTGTTGCTCTTGGTATACTTTTCGCTAAAAGGAATATTAACACCAAACTGGGTTGTCATTATTTTTTAACCATCACAGAACTGTCTTCCAAATGCTGTTATTCCATTATGGTATTAAGGGGATCTGGGGTTCTTGAAGTCTGTGCTAATCTGGTAGGTTTTACCAAGCTAGAACCACTTCAGATACAGTTCTAGTGAAGAACTGTGTCTGTGGTTTGAGGACCAGACTGGCTAAGTTCAGAGAGGCTCATCACTAGGTTGGCTACAGGGTGATAAAATTTTTGGGCATAACAGCTGTTATAAGATATACTTAGTAAATGGAATAAGTTATTGAAGGGTTGTGGTCCAGGTTGATAGAGAGTGACCAGCAGAGTGGGAAAGGTTGAGTGCATGAGGACATGCCCTGTGAGATCAGTTGAAGGAACTGAGCTTGTTAAACCTGTAGAAGAAAAGGTTCGGGACAGCTATCTTTAAATACTTAAAAAGCTGTCATATAGAAGATTAGGTTTGGTCTGCTTGGCCCCTGTGGCAAAGGTAGGAACAATTAGTGGAAGTTGCAAAGGAACAAATTTAAGTTTAATATTATTATTATTCAAAAGACCCCAGTAGAGTTATCCAGAAGTTGAATGAGCTTCCTTGGGAGGCACTGGGGTCCTCCCCCATTGAAGGTCTTCAGATAAGGCTGTATACTACTTGTGTGTGCCAGAATTCTGTGATTCTGCTCTAGTTGCTTGGTTGTAGAGTTTAAACCTTGGGAAACATTTTTCATACTCTGTTCATTATCACCATTTATAAGCTTTTTAATCCAATCCTTGACTTTGGTAGGTTGAAGTATATGCTAGTAATTTCTGATAGGAGACTAATTTGCTTTTATCATTGATTTGACAGGAGCCACTTTCTGCAGTTAATAAAAGCAAGATGAATTCTAGGTATCATATAAAGGAAATCCATGGGTTCAGGTTCTGTTAATAACTAAATATCTATTTGTGTTTATTATTGGCCACTTGAACATTTCTGCATTGAGCAGCTCCATGTTGTTGCTGTTCAGCAGTGTCTAATTCTTTGTGACCAGGTGGACCTTGTCCGTGGTGTTTTCTTGGCAAAGAGAGTGGCTTGCCATTTCTTTCTCCAGTTTTAGGCAGGGGTTAAGTGCCTTGCCCAGGGTCACACAGCTAGTAAGTGTCTGTAGTGTGAATGTATTTTTTTTTTTTGCTTAATTTGAAGATCTTCCCATCCATTAATAGGCCTATGTGACCTGCTTAAGTTACAGGGAAGTCTAAGTCACATGACTTTGAGTCACATGGAGCTTGTAGTGGGAAGAGTTTGCTGAATGGGTAGAGCAGGAAGAGGCAGGGCTGGAGCAGAGCTGAGAGGAAGTTGGTCAGACAAGTCAGAGCTGGAAAGGACAGAGAAAGCAGGCAGCTGGGGCAGCAAATAGCTTGAGTGGGAGAGCTTGTTTGTGATTTTGTCTAAGGGAGCTGGTTTGTGGGAAGTCTAGCAGGGGGAAGGCTTGGGGGTGGTAGTGCCCCCTGCATTGTTATTGTGTATGGATTTCTTTGTTGCTGTGATGGACTTGGTTTTCCAGTGTTGGGATTCGGCTTTCTGAAGTCTGAATAAATGTTTTGGTTCTGTCTTCCATGTGGAAAGTCTTGTATTTTGCAATTTAGAACTGTTCTGCCATATTCATAGCCCCCATAGGCGCTGTGAATATCACCTTGGATCTGCAGTGTCTGAGGTCAGACTTGAACTCTGGTCTTTCTGGTCTGTTTGACTCCAGACCCAATACTCTATCCACTGTGCCAACTAGCAACACTTCCTTATACACCACATTTAATACACAGGAACCCCTAGTTGAGCATCTTTACAAGCTACGTAAAGAGAAAGGAAATTCCAGTGACTTGTATTACTTACCCCTAACATAACTAAAGTGTTACACTTTACACTTGAGTGTAATCATTAGATGCCTATTCTACAATAGAAGCAACGTTGGCACAAATTTTCTCAGGTCTAATTGCCATCAAGGGCAGGCCATGCTTATGATGTCCCACTGAGGAGTGGAAAACTAGGTCTTCCCACACCGGAGACTGAGAAGAAAAAAATGTATGGGAAACTCTAGGTAGTAGATTAATTGTTCACCCCTGTATTGATGTCCTTTTATGAAATTCAGCCTAATCCAGGAGTGGGGAACCTGTGGCCCCAAGGCAACAAGTGACCCTTTGTCCTCAAGTCTGGCCCTTTGACTGAATCCAAACTTCACAGAATAAATCCCCTTAATAAAATGATTTGTTCTATAAAACTTGGACTGACTCAGAAGGCTGCACGCAAGAACCTGGAAGGCCACATGTGGCCTCAAGGCTGCAGGTTCCCCACCCTGGAATCAGTTCCCAATAAAGCTCTGACTCTTCAGTCTCTAGCAGACTCCTTATACTTGCTAGTTCATGCTTAGGCTCCTGTATAGGTTGTTGTTTTACTCTTTGTTAGTTTTGCTGAAAACATGGTGGAGGTGAGAATTTACTTTAGGAGGCAAATCATTCTTATATCTGCCTTTCTTAGAAAGCTGGAAGGTATATGTGAAGCAGAAAATAAAATGTTACCCTTGGTATCAATTTATAGTTGCCCCCTTAGCAAGTTCTCTTTAGAGCAACTTAAACTACAGTCATGATTGTTTCTTCAGCTTTACAGTGTGACTCATTTTGAAGGTTATTCTGAGTATTTGGAAGAAATGGTTGGCATTCAGTATAGTTGTACTGCCTAGGTGCACTTTCCATATTCTCATTTGTAGCTGTTCTAAACCTTTTCATCATTCCTTAGTAGAATGTCAGGTTCTTTCTGAAGGTGTAGCATAGAAGCAGTGAAGATATATTGTCCAGATACCAGTTTGCTCCTATCATTGTTTAATTTCTTTCTTGTAGTTGAAAGAACTATGAACTAGAGTGATAAGATCTGATACCTAATCCTGATGCTGACACTTTCTAGCTGTAATGTTGGACAAGTCACTTAATTTTTTGGCCTCAGTTTTCTCACCTATAAAAATAGGGAAGATGCTTACCCTACCTATCTCACAGGGTTGTTGTGAAGATGAGATAATATTTCTGAGTGTTCTGTAAGCTAAAACATTATATAAGTCAGACAGGTGATGATGGCAACTCAGCAGTAGATTAGGAATAGAACAACAGTTATAACATAATCGCTGTACATATTCCATGTAGGAACTCCTCTATTGAATGCATTTTGGAGGTAATTTGTGTATAAATTTAAATTTCCAGTGTAAGTAATTGTGCATAGTCAGGATTTTTGCTTCTCTTTCTGTCATTTCCCCAAGTTATTTTTAATTACTATATGCTGAATTTATTTTTGAAAAATATTTATTGTTTACTTCCTTCAAATGAAAACAGAGCTATTATAACTTGGGGTTAGGCTAATTAATCCCAGACCAGCAGGAGCTGAATCATTTGGAAAGGTTTCTTCTCCCTGTCACAGTAGGATTAGAGTGGGAGCTCTTGAAATGACCTGTAATCCAAGGGTCCTTGTAACTGCTGGGCTCCAGCAGGCTGTGCACTACACAGTTCCCTGGCAAGTGTGTGCCAGCTACATGGGGCCTGTCTCACAACATATACATCTCCTTAGCATATGTCATGGGCGCACTTTTAAATAAGAGATCAGTGATCTTGCTTTTAAAGTTTATTCTTGGCTATGGGAGAATATTAACCTATGTGTTAAGAGCTTTCAGTAAAGAAAAGAGTGCTTCAGAGACCTTAGCTTTTGTCTTTTCTCTTAATTACTGTGAGAATGCATCAGTGAGGTATTGACTTCCATGACACCACAGTGAGGGTAGATCAAGTTTGGAAAGGATTGTAGTACATTTTAGAAGAGGGATAACTTGAAAAAGAATTAGTTATCAAAATAGTCTTTGGCTAGCAAATACTTAAACTCCTTTGTATAGGTAAAATGAAGTGATACATAATTCATATTTTTCTTTTGGTCCTTTAGGATATACTATTATCATTTTTAAGGAAATAATTTTTTCTTCAGAGACCATCTGTATATTTTAGATGTGAAGTACTTAATGACAGAATAGCCTTAAAATATCAACTACAGCAAAGCCAGGGTGCATCAGGTAAACAAAAAGCCTTTTTTAGAGGGCAAATTTTAATAGTAGTTGAACCATTTAAATTATTAAATAGTTCAAGGAGGCAGCCAGTTAGTGGAGAAGTACTAGGAAAATTCTTCACTTGGAAATGCTTTGAAATATTTTCCATTGATGGTTTCTTCTTCCCTGTTGTCTTTTCTAGCACTGCTATTTCTTTAATAATGTACTATTGCAAATGTTGCTCCCTTGATCACTATTTTTGCTGGATTTATTTCGTTCAGATTTTCACAAGTTTTTTTTAATTTGTCAGGATTTTAAAAATGTTTCTCTTTTTTTTAGGCAGTCAAGAGACATAATTTAACTAAAAGATGGCTTATGAAAATCATTGATGAAAGAGTAAGTTGAAAATACCACAATCTTTATTTCTTTTCTAATCATAAAATTAATGCTTCTGTTAAAGAAAATCTCATGGGGAAGAAACTCCATCAGTCTCTATGTAAATTGGGTTTTGGGGGGGTGTTCAGTCTCTATGGACTTGAAGAGAACTATCGTCCCTTACTCCCTCTCCACTTTAATCTACATGATCATGTTCCATTCTCCATTATGAGCCTGTGGTCCAGTAATATAACAGAAGCACAGCTGCAGCAGTGTTAACAGTCACAGCTGATGGGGTCCCATCCTTACTGAGTCAGTGGAACTGGGTTTAGGTTCAGTTCTGGTTCCAAATTGTTTTGTCGTTTAGGCTAAAACATCTAAATTTTCTGATTCATTGTTGTCTGAGTTTTCTTATCAGTCTCCTTTTCTCACAGTTGTACTATGAAAACTAAATTAAATTGAGTTTATCTGAAAAAAAATCCATTTATAAATATGCGGTTGTAGCACTAGTAAGAGGTTCAGTATGCATGATCTACATAGTTGTAGCACAGTGTGTGTATCTGTCCTTCATTGCTGAAGAAGACCATGCCAGCAGAGAAATAATGACATGACTTGCACTTCACTTTGTTTTGAGTGAGGGAGGGCTGTTTAGGTCACCAGCCTCACTTCTCCAGAGCCATCTGAATCCACTGACCAGATGTTCATCAGGATGACTGGAGATGACCCAGGATGAGTCTGTTGGGGTTAGGTGACTTGCCCAAGGTCACACAGCTAGTGAGTGTCAAGTGTCTGAGGTGAGATTTGAACTCAGGTCCTCCTGACTCTTGCACTGCTGCTCTATCCACTGCACCACCTAGTTGCCCAGTTGTAATAGTAAGTAGTATCACTAGTAACAGATTCAATATACAGGATAGTCTTCTATCACCAAATCCAGAAAAAAAATTTTTTTTCAGGCATAACATTTCTTAACTTGATGAATAGTAGAAAGTGAAAGATTGTGAGCCAGAAATAAGACAGTCCCTTTTTATATATGTAATAACATGTAGCAGTTACATAGGCTTGATTTTTCTTGTCCCCTTGCAGTGTTTAACAGCACTGACTTTTTGCTCCTCCTAGATATTCTTCTCCCATTGCTTTCATGACACTCTTTCTCCTGACTCTCCTCCTATTTGTCTGACCTTCCTTCTCATATTTCTCTACTGGATTACCTTCTGCATCCTGCCCCCTAAGCTTGGGTAGCCTGGGTCTTCATCTTGTCTCTGTCAACACACTTCCTTTGTGATCTCATCAGCTTCCATTGGTTCAACTATCTTTTCTATGCAGATGACTCCCAGATTCATATATCTAGTCCTCATCTCTTTTCTGAGCTCACATCACCCTTCTTCCATTTTCACATCATCACTTTTTCCTTAGACAGCTTCTATCTGAATATCAGATTGCTTCTCACACTTAACATGTTCAAATGGTACTTACTCTCTTTTGCCTTAAACTTCTTCCTCTCTTTTGGGGGTACCCCTATCTTTCCATTTACCTGTGTTGAGGAACCCAGTTATTTCCTTTACCTCTTCTCTCATGTACAGTGTTTGCCATGTCTCATTGATTCTGCTACTTTGTCATCTCTTACATCTGTCCTTTCTATCACCCTGGTTCAGGTACTCATCACCCCTCACCTTGGCTATTGCTTCCCCATTGATCATGTCTCTGCCAAAGCAGTTATTTCCTTTCCAATCTGTCCTTCACATAGTTGTCAAAATAACCTTAAGAGTGTGTCTGATTGCAATCAGTGCAAATTTCCTTCATTCTGCTGGATAATCTCTCCTCATCACAGCTTTGCAGACACTGTTTTAGAATGAAATCTCTCTGCCCTAGATTCTTTCCTGTGATTTCCATCTTGCCTCCATCATGTTCTTTCTAACTGTTGTGCCCATGAGACCTGTTTTTCTTCTATGCAGATTATGCATTTATGTAGCATGTAGTAAAAATATTGTTAATAAGATGAATGCTAAACTGAAAAAAGAGTGCATCTGATTTATATCTCCAGCTCATGAACCTTCAGTGACTTTCCATTGTCTCTAGGATAAATATAAAACTCTTGTGCTTGACATTTAAGTCTCTTCATAATCTAGCCCAGTGTCCTTTCTAGCTTTACTAGAATATTGCTCCCCTTTGTTCACTGGATCCCAGTCAGACTAGATTACTTGCTGTTCCCTGAACTTGGTAGCCCTTCTTTTTTTATAACATTCCATCTTCTGCCTTTATGCATTTGTACAGCCTGTCCCCTGATTCCTGGAATGCTCTCCCTCCTCATCCCTGCCTCTTTGTATCCTTAGCTTTCTTCAGGCACTAGCACTGGTACCAGCTTCCATGGGAGGCCTTTTCTTAACTAGTTGTTTGTGTTTAGATTATCTTGTGTTTGCTTGTCTCTGTACATATTATATCTCTTTAGAAGAGTGAAGTTTTCCTGAGTACAGGGTCTCTTTCACATGACTTTGTATCCTTACCACCTAGAACAGCCGTTTGCACAAAGTAGCTGTTTAACAAGTATGTATTAAATTGAAGTGAAATCAGGGTCATAGAAACTGCCTCTTAATTTTTTTTCTGGGACCTCCAGTGACACACCCTAGGACCAGTTCTTCCTGGTTCAAAAGAAAGATTGAAAATATTTTGTCTAGTCTGTATTTTTGATGTGTATTTGATGCTTGTCCCTGACAAATCAGTCCCATCAAAGGGTGAAGAAGGATTAACTTTCTCTAAAAAGTGTTGTTAAGCATATTGTCAAGCTACACAGTTCAAGGAAGGAAACGAATCTACTGACTGGAAACTATCAAAACTTGAATACTGTTGTGTGCTCTACATATAAAACTTATTCCATGTAAAATATTCCTGTGTCTTGAACTTTTCCCTCCTTTTCAAGATTTTCAGGCTGCTGACGAAGCAGCTAATTGTTACCCAGCTTTATGCCAGATTAACAGTTGGCTGTATCAGGAAATAATCCTTGCCTACATGTATGACTTTGAATATTTTTCTTGATAACCTGAAAAATTGTGTGTAAATGTGATTTTTGATATGTCATAACTAAAAAAAGTGTTGTAAATTGAATTATTTAAAATGCTCTTGAGATGACTTGCAATTTGAAGACAATCTTCAATTTAAATGAAAATAAAGTTTCTTAAGGTTGAGGACTGTTTTTGATTTTTGCCTTTGCATTCTCAGTGGCCAGCACATAATAGGTGCTCAGTAAATGCTTGTTGAATCTCACTTCTGGAGATCTAGACTTTTGTAGATCCAATTTGCTTAAAGCAAAACATAACTAATTGAAGAAACAACTTTCACATTGAAAAAGACAATTTTGATTGAGAAATTATGAAAGCTAGAATGTGATTCTTGAAGTAATTATAATTTTCCTTTAACTCATATTTTAATGTTCCAGTAATTACTAATGATGCCTTATTAGTATACTTTTCTTTTGAGAAGGCCAGAGCACATCACATATAGCTTTAAAAAAAATTACTTGAATACTCACATGAAATTGGTATTGCTCAGATATTTTTATCCGTTTTTGAATAATAACTAAGAAAAGCTGAAGTAAAATACAATTAAATAAAAACTCAGGGTCACAATTGTTGTTAGGGGACAAGAACAGATCTAGATTTTTTTGACGCCCAGTTCAAGGTTTTTTCTAATCTGATGTTTTCCTATATTGTTGTAGGTACTGTTAAGTCATAGGTATTTGATTACAAACAACTTATGGTCTACCACTGGTGGTTCCCATAAGTAGTAATGGTCTCAGAAGAGGTCTGTTTTACTGATTACCAAGTGTCTGCTGAGGAGATGTATTCTTCTCTTGTAAAAACGGCACTAGAAGATACAATCCTCTGAGTAAGTTAGACACGAGGAAAGTTTTTTCCACATATGGTAATAAGTTGTGCAGAATCTTCCATGTGTTTTTTGCCTAGTCCTTGTGTGTTTTGCGTTTTGCAAAATGGTTGATAGGGTTGAGGAATTTTTTCTGTTAGCATTAGGTCTGCAACCTTGGCTTCGTTAGTGCCATATTCTAACCAAGTAAATTTTGTTACTTAAATTGTTTTAAAAAATTCTGAATGTAACAAAATGCTGTAGAATTTCTATATATGAAGTAGAACTGAAGAAGAGGATTGTCTATAAAACTGCAACTCTGTTACATGTAGCTTCTTTTTTCTTTAAGCATATAACAAATTCAACATATAACTTTCAAAGCGGGGCTATTCCTCTCTTCCCCTCCACATGCTTTCCTTCCCCCTCATCTATCATCATTAAAAAAATAAAAAAACACTTGTAACTATCTATAAGAATAGTCAAGCAAAACTAATTTCTGCATTGTCCGTGTCCAAAAACCTGTGTTTCATTCTTCACCTTGAGTCTATCGTCCATCTTATGGAATTGTGGTTACTCATTTCATTGATCAGAATTATTAAGTCTTTCAGAGTTGATTTTCTTTACAGTATTGTTATTGTGTAAATTGTTCTTTTGCTGACCAAGTAGCTTAATTGATGTTGCTTAACAAGGCCCACACTTCTACCTTATTTAAATTAGTTGAGCTGGCTTTATTCCGTCTATGTTTTTTATTTTTTGTATACGTGTTGTGTAGTTAGTTGTAACCTAACCAGTGACTGTAATTTTCTGTTTTCCAAATATGTGGTATTCTTTAAACATGATACTCTTTTAAGTATAACCATTTGAATTTTTTATATCATTTTTAGAACTCTCTTTCTTCTTCATAATGTTTATGGTTCCCCTTTCCTCTCCTTTCCCCTTTCCTCCAAAAAACAAAACCCTAAAATTGTACTCTTCTTCATCTCTTAATCTTTAGAAAGAAATAGAAATGAAGTCCTGTGTTGTCATGGTGATTTATACGTTGAAATAATTGTGCTCGTATTGTTTTGGGGGCAAGTGCACATAATACTGACTAGAAGGAAGCTTTAAGTTCTTATTTTTTTATTCCTGAGTTGTGAGCTAAATTTTTTTTTTATTCTTTACTATTTGTTACTTAGAATGAAAACAAAATACTGATGGTTTAACAAATTTTGTTTGTATTTGTGATTTGACTCTAGGAAAAAAATTTGGATGACAAAGCGTATGGAAACATCCAGGAACTAGAAACATATGCTGAAAACACGCAAAGTTCTCTTCTTTACTTGATGCTGGAAGTATTGGGTATGTACACTTTCCACTTGATATTTCTTTCCAATGAAACCTGTTTTATTCTAGTTGAGAATTTATCCTAGTAGAGTTTAATAAGCATATATCTTAGTATTATCTATGGAGAAAAAGGTGTGCTGAACAAATTGCTAGAAAAGCCTTTTCAGTAGTTTAAATAGCAACAAATGTTAAAGCACTTGTAAAAGGGCTTTGGCATCATCATTTCTGTTTGTAGTTAGCAGTTTGCTTATTATAAATGATTAGTAAGTAATTTTTTTTTGAGGGGAAAAGCTGACTTGTTGTCAGTGTGAATCAGAAGCTCATTCCTAATTTATAGTTGCTTGGAACATGAAGAAGTTAAATCTGTACCTGTCAGAGGAAGGAGTTGAATCCATGTCATCCTGACTCTGTCTACTCTAATATGTTACATCTCAACTTAATCACTAAAGTATTTTTATAAGATTTTTCAAAGACCCATAATTTGATTTATACTCCTTTTTGTACCTTGTTATTAATGTTTTTATATGTACTTATGAATAACAGAAGAACATTTCATAAAATATTTCTGTAATTTGGTGGGGGGGTTTTTTTCTTACTAGTTTAGGCGGGATTTTCTCTCTCTGACCTTATGTTCCAGATTAGTGAGTTCTTATTATAATTAGTAAGTTCTTTAGGCAAAGGACAATGTATTATAATTGTTTTTTAAAGAAAACTGTGTCATGGCACTCTAAGTAGATAATAAAAATTCTTATTCTATTTTCTCTTAAAACACACCCAGAGACATTTACTATAATAATGAAAAGAATAAAGAATAGAATTGTTTGTTTGCAAAGAATATTCCTTAGTATGAAATCATGTGGAAATTATACTGAAAAGAAGAGAATGGAAAGATTGATATAAAGTTCTTAATAAGGTAATTAAATCCTAGATATACTCTTGCTGCAGTATAATCTGAGGAAACTTCTTATTAAGTTGTTTCAGTTTTAAAACCCATTATGTGATAAAATGGTCCTCTGCTTTACCCTTTTTGTGTGATTATGCTTTAAGTCTGTTCACAGTCTTTTTTTAGACAAAATGTATACATTACCTATAAACTTATGACATGCAGATAAAGCTAACTTTGTTCCTAATTTAAAAAATAATAGGTATAAGGGACCTCCATGCAGATCATGCTGCAAGTCATATTGGGAAAGCACAAGGTATTGTCACCTGCTTGAGAGCAACTCCCTATCATATTAGTAGGAGAAAGGTGTTTCTTCCCATGGACATTTGCATGCTGGTAAGAAAATCCAGAAAGAACCAACAATAACTTGCAAACTGAAAATAAGTGTTTTCTCTTCTGAAAGCCATTTCAAATATGACTAATATGAGTTTTCTTTAGTTCTGTGTTCAACAAAGACAGTAGCCTGAAAAAAAAAGCACACTTCTTTCCATATCATTTCATACATATCCTCAAATCAGAGTTATATCCTATCAGGCATTTGTTATTGTTGATGCTGGTGAAGTAAGAAAGGACAGTTGTCTCCGTATGTCTTGTCTCCCTTACTCCAAGCAGATGGAGAAATCTTAGTAGTGGGTCAGCTTTTTCTGAAGGCTGCTCACAAGTAGTTAAGAGGGAAAAATATGTTTAAAATTAAAAAAGCATTTTGCTTTGTAAAAAATGTAATATAAGCTTTAAATTTTGGGAAAGAATTTGCTGTTGTCTGTTCTCTTAAGATTTTGTTGCTAATGTAGTCTTTTGTTCAATAATTTTACTCTGAACCAGGGAAGTTATTGTATGATGGATAGTAACCCACTTATTATCCCAGGAGCTTATTTTATGCTGGTAAATTGGGTTTAGGTGTGTTAAGAACAACCTAATCTGAGTTTTCTTTTACAGCATGGTGTTTCACAAGAAGATTTTTTACGTAAGAATCAAGATAAAAAAGTGAGGGATGTAATTTATGATGTTGCCAGCCAGGGACATCTTCATTTAAAACATGTAAGTTTCTTTTTTTGGACTAATGAATATAGTACATTCCAGTCCCCATGTGTAGCATTTTCTAGAATGTTGTTTTGGTGTCTATTGCTTGGAATTCTTTGGATTCATTTTGTGTTGAGTGATCCTTCACACAACTCCCTTTGGAAGCTGTTCTTTATTCTCTAAAAGCTCCTAGTTTTAACACTTTTCCCTTACTCTCAAGAGCTGGCATTAATTCTCTCTATCCTCCCCTTACCCTACTTCCTTAAAGTATCTGTCTTTATGTTTATCATTTTATTTATCCTATTTTAGGTAAGACATGTCATTTTCTCTCTAAGGCTGACTTCTCTATACCCACACTATCAAGTCCCTCCCACCTGGCTGCTTCACAACTTTGCTCCATTAGTAATATTTCTGAGTGATACCAGTCCACTTAAATAACACCTTTTCCACTGACTTATTTTCTTCAGTCCCGATATAAGCAGAGGTTTTCCCTGACTTGGAAAATAAGCCAGTGAACTTTTGTTTAACTCTGTAGGTTCCCCTAAAGTAACTGTTTTGTTTTACCAGAAAATATTTTTAGTCATGGTGTATGTTTGTTCTCCTGACATCATGCTACATCATTTTATGCAAGTCTTCTCTTGTTTCTCTGAATTCCTCAAAGTTGTCTGTGGTGTAGTAATATTCCATGATATTCATATACCATAATTTGTCCAGCTGTTCTGTAATCAATGGGCCTTCACTTTGTTTCAGGCGTTTTGATGCCACAAAAAGTGATGCCATAAATATTTTGCTGTATTTGGTGACTTTCTGTTCTTGACCCACTTGGAGTATTTGCTTAGCAGTGGGCTCATTTGCTGAAATGGTTTGAGCACTTCAGCGACTCTTTTAGAAAGATTCCAAATTGTTTTTCAGAACAGCTGAAAAGTTTCACAGTTCTACTAACGGTATACTAGTGTGCCTATTTTCCTGTAGCTCCTCTCATATTAACTACTTATGTCATCTTTCTCCAATTTCTGGGTGTGAAGTGTGAAATCTTAGTTATTTTAATTTGTAATTTTCCTTATTTGATTTGAAAGGTTTGTTTTGTAAAAATATCTGTTGATAGCTTTATGTTTATATACATAATAATATATTTATACATATATTTAGATATTGTATGTATAATAATATATATATTTATATATTAAGTCTAATTATCTTACCACTTTGCTCAGAAGACTTAAGTAAGCTTTCTGTTGTTTCCAAGATAAACTGTGCATCCAGTTCATTAGCTGGCAAGATTCTCCATAATCAGGCTTCAGTCCATGTTGCTGACATTTATGTAGCACTTGAGATTTGCAAGACACTTTTCTACGTGTTGTCTCACTTTCTCATTTATAAAATTGGGAAGTAGTGGTTCAGTGAGGTAAATTGGTTAGCCAGGGTCACACAGGTAAGATTAGTCTGAGGTAGGATTTGAACCCAGATCTTCTGACTCCAAGTTTAGCAGTCTTTTCCTTATGCTTCTGTGTCTCTCATCTTTACTCTGTATCCTGACCGGACTGCTAACTGTAACCTGTTCCTCCTGCCTGCATCTTTGCCAGTGCCACCTGCCAAATATGGAACGGAAACTTCTTCTGTTAGAATCTTCTCCTGCTCTTCAGGCCCAACACAGACACCACTTTCTCTGTGTAGCCATTGTTGATTTTCTGCCTGTAGAAATGTTCTTTTCATTGAATGTCACATGACATTCCAACTTGTGTGCACTTTTCATAATCTGATTTGTGGTATAACTAGGCTATAGGACACCAGAGCTGGGAGGGCCTTTTGTGGTGAGCATAGAGTCTAGTCTTTTTTTATCTAAAAGATGAGGAAACTGAGACCCAGAGAGGAGAAGTTACTTGCCCAAAAGAAGACAAATCATAAGAAATATCAAAGCTAGTCTATAGAACAAAAAGGAGTTTCCTAAAACCCTGCCATCTTTTTCTCTGGGTTTTGTCCCTTCAGAAGTTTTTAAGTCTAGTAACATTCATTGATTTACTTAAACAGAAAAGTTTATTTATTTATTTTTTTTTCAGAGAGTATCTAGCCAGGAAGTGGATAGAAGTTACAAAGTGTGTCAGTATAAAAAGACACTTCTTTACAATTGTAGCTTCCCCAAAATGGAGTGGGTTGCTTTTGAGTGGCTGTGGGTTTCCTAACCCCAGGGCTTTTCAAGCAAAGGCTGTACTATCACTGTTTGGGTCAGAAATGTTCTGTAGGGAATTCTGGATTACTTACAAGTTGAACTAGAGGAAATGTTACTACCCTCCCAGTTCTGAAATCCTACAATTTTGTGACTTTCTTTGATAGGTTTGTTTTGTGTGGGTTTGGAGCTTTTTGTTCACTTTAAGAGTTAGTATTTATTTTGAGGGGAATTTCTGCATCAAGTCAATTTCCTTTCCTTGTTCCTTTTAGGCCAGATCCTTCCAGAAAAGTGTTCCTGTGAAAGCATTTCCTGCTTTTCTTCAGACAGTAAGTACAATAACAGACAGAGCCACAGTACTTAAGGGGCTAGGTATATATGATCTTACATGTTTTAAAATTACTACAAGTTTATTTCTGTAATGTTAGTTATTTTCGGGTTTTATTTTTCTTTATTTTTGTAAGTTTTAAGAATGAAGATCCTCATATAATGTATAAAGAAATAAACAACTGTCTCCTTAAAAAATGTTTTAAAACACCACCAGTTCTTCCTTCTGTTTCCTAGCATTTGGTTCTAAGTTTTCTATAAGGAATTTCTAATATAATACACGGTAACATTCTAATCATTTCTGTGTTTTAAGATAAGCTATGTGTAAACTATGTACCATATGTACGTAGTACACATACAGATCATTAGTAAAATATAAAATTAGTGTAGAGATCTGTAAGTGTTGAATTATAGTGTTGGATACTGTTGTGTTTGAATGGATATATACAGTTGCATGTTGATTGATAAAGGAAGTGGTGTAGTAAATGCTGATCAGTCTTAAATACAGAAAGTCCTCAGTCTAAAGAAAAATATTTTTATCAGTGACATAGATGAAGATGCTCTTTTGAAACTTGTAGGCAACACAGAGATGGAGGAGAGAACTATTATGCTGAGAAATGGAATCAAGATTTAGAAAGATCTGGATTGACAGGTTGGAAAAATAGGATGAATCTAATACAGGTATTCTTAGCCTGTATATAATAACCTTGATGCACGCATTGCCAGAGCTAGCTCAGTATTTGGGAGGCTCTGAAGAAAAATTTGGGAGAAAAGAGGTATTAGACTGACTACGAAACTGAAGGTCTACAGAGCCATTGTGCTGACCTCATTATTATATGCCTGTAATACATGGACAGTCTCCCAGTGCCATACCAAGAAACTGAATCGCTTCCATTGAACTATCTTAGGAAGATTCTGAGGATCACCTGGCAGGATAAGGTACCAGACACTGAAGTCTTTGCTCGTGCTGAACTGCCAAGTACTCAGACTATGCTTCAGAGAGCACAACTCCGATGGACTGGCCATGTTGTTCGAGTACAACGTGTGCGTTTGCCAAAAAGGCAATTTTATGGAGAACTCACATGGGGCAAGCGATCACATGGTGGTCAGAAGAAGTGATACAAGGATGCTCTCAAGGTCTCAAGAACTTTGGATTTGACTGTGCAACATGGGAGACACTGGCACAGGACTGCTCAGCATGGCATGCCCATATCAGAAAGGGTACTGTGCTCTATGAGCAAAGCAGAATTGAGACAGCACAACGTAAACGTAAGATGAGCAAATTTGGAGTATTCACCCCAAATGTTCACATGGACTATCTGTACCCAACCTGTGGTAGAGCGTTCCAAGCTTGTATTGGTCTGATCAGTCACAGTCAGACACACTGAAACTTCACTTTAACATAGTGATGTCATTTTGGTCCTCTTCGAAGATGAGGGACAACAACCAACCAATAACCTCCATGGACTCTCAAGGAATTTGGTTAGATTTCAGAGGGTCCATTAATTTAAATAGTAAAAAAAACTCAAAACATTTTAATATAATTGATTTCTCTTATAATCCCATGTATTTTAGACATTTAAAAAGCATTATTCTGAAAAAGCAACCCAAGGTTTCATCAGACTAGTTCTAAAGGAGGTCCATGACACAAAAATATTAAGAACTCCTGATCCAGTAGGTAAAATTCAGTAGGAATAAATGTGAAGACTTATATTTAGACTTAGAAAATCAACTATATTTCATTACATTGTAGGTTAAGCTTGTTTAATACAGAAAAAAGACTGCAGATTTACTCTCTCCCCTGTCTCCAGGCCTTTGTATAGGTCCCATTTTGCTCTCATCTCTGACTCTTAGAACCCCTCGTCTTATTCCAAGCTCAGCTCTTAACGGCACCTTTCACATGAGACATTTCCTAGTTCTTACAGCAGCCAGTCTCTCTCTTCCCTAATTAATTTACATTATATGGTGGTTATAACCAGCCAGGATGTTTGGATCATTTCATAGGCAGCAGAAAAGGAACAAACAAATGCAGAAAAATTGAATATGAGAGACAGTGTGAATAATGGGCTTGTGGGGTGTGCGATTTTCTGGAAGAGTCAGGATAAAGGGGATCAAGGTCAGTTGTAGACAAATTTGGCGTGGCAAGGAGAAGGGCCCTATCTTCATCTGAGAGTGTAAAGGAGGAGATAGTAGAAGGAAAATTTTGAGTGATGGGAAATGAAGAGGAGAGAAGAAGGAACTCTTGGTAAATGTTCTAATTTTTAATTTATTTTATTTTATTGTCAAGTATGAGGCAAAGTCCTTGACTGAGTGGACAGATGCTGTGGGAGGCTTGAGGAGAGGCTTGGAATAGCCACTGAGAATGGGGTAGTGAGTCAGTTAGTGAGGAATAGAATGTTTGCCTTACTGTAGTGGGATTAGATAATATAAATTTGTAGTGGGCCGTTAAAGATTAGATCATGTAAATCTTTAGAAGGCCCAGTTAGCATGGTTTTGTGATTTCTTATAGCTCTGTTGAGCAACAAGTGATTAAGAACAAAGAACAGGATTGTGGGAGTAATCTACTGTTGGCTTGTCAGGATTGCAAAGGGGGCAAGGTAATCTTAAGGCTGGAGAACAGTGTAGTTGGTTCCCTCAGAGACTGAGATTGAGATAGGGAAGTGGGTAGAGGTCTCTGACGGTGGTGAATGGAGAATAGGGAACAGAGGTGGTCTATATAGGTAGCTAGAGTGAGTGTAAGAGTTTGGTAGCAATAAACAGTGAGTCCAGCTAAAGATCAGTTGATAGGAGAGGAGTTCATTGAGGGTGGTGTAAGATTATTCTTCAGAATCCTCCCTTGAGTTTAGCCTCATGCCAGATGGAGATGTGCCTTTGTGCCTGCCTTACATCAGGCAGGAAGATCACATGGAGGTATGAGACCAGCATTGGGAGACCCTAAGACCAACTGAACTGGAGAACATCCTTGATTAGCCCCTACTGGGATGGGAGATAGGCAGTGACCTCTCCATCCCCTCCCATTTATTGAACAGGAGATGGCCTGGCAACTTGTTGGGATGGGGGAGAATACACAAGACCCCATTGTATCCCAGTGTGTCCTGAACTACATGAGAGGCCAGAGCTGACAGCAGCCGTGGCTCAGGGCTGGGCTGGAAGGAGTCAGCAGGGAAACAGGGGTCTCCAATATGCCTGTGTGAATGAAGGTTGTTGGGTTTTTTTTCCTTTGGACTTTTATTTATCTTTTTAATTTTTTTGTTCAGTATTTTATTTTTCTCCAGTTACATATAAAAACAATTTTTAACATTTGTTTGTAAAATTTTGAGTTCCATATTCTCCCCTTTCCTCCTTCTCTCTGTCCCTATCTCCCATCATGCTCATTGAGAAGGTAAACAATTGATATAGGTCATACATGTGTAGTCATGCAAAACATTTCCATAACAGTCATGTTGGGAAAGAAAACATACACCAAAAAAAGAAAAAAAAAGAAAACCTTAAGAAAAATAAAGAAAACCAAAAAAGTATGCTTCATTCTGTGTTCAGACACCATCACTGCGGTGTGACCCCTGATAAGTCACTTAAATCGCTCCGTGTTCTTAAGCAGAAATCAGAGAAGTTTCAGAGAAGGTGTTAACCTGCATCAGTAATAGGAGTTTCCTCATGTAGGAGTTCCCCATTCCAAAGAAATCATGGATCTGAGTCCTATCCCTATCTGACTTCCTAACAGAGAAAACCCGAGCCATCTTTCATCATGATCTATTCTGCCAACTTTTGTCATTGACATAATTGCCCTTCAGATTTCATTGACTTCACTGACCTTCATCTCACATGTTTTCTCCATGACTGACAGTTTTCCTTTATTGTTTTTCATAGACTCTGGCATAATTTAATTGTAATAGCGAGGTCAGATAGCTTCTGTGTAGTTACATTGTCGTTATTATTGCCATTCACATCTTAGCTGATTATTAGGAGGAACTCCATAGATTGTAAACAAAAAAGGATTTTTTTAAAATTCAAGTTAGTTATAACTACAGTATCTCAAAATATCCATGACTTGATCACTGTGAAGATCACAACCCCTTTTTATCTTAGTTAGTTTCAGAAATGCTGTGGCAAAAAAATTCATCCAGTGGCTAGCCTCCTGGTAATGAGTATCTTTTATTAAACTATTTGTATAAGGGAATACTCCTGAAGTAAAATATAATGTCCTTGAGTACCGGGAATTTTTGTGGTTGTTGTTTTTGCATAACCAGTACCTACCTTAGTGTCATACACATAGTAGACATGGAATAAATACTTGTTGAATAGAAGAAAAACGTGTAATTGGTGTTATTTTTATATTTAAATTTTTTTTATTAATATGGTATTTTGGAGAGACAGGCATGTAAAATTCTTTTACCATGGAAGTAGTTTTTATCATTAGAGTAATAGCTTGCATTATGTAGTGCTTTAGGGTCTGCAAAGTGTGTTACATATATTAACTTATTCAGTGCTAATCTTGTGAGTTAGATGTTGTTATTCCCATTTAACAGATAAGGAAAATAAGCTGAGAAAGGTTTAAGTAACTTGCCCAGGGTGATCCAGCTGTTAAGTGTATGAAGCAAGCTTTGAATTTAGGTCATCCTAATGCCAGGTCCAGCGCTATATCCACATCCCTGTCTGCCAGTTATAATAATCATTGTAATTTCTTTCAAGTTTCTTTCACATGATTAATGTTTTTAATGTTGTACTCTTCTCCATTTTCAGGTTGCTTTAGAGGACTATTTAGAAAAAATTCAAAGAGTGGATTTTGATGTGTTCCACCCAAGATTACAGCAGAAGAATACATTATTAGCATTGCATCTCTATATTCGGTCTTGGAAAAAAAGATATTAAAATCAATTTATAGTACTGAGATGGCTCATTATTTCCTTGATAATTCAGAAAGATTTAAATGATATATAAACATTCCATAGCACCTATTATTCATCTTTTTGCAAATATTTTAATTTAATATAAATCACAGTGGAGAAAAAACTGGAGAGAACCTATAACCTATGTTGTTTAAGGATTGGCCACATCTGTGTTAGTGATGAGGGTTCCATAAAATGTTGGTGCTTCTGAGGAAAGAACATCTTTTGTTGCATTTCAATCAGAGCCCAATCTAGTCTTGCCCCCTCAGATGAGGAGGAGTCTCAGTGAAGTTGCACTACTCATGCAGCTAATGAACTATAAACTGCGGGTGCCTCACTCCACCACATGAGGATTGGTTGAATGAATTTAAACGTATTCAGTTGGCTTCAAATATCTGAAGGCTGTCATTTTAAAGAGGGATTAGACATCTTTGTGGCCACTGAATGCAGAGGTAGAAACAGTGGGCAAAAGTTGTAGATTTCAGTGTGAAAGAAGGACAGTTTTTCCAGTCATTTGGAGCTATCACAAAGTGGAAGAAGCAGCTTTGGGTGGCAATAGGCTTTGCCCTTGTTGGAGGTTTTTAAGTATCAGCTGAACAGATTTCCAGTAGGATGTTGTAAAGGGGATCCCCACACAGTATAGACCTGATTAACATAGATGGCCTTTAAAATCCCTTCAGATTCTGAGATTCTGTGATCTGACCAGGAAAGGGAGGGAGCTAGTCATATAGCAGGGGTGTGAGACAACAGGCAACTCAAATACTTGGTTGCTTTAAGTAGATACCAAAGAAATACCTGAGGTACCAAAAGAACCAGAGGAAGGCTCACTCAACCCTAATTGGTTCCTCTGAGCAGTGGTCTCATACTCAGAAATGGGGTTTACTGATCCGTACATAAGGATCATTGCAGGCTCCATATTGACTTAGTTTTTAAATGTATGATTTATGTTTTCTTTTTGTTTCACTAAATAGTTCTCAGTTACATTTTAATCTGGTCTGGGCTGCATTTGGAAGCTTTATGGGCCAGACACCTCTCCTCTGAAGGATTTGCAGAAGGGTGTGAACAAGAATCACACAGGATAGGAAGAAATGGGATGATGGGAATCTGTTAGTGAAGAAAGTGATCACATAATTATTATTATTTTTTTGCCTTTCATAAATATTTTATTTTAAAATTTATTTAGTATTTTTCCCCAGCTAAATGTAAAAACAATTTTTAACATTTATTTTTAAAACTTTGAGTTCCAAATTCTCTCCCTTCCTCCCTCCTAACCCCCCTCATTGAAAAGGCAAGCAATTTAATATAGGTTTTACATGTGTAGTCATATAAACATATCCATAATAGTCATCACATAATTATTAAAACACAGCTTCATCTAAGAGTCTTCACAAAACAGGTCGGTACTGGAATGAGAGATGTTGAAACTCATAATAACTAATCAAATATCCCTACTCTGATACCAAACATTCTTTAAATATTTAGAAAAATTATTCTCATTTAATTATAAAAGATAGCAGAAATACTGTCTTAAGGTTGTAAATCAGTGGTTAAGTTAAAGAGCGCATGATCTCATACCTTGCATAAAGTTGGTACTTTGAGTTTTTAAATTTGAGGCAAAAGCACCTTTACATACATTTCAATGACAAATTTCATCTTTTCTTTGTAAAAGGCCTGTATGGCAGTGATATTCAGATCTTTTCTCTGAAACCTCATTCTCAATAACCTTTTCAGAAGCCTTGTGAAGTAAATTAGAAACAGCCATTATACTCATTTTTCATGGGTGAGAAAACAGATTGCTTCTTTTGGTTTCTCTGAATACAAATTTGATGTTTTGAACTCATATTATTCATGACTGTTATTATACACTAGGGAAACATGGAATATTTATTGTGTTTTATAGGAATAATAGTTTAAAAGTTTATTTTATACAATCATTCTCAGCTATCAACAAGTGCCTGGGCTCCTCTTGATCGTCATTGAAAGGTCATTCTATAATATTCTAAGAAAAAGTAGATCAGTGATATCACAGCATGACAGATGTTGAAGAGATTGCATTCATAACATTTGAATTGATAAAATTGCCTAGTGCATCATTGTGGCTGCCAACAGATATAGCAGTACATACATGCATACATTCATATGTGTGTGTATGCATGTACATATATGTTTAGACATGTTATCTATATACATATCACATTATGACTCACAATGTCCTTTGATACATTTAAAAATAATAGCTAACATTTATATAGGACCTGTTTGGTGCCGGACACTGTTCTAAGCACTTTATACATATGTTATTTCATTCTTCCTGATAACTCCAGAAAGTAGGTGCTATTATTATTCCCATTTTACAGATGAGGAAGGTGAGTGTAACAGTGACTTGCCTAAGGTCACACTGCAAATAAGTGTCCAAAGTTGGATTTGAACTCAGGTCATCTGACTCCAGATCCAGCACTATCCACTGTGCCACCTAATTGCAGTAGAAAATCATCAGTGAATCCTTAACAGCAATTCTTGTGATATAGCCATGAAAATAGCATTAACCCTCTTTTGCAAAGTAAGTTGCTGAGGTTTGGTGAAGTCAAGAGTCTTGCCCAAAATTACACAGCTCATAGGTAACAGAACTAGAATTTAACTTTAGCTCCAGTGTTGGTCAACAAATGTTTATGAAGTGCCTCCTATGTGCTAGGTAGTGCTCTTTTCACTATACCTCATTCCTCTGTAAAGCAATTGTTATGACTGACATGGGCTAGGCTAGTTTAGATTTTCTTTCAAAAGTGTCCTTGAGAGTTAATTGATCTAAAGGAATAAGTTTGAACCATTGACATAACCTGTGCAGGAGTGAAGGCTTATCTCCCTGCTTGACACATGCTTCTGTGCTAGTGTGACCAACACAGGGAGCTGCATCCAACTGAACTGATGCTGTATCCTTGTTCAATAACCTTTCCGCAGTATGGCTAAGTGAATTTTTGGGAGTTAGATGGTGTATGAACATCTTACATTGTTTTAATAAGGTTTAGTTTTACTTAAAACGAAGAAGTGCAAATACATGCTTATACTAATTACAACTATAAATTTAATTTTATTTTTGTAACAAGAATACCTATGTGGCAGTGATACTTAGAATCTTTTTTTAAAGCCACATTAAAAGTCTGCAAAACCCTCTGAGGTATGTTAGAAGTTATGTCATTAATTGTGGTCAGGTGGAAAGGCTAGACGTTAGAGTGAAGACTAGATTGGATTTATATCAGGAAGGCACAGCTGATTTAATATTAGGCAAAAACTAGAGGCATAATAGACCATATTAATAACCCAAAACAATAAAAATCACAGTATTATATCAAATTCAGAAATAATTTTTAACAACACCTATTTCTGTTTTTAAAAATAGGAATAAAAGTGTGATAACTATGAGAAAGTATATGTGATAAATAGGATTTCTTAACCTTTTTTGGGTCATGGACCACTTTAGTAGTCTGTTGAAGTCTATGGACTCCTCAGAATAATGTATCTCTGTGTGTATTTATTTTTAAAATTCATAATTGAAAGACATGCTTAAGTTGTATTTTGTTAATCCAAATTTCTGAATCTCTTGGTGGTCCTTGGCCCTCAAGAAACCCTGATATAGAATAAAAAGCCATCATTATATGTAATGGAGAAAATCTATAGGCCTTTTTAGTGTGATCCAAGGTAAAGCAAAGATGTCCATTAGCACCATGTTTATTTGGTATATTACTAGAAATACTATTGCAATAGATAAAAATGAATTGAGAGAATAAGCATAGACAAAAAGGAAACAAAATTATTGGGGTTTTTTGTAGATGAATGATGGTTTACTTAGAGAATCCTAGAGATTTAACTGAAAATAATTGAAAGAACTTCAGTATAGTAGCAGGACATAAAGCCACTGAAGTCATTAGCCTCTCTATAAATTGCCAACAACCCAGAAGAAAGATATAGAGAAATCTCATTCTAATTAGTTACAGAAGGCATTATATTTGGGAGCCCACCACAGTAGGCATACTTAAGAATTTTATGACTACAAATACAAAACAATGAAATAGATTGGAGTAGGATTGCTTATGGTTGGGCTGAAACTGCCAAAAATGACAATGTTACCTAAATTCACTTAGTGCCATAGCAGCAAACTCCTAAATGATTATAGAGCTAGGGGAAAAAAAATAAAAACAAAAAATTTTGTTCATCTGGAGGAACAAAAGATCAAAAGTCTTTTTTAAACTTATGTTTATTTCTAGTTTTCAACATGCATTTCCACAAAATTTTGAGTTCCATATTTTCTCCCCATCTCTCCCCTCCCCCCACTCCTTAATGCCTTGCATTCTGATTACCCCTTCCCTCAATATGCCCTCCCTTCAGTCACACCCCTCCCTTCCCTTAGCATCTTCTTCTCTCTTTTCTTGTAGGGCAAGATAATTTCTTATTTCCCAGTTGTATGCAAAAACAATTCTAAACATTCATTCCTAATACTTTGAATTCCAACTTCTCTCCCTTCCTCCCTTCCCACCCATCTCCACTGAGAAGGCAGGCAATTCAATAAAGACTTACATAATAGTCATGTTGTGTAAGACTTGCTGTATTTCCCGCCATCCTACCCTGTCCCCCCTTTATTCTGTTCTCTCTTTTGACCTTGTCTCTCCCTAAAAGTGTTTACTTCTGGTTACTCCCTTCTCTCATTTGCCCTCCTGTCATCCTCCTCACCCCACTTGTCCCCTCCTCCCCCACTTTGCTATAGTGCAAGATATGCTTTCATACCAAACTGAGGGAGCATGTCATTCCCTCAAGCCAGATGTGAAGAGAGTAAGCTTCTCTTTCACTCTCACATCCTCCCTTTTTGCCTCCACTGAAGAAGCTTTTTCTTGCCTCCTTGATGCTGATAATTTACCCCATTCCATTTCTCCCTTTCTCCTCCCAATATATTCCTCTCTCACCCCTCAATTTTATTTTATTTTTTTTTTAGGTATCATCCCTTCTTATTCAACTCACTTTGTGTTCTGTGTGTGTGTGTGTGTGTGTGTGTGTGTGTGTATGTGTGTGTGTAATCCCTCCAACTACCCAAGGACTGAAAAAAGTCTCAAGAGTTACAAATATTATCTTTACATGTAGGAATGTAAACAGTTCAACTTCAGAAAGTCCTTTATATTTTCTCTTTTCTGTTTACTTTTTCATGCTTCTCTTGATTCTTGTGTTTGAAAGTCAGATTTTCTATTCAGGTCTGATCTTTTCATCATGAATGCTTGAAAGTCCTCTATCTCATTGAATTACCATTCTTTCTCCTGAAGTGTTATACTCAGTTTTTCTGGGTAGGTGATTCTTGGTTTTAATCCTAGTTCCTTTGACTTCTGGAATATCATATTCCAAGCCCTTTGATCCCTTAATGTAGAAGCTGCCAGATCCTGTATTATCCTGATTGTATTTCCACAATACTCAAATTGTTTCTTTCTGGCTGCTTGCAATATTTTCTCCTTGACCTGGCAACTCTGGAATTTGGCTACAATATTCCTAAGAGTTTCTCTTTTCAAATCTCTTTCAGAAGGTGATCTGTGAATTCTTTCAATATTTTGCCCTCTGGTTCTAGAATATCAGGGCAGTTTTCCTTGATAATTTCATGAAAGATGATGTCTAGGTTCTTTTTTTGATCATAGCTTTCAGGTAGTCCTATAATTTTTAAATTGTCTCTCCTGGATTTATTTTCCAGGTCAGTTTTTTTTCCAGTAAGATATTTCACATTATCTTCCATTTTTTCATTCTTTTGGTTTTGTTTTGTAATTTCTTGGTTTCTCATAAAGTCATTAGCTTCCTTCTGTTCCATTCTAATTTTTAAAGAACTATTTTCTTCAGTGAGCTTTTGAACCTCCTTTTCCATTTGGCTAATTCTGCTTTTTAAAGCTTCCTTCTCCTTATTGGCTTTTTGGACCTCTTTTGCCAATTGAGTTAGCCTATTTTTCAAGTTGTTATTTTCTTCAGCATTTTTTTTGGATCTCCTTTAGCAAACTGTTGACTCACTTTTCATGATTTTCTTGCATTGCTCTCATTTCTCTTCCCAATTTTTCCTCCACCTCTCTTACTTGATTTTCAAAATCCTTTTTTGAGCTCTTCCATGACCGAGACCATTGCATATTTATTTTGGAGGTTTTGAACACAGAAACCTTGACTTCCTCTGATGTTATGCTTTGTTCTTCCTCATCTGAAAGGATGGAAGAAAATACCTGTTCACCAAGAAAGTAACCTTCTATACTCTTATTTTTTCTCCCTTTTTTCGACATTTTCCCAGCCAGTTACTTGACTTTTGAGACCTTTGTTGAGGGAAGGGTATATTCTGGGGACCTGTAAGTTCTCAGTTCCTCCAGTGTGGCACAATCAAGGGAGAGGTGTTTACTCCTCTCCTGACCTGTGCATTGGTCTGAGAGCAACCAAGAACTTTTCTGTCCAGAATCTGCAATTGAATTCCCTCTCCAGAGCCTCTACCAGCTCCACCATACCGGTGCTCCTCCTCACCCCTGGGTGGAGCTCAGGGCTGAGAATCAGATCAGTGGCTCAGTTACCCCAGGTTCTTTAGGCAGAGGTCTCCTGGGACTGCCACTAAAGGCTGAGATTAGATCAGCCCTTCAGTTCCCCCAGAGGCTCTAGTTGGAGGGCTCTGAAAATGGCAGTTGCCCCTGCAGTACCTGCTGCTGGAGGTCCAGACCAGGCTCGCCTCTCCTGGGTGAAGGGGCCCTCCCACTGACCTTTAAAGCTGGGTGTGGCATTTGTGGGTTGAGGAATCTGGGAACTGCTGGTGGTGGTGCCCTGAATCCTGTTGTGGGTCCTGTCCCTGCTGCTCCCTGCTGGTCTGGGCTCGTGGTGCTGGTCTAAGATCAAAAGTCTTAAGGGAAATAATGAAAAAAATGGAAAAGAAGAGGGCATACCAATCATCTAAAACTGTTTTACAAAGCAATAATCATTGAAACTATTTGGTACATGTTAAAAAATAGAAAAGTTTGGGTAGATTAAGAATACAAGGTAGTGTTCAATGTACCCAAAGATTCCAATTACTGAGGAAAGGATTAACTAGTAAACAAAAACTTAAGAAAACTAGACAACAGTCTGACAGAAATTAGGTTTAGACTGACATCTTATACCATATATCAAAATAAACTCCAAATGGCTACATGACCTAGATAGGAAAGTCACATTGTAAGCAAATTAGAGGAGAGTAGGGTAAAGTACCTTTAATAACTGACCAGAGGAAGAGTTAAACTAAGGAAAGAGGATCACAGGAGGTGAAATGGACAATTTTGAGTCAAAAAGCTTTTGCATAAAATCAGTGTAGCTAAAATCAGAAGGAAACAACTGGGGACAACAAGCCTTTGCAGCAAGTTTGTCCAGTAAAGTTCTGATATCCAAGATATCAAATTGAAAACCTTTTTCAAATATGAAAGAACAAGAGCCATTTCCTAATGATTTTTCAAAGAGTATTAACAGCAATTCTCAAAAGAAAACTATTAGCAATTAGATTTAAAATTTTCCAAATCACTAATAATAAGTGAAATGCAAATTAAAGTAACTGAAGTTCTACCTCATACTTATTAGTTATATTGGCAAAGATTACAACAAGAGAAAATGGCAACTGTTGGAAGGAACGTGGGAAAATAGGCACCCTAATACACTGCTAGTTGAACTGTGAATTGTTGGGAGTTGTGAGTCAATGTAAACATTCTAGGAAGCAATTGGAACTATACTTAAAAATTCACTAAACCACACTTATCCTTTGACCCCAGATCAAAGTACTACAACAACACTACTACAACAAAAATAAAAGAGTACAAATGTACATATGTATGTTTACTATAGAACTTTTGGTTGCTACAAAGGACTGGAAGCTCATGGGACACCCATCAGTTGAAGAATGGCCAAACAGACTCTGGTATGTGAACATAATAGAATATTATTGTGCTATAAAAAAAAAAAATGAAAGGATAGATTCAGAAAGATCTGCGAAGGCTGAATTGATAAAGAATAAGATGAGCAGAATGTGGAGAATAATTTATATTACAAATATGACATTTTAAAGAAAATCAACTTTGAAAGATTTAAGAACTTTGATCAATGCAATAATAAATAAATGATTCCAGAAGATAAAGGATGAAGTTTTCATCCTGCCTCTTGACCAAGAAGTAATGAACTAGAGGTGCTGAATGAGTCATGCATTTTCAGTCATGACCAGTTTGTTTTACATATCAATTCCAACTTGTTACAAGTGAGGTTTTAATACAAAGGTTTGGGATAAAGTATTAGGGAAAAGATAGACACTAGCAATAACAATGTAAGAAAGGAAGCAACTTCTTTATTATAAGGAATGGCTTGCAGGGGAAAGAAAGAGGAGGTGTGTGGGGGAAATTTAAGTGATGTAAATACTGAAAACAGGAAACATTTTAAGAAAAAAAGGAAGAAAGGTGTTAATGAAATATTTCAAAAATTCCCAGAAGAGAACAAAAGGAGGTTCAGAGGGAAAGACAAGTTTTATAACTTGAGAATATCGTGCTGAATTAAATATATGATTTTTTAAAAAAATTATGTAATCAGGCTCTCAATTTCATATGCAATACCCTTTCTGTTCTTTGTGTTTGGAAATGTTTGTTGGTGTTTTTCAAGTTCAGAATAACAAAATAACAGAATAACAAAATATTTAGAAATTAAACTGATGCCCAGTTTATGCTACAAAACAGTAAAATATCTAAATTCATTGACAAGAACTCCTCTGACCTTCATGACCTCAATTTAGCAATTCATGAGTGGAGACTAGAAACTGGGGGATAGAGACCTGCTACAGGGAGGAATGAGTTAAGTTTATAGGTTCTAAGAATTAAGGATCTTTTGTCAGTAAAGTTTTGGCAGACCTACTTATAAACATTTGTTGTGAACTGCCAGCTTTGATCTGTGGGGCAATGGTTGGGGTATAATGAACTAATCCACTTATTTTACAGCTGAGAAAACAAGAACAGAGAGATGATTTATTGAAGGTCACACAAAAAGTGGACAATATGGGACTGGAGCCCAAGTTTCTGAATCCCAGTCCAGTGCTAAGGGGGGATAAGTCAGGGGTGGGCGGGGGAGGAGTAGAAGGACGCAGGAGATTTGACTAAAGAAGATTCCATTTGCAAATGAAGGTGCTTCATTGGAAATATATCCCCAAAGTTACTAAACTGGGCATACCCTCAAGTAGGTGTCTAAGAGTCTCCTTGAAGTTTGAAAATATGTATGTGTGTATATATATATATACACATACTCTCAGAGCAAATAAAAGGAAATACTACTTTATAGTGACAAATAAAAAGTATCTACTGTTTGAAGAATCCTGTGCTACAGCTGGGTGGGATGTAAAGTTTAGACAAGATAGTTCCTGCCCCTTTGGAGTTTACAATCTGGTAGGGGGAATAATACATACAAATGGATAAATATAATGCCCAATAACACAGGATAAGTGCATTTGATTTTTTTTTTAAGTTTTCTATGAAGTTAGAAGAAGCATTAATGACTGAAAGTGGTCATGAAGAAGATAACATTTGAATTGGGTTTTAAAGGATTGATAGAAATTCAACATGCAAAGAGGGGGAATAACATTCTAGGCATAGAAAAGTACCCTTTTTGGATTACAGATATTAATAGGCTCAAAATAGAACCAAAACATCAATAATAGTTTCAGGGGTGGGCAACCTGCAGCCTCGAGGCCGCATGTGGCTTTCTAGGTCCTCAAGTGAGGAAGTCAAAAGGCCTCGCTTGAATAAACATCAGATAACATGTTGAGAAATGGTACTTGAGAAAGTTGGCAATCCTGAAATTATGGTAGGTACTTAAGATATACTTGAGTTAAATTCCAAGAATTCTGCTTCATAGAAAACATTTTTGTTCTTGAGACAATTGTCTATGATTATACACACGTATACTAAGTTCACACACACAAACACACACACACACACGCATGCACACACACAGCTCTCATCCAAAGTAGGCAAAAACCTTACCCTTGGACAATAAACAAGTGAACAAAAGCCACTGGCCCAAATGTGAACTACTTGATCATTCAATGAGCATTTATTAAGTGCCTACTGTCTACCAGGCACAGTACTAGGCATTAGAGATTATGATATAAAAGTGACATACTCCTTGTCTTCAAGGGGCTCTTATTCTAAATATTTTTTATTATTAATTTTGCCAAGTCACCACTTGGATAGCTTAAAAATAAAGAAAAAAAGTTTTTTGAAGCTTTGGGTAACAGTTTTAAACTGCAAACAAAAGCTTTTTCCTTTGATGCCTGGTTTTATTGTTACTCTTTTGGATTTTGGGTATAAGAGGAGGCAAGGAAACTTTTGGTTGGCTACTATGATGATAAAGTAGTTTTGAATCATTATGTTTTATAGATGTTGGGAGAAAAAGGAGGACAGGAAAAAGATGTAGGGTAATTCTAATAATACCTAGCATTTATAGAGCCATAAGGTTTGCAGAGTGATTTACATATGTTACCTCATTTTATCCTCCCAATAACCTTGGGAGATAGGTGCTATTATTATCCTGGTTCAGTGATTGGCCTGGAGTCATATGGCTACTAAGTGCCTGAGGCAGGATTTGAACTCCAAAGCTTTATCTACCAGACACTTAGAAAGGTGGTTTTGTATTGGTTTGGGGAAAAAAGTTTGTTTTTAAAAGAAATATAAAGGTTAAACAAAATCAGAACAATAGTATTCTCTTTATCAGTACAAAAAAGAAATAATCTATTTTAGAATAAGCTTTTTTCTCCAGATGGACACGCAGAGTTACTTTTTTTATCTCCTAAGTAGTACATTACTTAATCAGATGTGAGGCAGAAATAAAGGTACCATATTCTTATCTTTATTTGATTTTTTTTAAAGAGTTTGATTTATTTTTTTCCACAAATGATTTTTTCCTTTGAGTCATCTCATTAAATAGTTCTTTTTGTGGGACTATGTGTTTCTTCTGTTTTAATCAAAATTAATCTCCCCAGCTGTTTAGTTATATAATGACATCTTGTGTATCTGAGCACAGTTCTGCATAATACACGTTTCGGAAAACAAGATTGTGAGCTTTTTAGCCTACAGGGATATCTTAATGTTGCTACAAAAATACTTTGGAAGTGCAACATTAAACATGACTTGAAAATCTCTTTTGATTGTACTTTGTATTTTGTTTCTGCCTTGCTGGTTTTCCCCACATGGGTCTTTTTAAAATCCTGGCTTCCAATTTTATGGAGAAATTTTTCACTAAACCTCAACCATATGAATAATGATAACAACTGATATTTATATAGTACCTTTGCCAGTTTCTAGATGAATCTGTTGGAATCCTGGCTTGGAAAAGGGTATGACGGTGCCATTGTAGAATGGTATATCTGTTTTCTGACATATTCTCTGTCAACAGCCTGGTATAGTAGAAAGGGATCTGACTTTAGAACCAGAATACCTTAGTTCAAATTTCTCATCTGTAGAATAAGAAGGTTAGACCAGATATGCTTTTAAAATTCTTCTTAGGTCTAAGTCTGTGAATATCATTTTAATCTATTTATTGCAAATAGCATTATTTTATTGTTATTATTTAATATAAATGATATTAAAGATGTAACTGGCATTGACAAGTGCTATTGGGACAGTAATTTTTGTCAAGTGCAAGGATTCTTAACCTGGGTTCTGTGAATTTAAAAAAAATGTAATTGCAATGTTACAATTTACTTGGTTTCCTTTGTAGTCCTAGGCATTTTATTTTATGCATTTAAAAACATTATTCTGAGAAGAGGTTCATAGACTTTCCCAGACTGCCAGATGGGTCGATGGCACAGGTTAATAAGCCCTGTTCTGGTAGATCCCAACATTAGGGCATCGAATAACTAAAGTACTGAGGGCAGACTAAAGTCACTGTAGAGGTCCCTGAAAAGGCAAAGGCCTAATATTTATCCTAGACAGGGACTTATAACAGTCAGTCAGACAACAGTCTGTGCTGTATGCTGAAACAGACAGAAAGAAAGGTAAAAGATAATTCCTGCTCTCAAGCTGCTGAACTCACAGGGGAGACAACTTACAAACTACTACATACAGGATAAACTGGAAATAATCAACAGAAAGAAGGCACATGCATTAAGGAGGCTTGGGAAGGACTTCTTGTAGAAGTTAGGATTTCAGCTGGGACTTGAAGGAAGTCAGAGAAGCCAGGAGGCAGAGGTGAAGAGGGAGAGAGTTCCGGGTATGGGGAGCAACCAGTAAAAAAGCACCCAGTTGGGAGATGGACCAGCAAGTAGGTGGGTATCACTAGATTTCAAAGAGGGTTGAGAGGGCATAAAAGGTAAAAGACTGGAAAAGTAGGGGGGGAGTTTGAAAGATTTTGAATGCCAAACAGAGGATTTTATACTTGATCCTGGAGGTGATAGAGAGTCACTAAATTTTATGAAGGAGGAGAGGGACATCATTTTGTGAAACAAAATGAAATCACTTTGGTGTCTGAATGGAGGATGGATTGGAGTGGGAAGAGACTTGACACAGGCAGACTGACCAGCAGATTATTGCAGTAGTCCAGGTGTGAGGTGACAAAGGCCTGCACTACACATCAGTGCTGTGGGAGTCATTGGAGAACAGGGAATATGGAGAGGAAATGATGCAAAGATAAAATGGACAGGCCTTGGCAACAAATTAGATATGGAGGAGGGAAGAGAAAGAGTGAAGGATTAAAGATGACACTTAGTTTGAGAGCGTGAGTGATTGGGAGAATGGAAGTATCCTAAACTTAGAATAGGGAAGTTAGAAAGAGAAGATGGTTTGGGGAAAAGGATGAGTTCAGTTCTGAATATGTTGAAATGAAAATGTCTATGGGATATCCAGTTCAAGATGTACAATAGTCAGTGGGAGATTCCAGATTGTAGGTCAGCAGAGAGTTATTCCCCTACCTTAAAGGCAGGAAACTGGCACTTGATAGAATGGCATTTCTTCTCTTCCTGCAGAAGATGAGATTTAGGCAGGAGATCTAGCATGATAGAATTGATATTTCTCTTCTTTCCCTGAGAGTATGCAGACCAGGCAGGAGATTCAGCATAACTCTTCCAGCCACACAAGAACAGGTAAGTTGGACCTTAGAGCAAAGATGTGTAGATTTTCCCCTCAGGATTCTAGAAGTTGTCACCGGGGGTTTTATCAAATGCTCAAGCTCCCATTCTACTATGCTCACCAATAATCAATTTCTGCTAAAACAGTAAGGAGGTCAATGTCCCTGGAGCACAAAATGCTTAAAGGGAAGTAAGGTGTAAGAATGGAAAGGCAGGAAGGGACCAGGTTGTGAAAGACTTTAAACACCAAACAGGATTTTGTATTTGATCATGAAGGTGATAGCGATGCTCTAGAATTTTGTGTGTGTGTGTGTGTGTGTGTGTGTGTGTGTGTGTGAGACATGGTCAACTCTGTGCTTGGGGAAGATCAGTTTGCTGGCTGAATGAAGGATGGACTGGAGTGTGGAGAGATTTGAAGCAGAAAGACCAACCAATAGACTATTACACTAGTCCAGGGGTGAGATGATGAGCACCTGCTCTAGGGTGGTGACAGTGTTGGAGAGAAGGGGCTTATGTGCAAGAGTTGTTACAAAGGTAGAAAGAACATGACTTTGGCACATTCAGGTAGTACAGTGGATAGAGCACTACCCCGGGAATCAGGAGGACCCGAGTTAAATCCTCAGTGTCTCAGACACTTACTAGCTGTGGGACCCTGGGCAAATCATTTAACCCCCATTGCCTCCCTCCCCCCCCAAAAAGGATATGATTTGACACCTTATTGGATATGTGGAGGGGGAGCTGTGAGAGAGAGTGAGGAGTCATAGATAAAACCTGAGTTGCAAGTTTAAGTGACTGTAATAGGAAAGTTTAGGAAGAAAAGAGGATTAGGGAGGAAAGATAATAAGTTTAGTTGTGGACATATTGAATTTAAGATATCTACAGGACATTCAGTTCAAGATATCCAATAACTAGCTAGAACTGTGAGACTGGAGGTCAGAACAGGGGTTAGGGCTGGACAGGTAGATCTGACAATCTTCTGTACAGAGATGATAATTGAAACCATGGCAACTAATGAGCTAAGGGAAATAGTATGGAGGGAGAGAAGAGGATCTAGGACAGAGCCTTCAGGGACCCCCATAATTATGGCATGATGTGGATAAAGATGTAGTAAAAGGGACAAAGGAGACATTTGTTAGGTAGGAGAAGATCCAGGAGAAAGCAATATCACAAAACCTTAGTGAGAACAGAGAGACTGAGTGTTAAAAGCTACAGAGAGACCAAGAAGGATGAAGACTGAGAAAAACTCATTAGATCATTGTTAACTTTGGACAGAGTGGTTTCAGTTGAATAATGAGGTCAGAAGCCATATGGCAGAGTTAAGAGAGTGAGAAGAGAGGAGGTGGAGGCATCTACTGTAGATAGCCTTCTCAAAGGCTTCATCCACAAAAGGGAGGAGAGATATATATAGCAGTAGCTAGTGGGGATAGACGGATCAAGTGAGAGCTTTTGGAGGATGGAGGAGACATGGACATATTTTTGGAACTTCTGGTTTGCATTACTACACTAGCCTCCTACCTGATTTCCTTGCCTCAAGTCTCTCCCCTCCAATCCATCCTCTCTACAGGTGCCAAAGAATATTTCTAAAGTACCTATGACTATGCCACTCCTTTGCTTAAGAAGCTTCAGGGGCTCCCTATTGCCTGTAGGATCAAATATAAACTCTTCTGTTTTGTCATTTAAAACTCTATTTGTAACCTGACTCTAACCTATCCTCTAGGCTTATACATTACACCCTTTCATGTACCTACCAGTTGAGCCAGACTGACCTTGCTCTTCCTCAGATGTGTCATGACATCTTTTGTCTCCAAAGATTTGCCGTCAGTCTCCATACCTTTAATATATACTGTCTTCCCCCTACTTCTTAGGATCACTATTTTCCTTCAAAGCTCAGTTCAAGTGCCATTCTACAGGAATCTTTTCCTAATCTTTTAAGCTACTAGTTCCTCCTTTCACAAAACGAAACCCTGTATATTTTCATCTGTATTTATTTATGTAACGAGAGTAATCAGGGTCCATACATCCATCAGCTCTGGCTACAGCATACCCACTGAAGCATGTGTACAGCCGAGTTTGGCTCCCATGGGCCACTTCTAGTATTAGTCACATGGACTTTGGCTCACTACTGAAGGACAAGGTGGTTTGGGATGATGCAGTAATCCTTGGTCTCTGTAGCTGAAGCAGGGGAAGGAGGAGGCTTCAAAGAGTACTGTCCACTGAGCCAGGAAGGACTGCCCACTTAAAGTAGACTTTAAAAGGAAAACAACTCTGCCTGTGCTCTTTTCTTCCTCTCACCAGAATATGTGGCCGAAAACTCTCTTTTGGACTTGGGGGGAGAAGGAGAGAGGGACTGTAATTTCTTTGACCCCTCACCCATGGCTGCTGCTCCTTATGGAAGCTAGGGTTCAAGTGAATTTTGCCAGGGGCTTCTGGGTAAAGAATCAGAGAACTGGAGGCTTTGCCAGGATGGAATTCAATACTTGTGTAACCTGGACCTAGGGCTCCTCAGGGGGAGAAGGTCTGATCGCCTTAGCCCTTCTGGGCCTACCAGATCAATTGTTGAACTTATTTATGTACATGATCTCCTCCGTAGAATGTGAACTCCTCGGGTGTGGAGATTGTTTCCTTCTCATCTCTATCCCCAGCCCCTGGCACAGTACATAGCATGTGGTCGGCTCTTAATTAAAACCAATTGATTGAGTTCATAAAACTTTTCCTATATTTCTCTAAATTCCTCATTTGTTTTGGTAGACTATTCCATTATAGATACATACCTCCATTTGTTTAGTCATTCTTAACCAATTTTTTGACACCCTAATTTGCTGCTCTGAATATTTTTTATATACTGAGTTCTTTCACTCCCTCTTCCTTTCTTTCCTTTCTTTTGTTTTCCTTTCTCTCTGTTCCTCTTTCTCTCCTTCCTTCTTTCCTTTCTTGCATTTTTTCTCTTTTCTTTCTTCCTCTCTTCCCATTTTTCTTTCTTTCCTCCCTCCCCCTTCTTTCCTTCCTTCTGTCTTCCTTTCTTCTTTTCTTCTTTCCTTCCTTCCTTTCTTCTTACTTTCTTGTGGTATTACCTAGTACTGGTGTCTCTGAAACAATAAGATTATTTTAGAAAAGGATACCTTATCTACATTTTTTATTATATTCCCATGAGAGAGGAAGATATTTCACCCTGCTCCATGTCTGTTTTCATAAACTCATTTATAGCCATGCCACAAATAAAAGAAGCAGTACAGATGGCATGTGGGTGTAATTTTCAGAATTCCCTTTCTTGCTTCTCCTTTCTTTTTTTCTTTTTGTTAGAAGAGATGGAAGAAGAGAGGAAAAGAGAGAGCCTAGAATGTTATAGTGGTATTCTAGCAGGCTTTGCTCATTGGATTAGGTCAAATCACAGAATGACTAAATTGGAATGGTAAAATCTTAGCTTTAGAATAAAATCTACAGGTTATCTAGTCTAATCTGTATATGAATAATAATTCTCTCTATAACTTCCCTGACAAATGGTCATCTGGTCTCTGATAGACACACAAAAAACTGTTAACACCTTGCACAACCATGAAAGTGAGGCACGTAATGTTAGAGGTAACTAACAGCTATAGTGTCAATTAATTAATTCATCCTGCTTTTTAATAAATACATTAAATAAAAGCTATATTGAAAATTTCTAGTACCAAATCAATTAAATAAACATAACCCTTTCATTTAGATAGCATTTTCATACTATAATTCAGCTTTAGTTAATGAAAGAAAGACAGCTACTCACTACATTTTCCTGGTCTTTTTTTTTTTCAGCTTTTTTATTAAAATAATTATATTTCCCACATCCTTTCTCTTCACCATCCCCCCATGATTTTTTTATTCCATCATCTTTTCCATAGTATGTGGCTTAGTGAGGAGAAAGTTGTTCTAAGACACATCTATCAAAAAAATCCCACAATTCCAAGTTTTCATAGGATCATAGGATTCTCCTTTCCTGATAATTTGGATCAATTTCTCTCTGGCATGATATATACAGAATATCCCAAAAATCTTAGTGCACCCCACCCTCATGTGTGTAGGTATGTGTGTGTATACAAATATATACACCCATATGTGCAAATGACAATATAACACACATATTCTCTATAAATGTGTGCGTATGTAGATATACTTCAAATTCTAATCAATAACTCACTTTGGCAGTAAGGAACAGCATTACTATTTTTGTGGACTGAATCTTTGATTTCATTGTTATTGGTATAGTCTGTCCTCCCCAGAATTATTCGCACACACAGACACAGACACACAGACACAGACATACATACATATGTACACACACACCATCCCCTTAGAAAATACCGAACTTCTGTCTTCTAGGGAGGAAAAGGTAACCACAATAAGTCATTTGCCATTAGCAAAGTTTTTCTTAGCCCTCTCCTTGGAAAGTTGGGAACAGATACTTAAAGAACTACCAGTACAGATCAACAACTGTCCTATAATTTATAGTCTTGGAGAATGGCCTGGGGCCACTGAGAGATTATGATCTGTCCAGGGGGAGAGTCAGAACTTGAACCCACTTCTGAAGCCATCTCTCTAGCCACCACCGTGCACGTTGACAACCACAACACTTTAGTGGTATCTGGTATTCTGGTATTATTTGTTTGCTGCTTTGTGCTTAGCTATAGCAGTAAATGAGGTCCAGGAAGGAGATGCCACTCTGGAGGTGGCTGGTGAAGCTTCAGTGGGACTTGAGAGGGCAGCGTGTCATTGTCAGTCAGCCTCATTAGTAGCTTCATTACTCAGAACCATAGTCACAGACGAAAGAAGCAGCTCTCCCAGGGTTTGTGGTGCCCTGTATTCAGCTGAGTAGGGAGCAGGGGGAAAATCCTATCCTTTAATACCTCATTTGTTGCCAAATATAAATCCTGGCAAAAGACAAGGCCATGAATTAGATGATGATGGAGACTTGTCTCTCCTACTTGAGTGTGTGTGTGTGAGGGATAATGGAACATGTGACATGTTGGAAATTTGAAAAGTAGTGCGAGACAGACCAGTTTCTAGACCTCTGGCATTGTTTCCAGTGCTGGGCAAGGCATCTTTCAGAGTTGCTGAATTTAACTGTGAACTCTAAATTTGAGAAAGGCTTTTGTATTAAAAAATAAAGTTGCTCATGGCTCAGGTCTGGCCCCCTAATGTTTTTTTTCCCCTTTCCTTGGTTACCCAGATGGATCTTCAAGCCCAGCTGAAGTTTCAAACAAGACTTTCTGGGCCTGCGCTGCCCTCCTTTAAGTCTTTTCTTGCCCAGAAAAGAGGAAATGTCATAAACAGGTGAACCTCTCCACCTCCAAATAATGAAAATGTCACTGAAGGGATCATTAATAAGAATGCTTGACATTGAATTGAAGTTTTAAGGTTTGCAAAACCATGATGTCATCTGATTCTCTTACCTCTAGGAGGTAGGGGCTACTGTGATACTAATTTTACAGAGTAGGAAACTGAGGCTGAGAAAGGGTAAGTGACTTATCCAGAATCAAATAAGTACTATTAAGTGGTTCTGAAGCAGGATTTTAACCTGAGATCTTCTTTACTTCAAGGGCATGGACAGGAAAATCTAGATAAGGCCTATTCAAGGGCTCATATCCTTTCAAAATCCTGCTTTAGGAATTTAGCATCTCACAGGTCCAAAGGTTTAGAGTTGGACAGGATCTAAGAAGTCATCTCTATTTTCCTTTCATTATTCTCTCCTCCCCCAGTGCCTTCATGTAACCCCCCTGTAAATTCAGAGTGACCCATAACAGACTATCACCCAACCTGCTCAGGCATTGCTACATGATTGACTTGGCACTATCCAGACCTGTGGTCTAGTCCTTCAAGTACCTGTTCCCAAATTCCCAAAGAGAGGGCTAAGAAAAATTTTGCTAATGGCAAATGACTTATTGTAGTTACCTTTTCCACCCTAGAAGATAGATGTTAAGCATTTCCTTACAGGAATGGTGTGTGTGTGTGTGTGTGTGTGTGTGTGTGTGTGTGTGAATAATTCCAGGGAGGACAGACAAGCCTTCTCATCTAGATAGACAATGGGTTTCTACTTCTGTCCTAGGCTGTTAATTCTCCTAATGTTGTTATAGGCTTTCCCACATTCCTTTAGTGGTCCTCCCAAGAGGGTGAGGGGGAAGGTAAAGTGAGCCCGGGAGGTGAGAGGTAGGTGGGTGGGGGAGGTGACCTCTCCTGGAGGATCCATTAGTGTTATCTTCAACACCACTGGCTTCAGGCGGGATACACTAGCGCTCAGTTTCTGAGGGACAAAGAGCATCGAGTTGCCCGAAGAGATTGTGGCTTTGGGCCTGGAAGTGGCGGTCTCGGTCAGTGTAGACCAGCACGTTTTAGGCACTGCTAGCATAAAAGTCCAGGAGGCAAAGAAATGCAAAGTCTCACCAGTGTCAGCCCAGCACATCCCCTATTAAGAAGGAAAGAAAGCTGTGAACATACTGGGCAATGACAGTCAGAACCACATGGGTTGGATGCCTGTTACTCCTGAACAGCACCACCCTGGGAGGCAGCTCCCCATCTTCCAACAGTAGTGAGAAAGAGTTGTTGATGGTAGAGAGCTAAAACATCTTTATAACCAGGGTCATGCCTAGCAGGCCAAAGTAAGGCCTGGAAAAGCAGGAGGAGTGCAGGTCTCTGGCAGGGCCGCAGTGACTGTGGCTACAGGCAAGCAGGTGGCTACATAAATGCATGGGAGGCTGCAGGAGCTGTAGCTTAGCTCCATGTGGCCGCTCCCCAGGAGCTAGGTGCCGAGTGCTAGGTCAAAGCTACTCAGCCCCTATAGGCAGATAAGCAGCAAGTCTCTGGGTCACCACTTTTCCCCATGCAGTCAACAGGAAAATGGTGCTGATGGACACCAGTGTGCTGCCCTTGAAGAGCAGGCCGAGAACATAGCAAGGCTTCAGTACAAGCTGGACCAAAGTGACCCAGGGTCCTAGAAAGAGGAATCTGGAGAGTTTTCAGGATACCAAGAAAGGTACCACCAGGACACCCGAGGCCAACTATGCTATGGCCAAAGAGGTTTTCAGGTAGCCTTGAGGCATCAGGAAATGCCACATCTCCAAGAGTGGGACCTAGAGTGATCCCCAGCACCAGCAGAATTGTGAAAGTGATGGTTAGCACACTTTTTTTCTGCAGCACAGACTGCACTAGGTCACGTTTGGTGTGAAGTTGGCTCTCTGACGATTTCCTCCTAGACCCAGAGACTGCTCTGAAACTTTGGCCCTTAGACAAGATTCCACGTTCCCTTGGCCTCGCAGCGTTTGTTTCTGCCCTCCTCGTCTTTTGCTCTGAGATGGCAGAGAAATGGGACACCTCTCCTTGTGTTCCTCAGCTGCAGTTTGACACAGGAAAGGCAGCCCCCTGCTTTCAGCCGGAGTGCCCTTGCCACCCCATCCACAGGGCAGCTTGGAATAGCTAGCTCCCCTTTTCCATTACTGTCATATAAGCAACAGCTGAAGGGAAATATTTGTTTTCAACAATCCCTATGCCTGGATGAGTCCCAGGGCAGCTTTACTCTCTGTAATCCTTTGGTGTCACACAGACGAACTTTGAGGGAAAACCAACAAGAGTATGGCAGGTACTAACTAAAACAAGACAAAAAAAAAAGACTCATGGGACTTTTTTGGAATAATTATTTTTGCCTGATTTTAGAAAGGTTTACTTTAAAAAAAAAATCGATATTTTAAAAATGCTTGAGAAATGCCTGCCTCGTGTATTTTTCCAGCCTTTGCTCCAGGAAAACTGCTTTCCTTCTCCATAATTTCCTGTTATTCTTTGCCTTCCCACCTCGCCTTTTCTGTTGTTGTTTTTAAAGAAAAGAACTGGGATTCTTTTCGGTTATGAGCAGCCTATCTACATGGCTTTCTGGGTTCGGTGGGTGTGCACTTTTGTTACCCTAGGGCTGTAACAGAGGCATTTACTGTCAGGCAATCCCGGACAACTTCATGTCTCTGCCTCTCCGTTCCCTATCCCTATTTCTCCTTTGCTTTTCTGAGATTCCCAGGCAAAGTAGAGACAAGAGGCCGTGTGTGTGTGTGTGTGTGTGTGTGTGTGTGTGTGTGTGTGTGTGTGTCTGTCTGTCTGTCTGTCTGTCTGTGTCTGTGTGTCTGTGTCTGTGTCTGTGTGTTTTTAGATCCTACTTCTACAGTTTTAATCTCTGGGAGTAAGACAAGGTCCAGAAGGTGACCTTCTTTTCAAGCCCATAGGAAACTTTTTTGTGCTTCAGATAAAATTTGAAAATTGGACCCAGTGTATTAGGGCTATCTCTTTGAGGCTCTCAGCCTTCTTGGTAACACATGCACCTTGAATTACTGTCAAGTAAGTATCATCATGTTTAGAAGAGCTGAGTTACTTGCTGTAAATGTATGAGCATTTACAAAAAGTAGCATATTAAAATGTTCCTCTGCTTCATGTTGCACCTTTGGGGGTTGCCTACCTTGACATATGTCCCTTCCCTCTCTTCCATCCCACCCCCAACATCTTAAGCAACTATATTACCCTCTAAAAGAAGTCAAAGCTTTTATGGTAATGTAGAATTGGAATGACAAAGGAAGAAAGATTATGGAGGAATGAGATAGGAGTGGGTTTGGGAGGGAGAAGTTGAGTGAGAAAGGAAAGCTAGAGACTAGAGAGAGTATGAGAATGGGAAGGAGATGTACTTATGTTGTGAAGGAAAAGAAGAGATGATAAAAGGAGTAGAAATAAAAGAAAGAGCTTTTTGTATTTGTATTTGTCGTTCTAATTGTCTTTTCCCATTGTTATTAGATCTCCTAAGTTGAGAAAGGAGGAAGGAAAGTGTTTATATAGCATTTACTATGTACCAGGTACTATGCTAAAAACTTTTTTTAAAAAAGTTAATTTATTTTAATGTTCTACAATCACTACCAAAAAGCTTATATTTTTACCCCCCCGCCTACCCCCCACCATCCCCCTCCCTCCCTAAGATGCCATACAATTCTATACATGATCTACATATATTTTCCTATTGAATACGTTTTCACTATAGTAATGCTACGAACTAAAATAAATGGGAGAAATCATATAACAAATCAAAACATAATACACACACACACACACACACACACACACACACACACACACACACACACACACACAAACAAGATCTGCTACATTCTGCAAATGAATTCCGTAGTTCTTTCTCTGGGTGTGGAAGGCGTTTGCCTTAGAAAACCATTGGGAATTATTATTATTATTATTTTTTTAAGTTCTTGCGTTATTACAAAGTTCCAAGTCTACTAGAAAAAACTCTTGCACGCTGTGGTTGTTGCTGTGCACAAAGTTCTCCTGGTTCTGCTCCTTTCACTCAGCATCACATCATATAAGTCCTTCCAGGCCTCCCTGAAGTCTTCTTGTTCATCATTTCTTATAGTGCAATAGTACTCCGTTACATTCATATACCAGAACTTATTCAGCCATTCCCCAACTGATGGGCATCCCCTTGATTTCCAGTTTTTGGCAACTACATAGAGTGCTGCTATAAATATTTTTGTACATGTGGGACCCTTTCCCATTTTTATGATCTGTTGGGGATACAGTCCTAGTAGCGACATTGCTGGGTTATGCTAAATACTTTTAAGAAATATTGTCTCATTTGGTCCTCACAGCAAATATGGAAGGTAGAGCAATTTTATACTCATTTTATAGTTGAAGAAATTGAGGCAAACAGAAGTTAAGGAACTTGCCTAGGGTCACACAGCTACCAAGTGCCTTAGGATGAATTTGAACTTGCAGCTTATAAACTAAGCTATGGATAGAGCTCTGTAAGACTGTAATGTTAATTATGCTAATGAGAGTTCAAGATCTTTCCTCTAATATTAATCATGCTAATGAGAGTTAAAGATCTTCCCTACCCATTAATGTGCCTGCCCTTTAAGGGAAGCTTGATTAGGGGAGATTTGTTTTGTAGGAAGGCCCACACCTTTTGTTAATTTCCAGTGACTGCATTGGTTCTCAAGGGTTGTGATGCCCTCTGGCTCTGAAAAGTGTATACTCTGAGATGAGGTTTTGTTTTGGGGCTTACTCATTGGAAGTGTTTGACCAGAGGAGACTCTGAGTAGTAGCAGATCAATAGGCAAATCAATAATCTCTGTCTGCCTCAGTTCCCTCATAGCATCACTTACTTCACAGGATCATTGTGAGAATCAAATGAGATAATGCATGTAAAGTGCCTTGTGGGCTTTAAAGATATATATATTTGTATGTATATAGTTATATCCCTAACAATTTTTACTATTTCTTCTCTTTTAATGATTTTATAACAAAGTATAAAAAAATCTCAAGAGATTATTGACTCAGAGTTGGAAAAGAATTTAGAGATTATCTAGTGCAACTCCTGCCTAAAGTATGGAGCCTCTCTACAATTGTTGGACTAGTGGTTATTAGGAGTCTGCATCCAGGAGAGTTGTGATGTGCCTTAGAGAGGACTGGGCGCAAATGTAGACATTCTGTAGTTGGTTCTGTCTGTTAACCACTCAGTGAATGGCTGGAGTTGTGGAACCAGAATGGAGGTAGCTTCGAAAGACCTTACTCAGCTTTATTCTTTCTCTTGGTTGGACATCTGCTCTTGGTTTGACTGCTGATAACAATGACTTAGAGATAATGCTATAAAAGAAGAGGCCTTGGGCCTTGTCCCTCTGAGGCCAACACATGGTCCTGTGAATATATGTCTCAGCTCTTTGACTGCCTCCATGTGTTCTTTTTCATTTTAGGTAGAAGAATATGAGAGCTATGATGTTGTAGGTTACAAAATGTCAGGAGAATGAGCTACCTAAGGTCTGAAAGCCCAATAGTACTCGAGTCTGGGAGTCCTGGAGTCCATGATGGGTTTTACAGCCATGCCAGCAGTGATGCTGATGTTTTGGTTTCATGATGTGTTGTGGTGGAAATTTCTCAAAGAATTCTGAGTCAGACCACCTCTAATCCAAGTATAAGTATTTACTGAAATTAATGCCTCTCATGAAGCTAGCTGAGTTCCAAGAAGAACGTCAGAGAAAGCAACATGGATTTTTACAGGGTAAAGATGCAGTTATGTAACAGAATTATGAATATTGAAAAGGCAGGAGGGGTTTGTTAAGGGATTAGGTAATAAGGGAGGGGTCACACTCACAGTGGAATTGTGCATGCAATTACCCACAATGGGTGGTATGTGTGTATGATAATGGTAGTATAATAAGCCTCTCTACATCACAAGTTCACCTAAAGGACAGCTTTTGCTCTTACTTCACAGGTGCCTACTTAGGGAAAGTCCCTTCTATTGTTTTGGGATCCACATCCTGCTTGGGCATCCTGGTGGTGCTGCTTTCTGATTGGCTAAGTATTGTGGTCCTGTCTGATACTAGATGGATGTGGTTGTGGTTGAGTGCATGGACACACCTGTTGTTCTAATGAGCAGTGAGGTACATAGGACAAAGTTAGGATTTTGTGTTGGGGAGGAGGGGTGAGTGGCTAGCCAGGGGCAGTGGGCCTGCTGTTCAGTGGAACCTGTAAGGAAGTTAGAATATTGGGGCTAGGGGCAGCTTTATTAGAATTCCATCACTTAGAGAACAAGGAAATGACCTTTGGGACCCAACCCAAGAGTAGTTGAGATGAGGATTTAACCTGTAGCAAAATATGAATTTGGTAGAACCAGTGTTATACAGAAATTCCACTAGGTCTGGGTCCACTTTCCCCGTAGGCCGAACTGAGAGGGTGTGCCCCTGAGGTGTGTGTGGAGGAAGGGAGCAGGAAATAGTTACACTTTTTATATTGCTATATCTTCAATTTCAATATACCTTTGTAAAATCTAGTTGATATTCTCTGACGTTCTTCTTGGAACTCAGCTAGCTTCATGAGAGGCATTAATTTCAGTAAATACTTATACTTGGATTAGAGGTGGTCTGACTCAGAATTCTTTGAGAAATTTCCACCACAACACATCATGAAACCAAAACATCAGCATCACTGCTGGCATGGCTGTAAAACCCATCATGGACTCCAGGACTCCCAGACTCGAGTACTATTGGGCTTTCAGACCTTAGGTAGCTCATGGAACTGAGGCACAAGTCTAAGGTGTCTAACTGTGGGGGGAACCATTCCAAGAATGGGAGCATATGTTGATGGTATTAGTGGAGATACCCCAGGGATCTCTTCAGGGATACCTCTAGAATCCTGGGGAGGGGGTAATGCAGAAGACCTCTGAGGCCCTTGCTGCATAGACCCTCACCCCTACCTATAGCTCACTCCTCTCTAGCTTCTTTAACCTGTTCCTCTCTTTCTTTCTCTCTCCTGTTTCTCTCCATCCCCCTCTTTCTTTCTCTTCCTCTATCCCCTTTCAAAGTAGATATTAATGTTTATGCCTGCTGCATCATGTTTTATTTAGTGACTATATTTTGACTAATCAAGGGCTCAAAAGCCAGAATGGAAATGTCACAAAACAGACATATATATTATTTCACATACCTTTGTGACTCTTCCAGCATGTAACATAGGACTTTGTGCACAGTAAATGCTTAATTCATGGTTAATACTTCCAAGAATGAAATATAGATAGTATTCTTCAACCTCATATATTTGGATTAGTTAGTACCAGGTGCTGTGTGGGTATATGAAAGTAAAGATAATCTAAAGTCACCAGGCCCTTCTGATAAAAATGGAACTGTGTCTGAGAGGGTGGCCAGAATCAGAGAGTTCATAGCTTCTCCTCAGAGAGGGAAATAAAATTGTTGGTTGCATCACAGACTGAAAGGCAAGAAGCCACATCATCTCTTGAGACTCTTGGTCTGTCTCTTCATAATGCTCTTGATGAGCATAACCAAGTAGACTATCATGAAAATAATCTCCATACATGTGCCATCATCCCAGGTGGTAGAGTGGACAGAGAGCTGCACTTGGAGTTAGGAGGGCCTGAGTGACAATTCTGCCTCAGTCACTTACTAGCCTCTGTGACCCTGGGCAAGTCTCTCTCAACCTCAGTCTTCTTATCTATAAAATAGGTCTAATAATAGCACCTACCTCCCAGGGTTGTGAAAATCAAATGAAATAACATATTAGCGTCAGGGAGGGCAAAGTGGTGTTTGTTGTTGAACTCTCTCACTCCAGCTACTGTGTCTAAATTGCTTAACTCTAAGGTGTTTCAGTGGAATGATTCCCTGATTCCAGAGTCAGAGGACATGATGGGTTTAAATCCCACCTGGGAAGCTTATTGCCTATGTGACTTTGGGCAAGTCACCTAATTTCCCTAGGCTTCAGAGTCCTCATTTGCAAACTGAGGGTATTGAATGACATGGTCACTGAGGTCACTCTCAGCTCTAGACCTAAGATCCTATGAATCTCATTTCTCTGTTTTTATGATCTTTCCATTGGAGGCAGTAAATATTTGATAACATGAGGGTGTTTTCTTTTGGGGTTATGGGATGTTTGGTGGGAAGTTAGAATCTTAATGAGAAAGATGAGCTGTGTAGTATCTGGAGGTTTCAGTGAATGTTTAGGTAGGGGACATGAGCAAATTTATGAAATGTCCTATGCATAAGTTTATAGATCAAGAGTCAGAAAGGACATGAGAGGCTAACTAGTTCACACACTACCCCCTTCATTGTACAGATGAGGAAACTGAGGCATGGGAAAATTAAGTAACTTATCCAAAGTCATACAGGTAGTAAACCCTTGGGATGCCTGTCTCTGATAGGTGAACTTTCCCCTTATGTTCACACACCTGCTTTCCATTTCTTCTTTATATGTTGTCTTTCCCCACTCTAATATAAACACAATCAATTAATTGATAAATCAAGGACTTATTAAACACCTAATGTGTGCCAGACACTTGCCAAACAAGCTGAAAGAAGGAAACAATCCCTTTCATTAAGGAGTTTACATTCCAGGGAGGGAGTCTTTGAAGGCAAGGAGTCTTGCGGGTTTCTATTTGTATTTCTAGTGATTAGCACAGTGCCTAGCACCTCATATGTGTTTTTATAAATGCTTTATCTATCTGAAATTTGTTCTTTTTGCTTAAGGTTTGTCCTAGGCTTTCCTCTTTTAATTTAATAAATTTAATAAAATTTAATTTAATAAAAGTCTTTTCTTTTAATTGAGGAATAAATTTTGATTATTTTTTTTTGAATTTTCCATCTTGAATTTTGTGATTTAAATTTTTTCCTTTATTCACTGAAAGTGATTTATTTCCATCCTAAGATCTGATGTTCTCTTCCTCCCCCAATTGAGACATTCTCTTCTGACCAGGCAAGGTGAAATAAGGTAACATGCATTTGTTAAGTACTTACTGTTTGCTAGGCACTGTGCTAAGCACTGAAATTACAAATACTGGCAAAAAGAAAGGTGTTTGCCCTCAAGGAGTTTAACCTTTTTTCCCTTCAATTTATTGTCTTTTATTTATTTATTTTTAGTTTTTGACATTCATTTCCACAAGATTTTGAGTTCTAAATTTTTTCCCCATTTCCCCCCTCCCACCACCTCAAGACACTGCATTCTGATTACCCCTTCCCCCAATCTGCCCTCCCTCCTATCACCCCCTTCCCTTCCCTTCTCCCCATCTCTTATATTTTCTTGTAGGGAAGGATATATTTCTGAACCCCATTACCTGTATTTCTTATTTCCCAGTTACATTCAAAAACAATTCTCAACATTCATTTTTAAAATTTTCTGTAAGGAGCTTACCTTCTAATAGAGGAAAACATACACAAAAAAGAGTTGAAAAGCAGGCAGTGGGGGAACAGTGATGAATTTGGTCACATGGGGACCTGGTTTTGAAGTCTAGAAATCAACAGCGCAGCTGGGAGCTTACCAGATTGAGCCCCTCCACAAAATGGAGGAGTTTACCAGTGGGAGATAGGGACCCACCTGGCAGAGGCTTATGCCAGGGTAAGAAGACCATGGGGAGGTTGGATGTTCCAGGGTGAGGATGTCTCAGGTAATAAAGGAAGTTGTGGATGACACAGAAGCTGAGGCATGGTTTTGAAGTCTGGAGACTCAGGAGCAGAGATGAATGGGGAATGAAGATTGGCCAGCACAGCCCCACCACCAAATGACCAACCCAGCCTTTTCCCATTGGATTCCAAATTGTGTGATGCATTGTGATGTTGGTATGCACTCTTGGCAAAACATTAATTGCTTTAATTAACATTAATTGGAGTTTTATGCTGCTAACTACACTTAATTGCATGTGTCATTGAATTCTTTGGTATTATCTGTCCTCTTGTATGTTAATTGATGGCGAAAGCTTTTTAGTTTCCATTGTTACATGTAATAGGTAATATTTCTTTGCATTTGCATATTCATTTTAGTGCTTTTATTCCTGAGTCATAAAGAATACTCTCTTTGTATTTGATCAGTATAATTTTAGCCAACATATGAATAAAATATAGGTCAAAACTGTATAGAAACATGGTATTATAAATTGGGTATAAAACCAGGAAGAAAGCTTTTAATTCTAGAAGTCAACCCTGAGCATGGAAATAAAAGTGCATTATCTAAACTTTGAAAAAAGTGAATAGATTTGGGGAAACTTGAAATGACCACTCATAGGTGGAGACCCCATACAGCTATTTTTTTCTATTAAGTGCCAAAGAGCTGATCATTCCAACATTCCTAATCTGGTCATAGAAGGGAATAATTTTTGGAAACTGATCATTAATATTTCTTATAAAATGACAATTTGAAACCTTAATAAAAAGAAAAAAGTTGTGGATAAATTGAAATGCTTGATTAACTTTGCAAAAAAAAAATACTGTGCCCTTGGATGGTGGTGGGAGTGGATCATCTGCACCACAAGCCTATCTTAGTAGAAAACTTCTCTGGAAAGGTCTCCTAACTCCCCAGAGAAGAACTTGGAGATGCTTGGGTCAATCAAGTAACTGAATGACTGTGCACTGGCAGGCATCTTGGTTAGAAAATAGAGGTAATCTTCTGGAAAGTATTGAAAGATCAGCTTTTGTATTTGTTCAGAACTGGAAGCCTGTGAAACCATTAATGATACTTGTAAGGAACAGAGAAGCAGTTTGGATGTGGTGAGACACCATGGCAAACATATGTTAAATACGTATAGTCTTTTATTCAGCATAAACTGGAGAGGGGAGGGGTGGAAAGAAACCTTTACTTTTGATGTGTATGAACAGGTTACTACAGAGACTGATATAGGGCTGCTAGGTGGCGCCATAATGCAAAGAGTGTTGGGCCAGGAAGACTCATCTTCATGAGTTCAAATCTGACCTCAGACACTTAGTAGTTATGTAATCTTGGGCAAGTCACTTAATCCTGTTTGCCTCAGTTTCTTCATCTGTAAAATGAGCTGGAGAAAGAAATGGCAAACCACTCTAGTATCTCTGCCAAGAAAATCCCAAATGGGATCACAAAGAGTTGGACATGACTGAAAAATGATTTAATAACAACAGAGACTGTTGGCAGAAAAAGCAGTAAAACCTGAGGAAAGAGCTAAGATCAGACTAGAACAAGTATGCCAACTGTACGTTTTTTGTTTGTGTTTTTATTATCAGTCCAGCACTAGAGATAAAAGTACAAAGAACGAAACAGTCCTGGCTCCCACGGAACTTGCAATTGAATAAAGGAGTCCTTTTCAGTGAATGAACATTTATTTGCCTTCTCTCACTTCCCTCTCCCTTGGAAAACAAAACAAAACAAATATATACCGTTAAGCAAAATACCTTCCCACGTTGTCCATAGCCAAAAACTCATGTTTTATTCTGACCATCCGCTGTCAGGAGGCAGCTAGTTTTCCTTTGTCATTATGGTTGTTTATGTTTTGATCAGAATTAAGTCTTTTAAAATTGTTCATTTTTACAAGGCCCTGCTCACTTCACTCTGTATCACTTCAAGGTGTGGTTCAAGTAACACTTGTCCCTCCTCCAAATTTCTGTTTGTGGTCTCCCTATCTTGATTGCTCGTTGTTTGGTTGTGTCTAACTCTCTGTGACCCCATTTGGGGGTTTTCTTGGCAAAGATACTGGAGTGGTTTTTACCATTTCCTTCTCCAGCTCATTTGACAGATGAGGAAACTGAAGCAAATGGGGTAAGTAATTTGCTCAGGGTCATAAAACTAGTAAATATCTGAGATTACTTTTGAACTCATGTCTTCCTGATTCCAGGCCTGGCACTTTATCCACTGTGCCACCTACCTGCCCTGATTATGTGAGATAATTATAATTACTTTCCCCAAACATTCCTTCTATTTTTCTTTCCTAATGTATCCTTTTTTTCCTCTTTGCCTTTTCTTTTTTTATTTTAGGATCATCAAAATATAACAAAAATCATACCCAGGCCCTCTTCCTACTGATTCCCTCTACCACTGCCAATATAATTCTGGGGCACATGGATCATATCCCCTATTATAATGCAAACGCTTCATCCTTATAAAATCTTTTCTCATTGTTTACTTGTATTTACCTTTTTGTGTTTACTCCCTTGTCTGTAGTTCAGAATTTCTACTCAGTTCAGGTTTTTTCATTATGAATGCTTATAAGTCCTCCATTTAATTAAAGGTACATATTTTTCTTATAGCATTATAGTCTGTTTTGCTGGGTAAGTTATTCTTGGTTTGTAAGCTCATATCTTTTGCCTTTTAGAATATCTTATTTCCTGCTTTCCTCTCCTATAAAATGGTAGCTGCTAAATCTTGTATGATCCTTTCTGTGGAATTATTTCTTTCTGCCTGCTTGCAATAGTTTTTCTTTAACCTGAAAGCCCTGGATTTTGGTTAGGATGTTCCTAGGAGTTTTCATTTAAGAGTTTCTCTTGGGAAGTGACCAGCAGACTCTCTATTTTCACTTTGCCCTCTGGTTCTAAAAAATCTGGGAAGTTTTCTTTGATAAATTCTTATAATATGATATCCAGACTTTTTTCTGTCATTACTTTTAGATAGTCCAATGATTCTTAATCTATTACTTCGTTATTTGCTTTCCAAATCAGTTATTTTTACTATAAGCTGCCTTAAATTTTCTTTTCTTTTTCTAATCTTTTGACTTTGTTTTATTATTTCTTGTTGTCTCGTGGAATCATAAATTTCTGTTTGGTCCGTTCTAATTTTCGGGCAGTCTGTGACTTGGGAAAGTTTCTGTATCTCCTTTACCAAGCAGTTAATTAGCTGTCCTTGGCTTTCCTCTGTGGATCTGATTCTTTTCTGTTTCTTTCCTCTATCACTGTCATTTCTCTTGAAATACTATTTTTGACGTTCATCTTATCTCTTGTAGGAATCCTAATTGCTCTTGTGACCAAGCTGTGTTTTTCTTTGAGGTTTTACACGTAGATATTTTGGAATTATTCTTTTTTTTCTGAGTTCATGTTTTGGGTGTCCCAGGCTTCATAATAGCTGCTTTATTTATTTGTTTCCTTGTTTATTTATTTATCCATTTATCTATTTGTTTGTTTATTTATTTATGTGGTTTTTGTTCTCCCAGTCATTTGATTTGGGCAACCTGGCAGATATAGCATTGCTGCTCCTGGGTACTGAGTCTGGGATCCTGGCCCCTCTGAGAAACACTCCCCTTTATGTTTCTCTCCTGGTAGAGTCCACAGTCTGCTCTGGGGTACTGTCAGTAGGGGCTCTAGACATGGAATCCATGCTTCTAGCCTGTCTGGGTGATGTCACTTTGGTGACTGGGCCCAGAATAGAATCCATGATCCAGGCTAGGCGTCTCAATGCTGCCAGTCTAGCTTGGAGCTCTGGGTGCTGAGTCTGTGCTCCTGACTCATCTGGGTAACCCCTACACTACTGGCCTAGGCTTGGGACTGACTCTGAGGCTTGGTTATGACCCCAATATAACACTGTAACGGAGTGATCTAGGGAACCCCCTAATCTGTTGGATTGAGGTTGTACCTATTGAACTGAGCATGTATGTTTTGGGAAAAGGAAGTGCTTTGACCGTTTGCTAGAGGACATGTGAGACCAATAGGTGCCTTATGGACCTCCTATATTTCTGTATCCCTATAACTGGGGTTGTGTCCAAGATGACTGGTGACTAAACCAGGAAGAGCTTCTCATTCTATGGGGCACAAAGAGGTGGGTGATAAGAAAGGTATCTGCTCTCCCCCTTGCTGAAAGTTCAAGGGACATATGGCATTGACTATATCACAAAAGAGCTACCTCTGAAGAGGCTAGAATCCATCTCTCCTTGCTTCTTGTATTCCATAGAAGATAAAATATAAATCTTTACCTTTGGCTTTTAGAATACTGTCTACCAGGATGCCCAAATCAAATGGGGGGAGGGGGGGAATAAATAAACAAACGAATAGATAGATAAATGAATGAATAAACAAGTATGCAAATACATAAATTTTGTAAATCGGGCTGTCTTTCCAGCCTTATTGTAATAACTTTCCTTGTGATCTCTGGCCCAGCCAAACTGGAGCTCTCCCTGTTCCTCAAACATATCACCCTGCGTCCCCTCTCTGTCTTTGCCCTGGCCACCCCCCAGGCCTGGAATGCATTCCTTCTTCACCTCTGCCTCTAGGAATTACTAACTTCCTTAAGCTGTTGCTTCAACCTTCTATACAATACCTTTCCTGATGTGCCCAAATGCTAGTGCCTTCCCCAAACTACTTTGTCTTTAGCCACATTATATTTATTTTTCATTTATTCTGCATATACTTATGTATGTTGTTGCCCATGATAGAATATAAACTCCTTGACAGTCTTTGTGTGCCAGTGCCTAGCACCATGATTGGCACATGGTAAGCTTGTTCATTGATTGATTGACTCATATCTTCACGCATGCACCGCAAAACCAAGGCAAGGGAACACCTCTAAGTTTCTTAAACTTATGGAAAACCTACTAATTGAACATTGAGCAGAACTTTTTCTTGGAAAACTAAAGAATTGGGGGCTAGAAGTCACAGTAGCCTAAAGCAAGAATACTAAGGGAGCCAAAGCTGCCAAACTTTCTTCTGATACAACTATAGCCATCCACATGCTGACTGTACTCAATTTGGTCCAACAAAAGCTGCCATCCACTAGCCCACCTTCAGGCAACAAGAAAAGGACCATGGACTTCACCTCCAGAGAAATAGAGGACAAACAAGTATAGTGCAATCTTACATTGATGCATATAAATGTATATATCTATATATGAGTATGATTACAAATATCTAAGTATGTGTGTGTATGCATGTACATATATTTGTGTGCATATATGTATGCATGGATGTGTGTGTGTGTGTGTGTGTGTGTGTGTGTGTGTGTGTATCCTTCCTTAATTATAGCCTTCTTGGGGAAGGTGGGGAAAAAGAAGAAAGGAAAAAGTGCACAGCAGAAAACAAAAGAAAACTCCGAAGGAAACAAAGATGGACAGCTCTGAACACAATGGGTAGTATTTATTATGTGGGCTTTCTTGAAATGGAAATTTATTGCTGTATACTTTAAATCCTCTGTTACATTCTGCTGTGCACATACCAATGTCTTTTTTATTTTCTTATTTTGCTTTTAAGTTTAAAATAAATTTATTGTTAAAACAGGACTATGGACAGATGTCACCTCAGAGCTTGAAAACATTAAGCCAGATTTAATTCTAGTTGTGCATGGGTTTGTTCCACCTGGTCTCATAGGACCTTGAGAGTCATTCACTGTGAAGATTTTGAAGGTGTGGAATATCTTGCTGTGCTATCACTTGGAACCCAAGTGTTTTGTATTCCAGTCAATCTGAGAAAAACATTTTAGAAAAATATCTTTGTAATCTGTGTAATAGCTAAGACTGTGATTCAAGTGACAAGAACTACCCATATTTGACCTACATTAGAGAGATACTGAAGTTTACTAGGCAAATTATTGGTGTCGCAAGAAGATAGACACCATGATTCTGCTATGACCAAACCCAGCAAATACCTCTGGAGTGTCGGAATGCTTTGGAACCAATTGCAGTCTATTTGAGTCATTAACAGAATAGATAGCAAGCTGAGACCTGAACCTTCTGACCATCCATGAATACTCTGCACAGTGGCATTACAAGAAGATAAGGGCAATTCGTGATGGAGAGCATCAAAAGAACACTGGTTCCTCTCTCAGAAATGCTTTTGGAGAAATTTGGCTTTGGTAACTCTCTAGTGTCTGAAGAATGGAGGATGGATTGGAGAGAGAAAAGGCTATTATAAATAGTAGAGTGTAGCTAGGTGGTGTAGTGGATAGATTGCAGGGCTTGGATTCAGGAATATTCATCTTCCTGAGTTAAAATTTGTCCTCAGATACTTATTAGCTGTGTGATGCTGGACAAGTTACTTAATCCTGTTTGCCTTAGTTTCCTCATCTGTCAAATGAGCTGGAGAAGGACATGGCAATCCCCTCCAGTATCTTTGCCAAATGGGGTCACGAAGAATTGGACATGAGTGAAAACAACTGAACAACAAAATGATAATAGAGGTAAAAGTGAAAGAAGGTCTAAATCAGAGTGATGATTGTGTAAATGAAGAGGAGAAAAAAGGCAGTTCAAACTATCACATCGTTCAAGTCAGATAGTGTATACGGAGTTTCAGACCTGTAGTCCTTCACCTTGACCTCCTTTCTTCAGAACCAAGCTTAGCCTTTATAATTAATAAGTATTACTATAAGTATACAATAAATATATAATTAATAAGTATTTAGTTAAATTTTTTCTTTCCATTTTCAGTGTAATTTTTGTGCATAGTTTTCTTAGTCCGGCTTATTTCATTTTGTATCATTTCATAGAAATCTTCCCATGGACCCCTCTATTCTACATAATCATTGTTTCTTATAGCACAGTGCTAATTCATCACATTCATGCACCCAGATTTGTTTTTCCATTATCCAGTAGATGGGCACCCACATTGTTTTCAGTTCTTTGCTACTCCAAAAAAACTTTGATAACCGTGTTTGTTGTATGTAAAACTTTTTTTTATCATTGATTGGGAGTATGTACCTAGCAGTGAGATTTCCAGGTTGAAGGGTATGAATGTTCTTAGCTTAATTCTAAATGGCTTTCCAGACTCGCTGAAAAAATTCAAAGCTCCACCAACAATGGTTTAATGCCATCTTCCTACAACCCTCCAACGTTAACTGTTTACATAAGTATCATTTCTGACAATTTGCCGGATATGAGGTAAAATGTCAGAATTGTTTTGATTTGCATTTCTCTTCTTAATCTTTCCTCTTAATAGTTTGCAATTCTTTTCTGGAAACTATTGGTTCATATCTCTTGATCCCCTGTCCACTGGAGGATAGCTCTTCTGTGAGTTTCCTGAAAATGGAAGGTTTCACTTAGACAATAATTAGGAGTTTATATGGCCTACTTGTTTGAAACACACCTCTTTAAAATGTGAAAAGCATGTATTTAAAAATCCCAGATGAAAGTCAGATTTGTGCTACTCTTATTTTAAGGTGAGGTAAAGTGAGAAAATATTCTAAAAAATTCTGAAGAATACTGAGAATGAATTAAGGGAAACTCTGCCATATATAGAAGCTTCTTAATGATTTAAGAAAATTGTTTTTTTCTTTCTCAAGGCAATTAGGGTTAAATGACTTGCCCAGGGTTGAACTCAGGTCCTCCTGATTCCAGGACCAGTACTCTACTCACTGTGCTACTTAGCCACCACCCACCCTTTAAAGTATGTACTGAACATGTGGATAGATGAGAAAACTAGGGGACAGGGTGGAGGAGGGACTTTTATAGGGGTGTATGGTTTGGGATTTGGGAGGGTTATGGAAGGGGTTGGGGGAACTCTTGGAGGAATGGGTGAAATGAGGGGGGTGGTAGGTTGGGAGGAGAAGATAAGGTTATAGGGATAAGGTAAAAATAAAAGCTGAGTGAATAAAAATAAGATGGAGGGAAATTCACAAATAATTTTTTCTTTGAATGTGAATGGGATGTTTACAGCAGCTCTCTTTGTGGTGGCAAAGAACTGGAAATTGCAGGGATCCCCATCAACTGGGCAATGGCTGGAAAAAGTTGTGGTATGTGGTTGAGATGCAACACTGCCATGCTATAAGAAATGATAAACTCAATAATCTTAGAAAGGCATGGAAAGACTTGCATGAAATGATGAGGAATGAAGCAAGAAGAAACAAGAGAATGTTACATACAGTAACAGCAATATTATTTGAAGAACGACTGAATAATAAAGTTATTTTGCCTATTATAAATACACAAATTAAAAATAAAGGACATATGTAGAAAGATGCTATCTGTATCCAGAGAAAGAACTGATAAATAGAAGTATATAGATAATAATTATATATATATGTAAGTTATATATATATATACACACATACATGTACATATACATATATAGATACATACATATATACATATTTGTGTCTGATGGTAGCCATCTCTAAGGGTGGGGAGGGAAGTAAAAAAGAACTTTACATGATAATTGTATATTTGGAGGGAATAGCAAATTGTACATGGTAGATTTGCAGTTTCATGTGGTCATCTTTTTTTTATTGTACTGTTATGGAAATGTTTGTTTTGTTCTGTGAATTGAAAATAAATTTTTAAAAATTTTCAGAAAAAAAGTGTTTGCGAACATTCCTCAAGAGAATGTAATAGATTATTTTTGCTGAACTGACAGATGGAAGTGGGCAGATCAATTGACAGGAAATGAGGTAATTAATTTTAAATTAATCTCAATGTAAAGCTTTGACACTTTAATCATAGATACTGGGGGGTGGTGTGTGGAAATGAGCCAAGAACACAGATTTGACAGTACCTAGAGAACACAATGAATATCTTGCTTAGTAAGGTAACCCTGGAAGTGAAGGAAATTAATTTATGGTAATTAAACCAGAAAAGTGGTCACTTGTTTTTTAAAGAGAAAAGAAAACTTCAGAAGGAACAGGAGGCAGCATAGTACAGTAGAAGAAGCAGTAGGTTTGGAGTCAGAGGACCCAGGTTCCAATCTTACCTCTGCTAGTTACTCCTGGGGTAATATTGGGCATTCCCTTAACCATTTTGGGCATCCACATCTTAATATGTAAAATGAGAGAGATGGACTGGGAGATGAATGTATATTTTCACACTCTACATCTGTGATTCCATGAATAGAAAGAAAGGTCAATGGAAATGAAGAGTTGTTATTCTTTCTGAAACCACAATTCTGAGGTTTAGCTTTATGGCATTAAAGCCTAGAATCAGAGATAATTTCCTTTCAAATAATACCACTTTAGAGAATTAGTATTCCATATAATTCCCTAAGGCAAAAATAGAGCTTTGTAGAAGTTGCTTAAAATGGACAAGCTGACCCTGTTCATCCCCAAGGGAATTCATCTGTCCACAAACTCTGTTGTTTGATAAAGAGACCAACTTGAGTTCCATTTAGTCATGGCTGTGATCTGAGCTGAACTGGTGTCTTTGTCATAGCTGGCTAATTAGCAGATATCACTGTGGAACTATGGGCCATCTCCCCTTTTCTAGGTGGTCTATGGCATCTTAACTTCTGCTGCCACAAAAGGAACAGCCTCCTACCTCTTGCCTGTGAGTTAAAGGGCTTCCCTATTTTTGCTGCATGAAAACCCAAGCAATGAGCAAAAAAAGAAGAAAAAATCTCTGACACAAGCAACTCAACGATCTAATATATTTGAGTTTTTCAATAAGCATGTTTACCTGCTGTTTTTAAGAAAGAGAAGTAATTGTTACTTGAATTTAAACAACCTGTCATGTCACCTGTGCACACAAACATTTTGTCATATGGCAGGATGACTAGTTGTAAGGCATCTTTGTTTGCCTCTACTGATCTCCCAACTTCCTATAGTATCACTGCCTTCTGAGAGAAATAATTGTTTTTCTCTTGCAATTAATTACTCATTATTGAAACCAGGACCTTTTCTACCTCCTCCTCCAGAAATCAACCAGTATGGGAAATCCTAGGCAAAGACTTACTCAGACTAAGATCTAAGCAGACAGTGAAAGTAATTCTAAGTTTGGGCTAATGGGAGGATACTCATACAGGTCTTGGAAAATGTGAATCTTCTCTTTTGCCAGACAGGTGACGTGGAAATTGATAAGTCTCTTTGATCAAGATTTGAGTGATTCAAGTCAGGTATCTCAAGACCTTCATTGTAATATAGCTAACCTCTCATTATAATGTTCATTTTCTCATTAATTGTTAACCAATCCAAGTTGATTGCCACCTTCATTCAGAATACCTTCTGAGAGCATATAAACTCCACCATAAGGGGTCTTTGAAATTCGAGACCATTGACCTTTTTTTATTAATAAACAGTCTAACCTCATTAGCAAAATGACTAAATTACCCAGAAATTACGTCTCATTGACTTTTTAACCAGCACACTTCTGTCCTGACATTTGGACATACCCCTTTCATGTATTTTGTTGAATAAAAACATTTTCTCCAGACCACCAAAGTAGTGATGAATTTCCTTATCAGAAGCATCTTTCATATTTAAAAACAGAACCACAGCTTGCGTTTTGTTTGGGAGTCATGAAGTCTGGAATAACATTGCTTTTTAACTAAAGGCAAGTCACAAATAGTTATAACTGAACTACTTCTGTTGCTGCAGAGATCTGATAATACTGCACAGCCAAAAAAATAAATAGTGTTATATGTAATACATGAGTAGTTAACCTTGGGAACTGACTTCTTGAAAAACTCTGTAATAAGATGACCTAGTTAGGCATGGTGCCACATAACTATGTGCCTTGCTATTGGGGAAGCTCAGGCTGATGGATCACTTGAATTTGGGAGTTCTGAGTTGTAGGAAGGTTTAAGCTGATTAGGTGTCAGACCTAAGTCTAGCACCAATACAATGAGTCCTCAGGTTCAAGGGACTAAGAGGCTCATTAATAAGGGGTGAACCTGTCTGTCATTGGAAAAGCAGCGCTGACTAAAGCTTCCATGTGGATCAGCAGTGAGATTGACCAATGAGTGACTGTTATACTTCCATCCTAGGTGAGATAGGGAGAACCCAGTCTCAAAAAAAAAAAAAAAATAACCTGAGTGGAGTATTTACATGTGGTTACGTAGACCATTCCATATATTTAGTGCCAGAAGTGATGTTAGAACCATCTAGTTCAATCTCTTCATTTTACAGATAAGTCAACTGAGTCCCAGAAAGGTTAAGCATTTTGCCCAAGGTCATGTGGATAGTAAATGGTAGAACTGGGGATTTAATCCCAGGTCCCTCCTTCCAAATGCAGCCCTGTTTCCCTTGTACCATGCTGCCTCCTTGACTTAAAAGCTCTACTGTTGAAAAAATTTTGGAGTTAACAGGTATGGCGAGTTTGGCAACACGGAGACATTTAAAACCATCCTGCCATTCCTTTGATCTAATAACTCCAGAATCATTTTAATCTTTTTATCTTACATGAGATTCCTTAAAATTTCTGTATGTTCAATATTGAAGATTGGCTATGCATAGTTTAACCATAATAACTATAAGCGATCATTTATGAAGAACTTGTTTTCCTATAGGGCTGATTGGTGGTAGAGAGAATAATTTGGTTATGGTCCCTGACTTCGAAGAGCTAATGGTACAAGATATATCAGGCTTTTTTTGTGTTTGTATAAAACTAATTATTTTTCAGTGAAAACCCTCTTGCATGCTGTCCCAGTATCTTATCTAAATGTTATTTCTATTACATGATTTCTGATTGGTGGTGTTTTAGGCAGTGTGGTTTAACAGAACCCTGAATTTGGAATTAGAATGACTGAATTTAAATCTAGGTTTTCAGACTTACTAGCTGGGTGATCCTGGCTAAGGAGCATAACTTTGAAATAGGGATAATAATATGTCACAGTCTTGGGGCAAGGGAACAAAGTAACTTTTAAGCATCTACTTACCATGTGCCAGCTATTGTGCCAAGTGCTTTACAAATTGTATTTGATCTTCACAATAACCCTGTGAAGCACACTGTTGTTATCTCCATTTTATGGCTGAGGAAACTGAGGCAGACAGAAGTTAAGGGACTTTATAATCAGAAGTGTCCGAGGCTGTATTTGAACTCGGGTCTTCCCAACCCCAGGCCCAGTGTTCTATCCACTGTGCCACCTAAAGCCGCTTTGTAATCCTTGAAGTGGTATGTAAATGTGTGTTATTTTCCTATCTATCTAAGATGATTTTCTACATTTTAATTTTTTAAATGGACTTAGAAATAATTTTAGCATTGCCATTCTTGATTTTTTTGTTTTCTACTTGGTTATAAGAATCTGTGATTCTTTGGTGCATTTTCTGTCAGTCAACAAGCATTAAGTACTTGCTGTATGCCAAGAAGTGTATTAAGCAATAGGAAGGCAAAGACAGACAAAAGCTTGGTCCTTGCCTTCAAGGAGCTCATGCTGTAATGGGGAAAACAACATGCAAACAACTGTGGATGTACAAGATTGATGTAATCTCAGAGGAAAGGCACTTACCTAAAGGGAGACTGGGAAAGACCTCTTAAAATGATGGGTTTTGAGTTGAGTTTTGAAGGAAGCCAGGGAAGCCAGAAAGCGGAGGTGAGCAGGGGGAGCATTCCAGGCATGGGAGACAGCCAATAAAAAAAGGGAGAGAAAGAGTGGGGAAATGAAGTGTCCAGTTTAAGGAACGACAGTGAAGTTAGTGTGATGATCCATTCAATAAGCACAGACATAAAGGTATGTCAATCTATTCTCCTATGACTCTACTCAACACCTCCGGTAACTCTCGAAATCACAATACCCCTCTCCAGGCCACTTATTCACTCATTAATGTACCTTGTCCAACACTCTAGTGTCAGCGATTCTGGAGGTGTAGGTGTGATTCTCAGGTAGTTCTATGACTTCTGGGAATCCCCAGACCCTTTCAGGGGGTCTGCAAGGTCAAAATTAATTTCATAATAATAATAAGACATCATTTGCCTATAAAAGCTCTCCTCCCTTTTCCAACTAAATATTTGCGTGGAGATGGATTTTCTTCAAATACTTCCACCAAAACAACAAATCCCAACAGATTGAATGCAGAAGCAGACAGGAGGGAGAATCCAGCTGTCTTCTATTAAGCCAGACATTAGAAGCTTGCAAAAAAATACGTGAAACAAGGCCACTCTTCTTGCCATGTCTTTTTTGTTTTGGAAAATACGTTATTTTTCATAAAATACGTTACTTTTATTAAAATATAATGGGCTTGTTGTTATTTTAAATTAACTAATAAATAGCTTTAACTTGTAATATGGTAAAATATTGATAGATAAAACTTACATAAACAAATTTTTCAAGAGTGTTAAAGGGGTCCTGAGAACAAAATGTTTGGGAACTGCTGCCCAAAAGTGTCTGATCAGGGTTCAGGGAAGAAGACCCAAGAGTAAAGTTTATACCCTCAAGGAAGAAAGTATGGAGCATCCTAAATATATATCCGTGTACGTGATGGGGAATGGTGATAGAGTGATCCCTGCAGCAGGGAGCATTCCTCTTTAGGTACCATAGAACCCTTTGCTAACATCTGCTACCTCTCCAGATATATAGTCACATATATATATATATATATATATATATATATATATATATATATATATTAAACTACCCATTTCAGCCACACATTTGATATTAGATCAGCTTTTGTTATGGGAAGAAAAGCTGATGAGGATTTTCCCCTATCCTTGGAATGACAGCTCTCTGTGTTTTAAAATGAGGAAACCTGATCACTGTCTCCTTCCCATTTAATTTCTACATTTGGATGGCAAATGCTTCTCCAAAGGAGTGATGTGGTATGTGGTAACCCAGAATCTGCGCTGGAGGAAAAAAACTCATGCACAAGATTAATGTGTCCCAAACAGACTAGAGGGTATTTTTATAGTCAGTTGGCAGAGGGTGCTGTGGTCCTCCAACCCTGTGTCCACATTGGGTAATGATGTGGCAACTCCTCTAACATGGCTTCCCAGCTTTCCCTTTTGGTTAGGAAGAGCCTCTGTCTCTGACGTGTTAAAAATGCTGCCTCCTTTTGAGGCTTTTCAGGAAGATGCTTGGTGGGGAGCAAGGTACTTCCAGATCTATGCTTTGAGATCTTTGAACATAGTAATTGGTTGAGGAGAATGAGAGTATAGGATTAGAATTTTTCTCACAATCCTTAAGATTGTCTGGGGGAAATGTGGAGGATCTTATCTATGGCCCCAGATGTTATCAGGCTTGGTCCAGATGAACAATTATCTATGAAACTGTGATTAGGAAAACTAGGGAAGACTTTTGGGGCAATAAAAGGTATGCAGCATATTGTTGTTCAGTCCTTTTCAATCATGTCTGACCCTTTTGTGACCCATTTTGGGGTTTTCTTGGCAGAAATATTGGAGTGGTTTGCCATTTCCTTCTCCAAATCATTTTACAGAAGAGGAAACTGAGAGAAACAGGATTAAGTGACTTTCCCAGGCTCACATAGCTAGTAAGTGTCTGAGGCCCAATTTGAATGCAGAAAGATGAATTTTTCTGACTCTAGGTCCAACACTCTATCCACTTCACCACCTAGTTGCCCTCAGGTATGTAGCGTAGTAGCCAAATAATATGAACATGGATCATCTTGAGGAGTGTAGTCTTCTAAATTATTCAGTAGGATAGCTGAATAGCCTTGGGTTGTTCTCTGAGTAAGGATCAAAGATTCTTGTAATGTTTCCCTTTGGGATTTGGATTAAAATATTTATTGATATCTTTTATTTTTCTACATCACCAGCATATTCTCCACTATCCTTCCTCCTCACCTTTCCCAGGGAGCCATCACACATAACAAATAATATTTTTTTTTTGAACATCCAAATGTCTCTTTATCTGACCAAGCCAAATCCTGGGGCATCCCTGGTCCCATCAGGGCCCAGGCCTCTCTGGCACATGTCCTTAGCTGCAGCCTCTTAAGACAGATGGCGATTGTACCAGTCCTTGCCAGGACCCCAGTCAAGGCCATTATAGTGCACGGACCTCAGGAACAGACCCTGGGCAGGGACCACCAGTAATTCAGGGCCACTCTGGGGGTCTTGACTCTCCAGCTTTTCCTTCACCTGGGAGGGGGTCATGATCTCCAACCCTACTGCCACCAGGCATGTGGTCATCTTCCACGTCTGTTTGAGTAGGAAGGACTTGCTCTCAAATTCTATGCCTCAAAACTGCACCTTCACAGCTTTGAGGTCCCAGCACCAGTACCGGTCAAACAGAGAGAGCATGTCCAGCGAGCATCCGGTTGCCACCCAGTACAGTTAGGTCCTGGATGTGGCTTCAAAGACAGCATGGAAGTCACTGGGGTCCTGGAAAGCTCAGATCACCCTGATGTCAGGGTGTTCAAGGTGCCTTTTGAGGGCCAAAGTGAGGATGTCAGAGAAAGGGGGTTGGGCAGCCAGGTGCTGAATATCTAGATGGGCAGAGTTCCCACAGCTGTGGACACCAGTGTCTGTTTGACTAGAGATGTGAAACTTGACTGACATGATGGACCTCAGCTGCTCTGAAACTTTCTCCAGAAGATTCTGGACTTCGACTCTCTGTTTGGGCTGTTTGATAGCCATGACCTCACTAAAGGCGGTCCCCATGTATTGGAAGAACATGAGGTACTGTGCGGAGGGGCAAGTCCATGACCCTGTGGGAGGGGACGGGCGGCAGAGGGGACAAATAATATTTTTAAAGGAAAAGAAAAAATTGGCAAAAATTATCAATAAATTGAAAAAAGTCTGAAAATATACCCAATGTATCATACCCCTGGACCTCTCATCTCAGCAAAAGTGAAGAGCAGGGGTATTTTACCATAGTTTTATTTTGGAACCATGCTTTTTCTCTAGAGTTTTGCAATATTCACTTTTAATTATTTTGTGGTGGTTCTTTCCATTTATATTGTTCAGTCATTGTATATATTGTTTTCTTTTTTTTTTTTAATTAAATTTATTTATTTAACTTTTAACATTCATTTTCACAAAATTTTGGGTTACAAATTTTCTCCCCTTTTCTCCCCTCCCCCCCCAAACACCAAGCATTCTAATTGCCCCTATGACCAATCTGCTCTCTCTTCTATCATCCCTCTCTGCCCTTGTCTCCGTCTTCTCTTTTGTCCTGTAGGGCCAGATAGCTTTCTATACCCCTTTACCTGTATTTCTTATTTCCTAGTGGCAAGAACATTACTCGACAGTTGATCCTAACACTTTGAGTTCCAACTTCTTTACCTCCCTCCCTCTCCACCCCTTCCCTTTGGAAGGCAAGCAATTCAATATAGGCCAAATCTGTGTAGTTTTGCAAATGACTTCCATAATAGTTGTGTTGTATAGGACTAACTATATTTCCCTCCATCCTATCCTGTCCTCCATTACTTCTATTCTCTTTTGATCCTATCCCTCCCCATGAGTGTCGACCTTGAATTGCACTCTCCTCCCCATGCCCTCCCTTCTATCATCCCCCCCACCCTGCTTGTCCCCTTGTCCCCCACTTTCCTGTATTGTGAGATAGGCTTTCCTACCAAAATGAGTGTGCATTTTATTCTTTCCTTTAGTGGAATGTGATGAGAGTAGACTTCATGTTTTTCTCTCACCTCCCCTCTTTATCCCTCCACTAATGAGTCTTTTGCTTGCCTCTTTTATGAGAGATAATTTGCCCCATTCCATTTCTCCCTTTCTCCTCCCAATATATTTCTCTCTTACTGCTTGATTTCATTTTTTTTTTAAGATATGATCCCATCCTCTTCAATTCACTCTGTGCACTCTGTCTCTATGTATGTGTGCATGTGTGCATGTGTGTGTGTGTAATCCCACCCAGTACCCAGATACTGAAATGTTTCAAGAGTTACAAATATTGTCTTTCCATGTAGGAATGTAAACAGTTCAGCTTTAGTAAGTCCCTTGTGACTTCTCTTTGCTGTTCACCTTTTCATGGTTCTCTTCATTCTTGTGTTTGAAAGTCAAATTTTCTTTTCAGCTCTGGTCTTTTCATCAAGAATACTTGAAAATCCTCTATTTCATTGAAAGACCAATTTTTCCCCTGAAGTATTATACTCAGTTTTGCTGGGTAGGTGATTCTTGGTTTTAGTCCTAGTTCCTTTGACTTCTGGAATATCCTATTCCATGCCCTTCGATCCCTTAATGTAGAGGCTGCTAGATCTTGTGTTATCCTGATTGTATTTCCACAATACTTGAATTGTTTCTTTCTAGCTGCTTGCAATATTTTCTCCTTGACCTGGGAACTCTGGAATTTGGCCACAATGTTCCTAGGAGGTTCTCTTTTTGGATCTCTTTCAGGCGGTGTTCTGTGGATTCCTTGAATATTTATTTTGCCCTCTGGTTCTAGAAACTCAGGGCAGTTTTCCTTGATAATTTCATGAAAGATGATGTCTAGGCTCTTCTTTTGATCATGGCTTTCAGGTAGTCCCATAATTTTTAAATTGTCTCTCCTGGATCTATTTTCCAGGTCTGTTGTTTTTCCAATGAGATATTTCACATTATCTTCCATTTTTCTATTCTTCTCTCTTTGTTCTGTGATTTCTTGGTTTTGCATAAAGTCATTAGCCTCCATCTGTGCCATTCTAATTTTGAAAGAACTATTTTCAGTGAGCTTTTGAATCTCCTTTTCCATTTGGCTAATTCTGCTTTTGAAAGCATTCTTCTCCTCATTGGCTTTTTGAACCACTTTTGCCAATTGAGTTAGGCTAGTTTTCAAGGTGTTAATTTCTTCAACATTTTTTTGAGTCTCCTTTAGCAGGGAGCTGATCTGCTGTTCATGCTTTGACTTCATCTCTCTCATTTCTCTTCCCAGATTTTCCTCTACCTCTCTAACTTGATTTTCAAAATTCTTTTTGAGCTCTTCCATGGCCTGAGCCCATTGGGTGGGCTGGGACACAGAAGCCTTGATTTCTGTGTCTTTGCCTGATGGTAAGCATTGTTCTTCCTCATCAGAAAGGAAGGGAGGAAATGCCTGTTCACCAAGAAAGTAGCCTTCTATAGTCTTATTTCTTTTCCCTTTTCTGGGCATTTTCCCAGCCAGTGACTTGACCTCTGAATATTCTCCTCACACCCACCTCACCGCCTGATCCTCCCAGCCAGCATTTGGGGTCTGAGATTCAAATGCTGCCTCCAGCCTTAGGGCTTTTGGCAGGGGCAGGGCTGCCATTCAGTGTGAGATTAAGTTCAGGTGGTCAGGTCGGGGCAGGGCCACCTCTCAGGCTCAGTTCCCTCAGGGGGTTTATGCACAGACCTTCCACAATGGATTCAGGCTCCCGCCCACTTGGGGAGCCCCTGTCTGTCGCGGCCTCTCAACTTCTACCTCCCAGGGGGGGCCTGAATTATGGGGGCACCCCACTCCCCTCTCGACCCGCCAAAGAGACTCTCTCACTGATCCCGTCCCTGAAGCCTGCTTGGATCTGTTTCTCTTGGTGCCACAGCCGCTGTCGCAGCAGGTCTGGGCTGGGCTCCGCGTCTGCAGCGCGACGGACCTTTTGCGAGAGGTTTGCAGGTCCCTCTGTGGGTGGAGGGACCCGAGTGGCCGCTGGAGATCCCATCCCTGAAGCCCACTCGGATCTTTTCCTCTCGGTGCCGCGGCTGTGGCAGGGCTGCACTCAGCTCCCAGTCCCGGCGTCCAGTCCACAGCGCGAAGGACTCCCCGTGAGAGGTTTGCAGGTCTCTCCAGAACAGAAATCTCCCTCGCTCCAATGTTCCGTGGCCTCTGGGTGCGGAATTCGCTGTGAGTTACTTCCCTGTAGCCGTTCTATGGGTTGTGGGTTTGGAGCTATGTGTATGTGCGTCTTTCTACTCCGCCATCTTGGCTCTGCCCCCCTATATATTGTTTTCTTGACTGTGCTTAATTCTCTCTTCACCAAGTCATGTAAATCTTACGCTTCTCTATATTCATCATATTTACCATTTCTTACAGCACAGGACCACATTATGTACCACAATTTATTTAGCCATTCCCCAATAAATGGACATCCACTTTGTTACCAATGCTTTGCTAACACAAAAGTGCTGCTATCAATATTTTGCTGTATTTGAAGTTTTCTTCTTATTAATGGCCTCCTTGGGATATGAGCCTGTAATGGAATCTCTGGGTCAAAGAGTATCTCCTTGGGATTTTACATATAAACACTACCTTAATATTTTGGAGGTTAGGGATAAACTTCCAGTACCCAAAGATCCTAACCAGAGGAAAAGACCTTAATTATTAATATAATTTTGTATAAATGTGTGTTATCAATTCTACTGCAAACAATACCAACCCACCGTTTTGCACTGGAAAAAAAAAGCAGCTCTTGCATTACAAAAGTTACAAAGTTCTGAGATGCAAAAAATATTCTTATAGGCACAACAAGGAAGGGCCATAGAAACTTCTACCAGACACTGAAATGAATCATGACAGTCAGAGTAGAAGGTACCCCACAAGTCTGGGTGTGTGTGGGGAGGGATCTGGTCTTTCAAGAAGATTTGTGAAAAAATGTCTTTGGGATTTACATGAAAAGGGAAATGAAACAAGGAATGGGCATTCCATCAGAGGAGGACCTCTCAAAGTAGGAGCTGGAGAGAAACTCTGCAACCTTGTGCACAATGGAGCATTGCTTGGTAACATTGGACAGCAACTTTGACATTAATGGGGCCCCATCAATTGGCAACCATGCTCACCATGAGAAAGATGATTATTTCTCTCTCATATTAATAGCCAAATGTTAAAAATGGGGAGACGCAAAGTTTTTTCCCTGTCCCATTTCCTTGTCTAATCACTCAAGGACAGGGCTGATGGAAGACAGGATTAACATTCTCCTCGTTCTGGGTATTACTTCACTCAACTAGCTCAGGGGGATAGAGATTCTTTGTCTAGATAGCCCAAGGGTCGCCTGAGTATAGGGATAGTCTCTGTCCAAGAGTGACATCATATCACTAAAACTACAGCTCACAAGCCATTCTTGATATGTTTACTTTTCTAGGGAGCCAGAGGACACAATTACTTTGAAGCAAAGTGTTTAAATGGAGCAACGTAGGAAGAAAGTGGTGCACTCTCTCTTATAAACATACATATCATCATTGGAAGGATTAGACATTATTAGAGAGGCACATGAGTGGAGAACAGAGGGCACATGCATGAAAGGGAACATAAAGGGATTATCTATGGCCAAGGTACATGTGAAGAGAGGCAAGGCACATTTTCAGCACTGCATCTAAGTGATGTCATCACTTAATGAGACTCACTTCTCTTTGTAAAGTCAATGTCTCGTTAACCGTCAACCAATCCAAGTTGATTACCACCCTCAGGAACATTCCTCTTCCAAAAGGGCATATAAACCATGAGCTTACGCCATGATGATCTTTGGTTTAAGAGAGATATGGCCAAAATGCTGCCATTATTAATAAAATGATTAAATTATCTAGAAATTATATCTCAAGCCTTTTTAAATGTCACAACAGGAGAAAGAAGGAAGGGAAGAGGGAAAAGAATATGCATTTATATAGAATCTTTTACTTGCCAGATCCTGTGTTAAGTGCATTGCAAATATTATCTTATTAAATCCTCATCACAACCCTGGGAGGTGGGTGGTATTATTATCCCCATTTTACTTTTGAGGAAACTGAGGTGGACAGTGGTTAAGTATGACTTCTCTAGGGTCCCAAATCTAGTAAGTGTCTGAGGCTAGACTTGAATTCAGGTCTTCCTGACTCCAGACTCAATACTCAACTATCAAACCACCTAACTCCCACCCATCAGAAAACAACCCAAAGTGGAGACTACACTCAATGTCCCACAGTGCTGGCAGAGGCTACAGTCTGGTTTAGGGTATATGCTAGCAGAGACTACATACCTCTTGGAGGCTATGTCACAGTGGATGTTCTTTCATTTATGGGTTAGATTAGATGACAAATGAAGTACCTTCCAACTCTCAGATTCTGTGACTGTATGACCGCATGATGCATGATGCCAGTTGGGTAACAGCATAAATCAGCTCAAACAGCAGTTAATCAACAGACATTTACCAACCAACAATCATTAAGCTCCTATTATATGCCAGGCACTGTGTAGGGATACAAAAAGAGGCAAAAGATAGTGTCTACCCTCAAGGAGCTTGCAATTAAATGTCAGCATGATGACATCACTTAGATGCAGTGCTGAAAATGTGACTTGCCTTTCTTCACATGTACCTTGGCCATAGATAGTCCCTTTATATTCCCTTTCATGCATGTGCCCTCTGTTCTCTACTCATGTGCCTTTCTAATAATGTCTAATCCTTCCAGTGATGGTGGGTATCTTCCTATGTTGCTTCATTTAAACACTTTGCTTCGAAGTAATTGTGTCCTCTGGCTGCCTAGAAAAGTAAACATATCAAGAGTGGCTTGTGAGCTGTAGTTTTGAGCACAGTGCTTGGCACATAGTAGGCATTTAATATATGTTTGTTGATTGATTAAGCAGATTCAGATCCACAGAGTACCTTGAATCTGTGTCTGGAGGACTCATGTGAGTTATCATATAATATGTAACTATATATGTATGTGTGTGTATTTGTTAAAAATCTCCTTATTGTCTTGTAACACTTTTGCTAATTTTACTCATTCTGTTTTGCCACTGTGCACATTTCCTACTTGCTCAGTTTTTGAAATCTGAAGTGAGATTTTACCTTAACTGAACACACTCACTGAGTCTTTCTCCTTGCATTCTTCTTTCTCCTAGTAACTTTGCTTGTGTTTCCTGCGTTTGGGCCCACGTGGTGCTATACAAACAGCCTTGATTCTCTTGATTCTACTGTGGTTTTTTCAGGTTACCAAGGGACACTTTATTTTTGGTTCATTTCATAAGGAAATAAATCTTTTCACTACAGAAAACATTTGCTTTCTAATGGGGAATTACCATGAAATACCCTTTGTAATTAAAGTTTAAGGTTCATTATGAACATTTCATAAGACTTGTAACCAAAGCATAAAAAGATGTTGTTTTTTTTTTCATTTTCCATGTAGATCACTCTCCAAACATAAAAAGCAAGTCTAATAAAACTAGTTATGCCAGGAAGAAGACTAGCTCACATTTGTATAGGTCTTTAGAGATTACAAAGAAAAATTGTCACAAAATGAAGAGGAAGAACAGGAATGTTAAAGGGCCAAAGCCACAAGTAGCTCATCTTGCGTACCAACTGCACGGGCCACGGGTCCAAGGACAAGGCATTCATGAAGTTGGTCAGCCACAATATCATGGAAGCTGAGGCTGTCAGGGACATCTCCAATGCCACATGTGTACTGTCCATTATTACCATGTGAGTATCATGATAAAGAACCTATCCATTTGTGCAAGTGAGTTTTGGAAGAGTGAGCCCCACAGTCTATATGTGCTATAGCTCATTATATCCCTATGCGAAGTTTACTCTAAAGTCAGAAAGACATTAGGTCAAATCCTTTGTTAGACATTTACCATCTGTATGATTTTGGGCAAATCATTATCCTCCTTCTGTCCAGTTTCCTCATCTGTAAAATGGACATAAAAATAGTACCTACCTTCCAGCAATGTTGTGAGGATCAGATGAGATAACATATGTAAATTATTTTGCAGCCTGAAGCAGTGTATAAATGCTGTTGTTTCCATTTTCCCTCTGGAATATATATTTTTTAATTTTTAATTTATTTTAAAAAATACATATATCTCAAGTATGAGACATCACAGATGCAGGTAAAACAGTCTTTTAAATCTTGTACAAGAGTTCCAGGTAGCAATGTGTTTCTTGGGTAGAGGACAACCTTAATTTTACAACACAGAAAATATAGAAAATGTTAAGGGCTCACAGGGGCTCATGGGGAATGTAGAAAACACACGAAGGACTCTCAGTGGCCATAGACAATCAGTACAGTACTTGTCTTCCTCCAGTAAGTTGTAATGCTCATTAGCTCCTAAAATCTGCGAAGTGTTTGTATTCTTCTAGAAACCGACAGACCCATTCTAAGTATCTTCCAGTAATAAAAGACAGCAAGGTCCAGATCTCTTATTGTGTTCATTTTGTAGCTTTAGTCCCTTGTCTGTAAGCCATATGTCTCACATAATCCAGGAAATTTCCCTTCTTTAGGTAGAAGGCAGGATCCCCAAGTTCTCAAACTTGGTGCTATTATTGAGGCAATCCCCAAGGCTGGCACTCTCAAGGAATTTCCTTTTCCCTAGCAAGAAAGTAATAATCTCAATGTTTGTCCTACCCAAAATACAGTCCTTTAGGAACTCTCTGCATTTGACCACATAACTCACTTTTCCATAGCTACTGTGTGGTTGTAAGATCTTTAATGGCTTTGGAGGATCCGTTTTCAAGACATTTCAAAGGGAATGATTTAAAAAGTGTAAAAATGATCATGGATAGTAGTATTCTTCCAGAGAATATTTCTGTAACATCTAATCTCTTTGAAGTCATGAAAATAGTTTCTGTACTTACAAGTTAGTTATTTTAAAATATAAATAAATGTAAAATATATGGTTTTAAGAGAACTCACCTGGATGTTGTTTTTACCTTCAGTGTCATAAAATGTCAATGGAGTAAATATTGTAAGAAAAAATGCTCTCCTCTTGCCTTTATCAAGCATGAAGATCCTGTGGCCTCTGATTATAAGTATTCCACGAACTTTGGTACAGTCATGCCTGAGCAATTAGGGAAGGGCTCAAAAAATACTAAAGATTATTCCTTATTATTACTACCAGCATTATTACTGTGTGTAATACCTTAAAACCTCCAGTAGTTTGCAGTATAGGCCACTGCAGGAGACTCTCCTTGGGGACACACGTAACACAGGAGAACACAGATACAGAGAAGGCTGCCCAGATAATTAAACTCCCCCAAACTCCCCTGCTGTACCACACAGAGTTCTCACCTGCAACCTTCCTGCTCCATAGATCAATCATTGTACCTTTCAGTTTGCAGTTACCTCAAGCACATATGTGAGCAGAGAAAGACACAGGCTAGGCTAGTAGGCAGAAAGGAGGGATAACCAATGGACCACCCAAGTGATATATCCACCAGATTTTAAAAGAGCCAGAAAAGGAGGCACTGGATGACAGAATAAGAGATTTAGAGCCAGAAGGGACTTAGATGGCATCTACTCCGAACCTCTCATTTTATAGATGAAGAACTAGACCCAAGGAGTTTGAGTAAGCTACCTAAAGTTGCACAGGCAAAGCCGATTTAAACATAGGTCCTCTAATTCCAAATTGATTCTCTATAGTGGATTTATGGAAATGTGGACTAACATTAGACAGGATGAGAAGGCATGGATGGGTTGTGTGTCTTGTGCTCCTGGAGGAAATTCTACATAAATGAGATCACAGATCTACAGAAGCATCAAGGCAAATGATGTAGTCCTTTTCCATTCTATCTTATTTGCACCAAATCCACCTGGTGACTATATGCTGTTAGACGGCATAGGATCACTTATAAAAAGGAAATGGGCCACACAGTTTTGGTAGTTTTGATGCTTACCTATTTTTTTAAAGTATCAATGGAAATAATGAAGTCAGCAAACAGACATGATGGATTTCCTGGTTTTGCCATATTTTTCCGAGTTGTCCACAGCTTCATTGTTCATTCTCTCCATTTCTGTGTCATTCCTTCTGTGTTGCTGGTATCATCTAGTCCAGGGCTTGTTCACCTTTTTTGAGTCACAAACCCTTGCACTCATGTGATGAAGCCTAGACAGGGACACCTTCTCAGAATAATGTTTTTAAATTATTGAAAGAAATGCTAAATTTCAGTTAGTGAAAATAAAGATGTAATTTTTTTCCTATCAGAATCTGAAATCTAGCCATGAACCCTAAGTTAAGGGCTAGAAGTTGTTGTGATCTGATGGTCCTGGGCAGTGATAGACTTTAAAAATGGTGAAAGAGGGGTACTCTATGGCTACAGCTGTATTAACAGAGATAAACAGCAGAAGAAAGTGCCAATGGTCCACAAGAGACACTGCCTGAGTAGAGATCTAGCAATAAAACCCCTGACCTCATATGTCTCCACACAAATGCACAACATATGAGTAATAAATAGATTGGACTAGAGATTCTAATGAAAGGAGGGACATTTAACCAAGGAGAGAAATGTATCACTGAGACTTGATGGGCCTGAACTCAGGACTGGAATATGGCTGTGGTTTTAACCTTATTCAAAAGAAACAGAATAGATTAAGCTGGAGTACTAGTAGATATTTTATAAAGTATGCTTTGTGATGAAATCAGGAACTCAAGGGCAGAAGTATTGCAAAGAACATTTGGGTGAAGATAAGTGGAAGTAGATAGAAAAGTAATATTGTGTATGGGGTGGGGGTAGGAGGAGGAGTGATATAAGATATAAGACTAGGACAGGAGGAATTGGATGAAAAGTTTGGAAAACAGATATAAACCCTGGCTTGAAAGCATGACATTGTAGTAATAGGGAGCTTCAACAAAATGGACATTGCCTGGCTGAAACCCTGGGCCAAAAGCACAGTAGGTAATAAAATTTATGACTTGTATTCTTTTCCTGGGTTTACTCTGGACCTCCTCTACCAAAGACCTAGGACCCCATGGATTCAGTGGAGGAAGAAGGGCTCCCTGTACATATACTCTGGACCTCCTCTTCTGTGGTTCAGCTCTTCAACCTGGAAGTTCACTGCAGCTCTGGAATTCACACATTAGAAGTTCCCTCTCCCTCCTTGAACCACTCCTCCCAGAACCTCCATTTAAGGAGAGTACTCAAGCCAACCATGTCTTTTTCTTCTCCAGGCTGCACTCTGAACTTTCTCTACCATGTCTGTCCTTCCTCCTACCCCATTCAGACTTCTTTAATGAGCTGTCTTACTTCATTGGAATGAAGTACCTTGGTTGTAGAGGTTCTAGTTGGAGCCTATCTGTGTGAGTATGGAGGGTGGCTGGTGTGGTAGGACCCATATTGGAGTACCTATACATCTGGAAGCTTCTACTTCATAATGGAAGGTCATCATGATAATCCAGTTTTTGAAATGGAAGTTTTACCAGCTGGAAAAGTTGAATCTAAGGATAATCGTTGTCATCTGCACCAACTTATGCAGCCCTTGACCTAGTAGATGAAAATATTTGTCTGTCTAACAATATGTGCCTGAAAACTATGGACAAATTAAATGAGTGGTTTGTTTCTGCTTTTGTTATTGCAGGCCATATGAAATGTATTACATTTCATGATGTAAGACAGGAAGATGGAATAAACATCTTCTTTAGTGATGTCTATGATTTATATATAAAGTTTGCAAGGAGTCCATCTTATGAACCAAATTCACCCTTTCAATTACGTGCATTTAACAGAAAAGTTCAATATCTTGGGAAGAAATACCTTTTAAGCTGAGTACAGAAAACTTCTTAAATATGTGATGTCATAATATGCATTGTAAGTAACTAAGAGCCAATCAAGTCTACTGTGTCTAGTCTTGGCTTTCCAAGCATTTGTAAATTAATCTCCTTTTTAGTCAGAAACATAACAGGATACTTTTTGTTGTCCTTGTTGCAGATGATCCAACCAAAATAAAATATACTTTTGAAAATACTGTGTTTGTGAAGAATGCTAGATGAAGTGCCCTGACAATTATTTTGGCTTTAAAAAGTGTTTGCAAGATTCAATTTTGACTAGTCTAATGTAATCTTCTCTACTAAACTGTAAATTAGGCAAACATCATATTGTTGATTTGGTTAACAGATCTTAAATTAAAATATAAAAGTTGGCTTACAATAGGAAATAAAATTTATAGCATACACATGGATTTTTAAAAATTTATAAACATAGGTAATATTCATAGTGCTGAAGAAAAGATTTTTTGTTGTTTGTCAAGTTTTACACTAAGTATTTATCTGAAAGCATGAATTACCAAGTCTGGCAATAGTACCAGAAACCTCAGGAAACTTAGAGCATGAATATGATTTTACCTATAAATGAAATGAAGTGCTTTCTGAGACCGGAAGTTGAGTATGTAGACAGTGTACCTCTGCATAATTTTTTATCATTGTTACATGTATTTGGAATCTTGAGGATGTTCTCTTTCCTCAACAAGAGTAACAAGAATTATAACTTCATTCATTTCCTCTTGATAAATTAGTTTCATACTTTTATACAGGTATTTGAGTTATTTGTATATTTTAGCTTTCAAGAATAACCTGAATTAAAGTTTGGCAGTTTGATAGTAAGCATTTAGACTATAACTAGGAAAGATGCCTGGAATTTTTGCATTGTAGAAAGTATGGAATCTTATTCTATAAATTAGGTGTTATGTTTGTAAACAGACATGTTCATAACCCAACAGTTCCTGGAAAAACTGCAAATGTCTAGAAAAGTATTATTGAATTCAACATATTAAGAGGGAACTTTTAAGTTAAAACTGTATTTTTTTCTTTTTTGTTTGTATTTGATTCCTTGTGCTTTGCATAATGTCTGGTATTCAGTAAGTGCTTAATGAATGCTCATTGACTGATTTCTTTGGAGGATTTCATCCTTCAAAATATGGAGGAAATAACCACAGCAACTGTTATTCTGGACCTGATTCTGACTATCAATGAGGAATAGGCTGCCAAAGTACAAAGGTAGGAAGCCTAGGTGTAAGCACCATAGAGTTTTTTCACAGAGGAGAAGAAAGCTGATCAAGAATTTACTATTTAATAGGAAAGAAAAGACATGCGCATAAATAAATGTGTTACCAGTATAACAGGATTGACTTTGACCTTTGCAATCAGGGCTAGGTCTGTTACATTTCACCACTACCCTAACCTGACTCTACCTTCTGAGGTGCTGAGGAATGGGATTGTCTCCTTTCCTGCCATTGATTGACTCAACCTCTCCAACCAGTGGTCTTGTTCTTTCCACTATTCCTCCCCCTAAAACTGTTCATTTTTTGCTATCTAGTGACTAGCAACCTAATTCCATTTAACCACCTAATACCAGATGACTTTTACAAAGAAATATTTATTTCACAGACATAGTAAATAAAAAAAAAGGGGACAGCTATTTCCTCCAATACCTCAGGGGTCATAATGCTCTTTAAACCACCTAGGTCTCTTGGAAGGAAGATGGTAATTAGGCTTACACCTTAGCTCAATTCCTATACAGGACTGGTCACACCAAATTGAAGTCCAAAGTCCACATCTCTGCTGGGCTGAAGTGCTGGGTTCCTTACTTCTCAGGGCTGGGTTACCTACAATACCTGGTCTAGATTCGAAAATGCCCAGATTGCTGTGGCTTATACTCCTTGGCCAGATCAGAGACACCATACCCTGCATCAAGAGCACAAAAGAGTGAACTAAAAGGCCAAAGACCTGGGACCCCATGGATTCAGTGGAGGAAGAAGGGCTACCTAAGGATTTTACTCCCTTATTCATGGTCTCACTGGCTGTGAGTGGGCTCACTTTGCTCCTTCAGACACAAATGCAGCAAAAGCTATGGCTGGTGATTTTTCAGGGCCTCAACAGTTCTGGCTACACAGCCAAAGGAAAAAGATTCTTCTCAACCATGTGGTAAGTCAACAAGAATGTCCATACGTGCTCCAGTCCTCTACTCTCCTGGAAGCAGTTCTCTGGGGTTTTCCAGGTAGATAACACCATCTTAGACAGTCTGGCCTAGACTCCCACTTCAGAGTAGGGACTTCAGGCCCAGGCCTAGGAAACGGGGAAAGATGCATGACTCAGAAACAGGTGGTTGGTGCAAATATTACTTAGGGCTGTAAAGTGCTAACCAGAGGTGGGGTATTCAAACCTTCCAAAATAAAAGACAACTTGAAAGAGAGTTTTAGCAGCCACTCAAATTAAAATGTTAATTCCATGACACTTAACTGAAAAATATTTTTTTTTGTCTTCCCAGTTGCTAGCAGATTCCTTTAGTTCTGAATTCTCTGGTTCTACCAAGTAGTTTAATAACTCATCTGAGCATTCTGGATTTTGGTACTTGTAGACACTTCAGTAACTGACCAGACTAGACTCACTTAGAATTATTACTGCCTTCCTCCCAATTTGGATCTTACTTAGCCTCTTCCAGAAGAGGATTCCCATTCTACTCTATCAATTTTGACCGTAATTATTGGCCCTGGGTGACTCACTCCCCACCCACTACTTAGAATGTGACAAGGGCAAAGAAGGCATCTAGACAGAATACTACCAAAAATGTGAGGAGGGGAGATGTTGTTTTCAGATGAAGGAAGCTAGGAATGCTTCATGTGAGTGGTATATGAGCTGACCCTTGAAAGAAGATGATTTCAGAAAGGTGAAAATGCTCAGGGGAGGGGCTTCCTGGCATCATGAGTAAGCTTCATGAATCTAGGGAGATGGTTAAGACCAGATAAAATCAACAAAGAGCTAGTAGTCCAAAGTAAGTGATTCCAATAAGGATCTGAAAAAGTAACCGATGCTACATGATTTGCCATACTTGTCTTTCTTGCCTTTTTTTGCCTTGCAAGCTCATAGAGTAAGAGTTTCAGAGCAAGAAGGGACCTTGGAAGTCATCTAGTGCCGCTCCCTTCAGTTTTTAGAATTGTAATTGAGGTCCAGAGAAATTAGATCATCTGCCTGAGATCTTGAAGGTGGCTGTCTTATTGCTAAATTATCATGACTTTTTTTTTAGCCCTATATACGTAGACATACTTCATCTAGTCTTGAATGATTCATATTTTTATTAAATTGGGTGTTGGTGGATCTGCCACAACAGATATAAAAGCTATTCTATTTAAGTTATCATAGCCATGAGTCATCTTGCCTACTTTTTATATGTATTTTCTACCAATATGCCACAATTTCATTTTTCTACTCTGTGCTTGAATGTGATAATTGTATTTTCCTTTCTCTTACATTTTTTTTTTTTTCAGGAGCAAAGCATAAAGGCTTTCTTTAGTTTTTCTTACTTCAATAGTTAATAGCTATAGGAGCTAATAGATGCAAGTATTCTCTCCACTGGTGCAGACATAAAGGCCCCTGTGCTGACAGACTTAAAAGTATATAAATTCATATATGGAAGGTACTTCTAGTCTAGTTCCCTCACTGCACAAAAGAAGAAGAAACAGAGACTCGGACAGGTGGCACAATTCACCTTCTTACCCTTTGTGAACCATGTCCTTCTATGTTCTTTCACAGATGATCCATCTGCCATGCTGGAAGACTTCTCCTAGGTGGTTTCCTCTTCCTGAGTGCCAGTGGAACCCTCTGGCTCTCCATCCATTGTCCCACACTCTCTGCCTGTGAATGGCTCACCTCCTTTTTGGCTCAGACATTTCTTCAGGGAGATACCTTACACTGATTCCTGAGTGGTGGTCATCCTGAGAGATGCACTAGATGCCCATCATCCCTCTCTCCACTGCCTTTTGTTTCACTCGCAAATTAAACTTTTCAATATTGAGGCATCAGATATTTCATCCAGTTATGTTAAGCTGCTCTTAATCCTATTTTAACTTAATTGGAATGAACTAATGAATGGATCAATCCACTTACAAGTAATTCTTATGTGCCAAGTATGAGCTCGAGGAGACAACATATGTATATATTAGCACCTAAAGAATAGATTCAAGGTAAGTATAAGATAGCTAAATGTAAGTCAAATTGGAAGGGGAGGCACTTGCAATTGGGGGAGGTAAAGAAGTGCTTCATGTAGAAAGTGGTAGATGAACTCATGATGGAAAATGCTATCGGCATTCAGGAAAAGAACCATGGAGTCTGAATTTCACTAATGTGAAAATTTGTTTAATATGAATGTATATGTAGAGCCTATATCAGATTGCATGCTGTCTTGGGGTGGGGAGAGGAGAGAGAGAGAGAAAATTTGGAACTCAAAATCTTCTGGAGTGAATACTGAAAACTAAAAATAAATAAAAAGAAAAAAGAGAAGGGAATACTTGAGTTGAGTTTTGAAAAAGTAAGAGGTTCTAGGTAGCAAAGTTGAAGAGGGAGTACATTTCAAACACTGGGAAGTCCACTACAAAAGCATGGAGACAGGAGATAGGGTATTGTATGTGAGGAGCAGAGAGAAACCAGTCTGACTTAGCTTTAAGACTACAGGAAGGGGAGTAATATATAATGTGGCTGGTTTGAGTTGTATAGGACTTTAAAAGTTCAACAGAGGGTTTCTACTTTGTCATAGAAGTAATAGGGAGCCACTAGAGTTTGATGAGTAGGGGAGCGACGTTGTCAGACCAATGCTTTAAGAAAATCATTTTGTTGGCTGTATAGAGGATGGATTGAAGAGAGGAGGGAGACGAGACAGGAAGACTGGTCAGGAGGCCACTGCAATGGTCCAAGTGGGAGGTGATTAAGGATTAGGGTCAGTGGAGAGAATAAGATGGTTGCAGAGTTTGGAAGATGGAAATGATAAGACTACCTTCCTGTATCCCAGTCATCTTTATTTTGAAACCTAAATAAACCTGGAGAATTCAGGTAAGTTTTACTATATATATTTTCTATACAAAATGTGATCTTACAGCTTTTCATCATCACCTGCTCTATATTTGTACATGCTATTGAGAGAAAGAACTATTAAATAACAAATTATTGGGGAGATATTTGACCTTGCCCCCAAAATTTACACCACCAGGACCATCTTATCTAGATGGAGTTGTTGCCCTACTCAGCTAGAAAAACCTTACAAAGAGATTCTAGTGCATTAAAATCTGGCTCATTGTGTTTTAGTCAGCCAGGTCTAAATTGTCTAGATTGTCCTAGGCAGGGTAGTTTGGATAAGAGATAAGTCTCTTTGTCCAGAACTAAGTGGTCTGAATTACTTCCCCCACTCTTCTTAGATTGAGCCCACCTCTCATTATAATATTCATTCTTTAAAAAAATTCAAATTAATTTATTTAAAAGTTCAATTTTTAAAAGTTCCATATGTAAAGTATTGTTGTAATTACTCCTTCAGAGAGGCAACCTAAGGAATTGGTTAGAGAACTGGCCACTGAGCCAAGAATGCCTTGGGTCAAGTCCAGCCTCAATACATATCAACTATGACATCATATACTCTTGTTTTTTTTTTTAAATTTTCACAGTCTGTTGTAAAGAAGAATTTGAACCAGTGGGAGGAACCATGAGAAAGAAAAACCAAGACAACCAAAAAAAGAGAGCAAATAGTATGCTTTGATCTGCATTCAGACTTCATAGCTCTTTCTCTGGATGTCAACAGCATTTTCCATCATGAGTCTTTTGGAATTTTCTTAGGTCCCTGTATTGCTAAGAAGAGGTAAGTCTGACAAAGTTAGTTATTGTACAATGTGTACAATATTCTCTTGGTTCTGCTCATTTCACTCAGCATCAGTTCATATAAGTCTTCCCAGGTTTTTCTGAAGTCTGCCTGCTCATCGTTTCTTATAGCACAATAGTATTCCATTACATTCATATACCACAACTTGTCCAGCCATTCCCCAGTTGATGGGCATCCCCTCAATTTACAATTTCTTGGTCACCACAAAAAGAGTGGTTGTAAGTATTTTTGTACGTGTGGGTTCTTTTCCCATTTTTATGATTTCTTTGGGCTACATACCTAGAAGTGGTATTTCTGGATCAAAGGGTACGCACAGTTTTATAGCCCTTTGGACATAGTTCCAAATTGCTCTCCAGAGTGGTTGGATCAGTTTACAGCTCCATCAGCAATGCATTAGTGTTCTAATTTTCCCACATCTTTTCCAGCATTTATCTTTTTCCTATTTTGTCATGTTAGCCAACTGATAGGTATGATGTGGTACTGTACAATATTCATTATTCTCATTAATTGTTAACCAACCAGAGTTGATTGCTGCCCTCAGGAACCCCATTCTTCCAAGGACATATAAGCATTTTCCATGAGGGGTCTTTGACATTCAAGAGTGCCACTGACCTCTTTTATTAATAATTCACTAGCATAATTAATAAAATAATTAATTACCCAGAAACTCTGTTTCTTGAACTTTTTACATGTCACAGTACACATAGGGTACTAACAAGCTGGCCACCAAGCACAGTCTCTGTTCCTATTCCATTCTCACTCCCTCTACACTCAGGCTCTCCCTTAAAGGCTGGGGTGCTCAAGTTCTGTTCCATACCCACCCTTAAGCATTTTCTTGCCAAGTTCCAGAAGGCAGTCCTAAAGCTCCCAACCGCCATTCTCATCTGCTCTCATTTATTGCATATTCATTAAAGCCACCCTCCTTCCATACTTCCTGTGCTTTTAGCACTCAGACCAGTCTCCAGATGGCTCCAGCAAATGGCATATGCCAGCACAGTGGCACAGTGATCATTTGTTCCCCATTGGAAACTGGTGACAGGAGATGAGGAAGAAATCATCTTACGAAATAGACAGTGTTGTTTCTGTTTTCCTCTTTTAAGTCCTAGAACTTTGCAAGTTTCTGATAGTATCTGCCAGAGGACAACGCAGTCCCATAGCATCTTAGACAAAAAGACCTGGAGGAAATTTAACTGGCATAAGCCACACTAAGGCATGAGTGGAGTGTGGCACATTGAGTAATACAGAAGGGGAAAAATATGAAAACATGACCAAAAAAATAACCTTAAGGTATGATAAAGCTCAGTATATAAATGCCAGTTCAGGAATACCTATAAATCAAATGAGATCATATCTGTAAAGTGCTTAGCACAGTACCTGGAACATAATAGGTGCTGTATAAATGTTTATTCCCTTTCCTTCCCTGATAAGACCTTTCAGTGTTTGCGGACATCGTTAACAAGTCAACAAGCACTGACTAAGTGTATGCAAAGTGGTAGGCACTGTACTAAATGATGAGAGTGCAAATACAAGCAAGAAGAAAGTCAGCCCCTGCCCTCAGGTAGCTTTACATCTATAGGCAAAGACAACACATAAAACAGAACTGAAAGGAGGATGGGGTAGAGAAGGCACACTCCAATGGTGGTAAAATCCAGAGTCAGAAGTAGAACAGGGGAGAAGAGTGAAGGCTAGTTAGCCTGGGCTCTTCTTCAAAATGAAGGTTCTAGGAGAGGAATTCACCAATAGGAGGAGGGGGGATAGTAGGGTCAAAGGGGTCTTCCAGGGTGAGAAGCCAGATGGAACATGGGTGGAAAAATCTAGAGAGTCAAAGTGAAATTAGGAGAGGATTAGAAGCCATAAAATGTCCTATGCTAAGGAAATGTTCTATACTAAGTGGCAACATGGATAGGCCTTTTCTTTACTTTACAGGATAGATGTTATCTGGAAAAGTTAAGTAATGATGTGAATTTCCTTAACAAAAATTTTATTGACACCTTGTTTTTACAGATTATAGTCATTTTCTAATGTGACCTCTCCACCACTAAATATTCCTTGTAATAGTATATACAACATTTCTACACCAAAACTCCCCCAACTAAGAAGTTGTTGCTCAGTCATGTTGGACTCTTTGTTACCCCATGGATCATAGCGTGCCAGGCCTTCCATTATTGCTAAAAGTCTGTTCAAATTCATGTTCAGTGTTTCCATGACACTCTCTATCCATCTCATCCTCTGCCGTCCCCCTTTCCTTTTGCCTTCAATCTTTCCCAGTTGGGAAGTATATTTCTCATGATGCTCTATGAATTCAATCATTTCCCCCGCTGATTTGGATAATAAAAAAACAAACAACATTAATAAATGCAAAGCAACCTATTAGTAAGTTCATATAAAAGAGCCAAGCCAGGCAGGCTTCCTAGAAGCCAGGAGTTTGAAGCCAAACCTTGGTTGAGGAAGAAGAGAGAGAATTAGCTGAGGAAGAGAAGTTTAAAGTGATAACACAAGCAATGCACTGAAAATGGAAATTAGCAAGCTAAATTTAAAGTGTGGAAAGCAGAAACACTCGACTGTACCTGAATGCTTACTTTCCATGTAAAGGCTACTTGCCCAGTTTTCAAACATCCTGTGGTTCTAAGGTTCCTCAGTTTCTCAACCACAAACCCAGCCCCTCTCCCAGATGGTTGAGTGGGAGGGAGAAAGGAGAGACAAAGCTAAGCCCAGGGGACCTGTCTCTCATCTTTTATCTAGTTACATTCCTGCCTTTTCATATGTAGATCTGTTCAGTCAAAGGGGTTTTGGGCTCCCTTTTACCTTTTCTACATCAAATCATTCTAAATCTTGAATTGCAGTCAAAGGCTCTCCCTGGCAGTTTCTTTTTACTTTGGGCTTATTTGGGATCTGTGTCCTAAACTACTTATCTCTGAGCTGGTAGGTATCATCTTTCTGTCCCAACCACAAATAGTCTCTTCACCCTTGCTAGGCTAGTAAAATTAGGAACAGAGAAAGCTTTTTTTTTTTTGTTAATCCCAACATCCCTGGGGTCAGAGGCCTGTCTTCCTTTCCCTACACATGGAATGGAAAAGAGTGAGAAAAATAACCATGTAATAACATGTACCACTGGCAAGACAAAGTCATTAGGTCTGTTTTTTTCCTAATCAAAAGAAGTATTTTCTTATCAGATGAGCAGAGGAGTAGAACAATGATCTTTCTTCTTCTTGGACCAAAGATGGTTCAATTGATCATCTTTTCATTTTTTTAATCATTACCACTTTCATTATAATGAAAAACCCTCCCTCCTCCACCAATAGAGCTCTTTCTTATTATAAATGTAAAGGAGTGTGTATGTGTGTTTGTGTGTTGTTTTTGCCCGAGTAGGTTACATTATGTCCCCCATGGTCAATCTGGATGTGGTTTGAAGTAAGGCAAAAATCAGTATCTCTAGTATATCCTTTCCCCACCCTTTTCAAAGAGAGACTTTGGTTCCTGCCAGGAGAAGCAGGAGGTAGGGAGCAGAGGACTGGGTCAAATTATATCTGTTTGCTTCTTTATATATTGTTAGTCCAGAGGAAATAACTTAGATTCAAGGGAGAATCCCAATTGCAATTTCTTAATGGAAAAGGAGTGCTCCAAGCTCTATATCCAAGACTTGACCCTCTTCCTACTAAATGCCAGTTCTACAAAGAACACACATAGCAAAGGGCGAATAAACTCATGTATCCAAGTTAATAGCAAAGCAAAGATCAGAGAAAGTAGGTATGTATAGGAGAAAAATACTGGATAATACAGGGTGAAGAAGTTCTTCCATTAGAAGCAAGATACATCTGCTCAACTAAGAGAGTCTCTGATTTTACCTGAAGGGAAATCCCTCAAAATTTCTAACCTAGTGACGAGGGTTGAAAAAAGGAGGTGCAAATTCTGAGAACCCCCCACCAAAGACCAGAGTACAGACTCAATCATTCATGAAGTCAAGGTAGTAAAGGGTTATTGTTACACTTTTCAGGGGGCAGGAGTTTTTAGGGAACCTGCGATTTGGAAAGGGTACAGATAAAGTTTATATATAGGATACTCTACAGTATAATATGTACCAAATCTGCTAACTAAGTGATTCAGGGCAGGATTAGGAAGTGGTTAAGGAGTGGTTAGTTCTTAAGGGAACATGCATTTCTACTGTGCAGGTATTTTACCCAGAGTTCATTGGGAAATAGCCCAAAGTGGGGCTACATGGAGGTGTGATTTTAGGCCTGAAAAACCACTGTCAACTAATGGTCAGAGCTGCCTGAGAAATACCCAGGCTGCCTCCATCAATGTCTTGTTAGACAAGATAAACATAAGGGAATACACCTATGTCTAAGTCCAGGATACATATGATAGGCCAGTGAGTAGGAAATATTTTATAAGCCAGTACACAGTCAAGTTAACCAGTACACAGCTGGTTCACACTAATAAATTCTGTAAGTGTAGCTGGCTACTGAATCAGGAAGGGAGATAAATGTTTTGCTAGGGCAGGCTGTCCTTGGCCTGGGGAGAAACTACCAGGGACAATCTAGGGAGAAATGTGATTTTTAGAGAAATGTGATTTTAGAATTGGGGTCCAAGCACAGGCACCCAAGTACCCCACCAGTACCAATTTGGGGATAGGTTCACAATAGGGATAGCCACCATCTCGCATGTTGGCTTCTTTCCAGAATCTTTCTCTCCCTTAGTCACCTGAAGAGAAGTTAGAAATGCACTTTTCTCATGATTCCACCAGCCACTGATGTAATGAACTGTTGGATCTCTGGTATTGTTTGCAAAATATTCAAGGGTAAAGAAAAAGAGAGGAAGCCAGATCAAGAGGGTGAGAATGATGGTCTCCTTCCATCTTGACTTGATCTGGAGTTGGCAGAGCTGAGTATTTGAGAGTCTCCTCATAATGGTCATAAAAGCTAGTATTTATATAGTACCCACCTCGTGCCAGGCGCTGTTCTAAGCACTTTACAAGTATTATCTTATTTTATCCTCACTACAAACCCAGGAGATGGATTCTAGTATTATCCCCATTTTACATTTGAGGAAACTAGGGGAAAAAGAAGTTAAGTGACTTGTCTAAGGTCACATAGCTAGTAAGTGGATGAGGCTAGATTTGAACTCAGATCTTCTTGACTTCAGGCCCAGTTCTCTATCTACTGTGCCACTTTTCTGCCTCCATAAAGACTTCCATGAGGAATTTCCAAAAGACTGATATTTCAACCCACATTATAGCTGCTACCAAAGTGTTGGCTGGGATTGTGGCCATGCTTGTAGACTGTAGCAGACTGAGAGCTGAACTCCCCCTTCCCTCCTTGCTTCAGAGCTAGGAAGGACATTATTCATTTAACTGTCCTGTTTCTCCAAAGTCGCTTGCTATCTCTTCCCCACGTACATGGAGACTGAATCAATACAGTTGCCCAGTTGCAGTGAGAAGCATTTTGCACTGACTTCTGTTCAATGCCAATGAACTACAATGGTCAGTCATTCGTGGTTCCCTTCCACCATTCCCCTCCTCCTCCCTTCCCCCACCATATATACTTTTTATTTATTTTCTCGATACTGATTATACCATTGTTATATAAAAGCAATTAGTGACTGATCCTTGTTTGTGATGGATGTTGTTTATGGTGATAGAAGTTTAATAAAAGCACAGGCTGGATAAAAGTCATAGACGCATCCATCTGCTCAAGGGAGAGGAGAGAGCGTCATGGTTTTTCCTGGGACATCACAAGCTTAGGATCTGCCTATGACAGTTTTCCTTAACCAACCTGAGGTGATAAGTAGAAAAAAATAATAAACAGGGAAAGATTAGGAAGTCCACAAGAATTGAAGAATTCGATAAACTAGTAAATGAGATACTTTGAGAAAGGTCTACTATTTTGGAATTCCTTAGCAGAACACTCTTAGATTCCTTTACTCAGTATCTCCCTTTATTTCTAATTACATGTAATATGCCTATGTTACACAGCACTCTCATTAGGTTCTTCCATCTTGTAGTGAGGGAAAAAACCATTTCCTTCCTCTTTTATTTGCTTTCACCAAGGGGAGGCCAGAGCAAAATCTTTTTTTTTAATCATTGATAGTAATGGGCTCTTTTCTTCAAGCCTTCTTATAGAGAGAAGGACCAAAGCAAAACCTCAGAAGCAAGTGAGAAAATTCCTTGTCCTGGCTATTTCATGAAAGGAGAGGCAAAAGAAAAGCTTTTTTTTTTTTTGAGTTATGGAAGGAAAATTCCTTCGATGACTTCCCCATCTTCTGCAGGTGTAGTGAGTTTCTTTCCCGGCAGACAGAAAGGAAGAGAAGCAGGAGAGATTGCACATAGATGAGCCCCAAGCTCTGATGAGCCAACAGCTATAGAAAGTTTCTTGTGAAATGTAAAGTTGCATCATGCAAACTTGACTTTACATAAAGAATTCTGAAAGAAATTTGCATTCCAAAAAAACACTTATGTTAACTCTTCTGTATTACATTATGCTCTCTGTTCCTGTCCCATGGCTCCCTGCTCTGTGACCTCCAGACCTCCCCCAAACCCCCACAAAACATCAAAGTGAAAGCAGAAGAATAGAGGAAAAGAGACCACCACCATAGCCAGATGGGGACCTTGTCTTGAGACTTCCAGCAGGGAGAGAGGAGATCTGCCAGTATGTCCAGTTTTCTTTTCTGTCTGTAGCTAGTCTGTTTTCCTCCTTCTGATCGTGTTTCTCTGTCCCCCTACCTCTATGTGTCCTTAAACTATGTGGCAGCCCCCTCCATAGGATCCCTTTGCTTTCTTCCTTTCTCCCTCCCTCTTTTCCCCACATCCTGGCAAATTTGCATTATGGAAAAATCACTCTTTATGGAATTTTGTGGAACAATCCATTTATGTGTAAAATGAGAACTGTTTGTATATAAAATTGTCAACAAAACATTCAAATAGACATAGAAGACATGAGCTGCACTGATTTCATTACAAGAAGAAGTAATGTTGCAGTGATATGGCTAAATGTGTTTGAAGGATATTGCATCAGTAGCTTTATTTGGATCCACTGAAGTGAAGAGAAAATGGAGGCTAGAGATCAATGAGGGAACTTCTGTCACAGTTTAAGTGCAAATTCTAAAGAGGTAAATTATAAAAAACAGGAAGGAAAAGACCATCACATTGACTGAAAAAATTCAATTCTACTTTTGCTAAAACTGAACAAAATCTCAGGCTTAGCTTAATAAATGTTGGATTGAATTACCACATTGGTTAGAGCGAGATTGAACTAAGACAAATGCACACTTCATCATTTATATTACCACACTGGGAAGTTAAAAAGGTAATTGTTAGGGGTAAAGACTTCACTTGCATATGGTCTGAATATGTATATGCGCATAGACCATATTATAGCAGGGGTTCTTAAACTTTTTTATGTCATAGACCTCTTTGGCAGTCCAGTGAAGCCCTTCTCAGAATGTTTTTGACTACATTCACAATTAAATGAAATACTGAATTTCAGTTGGAGGTTAATGAAAATAAAGATGTAAAAATTTCCCATCCAAGTTCTCTGAAATCTATATACAGATTCCTTGGGTGTCTGTGGTGGACAACCAGTATCCTCACGTGGCTTGGGGAAAGCTGTGAAGAAGAAAGACACAGGCGGGTGGAAGAAGATAGGGCAACTCCATTTATTGATCTGAGGGTCAGGGTATTTAAAGAGAGAAACTGCAAGTCTATACGACAATCTACTCGTCTCTGTCCTTGTAATTTGGCCAGTCTTATTGTCTTAAAGAATGTTAGTCTAAAGGGCATCATCTATTTTACATATCCCTTGTATTCTGTAGTTCTCTTGTTTATCTCACAAAGACAGCAATACCCAGGGGGGCCTGGAGAGCAATTCTGGATGATAATGAGCATAGTCTCAGAGAACAAGTTTTCCTGAAGTTCTACCCTGAACTTGCCACTGCACGCATCCTAGCCCTCAACAGGTGTCCATGGACTCAGGTTAAGAATTCCTACCTTATAAGAAAAAGCTTTTACAGTGGAGGGAAGAGTGGGGAGTTGATAGGGAGTGAGTGAAGCTTACTCTATCAGAATTAGCGCAAAGAGGAAATAACATACACATGCAATTGGGTATAGAAATCTATCTTACCCTATAGGAAAGTAGGAAGGGAAAAAGATAAGAGAAAGGGGCAGGTGATAAGAGGAAGGCCAGATTGGGGAAGGGTATGATCAGAAGCAAAACATTTTTGAGACAGGGTGAAAGGAAAGAAATAGAATAAGTGGGGGGGAAATAAGATGGAGGGAAATACAGTAAGCAATAGTAGCTGGAAAAAAAATTTGAAGTAAGTTTCTCTGATAAAGGCTTCATTTCTCTAATTTATAAAGAACTGTCACATTTATAAAAATAAGAACCATTCCCCAATTGATAAATGATCAAAAGACATGATCAGTTTTCAAATGAAGTAATCAAAGCTATCAACAGCCATATGAAAAAATACTCTAACTCACTATTGAATGGAGAAATACAAATTGAAATAATTTTGAGGTACTACCTCATACTTACTAGATTAGCAAATAGGATTGAAAAGGAAAATGACAGATGTTGGAGGGGATGAGGGAGAAAAGAGACATTAATGCATTGTTAGTGGAGTTGTGAACTGATTCAATCACGCTGTAGAGCAGTTTGGAACTGTGCCCTAAGAACTATAAAACTGTACATACCCTTTTACCTAGTAATACCACTAATGAGTCTGTATCCCAAAAGAGATAAAAAACAAAAAGTAAAAGGACCTATATATACAAAAATATTTACAGCAGCTCTTTTCTAGGGGCAAAGAATTAGATATTAAGGGGATGCTCATCAGTTGTAGAATGGCTGAACAAATTGTAGAATGTGATTATGATGAAATACTATGGTATTACAAAAATGATGAACAAGATGCTCTCAGAAAAACCTGGAAACACTTGCATGGGCTGATGCAAAGTGAAATGTGCTGTGTACAAAGTAATAGCAACCTTGTAAGATGATCAACTGTGAATAACTTAGCTATTCTCAGGAATACAACAGCCCAAGACAACTAACTTAACTTTTTTGGACCTGTTCCCTTATAAAAATGAAGGGGTTGGTGTAGATCAGGGGTTCTTAAACCTTTTTTGTGTCATAGACCTTGTAGTGAAACCTATGGATACCTTCTCAGAGTAATGTTTTAAAATATATTTTACACACACACACACACACACACACACACACACACACACACAAATGTATATATACATGTATAATTGTAAAGGACAAATAATATAGAAATAAAGATCTAATTTTGTGCCCATCTAATTTCATGGACTCCTAAAATCTATCCATGACCCCCTTTGGGCTACATCATTTCTGAGGTTCTTTCAAGCTCTAGGCCTTAAGCTGTTTTTCTAGTACAGGAATAAGTTTGCCATGACCAACATTATTTTTATAATAATATTATTAATATGTTATTGTTAACCTGTACTATATAGTCTTAATCCCACTGTAACATTATTTGATCATCCATTTATACAATAGTTTTTTCTTATGGAACTGCCCATCTATAGTATTATTTCATTTACATCTGTGTTTCTGCAGAAACAATCACAAAATGAATGAAATAAACATTAAGAATATTATGCTTGGAGTGCTGGCTTGGTGGAACTGGAGGCGAGGTGGTTGTGGAGAGGAGACTCAGAAGTCAAGTAACTGGCTGGGAAAATGCCCAAAAAAGGGAAAAAAAATAAGACCATAGAAGGTTACTTTCTTGGGAAACAAGTGTCTCCCCCTACCCTTTTGGATCAGGAAGAACAAGGCATACTGTCAGAGGAAGTCAAGGCCTCTGCCTCCAGGGCCTCCAAAGGGAACTTAAACTGCACTCAGGCAATAGAAGAGCTTGAAAAACAAGTCAGCAACTTACTAAAGGAGAACCAAAAAAATACTGAGGAAAATAGCAGCTTTAAAAAGAGGCTAACTCAATTGGAAAAAGAGGTCCAAAAAGCCAATGAGGAGAAGGAGGCTTTAAAAAGCAGAATTAGCCAAATGGAGGAGAAGGTCCAAAAGGTCACTGAACAAAATAATTCATTGAAAGAGAGAATTGAGTTCAGGGAAATGAATGACTATGAGATAAACCAAGCAGTTAAAAAAGAGAACCAAAAGTTTGAAAAAATGGAAGATAATGTGAAACATCTCACTGGAAAAACAACTGACCTGGAAAATAGATCCAGGAGAAACAATTTAAAAATTATGGGACTACCTGAATGTCATGATCAAAAAAAGATCCTAGACATTATCTTCCATGAAATTATCAAGGAAAACTGCCCTGATATTCTAGAACCAGAGGGCAAAATAAATATTGAAAGAATCCACGGATCACCTCCTGAAAGAGACCTGAAGAGAGAAACTCCTAGGAATACTGTGGCCAAATTTCAGAGTTCCCAGATCAAGGAGAAAATACTGCAAGCAGGTAGAAAGAAACAGTTTGAGTATTGTGGAAATACAAACACGATAACACAGGATCTAGCAGCTTCAACATTAAAGGACTGAAGGGCTTGGAATGGGATATTCCAGAGGTCAAAGGAACTGGGATTGAAACCAAGAATCACCTACCCAGCAAATCTGAGTATAATACTTCATGGGAATAAATGGTCATTCAATGATATAGAGGACTTTGAAACATTCATATTGAGGAAAAGAGCAGATCTGTATAGGAAATTTGACTTTCCAAGACAAGAATCAAGAGAAGCATGAAAAGGACTTAGGATATATATCATAAAAGGATTCATTTGGGACATTTCTCAATTTTTGAAAATAATTTGTGAGTATAGATACTTTTTTTTTTTTTTAAGTTTGATAGAATTGTCCTGTGAATCCAGCAGAACCAGCAATTCTTTTTCCTTTGGTAGTTCCTTTACAATTAAATTTATTTCCTACTTTCATATTGGGTTATTTAAGATCTTAAATTGGTCTTCTAATAGTTTGGGTATTATATATTTTTGAAGGTATTCCTCTATTTTTTTGTGGTTTTAGTTTTGTCAGCATATAACTGTATATAATGTCCTGATTATTATTCTCTATTTCTTCTGGTGTTGCTGTGGTTTTTCCTTGTTGATTTTCTATTTCATTGATTCATTTTTCTGATCTTTTTTTTAAAATTTAGATTAGGTAATGGTTTATTAATTTTGTTAGTATTTTCAAAAACCTAGCTTTTAGTTTTACTTATCATTTCTATGGAATTTTTATTTCTAATTTGTTTATTTTACCTCTAAATTTTAATATCTCTTCTTTTGTGATTATTTACATTTGTTTATTTGTTGGGTTTCTATTTTTTTATTGAACATACATATCCAGTTAGTTTATTTTGCATTTTTCTATTTTGCTTAATGTATATTTGTAAAGATATTTTTCTCCCAAGGACTGCTTTAGCTACATCTCATAAATTTTGATACGTTTTTTCATCATGATCATTTTATTTTACATTGCTATTGTGTTTATGATTTGTTCTCTGATTCACTAATTATTTAGGATTTCATTTTCAAGTCTTCATTGTGGTTTGTATTTTTTGTCTGTGGTTCCTGAACCAATGACTATTTTTATTGTATTATAGTCTATAAAGGATAGATTAGGTATTTCTGCCTTTTTGTATTGGTTTTTAATACCTCTATGCCCTTGTGCATGATCAATATTTGTAAAAGCTTTTTGTGATGCTAGGAAGTATGTATATTCTTTTACATTACCATTTAGAAGATGTCAAAACTCTTTAACCTCTAAATTTCCCTAGCAATTTTTTCAGTTCCATATTTTCCCTTATGATTATCTTTCTGTTAGATTTACCTAAAACTGATAGAGAGCTCCCATCACTGTTGTGTTACTATCCATGTCTTCTTATAGCTTGGATTTCCTTTACAAATTTGGATGTTAAGTCATTTGGAGTGAATAAATGTATTATTGAGAGTGAAAAAAAGAAATGATGAACAGGAAGACTTCAGAGAGGCCTGGAAAGACTTATCTGAACTGATGCTGAGTGAAGTGAGCAAAACCAGGAGAATATTATACACAGTAACAGCCACAGTGTATGAAGACCGTTTCTGATAAACTTAGCCCTTCACAGCAATGCAAGGAACTTAAACATTTCCAAAGGACTCATGATACAAAATGCCATCCACATCCAGAGAAAGAACTAAGGAATCAGAACGCAGAATGAAGTGGACAATTTTCACTTAAAAAAAGAAAGAGATGTACATTACCAGGCAAAACTATTCTTTCAGCTAGTTTTTTTTTTTTAACTCTTTTGAGGGGAGAAGACTTGGTGTGTTTGTTCATTGGGATGTATCTCCTTTTTCAAAACAAATATAATGCAAATATTTAAAAAAACAAAACAAAAAGAATATTATGCTTGGAATAATGATGGATCCATACCCTAGCATGATTCCTCTCAGACTGATGAAGCCATCTGATCCATTAGGAGGAACTGATAAGGAAAACAATAATAACATTTCTTTGTCTTATTTAGGAATTAAAAAAAGTTGGAGGGAAGCACAAGCATGGAATGATATGATTTTATGAGAGAAAATGAAAAGAAGGAAAGACCACAGGTAACTAATTCAGTGGCTAAAAAAAGAGGAAAGACAAAGGAAAGAAATATTTTATATTTCTGAGCCCTGTATAATCTCAGTTTTACTTTCTTCTTCTGCTGGCTGTGACAGTTAACTTTTGAAAACAATCCAGAAAAATTCTGTAGCAGAAACCAAACATTTAGTTCCCTTTTTGCTTCCAGTAGACGTTATATTTAAAAGTGAAATATAGTTAACAGTGATAAGCCTTATACTTTTTACAAGAAAGATAAACATAAAGATTTTAGTTTTTCTGAGATTCAACATTACAAATGTTAATGACATCTGTGTTAGGATTTACAGTGCCTAGTTTACGGAACTTAGACAAGACAAATCCCAGAGCAGTGGTTGGGAATAATTAATAGAATTCTTGCATGTCCCATGGGTTCACATGGTAAAATTCCCTAAGACTAAGGATCTCATTTCCTCAGGAAACTTTAATTAAGTTTTAGACAGATATACTACTAAATTTAAAAATTGTAATTTGATTTCAAGTAAGACAGCTTAGCAAATGTACTAAAATAGCAGTGTGATAAATAGTTTAAATAAAATAATGTTTTAGTAAAATAAGTTTACATTTTTGACCCTAAACCACTCAACAATTAACCTCTAACCCTTGAATCCCCAATGCTTAAGTATTATGTTCTGCAGTCAGTATCAAGAAATGTTTCACAAAAAGTTCAAGAATTGAAGACAAGGCTTCTTGACAGAACCTCGCAAGGACTTATTTTCATAGGAAAACCAGTAGCTTCCTGCTTCAAATGATTATTTTAGTAGAAAATGAATAATGTTACACGTGGTGGTGGGGTGTTGTTATTCAAATAATTCTTGTCATAAAAGTATTCTGACATGTACAGCATCTGTTCCACATCTTATGCATGGGGGCTCTAGCAAATTTCGATGTGCCAAAGTCGCTGGCAGAACATTGTGATGCTGATAACCACAATTTTCTGCTTTTAAAAGTCCAAAAGGATTCAACCATGACCTTGGACAGCGCCCACTTCTTATTGCCTCCAGGAGGACAAGGTAGATTTCAGTTTTATTCATAGATTTGAGCATCTAGGTCAGTAAAAACAACAAAAATTATATTTTATGTTGAAGATTTACCTATAAACTGGGTCTTTTTTGAGAGTGGATTTTTAAGAGAGGAATCCTAATATTAATTTAGGTTTTATGATAATACATCTAAATCTGGAAGGTGTAACAGATCAGAAATCTAGTCCAATATCTTATTTTTATTTTCCATTGAGGAAATTGAGGCCCAGTGAGTATGTGACTTGTTTAAAGTCACAAAAGAATTTGAACCCAGGTCCTTCGACACTTAAGCCAGTGCTTTTTTCACTGTACCCTTTGTTTCTACTGAATCACTGGAACCTCTTCTGATTATCTTATATTTATTGGTAAGCAGCTATTACTGGGCTTACAAATCAATTTCTAGTAATCAACAAGTCCTATGATTCATACAGATGAAACCCAGATAAACAGGCCTCACCATGTGTCTTTAGTTTGGTTCTTTCTCTTTTGTGAGCACAAATTTCTTAATAAGTAATTTTTCCTTCTTTCTTAAAATATATTTTTATTTTATTTCCCAATTACACGTAAAAACAATTTTAACATTCATTTAAAAAAATTTTTGAGTTTCAAATTATCTCTATCCTTCCCATTTTTCCCTGCTACTTGAGAAGGCAAGAAATTTGATATCGATTATACATGTTAAGCAATGCAAAACATTTCTATATTAGCCATGTTGCAAAAGGAAAGATAAAAAAGGAGGAAAACAAAGCTTTTTAAAGAAAGTATGCTTCTATCTGCACTCAGTGACTTCTCACTGAGTTCATCAGTTCTCTTCTGGAGGTGAACAGAACTTTTCATCATAGGTCCTTTGAAATTGTCTTGGATCATTTTTTTTTAAAGGATTTTACTTATTTATAACATGCTTAAAATTTTTTTTGAGTTCCAAATTCTCTCCCTCCTCCCTGCTTCTCCCCTAAACACTGAAAAGGCAAATAATATGATATCAATTATACAGGTGAAATCATGTAAAACACACATCCACATTAGCCATAGTGCAAAAAAAAAAAACCAACAAAAAAACCCTCAAGAAAATTGTATGTCATTAGCTCTCTTTCTATACTTTATTAGTTCTCTTTCTGGAGGTGGATAGCTATTTTCATCATAAATCCTTTGGAATTGTCTTCAATCACTATATTGCTCAGGGTAGCCTGTTTTTTCAGTTGATCATCACTGCAACATGGTTGTCACTGTTCCCAGTTCTTCTCACTTCACTTTGCATCAGTTCATATAGGTCTTGCCATGTTTTTTCTGACACCCCCAATCATTTCTCATCACACAATAGTATTCCATCATGATGACATGTCACAATTTATTTAGCCATTCCCCAACTGAGGAGCATCCCCTCAATTTCCAATTCTTTGTCACCATGAAAAGAGCTGCTATAAATATTTTTGTACAAACTGGCCCTTTTCCTTATTCTTTGATCTCTTTGGGGTACAGATACAGATACAAATACTGCCATTGCTCAGTCAAAGAGCATACACAGTTTTATGGCCCTTTGGGCGTAGTTCCAAATTATTTTCCAGAATGGTTGGACCAATTTGCAACTCCACCAACAGTTCATTAACTTACCAGTATTTGTCATTTCTGGTGTGATGTGGTACCTGAGTTGTTTTAATTTGCATTTCTCTAATCAATAGTGAGTTGGAGCATTTTTTTGTATGACACTAGATACCTTTGATTTTTTCTTCTGAAAACTACCTATTCTTTTCCTTTGACCATTTATTAATTGGAGAATGGCTCTTATTTTTGTAAATTTGACTCCATTTCCTATACAGTTGAGAAATAAGGTCCTATCAGAGAAACTTGTAAATTTTTTTGATATTACTTCATGTATCTTTTAGTAAAATGTAATTTCCCAGATTATCTCTTTCAATGAGGTCTAATTTTGTTTTTGCATTTCTGAGATCATGATTGCCACACCTGCTTTCTTCACTTTAGCTGAAGCATAATAGACTCTGCTTTAGCCCTTCATTTCAACTCTGTGGGTATGTCTTTCTGTTCCAAGTGTGTCTCTTATACAAACATTTTGTTGGTTTCTGGTTTCCAATCCATTATCTTATCCATTTTCATTCTATGGGTTAAATCATCCCACTCACATTTGCAGAGTTATGATCACTAATTGTGCATTTCCTTCCATCCCATTTCCCTCTGTTTCTTCTTCTCCCTTTTTATCCTGTCCCTCCTCAAATGTCTGCCTCCTCTAATCCAGCCTCTCCCTTAAAATCCCCTCCTCCATATCTTTTATCCCCTTTCCCTCCTATCTCCCTATAGGTAAGAAAGATTTCTATACCCAGCCGAATGTACGTATATGTCTATATGTATGTATGCATATAAACACGTGTGCATATATGTATATGTGTATCTAATTCTTCCTTCTTTGAACCAATTCTTACAAGAGTGAAGTTCAAGTATTTCCTGCACCACCACCCCATTTTCCCCTTTACTATGAAAGCTCTTCCTTGCACACCTCCTTTTTGTGAGAAAATTTGCCCCATCCTTTCTCTCCTTCCCCACTCACAGCGCATCCCTCTTTCTCACCTCTATATTCTTTTTCTGGAGATCATGTCAACATTATCAACTCATACCCATGCCCTCTGTCTATGCAGACACCTTCTAACTATCATAATGGTAATAAGTACATAGTAACTGCTTCTCTTTTACCCAGGAACCCTAAGGGTCTTCCTCTCCCAGTTTGATTTTTTTTTTTTTATTAAAGGGTCCATCTCATACTACAAAAAGTAACTACTTAAAGAAGTCTATTCATTGAAAGGATGTGTCTCACTCAAAGTGAGAATTTGATAAGACCTAGCCTAAAATGGCCAGGGTCTCACATTGAATCCTGGGCCATCTCCAGTCATCCTGATGAATATCTGGCCACTGAACCCAGATAGCTCTGGAGGAGAAAGTGAGGCTGGTGACCTTGCCCTCCCTCATTCAAATCAAAGTCAACTGCAAGTCATGTTATCATCTTGATGTCATGAATATCTTCGAGAATGAAGGACAAACACAACAATAGTAATAAAATTCTTAGAAATTAAATGCATCATATTCCCACATAGGAATGTCAACAGTTTAACTCCATTAAGTCCCTTATGATTACTTTTTCATGTTTATCTTATGCTTCTCTTGAGTCTAGCGTTTGAATGTCAGATTTTCTATTTAGCTCTTGTCTTTTTATCTGGAATGCTTGGAAGTTCTCTATTGTATTAAATACACATTTTCCCCCCTTAAAGGATACTCAGTTTTGCTGGGAAGGTTATTCTTGGTTGTAATCTTTACTCCTTTATCCTCTGAAATATGATATTCTAAGCCTTCCACTACTTCAACATGGAAGCTGCTAAATTGTCGGTGATCCTGGCAGTGTCTGCATGATATCTGAATTATTTCTTTCTGTCTGCTTGCAGTATTTTCTCCTTGACCTGGAAGCTCTAGAATTTGGTTATAATATTCTTGGGAGTTTTCATCTTGGGATCTCTTTTAGGAGATGATCTGTGGATTCTTTCAATTTTTATAGTACCCTCTAGATCTAAGATAAAGAACTAAGATAAGACAGTTTTCCATGATAATTTCTTGAAATATGAGGTCTAGCCTCACTTTTTGATCATGCATTTCAGGTAGTCCAATAATTCTTAAATTATTTCTCCTTGACCTGTCTTCCAGATCAGTTGTTTTTCCAACGAGACAATTCACATTTTCTTCTTCTTTTTCATTCTTCAACTATGTTTTATTGTTTCTTAATGTTTTGTGGAGTCATTAGCTTCCATTTGCCTAATTCTAATTTTTAAGGAATTATGTTTTTCAGTGAGCTTTTGCACGTCTTTTTTCATTTGGCCAATTCTGCTTTTAAAGGAATTCTTTTATTCAGTGTATTTTTGTGCCTCTTTTACCATCAGGCCAATTATATTTTTTAAGGTATTATTTTCTTCAGTATTTTTTTGTTCCTCTCTTACCAAGCTGTTAACTCTCTTTTCATTATTTTCTGGAATAATTCTCATTTCTTTTCCTAATTTTTTCTGTTACTCTTATCTCTTTCTTTAACTTTTGTAGGAATTCTTCTTGACCTTGGGTCATATTAACATTTTTCTTTGAGGTTTTGCTTGTAGCTGTTTTCACATTGTTGTTTTCTTCCAAATTTACGTCTTGGTCTTCCCTACCACCATAGTAGCTTTATATGGTCAAGTTCTTTTTTTTTTGTTGTTGCTTGCTCATTTTCTCTTGACTTTGAACTTTATGATAAAGTTGGACTCTGCTCAATGGGACATAGGGAGGCACTGTGCCAAGCCATCAGACTTTTTTGTGCTGCTGTTTTCAGAGCTAGTTCTGGAGGTCTGTAAATTTTGGGTACTATTAAGTTGATGTAATTTGGGGAGAAGTCTGGGCACTGCGCTACTGGACTGCACTCTGATCTTTACCCAGGAAGGGGCCCTGCTCCCTGCAGCCACGAGTACTAATACTCCTCCTGGCCCTGGAACTATGACCAGGTCCCCTGCTTTCTTGTAGCTGTAACAGCTAGTGTTCCTCTTGGCCCTGATATTGTGACCAGGGCCCCCGTTCTTCTGTCATTGATCACAAGTACTTCCATCCATCCTGGAAATATAATACAGAATTATTTAAGGACAATAGAGTTGACAATCAGTGCCAGCTGCACCAAGTGTCGAGGGTTCCCTGTAATCTCTCTCTGACCAGTTGTCCAAACCCCTTACTGTTTCTGGGCTGAGAGCTTTGGAAGCTGCTGCTGCTGCTGTTCTGACTACCTCCGCAGTCCACTGCTGGTGCTCCTCTTGCACTTTGGGCCTGCACTCACTCTGGTTTTACAGATTTCTCCTTCAAACTTCCTAAGTTGTCTTATGTTGGAAAGATGTCTCTCTCTGACCTTTTGTTGGTTCTGTTGCTCCAAAGTTTGATTTGAGGCATTATTTTAAAGTTGTTATGAGGGGAATGTTGGGAGAGTTCAGATGGGTCCTGGACTATAATCTGTCATCTTGGCTCTACCTCCAAATAACTCATTTCAGCACAGCATTTTAAGGTTTACAAATACTTTCCTCCTATAATAAACCTACAAGGTAAGTAGAATAAATAATTTTTTTTTAGCCCAGAGTAGATAATTCTTGAGCAGCTAAGTGGTACAGTGGATATAGTGCTAAACCTGAAGTCAGGAAGACCTGAGTTCAAAACTGACCTTTGACATTTACTTGCTGTGTGACCCTGGGCAAGTCATTTAATTCTGTTTGCCTCAGTTTCCTCATCTATAAAATGAGTTGGAGAAGGAAATGGTAAAGCACTCCAGCATCTTTGCCAAGAAAACCCCAAGTAGGGTCATGAAGAGTGGGACATGACTAAAACAACTCAATAACAACAATAAAATGTAACTCTCAGAACTCTCATTCCCCTGATAATCTGTAACTCTGCTGTGATTTGTATCTTAGACAGTTATCTGGGGCACTGAAACTTACATGTGGCCAATATGTCAAAGTCAGGAAATGAACTTAAGTTTTTTTTTGACTCAGAGGCCATCTCTTTCTCTTTTATATATTACATAGCTTCTCTGTGCAAGTATTATCCTTTACAGATAAGGAAAATGAAACTTGGAGAATAAATGATTTGTCCACAATCCCTTAACTAGTAGGAGCCAGGATTAGGTATCCTGTCTCCAGGTCCTCTTTGCACTACACAATCCTGCATCTAACGTGGTGGCATATATGCTAGCCAGAACATACAGATATGATAAAGTGACATATGCCCATTATATAAATACACAAAGTATCTGTCTTTTCACGATATGAGTATGGTATGGGAAGACAACTTCTATGACTGCCCTGACACCACATGGAAATCTTGAATTTAAAGTTGATATAACTGGGTACTTCTTCACCTTTGTTTTTGTTGATAAATCCTGGCCAGTTGTTCAGACCCTGAATAAGCTTTATCTAGGTAACTCTTGTTTAGGCTTCTTTAGGTTCCTAAAGTTTTGTTTTACTTAAGAAGAGTAGGACAACAAGGGAATTGCTGAGGAGTCAGGATTTTAAAGTAAATTGTCCTGTTGTTCTACTGTCTCCTGAAGCTTGTTTAAAACCAAAGTTCAGAGCTTTAGAAGTGGAATGGACCTTAGAGGCAGGTTAATCTAGTTGTTGTGGGCCAGACCATAGGAAATGTCAGAGATGAGATTTGAACACAGGTTCTCTGACCAGAACTCGTGCTCTTTCCACTGTACTGTCCTTTCTGTCCTCCAGACATCTTCCCCAAATTCTCCCATCTCAGTAAAGACATTGATCATTTTTCTCTCCTACACTTGGAGTTTTGACTCTTCTTCCACTTATTCCATAACATCCAACCAGCTATGAAGATCTGATTTTTCTCTGTATGTTCACTGTTATGAAAGGAAATCCAGTTTTATATATCATATTTGTATAGAGCTGCCTGTCATTAGAAAATTAGCTCCTTCTTTGTATCTTGAGTACTTAGCATGGTGTCTGGCATATAGCAGCCTTTCATAAGTATTTTTTGAATGACTGACTGACCTCAGTGCATAGAAAGACAGTATGTGACTAAATGCCATGACTTGTACAGATAGAATATACCATGAGTTTATAAGAGAGAGGAAAAGAGTTATGTCATTGTCATTTGCTTTCCTAGAACATATATCACATTCTTCTTTCACCATCCTTTTCTCTTACCTCCAGTTCATGTTTTTTCTCTTTTAAGATGTGGCTTAAAAAGTTTCTCAAAGCTGATTGACTCTCTAAATTATCCCGTAATCTTTAGCACTTTGATATTATATAAAATTTATCATCTTGGATTTGTCATATATTTAAGAAAAGCCAACATATATGTAAAGGGGAGGTGGGGGCCCATGTATGGAGAGAGGACCTTGTATGTTGAGACAGCTGTCCTTGTGTGGTTCAAGGCAGGCTTTAATTCCTGCCAGAAGTGGAAGCAGAAAGTTGAAGCTGAGGCTCCTCAGAGAGAGGAGACACTGGACTAGAATCTATTTGTTCCTTTAAATACTACTCTTCCACAGAATATAATCAGGTTTGAACTAATTTCTGATTGTTCTGTCAATTTTAGGGGGTAGAGGGACCCCAAGCTCTAAATCCAAGGCTTGACCCCTTTCCCACAAAATACAAGTTCCACAAGGAATACACATAACAAGCAAATAGACAAGAAACTTATTTACCCAAATCATAGCAAAATAGGAACGAGAGAAAGTATTTATAGGAAGATATATACCATACAATATAGAATGAAGGAGCTTTCCCATTGGGAGCAAGATACTTCAGTTTCAACCAAGGGAAAATGTCCTAGATTTTAGCCAACGGGAAACTCTCTCGACATAATGGAGATTACCATCTCCATCATTTCTTCTCCTTGATAATTTCATGAAAGATGATGTCTAGGCTGTTTTTTTGATCATGCCTTTCAGGTAGTCCCATAATTTTTAAATTGTCTCTCCTATTTTCCAGATCAGTTGTTTTTCCAATGAAATATTTCACATTGTCTGCTATCTCTTTATTTCTTTGATTTTGTTTTATAATTTCTTGATTTTTCATAAAGTCATTAGCTCCCATCTGCTCCATTCTAATCTTTAAGGACTTATTTTTTTCAGTGAGCTTTTGGATCTCCTTTTCCATCTGGCCAATTTTGCTTTTTAGGGCATTCTTCTCCTCATTGGCTTTTTGGACCCCTTTTGCCATTTGGGTTAGTCTATTTTTTAAAGTGTTATTTTCTTCAGCATGTTTTTGGGTCTTCTTTAGCAAGCAGTTGACTCGTTTTTCATGATTTTCTTGCATCACTCATTTCTCTTCCCAATTTTTGCTCTACTTCTCTTACTTGATTTTAAAAATCCTTTTTGAGCTCTTCCATGGCCTGAGACCAATTTATATTTTTCTTGGAGGTTTTGGATGGAGGAGCTTTGACTTTGTTTTCTTTTGTTTGCATGCTTTGGTCTTCCTTGTTACCAAAGTAAGATTCTATAGTCTGATTCTTTTTCTAGTTTTTGCTCATTCCCTAGCCATTTACTTGACTTTTGAGCTCTTTGTCAAAGTAGTTCTCTGCTTCCAGTGGGGGTGGAGGGTGTACTGTTAGCTGCTAGATCCCCCCACAATCCGTGGGCCTAGAGTTCCAGAAACAGTGGTTGCAGCTTCCCCTGCTGCTGCTGTGGCTGCCATGGGTTCCTCTGCCACCTCCCCTCTCTGCCACCTTGGGGCTAGGGCTGGACCACTCCACTCTCCTGTATAGGTTCCACAGGCTTTTTCCACTGATCTTCCAATTTATCTTCAGCGTTTTGGGGTCATGAAGTCTGGAAACCACCACAGGTGCGAGAGATTCAGCCCCACCAGGGACTGCTCAAGTCCCCTCTGTGCACTCACGGCCCACACTGGACTGCATTCTGCCCCCAGCATGGTGTGATAGACACTTCCTGGCAACCTTCCAGGTTGTCTTGGGCTGGAGATTTGCTTCACTCTGTTATTCCGTGGGTTCTGCAGCTCCAGAATTTGTTTAGAGCCATTTTTTACAGGTATCTGGCTGGGCTTGGTGGGAGCACACTTGAAAGTCCGTGCTGTTATTCCACCATCTTGACTGTTCCTCCATAATTTCTTCATAGAACCTTATAACTACCTGAAGTGGGGTTGTCCTCTTCCATTTTCTCTCTTGATGCTCAAAGAAGAGCAGAGTCCCAAAAAGGACTGGTGAAGGCTAGAGCTTTCTTACCTCTCACCAACTCTACCTTGCCTCTCATAAAGGCAGGACCTTTATCTCCACTAATAAAGAAGGAGTACCATAGGAATGGCCCTTGGGATAGGGATTACATATGAAAATATACGTTTATAAAAATAGATAAGTTAGGGGCTTACTATTTACATCACAACAATACTTATTTCATGATGCTTTTAAAGTTCCCTTAGTGTATATACATGTATGCATAGATCATTAGGCAACATAGTATTGCAAAGATGAAAAGCCAAGGAACAAGGACTACTTCCTGATCCAGCTACTATGCAATCTTGAGTAAGTCACAAGCTCTCTGGGCCTATTTTTCTGTAAAATGAGGACATTAGACTACATAATCTGTGAGTTCCCCTCCAGCTCTAATATCCTGATTCTTTTTCTTCTTATTTTTTTTCTAACATCTTAGGCTGACAATTGAGTTGTGAGGAAATCAACCATACCCCACCCATCTATGTCCATATGTTTCTAAGTAGTTGACCTGAAGGCATACTGAAGGCTAACTCTCCATCAGCAGGTCTGCTAGGTTTGAACTCCACCAACATCATGCACCACACTTGATAAACTGATTGCCTGAAATTTCATTATTAAGCTGTTCTACTCAGTTCTGGATACTCAACACCTCAACTCCTTCAGTCTCTTCTTCCCTCTGCATAAAGGACTGAAGGATGGAGCACTAACCTGGTCCCAAAGCTGGGATTTGAACTTCCCAACTCATTTTCCACTTTCCATTAACAGCTCTGCTTGGTTTGAATTCCTGGAATATCAGGCTCCCTGATGGCCCCTTGCTCCCTTTCCACCTTCCTTTTTATGTGTTGTCTTTTTCCCATTAGATTGTAAGCTCCTGGAGGGTAAAAAACTTTTTTGTTTCTTATTTGTATCTTGGGGAGTGGAGCCAAGATGGTGAAATAGAAGGACAGACTGCTCTAGCTCCCCCCCTGCCCCATAGCCCTTAAAATACCTGTAAAAATGACTCTAAACAAATTCTAGAACAGCAGTCACAAAATGACAGAGTGAAACAGATTTCCAGCCCAAAACAGCCTGGAAGGCTGACAGGAAGGTTCTATCTCACTGGGCTGTGAGTGGAGCACAGTTCAGTGTGGGGCCTTGTGGCACAGACAGGACTGGAGCAGGCTTCAGGATGCTGAATCATGGGTAGCTACTGTGGGTTTCCAGATTTCTCAACCCACAAATGCCAAAGACAGCTTCAAAGGTCAGTAAGAAAGCTCTTTCACCTCGATGAGAAGGAAGTGCAATGTGGCCCCACCCCAGCCCCAGTCTCAGGGTGATAGCAGCCACTGTGGCAGCAGTAGCCACTTTTGGATTCTTTGGCCTAAAGACTCTGGGGGAATTGAGCAGCTGATCTGGGTCTCAGTCCTTAATTGGTCCTGGGGTAAGGAGAGCTGGGGGGATGGGGAGGACTGTGGAGAGGGAATCCTACTCATAGTTCCCGGGCAGAAAAGAGTGCTTTTGGTTGCTCACAGACCAGAACACAGGCCTTGATTGTGCCACCTTGGAGGAACTCAGAACTTACAGGTCCCTAGAGATATCTCAGAGAACAGTATATCCTCCACTTGGCAAAGGACTCAAAAGTCAAGTAACTGGCTGGGAAAATGCCTAAGAAGGGGAAAAAATAAGACTATAGAAGGTTACTTTCCTAGGGAAAGGTATTTTCTTCCATCCTTTTGGATGAGGAAGAGCAAAGTATACAATCAGAGGAAGACAGAAAGGTCAAAGTTTCTACAACCAGAGCCTCCAAAAAAAAATGCAATGGTCTCAGGTCATGGAAGAGCTGAAAAAGGATTTTGAAAATCAAGTAAGAAGTGGAGGAAAAACTGGGAAGAGAAATGAGAGCAATGCAAGAAAATCATGAAAAGCAAGTCAACAGCTTGCTAAAGGAGACCCAAAAAAATGCTGAAGAAAATAACATCTTTAAAAATAGATTAACCCAAATGGCAAAAGAGGTCCAAAAAGCCAATGAGGAGAAGAATGCTTTAAAAAGCATAATTGTTCAAATGGAAATGGAGGTTCAAAAGCTCACTGAAGAACATAATTCTTTAAAAATTAGAATGGAGGAGATAGAAGCTAATGACATTATGAGAAACCAAGAAATTATAAAACAAAACCAAAAGAATGAAAAAATGGAAGACAATGTGAAATATCTCACTGGAAATACAACTCACCTGGAAAATATATCCAGGAGAGATAAGTTAAAAATTATGGGACTACCTGAAAGCCATGATCAAAAAAGAGCCTAAACATCATCTTCCAAAAATTATCAAGGAAAACTGCCCTGATATTCTAGAACCAGACGGCAAAATAAATGTTGAAAGAATCCAACAATCACTTCCTGAAAGAGATCCAAAAAGAGAAACTCCTAGGAACACTGTAGCCAAATTCCAGAATTACCAGGTCAAGGAGAAAATATCGCAAGCAGCTAGAAAGAAACAATTTGAGTATTGTGGAAATACAATCAGGATAACACAAGATCTAGCAACTTCTACGTTAAGGGATCAAAGGGCTTGGAATACGATATTCCAGAACTCAAAGGAACTAGGATTAAAACCAAGAATCACCTACCCAGCAAAACAGAGTATAATACTTCAGGGGAAAAATGGTAATTCAATGAAATAGAGGATTTTCAAGTATTCTTGATGAAAAGACCAGAGCTGAATAGAAAATGTAACTTTCAAACACAAGAATCAGGAGAAGCATGAAAAGGTAAACAGGAAGGAGAAATCATAAGGAACTTACTAAAGTTGAATGTTTACATTCCTACATGGAAAGACAATATTTGTAACTCTTGAAACTTTTCTCAGTATTTGGGTAGTTGGAGAGATTATACACACACAGACACACACACACAGATATATAGATAGAGGGCACAGAGTGAGTTGAATAGGAAGGGATGATACCTAAAAAAATAAAATTAAGGGGTGAGAGAGGAATATATTGGGAGCAGAAAGGGAGAAATGGGGCAAATTATCTCTCATAAAAGAGGCAAGAAAAGGCTTTTTCAATGGAGGGGAAATGGGAGGAGGTGAGAGGGAAAAAGTGAAGCTTACTCTTATCACACTTGGTTTAAAGAGGGAATAACATGCACACTCAATTTGGTATGAAAATCTATCTTACACTACAGGAAAGTAGAGGAGAAGGGGATAAATGGGGTTGGGGGATGATAGATGGGAGGGCAAATGGGAGGAGGGAGTAATTAGAAGCAAATACTTTTGGGGAGGAACAAGGTTAAAAGAGAGAATAAATGGAAGGCAGGATAGGATCGAGGGAAATATAGTTAGACTTACACAACATGACGATTATGGAAGTCTTTTGCAAAGCTGTACATGTATAGCCTATATCGAATTGCCTGCCTTCACAGTGGGGATGGGTAGGGAAGTAGGAAGGGAGAAAAGTTGGAACTGAAAGTTTTAGGAATGAATGTTGAGAATTGTTTTTGCATGCAAATGGGAAATAAGAAATATAGATAATGGGATATTGAAATCTATCTTGCCCTACAAGACAAGACAGAAGATGAGGATAAGGGAAGGGAGAGGTGTGATAGAAGGGAGGGCAGATTGGGGAAGGGGTAATCAGAATGCACGGCATTTTGGGGTGAGGGAGGGGAGAGATGGGGAGACAATTTGGAACTCAAAATTTTGTGGAAAGGAATGTTGAAAACTAAAAATAATGAACATTAAAAAAAAGAAAAAGAAAAAAGAAAGAATTCACTGATCACCTCCTGAAAGAGATTCCAAAAGGAAAACTCCTAGGAATATTGTAGCCAAATTCCAGAGTTCCCAGGTCAAGGAGAAAATATTACCAGTAGTCAGAAATAAACAATTCAAGTATTGTGGAAATTCAATCTGGATAACATAGCAGCTTCTACAGTAAGTGATCAAAGGGCTTGGAATATGATGTTCCAGAGGTCAAAAAAAGCTAGGATTAAAACCAAGAAACATCTACCCAGAAAAACTGAGTGTAGTACTTCAGGGGAAAAAACAGAATTTCAATGAAATAGAGGAGTTCTTATTTGTATCCTTAGTGCTTTGTATAGTGTTTATGAAATGGAACTGAATCTCAAACTTTACATGTCCAGACCAAAACTCATTATTTTCCCCAAACCTACTCTTCCTAACTTCCTTAGTTCTATAAGTAGTTCCGTTATCCAGCTTGAAAACCTTGGAAGTACCTTTGGTTTTTCAGTTTCCCTCACACCTGATATCCCATTAGTGTGGCCCATGCTGGAGTTAGGAAGAACTGAGTTCAAATCTGACCTCAGACACTAACTTATATGATCCTGGGTAAATCACTAACTTCTGCTTATCTCTGATTCCTCATCTGCAAAATAGGGATAATAATAGCACTTACCTCCCAGGGTTGTTGTAAAGATCAAATGATAATTATAAAGTACATAGCACAGTGCCTGGCACACAGTAAATACCACAAACATTATCTCTTCTTTTGATTATTCTCATTATGCCTTGTTGATTCTACCTCCATAGCATCTTGGATGTATCTCCTCTCCACTTACACTTATGGTTCCATGGACTATTTTGATAGCCTCCTAACTAGTCTTGCTTCCAATCTCTCTCTGTTACTACCCCATTAGCCACAAAGCTGCCAAACTGATATTTCTAAACCATAAGTCTGATGGTTTCAATCCAATGCTGAAGAAACTCTTGTGGTTCCCTCTTGACTCTAGGATAAAATACAAAGCCCTTGACATTTCGACTCTACCCTACCTCTTACTTTACATTAATCCCTTCACATACTTTAGATTCAGATCAAACTGGCCTATTCATTACTTGAACACTTTGATTTATGCCAGGAACTCTACCCTTATTCTAAATCTTGGAGTCCTTAGTGGCTTTAAAGGCTCAGCCTGTGCCACCCCCTAGCCCACATAGCCAGATTCCTCTGAGTGCTACTGTCCTTTCCCCCACCAATTGCTTTGTTTTTAGTAAGTCAGTCAACAAACATTTCATGCTTATTATGTGCCTAGCACTGCGCTGAGTGATGGAAATGCAAATAAAACCAGAGTCCCTGCTTCTCAAGGAGTGTTCCAATAGAGGAAGACAACACATAAAAGGGAGCTGGAACGGGAGAAGAAGGAATCCCGGGATGCATGGTAGAAAATGTCCAGTGGATGTGAGTGCAGCCTGAAGAGGGGATGAAGACATTTTTGGCCTGAATCTCTTCTTTATATTGGTGGTTCTGAGAGGAACTGGCCAATCAGCAGATGAGGACATAGGGATGGAGGCTGCTTCTAGTGTGAAGAGGTTTCTATGGCCTGCAGTGGTGAGTCAGTGATGCAGTACATTCTGTATTTATTGCTGAGTACGTCTTGTTTCCTTCAAGAAAATATAAGCTTTTCAAGGCGAGGTTCTGTTCCATTTTTGTCTTTATATGCACAGTGTCTGGCTCGGAGTAAATGCTTAATAAATGTTATTGAATGAATTAATGAAGTTAATTGTATATATTTTAGTTTCTCCGGCTCAATAGTAAATTCCTTGAGGTATTTTTATGTATTTCCTTGGTATTTACCTATTACAGTGGAGCTCAGTCAAAGCTTGTTGAATGAATCAACTCAGTTCCTAAATGGTTTAACAATGAATAATACAAATGGCATTATATTTTTCGGGTGAGGAAAAGAGGTTAGTTGAGACCAGAAAACATTTTATAAGATTTACGACTGCTTTGAAGCAGCGTGGCTGTATCCTGGATGGAGATCATACTGGAGGAAGACCTGAATTCAAACACAACTCTGATTGATTCTTGAAGAGGACCAAAATGACACCATCATGATAAAGTCAAGTTTCTGTGGCTGATCAGACCAATACTAGCTGGGAACGCTCTACCACAGATATCCCGTGTGAATATTTGGGGTGGATACTCCAAATTTGCACATCCTATGTTTCCTTTGAGTTACTTCAATTCTGCTTTGCTCATGCAGCACAGCACCCTTTCTGGTGCGGGCATACCATGCTGAGCGCTCCTGTGCCAGTGTCTCCCATGTCCCACAATCAATTCCAGTTCACACTTGAGAGTGTCCTTGTATCACCAACGTTACAGAACAAGGGCTGATATGCATTGGTAGAAGTTTTTCCCCAAGGAGGTCCCTCCCTAATACAGGTGAAATGAAAGGTGGGGGCACAAGTCAATTATTTAAATATAACGCCTGGTTTTTCTCCAATCCCTTCATTTTACAGATAAGAAAAGTGAGGCCAAGACTAAGTGACTCACTTAAGGCCACAGAGGTAAGTAGCAGAGTTAGAATTTGAACCCAGGCCTTTCTCCCTCCATATCCAGACCACTTTCCACTTAACTTTGTCATTTCACTGAATCAGCAAATGGAAAAGGCCCTAAAAGGGCCCGCTCCCATCTCTGGATCGCCCATTAATGTGGAGAAAGGAGAAGAAATGACCAAGGCATGTGAGAACCTCTTTCTACAAGACCTTTGCAGGAGTCAATACCTTCCTTTCCTTCTGCAGGCCAATATTTTTCATTTGGGGGAACACCTAAGGGCAAGGAGGTGGCACAGTATGCAGGGCACCTGGCCTGGAGGCAGAAGACCTGAGTTCAGATTCAGCCAAAGACACTTACTAGCTGTGTGACCCCATCTCAGGTTCCCCATCTATAGAATGAGCTGTAGAAGGAAATGGCAAACCACTCCAGTATCTCTGCCAAGAAAGCCCCGTGGGCCACAACAGCCCAGGAACTGATTTGGCAGACAAACAGATGAGGACCCAGAGAAAGAAAGGCTAACCCACGTGCCCAAAGGCACCAGGTTCCATAAACAGCGAGCAGGTCCGACCTGTGACCAGGTAGGCATTTATGTGTGCCAGGCACCCCTCGGGCACAGCACGCCGCCCAGGGCGCAGGCTTTCCTTTCTTGCCTCCCCTTTTCAAAGAGAACGTATCCTGGTACTAACCATCCTTTCCGCAGCGCTTTAATACCTCATTGTATCCCCCTACCAGCCTTGGAAGGTAGGAGCTATTATGATCGGTCCCGGGTTTTACAAAGGAGGAAACTGAGGAAGGGTTGACGCGCGGCCCGCCGCGCCGCAGCCAGAAGGTGCCCGAGACAGGACTCGATCTCCAGGCTTCCGGGCGGCGGGCGCCGCGGCTCCATGAAGTGCCCACTGTGTGCCAGGGTCTGTGGCGCACTAGGCCTGGGCCCCACGCTCGGCCAGGGCACCTTCTACTATCGCTTTTACAGGCGGTACCAGGAGACCCACCGGCACACCACCTACGTTAGGAAGAAAGGCACAAGCCCCGCCCCAAATGGCGTCGGGACCCTCCCTTCCTCGCTCTCGTCCAACCCCACCCTTTGCAGGCCTAGGGGTGGGCGGGGACTCCGCGGCTCGCCCCGCCCCCCGCGCCTCGAGGGCGGGGTGGGTGTGCTCTGAAGTTGTCGCGCACGCGCCGCTGTGGAGGAGGCGGTTGAGGCCGTAGTTGACTGGAGAAGGAGGTGGCGGCGGCGGCGGCGGCGGGGGGCGGGGGAGTCTTGGGAGAGGCTGTGAAGAGTCACCTGTGAACGAAGGGCCGCCCGCTGCGCTCCTGGCTCGGCGGGTCCGGATCGGGGTCGGCTTCGAGCGGGGGCCCGGGCGGCGGCTGCGGCGCCTCCTCCTCCTCCGCGGAAGCCCCTCGCACCGTCGGAGAAGGGCTCGCGCTGCTCCCGGGGGAGGGCGGCCGGGCGGGGACGCCGCCAGCCGCCGGCCGCTCTCAGCCCCTGCTACCGGGAAGCTTTCGAGCCTCGCTGACTGCCGCCGGGCGTCCGGCCGGGTAGGTGCCTCCGGCGGCCGCGAAGAGAAACTTTCCGAGCTCTTCCTCCGGCGCGGGGAGCCGTGGTCCTCCCCCCTCCCGGGCGGCGGCGGCGGCGGTGTCGGCCGACGCCATGTTGGGGTCTGGGGAAAACGGGGCTCCCGGCTCCCTCGCCGCGCCTCGGGTCGGGCGCGCGGGAGCCCTGCCTGTCGTGGGGCCGGGGACCACGGGCCGAGGGGAGGGGGTCGGCCACCGAGGCTTCCGCCCTCCCTAACCCACCTCGGCGCCTCGGGTCCGGCCCCGGACCTCCGGCTCCCCGCGGTGGAGGCCCGAGCGCGCGCCCCGGGACCCGAGGCCGGGGAGCCGATCTCAGCCGGGTCGGAAAGAAGTGGCCCCGGCGTGGCCGGGGCGGGGGGGCGGACGCCTCCGTCCAGGAGTCGGCTCGTTGGCGCCCCGGGGTCTCTCCGAGGCCGATGGTGGTTCCCCGACTTGATTTCTTTGGAGGCTTTTAAAACTCAGGGTGTTGTTTGCCAGGCTCTGCCCTATTCCTGTTGTACGTTTGACTGTAGAGGAGCGTACAGATTGCGATTAACCAGGGACATTACCTGTATATTTTTGCTGCATATTATTGCAAATTACGTTAAAATGATAGTTGGGTTTTTTCTTATACAGTCGGAGATAGCCTAAAGACATTTAGACAAAAAAATCAGCATGTGTAGACCTGTCGTCCTCGAAATAAAGTGAAGCGAGTTAAACACCGACAAGTAATTTTTCACTAGTTCTGGGAGCTGCGTGTGTACCGCATTCCTAGTTCAGTATATTTGCCCCTGTTGTGGCCTTTGGTCTCTTTATAGGGAGTTGAGGTTATTCAGCATTACGAAACCCTGGGTTAATTTTTCCTTCGGAAGGCGCTGACAACGATGGGATAAAACTATATTAAACATTACCTTTGTATTAAACGATACTTACCATCAGTCACCAATTTGCTTAAAAATAAAAAAAAACCCAACTGAAATAGGATATTTAAATAGGGTAATAACACTTAAGGATTTAAGTATCCTTAGAAATAATCCCTAAGAAACAAGTGGTCATAGAGACATGGAAAGTAGGGGAAGAAGCCATCTGGATCTGGTCCAACTCCTCATTTTACAGATGAAGAAGCTGACCTGGGAAGGTTGCAGCTTGCCCAAAGTCTCAAAGACGGAAGGCAGAATTTTAATTTAGGTCCTCTAATTCCATAACCATTGCTCTTTCCATTGTTCTACACAACCTGATGTACTGAATGAAAATTTTTTTAAGGCATCATTTTGATCAGAAATGTGTTGCAGTTCACCAGAGTTTTGAGAATGAAATTGTTTGCTCTTTTTTCGTGTATGTGTTATCTTTAACTGAATCTTAGTATCTCACAGTAGTTATATTTAGAAGGTTGTGGAATGAAATGATTGACCTTTGAAACTCTTGTCACTCTGTGTGTTAAATACACTTAATAGTTTTTTCCCTTTTCACTCTGTCCAATTGCTTCAAGATTTGTGTCCACAGTAGTATGAAAATCAGCTACCAAGTATTAGAGCCCCTTCTTTAAATGCAGACCCTTTTCCTAAGATGCTCAGTTGAAAGACCAAAGGTAGGATGCCAGATCCTGGAGTGAAATGATTGAGAACTTTTAAAAAACCTAATTACATGAATTAGTATGTCAATAGGGCATAGCCACAATGGCATTTCTTAATCAAGTCCTGATAGTATTTGTGTCCCTCTGTCTTTTCCATGAAATGGATGAAATCAAAGCTAAAAGAGGGCCATCAGTGATGAATACCAGGAGTCTGAATGGTGATGTCCTTACTAAGTACAGCTCAGTTTTAAAGAGTTAAATACAAATATTCACACTAACTTGAAAAAAATTGGGCAATGACTGGGACAAGGCCTGTAATGCCATGCTTTCTAATGAATAAGATTGTTTTTGTATTACTGCTGTAAATCCATATTTTTTTGTATAGATAACAGGCTGAACTTTACTATTATTATTGTTGAGGACTAGAAGAGACCTTTGATTTCATTGATATCATGAACTCCTGTGTGAGAAAATGCCTTCTCTTAAAGCGGGTAGACACCTTCTCTGAAACATAAGAGTATAATAGAGTTGCCTAGATTCACAAAGTAAGTGTGTTAGAGACAGAATTTATATCCAGGTATTCTTGGCTTCAAGACTGACTATCTCTTCTTCTGTCTCTCTTTACCAGTATTGGAAATGAATAAATCAGACATACATACATAGATTTTTGACCATGTGACCCACTGTTGAAAAAACAAAACAACTGAGGACATCTCTGCTCTAGGACTTGATAGATTCTTCATCCTATAGAATGTGCTTCCATTTGTTAACCATATTTTACCTTTTCACAGCCTTACTGAAAACCCATCTTTCCTGATTGAAATCAATTCTCCCTAAACGTGTTTTAGTTTACTTATTAATCCTCATCTCCTTGAACATAGGAGATATATCTTGTCTGTATGAGGAATCCTTAATACTGAATACTATGAACTCAGTGAAATACCATTAGCTTTCTTCCAAAGTTGTTTTAAATGCATAGACATACTCAGTCTATTTGGAAACTTTCAGAAGACTAATTTGGAATTTCTTTGGATGACTTGGTGATTCAATATTAAATTGCAGTTACTTAAATATTTGTAGAAGTCTTGTAGGTATCAAGGAAGGTGTGGTTACTTAAACTCAACTCTACACCACTAACAAGGGAAATAGCGGATCTCCATAATGATTGTATAGACATCCCTCACTAAATTTGCCCTAGCCAACTTCATTTCATAATTCTATACTTAGGAAATAATCAACCTAACAGTGTTGCTATAACGGAGACATCAGATAATCAGATGATCAAGTCACTCTGTACCCTCTGGAGAGTAGCCTGTTTGGAGTTTTTAATAATAATAAGCCTAATCAGAAATGGTAGCTTTAAGACTTGGGGGAGGGGGGGTGAGAAGCTTATCAAATCTTGGAGGGGTATCACCCCTTGGGCTGTTGGAGTAGGGCTCCCATCCTAATTGTCAGGGACATCAGAAAGAGGCATGTGTGGCACAGCTCATTCTTACCGTTACTTAGTACCTAGAACAGTGCTTTAGTAAAAATGCTGGTTGAATTGAATGTATTGAATTTTTGAGTTAGTCATGTATTGAATGTTTTAGTTATGTATTAGAATGTATTGAATTTCTGAATTAGTCATATGAAAGATAGTAGTAGATGTTTCATTAAAGCAGTTGTAGAATGAGCTAGAAGGAATACAGTTTTACAAACTAAAGAGAAGAAATACTTTGAAAGGCATGTGAAGTTATAGTCTTCAACAATGCAAAGTAGCCACTGATAGATAGTAGTAGTGACAGTAATAGATTCTCACATTCTGTTCAGTGATAGAATCACCAGAAAGTTATGACTTAAATTGGACAGAATTCAAAGATAGGCTACGTAAATCTACTGAAACAGTTCTTGATGAAAAGGCGAGTTAAATTATTGGTTATTGTAGAAGGAACAAGTGTGACCCTTATACATTGATCATGTGTAGTTTGGACATCATACTGTGATCTTTGAATAAGTCTGCATTTTTGTTTGTGACTAAATACTCAATACTCAATAAAATTCTGATGATTGCATGAAAGGCATTTTAAGTGATTCTCATAATTTTCAGCAGTCAAAAAGTTTTGATTTTATCTTGTAAATAAGTAACAAAAGAAGAGCCAGTGTACTATAGCGGATAGAGGGTCTGGGACGGCCTGCTTCTGACACTTCATCTCAGGACAATTCACTTAACCTCAAACTCTCAAAAAAAGAATTACAGTCTTTTTAGATTGGGAAGGGACTAGAGTAGCCAGCTAGTCCAATGTTGACCTTAAGCTCTTTAAAGGCAAATTAACAAAAAAAAAAAGTGATCTTTTTGAGGGGGACCAGACTTACAATGTCCTGGCACAGGGAAAATTTCTGTGGATGCTGATCCTACAATTCATCTATAACTTTTAGGGTTAGTAATTCATAGAGAAGAGAAAACTTGGGAAATCATAATAGCTGTCTTCCTGTATTTGAATGGTTATGTAGTTCCCCAGGGATTAGACTTGCTCTTCTCTGTTTGGCAGAAGTCAAAACTGGGAGCAATGGATGAAAGTTGTAAGGAGGAAAACAGGTTTGATGTCAGGAAAAAAAGTGCCATAAGAAACTTTAGATCCTGTATAGTCCAACTCCTCATTTTGCAGATAAGGAATCTTAGACCCAGAGAAGTTAAATATCTTGTTCAAGGTCACTCAAGCAGTAAAGAGCAGATGAGGGATTTAAAGCAAGGTCCTCTTCAAAATGTGTTGCTGTTGCTTTCTACTGTAAGTGTCAGGAAGGTAGTAGATTTTCCTTATTTGGAGGATTTCAAGCAGAGGCAGAATGACCAGTTATGAGGTATGTTGTAATGGGGGAGTTGTTTCAGCACCTCTGCGTATAAGAGGCAAGAGGGATAGTGGTGGGTGTTTTTCCTAGCTCTCATGTATATCCCATCTGCATCTGAATCCTTCTCTTCACTCTTGACCACCATGCTATTTTAGGCTCTTTTCACTTCTTCCTGGACTATTGCATGACTCCTAATTAGTCTCCCTGCCTCCAGTCTTTCCCCTCCCCATTCCATCCTCTAAACATCTTGTCAAATTGATATTCCTAAAGCACTATTCTGTGTCTCTCCTTCCCGGCTCAAGAAATTTCAGTGGTTATCTTTTGCGTCTAGGAGGAAACACAAATCTCTCTGTTTGACTTTTAAAATCCTTCACAGTCTGGTTCCAGCCTAACTTTCTAGGCTTTTTGCTCATTGCTTTCCTTCATCTACTCTGCGTATTTGCTGTTTCCCCATACATGGCATTGCATCTCTGTGTCTCCATGCCTTAGCACTGGCTATCCACTATTCCTGTAATACAGTCACTCCTCAGTTCTACCTTTTAGTATCCATAGCTTTATTTGTAGTTCAGCTCTGGTCACTTTTCTTTAGGAAGTCTATTCCGATCCCTCAGTTGTCAACTAATGCCGCCCATTGTGTACATGTATTTTCCCCAGTAGAATGTAAGTTCTTGGATAGCAGAGACTGTTTTGTTTTTATCTTTGCATTCTAAGTGTTAAAGATGGTTCATTATGGAACACGGTAGGTATCAACACAGTATACAGTAGATATTCAATAAGCACTTATTAAGTGCTTTCTATATACCAGGCACTGTGCTAAGTGCTGGGGATGCAAAGAAGAACAAAAGACGGTTTCTGCCCTCCTAGAGCTCACAATCTAATGGGAAAGACAGCATGCAAAGAACTATGTATAAACAAGCTATATACAGAGTAAATAGGAAGTAATTAACAGAGAGAAGGCACTATAATTGGGAAAGGCTTCTTATAGGTAGAATTTTAGCAGAGACTTCAGGGAAGCCAAGAGGCAGAGATGAGAAGGAAGAGCATTCCAGGCATGAGGAATGTTTCTCTGTCAACAGAGAAAATGTCTAGAACAGAGAGATGGATTGTCTTGTTTGAGAAGTAGCAAAGAGGCCAGTGTCACCGGATCACAGAGTATGTGGGGAGGCAGAGTGAGGGTGGGGGAGCTGTAAGGTATAAGAAAATTGGAAAGGTGAGGGGAAAGGGCTGGGTTATGAAGGACTCTGAATGGCATACAGAAGATATGATATTTGATCCTATAAGTCAGAGGTGTCAGACACACTAGTTTGCCACATGCTGCTGACAACACTCTTGAGTGGGGGGCAGAATCAAATTAAAATGTAATTGGGAAATATTTAACAAAATAAATAAAAATAGAATAATATAGACAACATTACATTTTAAAATTAAATCAGTATGTTGAGGGTCCTTAAATGATAAGGAACCAATTGAGTTTGAGTTGTATGTGTGTGAATGGGAACGAGAGAGACAGACACAGACAGACTGATATGCATGGTTAAACTTTCACGTTAGAAAAATCACTTTGGCTGCTGAATGGAGGTTAGACTGGAAATAGGGAGAGACTTGTGGCAAGCTGACCAACAAGCAGGCTATTACAGTAGTCCAGGTGTGTGGTGAGAGGGGCCTGAACCAGAGTGGTGGCAGTATCAGAAGGGGGAGTATTTTGGAATCAGATTGAATGTAGGGGATGAGAGGGAGTAAGGTGCCAAGGATGACATTTCATTTGCAAGCCTGGGCAAAAGTAACAAGTGCTCTTAGAATTGAATTCAAGATAGTACATTAAGTTGAACTTTGAAGTGAATAAAGTGGAGTCACAATCAGGAAAAGGATGGAAGGTAGTATATGTTGTGGTGAGTTTGAAGAATGGGTTTAAAAGTGAGTCAGAGGCAAGTAAAATTAAAATTAAAGGATTAAAGGTAAAATGTTGGAAGTTCTAGAACTTATATCTGCCTGTTGTATGACTTAGGAGAACAGGCATGGAGAAAAGGATAGATGTAAAAATTTCCACACATTTTAAAGTCATGGGAAAACTATTTAAAAGAAAAAAATATATAGTAAGTTAGATGGAGAGATGGAAGGACAAGAAAACTATCATCTGAGAAGAATTGCATAGTTTGTGATCATGGAAATGAAACAATTTGGGTTTAAGGTATTGTCACCTTCTTGGAAGTAAAGTGAAGATAGAGATCATGGGAGTTACCTTTGGACTGGTGTACTAGGGAAATTCTCAAGGCCCAAGGGCAGGAGATTTGGTGGAGAGGAATCCAGGTGCTGAACTTCTTCTGAGGTGATTTAAGTGGCTTTGAAGATAGCAATACCTAGGACCTTGACAGCTTGAGATAGTGTTCAAAGTAAGTTGCAGAATGATGGCAGCTGAAGGAAGGCCTGGAAATGGCAAGGGGACAGGATCATAGGATGTTAGGACTGGAAGGAAGATCATCTTCCTCCACTGTAGCTTGGCCCTCTTCACCCCCATTTTACAGATCTGGAAACTGAGGCTCAGAGAGGTCAAGTGATTTGTCTTAGATTGGAATGGAGAAACTAGGAGACAGGATTAGACTGAATATTTACTGATTATGGGATGTATGCTGGATGCCTTACATCAGCCAGTCAGTAAACACTAAGCACCTGTTATGTGCCAGGGAATGCTAAGTTCTGGGGATACAAAGAAAGGCAAAAGATAGTTTCTGCTCTCAAGGAGCTCAGTCTAATGGAGAAGATGACATGCAAACAGTTTATTCATAAGCAGGTTAAATAAGGAAGTAATCGAGAGGAAAGGCACTAGAAATAGAAAGTTTGGTATAGGCTTCATGTAAGAAGGTGGAATTTTGACTGGGACTTACAGGAAGTCAGGAGGCAGAGATGAAGAGGGTCAGAATTTCCACTTGTAGAGGACAGCCCATAGAAAATATCTGGAACTGAGAGGTGGAGTATCTTGTCTGAGAAACAGCAAGGAGACTAGTGTTAACTGGATCTCAGTGTACTCAGAGGTGGGGCCTTGGTATAAGAAGACAAGAAAATTTGGGCTTTGGGAGGGCAGGTTATGAAGGGCTTTGAATGTCAAATAGAGGATTTTATATCAGCTTTAAAAAACAATTACCAAGATAATCTTAAAGCACAGGTATATAATTGGTGCTCTGGTATCTGACTTTCAGTGTTTGGTATAATGTGTATAATGGCTGTCGTTCCCTCACTCAAAAATCTTCATTGGCCCCCTGTAACTTCTAAGATAATTCCTCAGACTGAAATTTAAAGCTTTTCAAAGTCTGTCTTCAACCTGCCCACTCCAATTTTATTTCACAGAACTCCCCTTCACACTCTTTTAGTCAAGCTGACCTACTTTCTGTTCCCTAAACTCTATTATTCCAATCTCCTTTATTATTTCCCACAGCCTGTCTCTTGGTGCTGGTATTATAGTGTACTCCCTCCTTACCTCAATATCTTAGGAGCCTTAATTTCCTATAAAGTTTATAGTCCAGCTCTTTCTTGGTCCTCCCATTTGTTATTCTGTCCTTTTTCAGATTATCTTGTATTTACTTTCCTCTGTGGATATTTTTATCTTCCCCTCACCCATCATTTAAAAACTCCTTGAAGGCAGTGAAAATAATTAAGTTGGTAAAAATATTTAAAATTGAAAAGAATTTAGATTTATGTAGGACTCATCACCAAATCCCAAATCTAGAGAAATAACAATAAATTAGAATTTCTGATATTGTAAAATGACTGTAAATCTTCATTTTGCCGTAGCATTAAGCTCTCAAATTGGCAGAAACAACATGACTTTTGCTTTGGAAGAGTAGTAATTTTATATGACAGTTTAGCTCCTCAGCTTCTCAGTCTTTATCCACACAAGATATACACCTTATTGTTTTATTAATTTTATTTTTCAGAAGGACACTTTGAGGATTTACTACTGAGGTATTAAAACTTGTGTTTTAATTATATATGAATACATGTTGCTAAGTCATGCTGCTGAGAAATGACAGCCTGTACATAGTTGGTGGAAGGAGCAGCTTACTGGAATAAAATAAATGCTGTAAACATTCCTCAGGGAGTAGGTGATGGCCCTTTTCTGGTTATGAGTAATCTTTTGTCATAACAAGCATCACTGGTAGTTTTAGGCAGGTACGCAATTGGTGCACTAGTGTTTGACTTTGTATTTGTATTGAGGGTGGGGAAATGATCTTTGGGTCATATTTAGTTTGAGGCATTAATTTAATTTTACTCATGAGGCTAGTTCCAAGAAATAGTGGGGGGTAATATCTGCATGTGTGCTTGCAGTTGCAAAACCACAGAGAGCTTTAAATTTTTACTAGCAATGTCCTCCAAATGTAAAAATATGGATGTTAGCCTTACATAATTGCATAAATAATGATAGTGGTGACCTCACGACTAGAGCTCTGGAGTTGGAGCTAGGAACTTCTAGTTTTAAATTCTGACACTTAGGTTATCTGTGTGACCCTGGGCAGGTCACTTAACCTCTATAAGCTCAAGTGTCCTGGTCTGATTGGTAACATTGTAATATCTGTAGTATTTACTTCATAAGGTAGGTAAAATGATATGTAAATGTCAATTATTTTATTATAATAATGGAAGGAGCAACCAGCACTTCAGAGGGATAATAATGATGTTTGACATTTACACATTTTATTTGATCCTCATGACAACACTGTTAGTTTCTAGCCCAGTTTTAAAAGATGAAGAAAACAGATTCTGAGACTTGTTGAAGGTCACAAAAGTAGTAAATGTGGCATTTGGATATAGATCTTACTTCAAGCCCCACACCAAAGTTAATCAGTATACATTTTTTTTTTTACATCAATAAAAGTACCTCTTACGTGCCAGGGACCGTGCTGAGCTCTGGGGTATACAAAGAAAGGTAAAAGACAGTTCTTGCTTTCATTGAGCTCATGTTCCAGTGGGGAAGACAACATACTCAACAGCTATGTACAAATAAGCTATGTTGTGGATAAATTGGAGATAATTAACAGAGGGAACACACTGCAATTAAGAGAGGCTGGGAAAGGCTTCCTCCAGAAGCTGAGATTTTAACTGGGACTTGAAGGAAGACAGGAGGCAGAGATAAGGAGAGAGAGAATTCCAGTGGAGGAGACAGCCTGAGAAAATGCCTTGAATCCAGAGATGGAGTGTCTTGTTTGAACAGCAGCAAGGAAGCCACTGTCTTAGGTCTTACTATACACTGTGCTAGGCTGCTGGGGTATCCTAGATGGCAACAATCCCTCTTTCTGCTAATCCCCCCCCAGTTAGCATTTTGTATCTCAGAACATTTATCTTATTCTATCTTGTATTAGTTATGTACATATCTTTTTTTCACTAGAGCACTATTAAATCATGTACAGTGTGAAGCATGCTGCACTAGGTTTGTGTGGGAGACAGAAGGACTTTATACTAGCTCTCAAGGCTTTCATATAATCTCACCTCAGACACTTGACACTCACTAGCTGTGTGACCTTGGGCAAGTCACTTAGCCCCAATTGCCTCATCCTGGGTCATCTCTAGTCATCCTGATGAATATCTGGCCACTGGATTTAGATGGCTCTGGAGGACAAGTGAGGCTGGTGACCTGTACAGCCCTCCCTCACTCAAAACAAAGTCAAGTGCAAGTCATGTCATTATTTCTCTGATGACATGGTCTTTGGAAACGAAGGATGAACACACATAATCACGATTATACCTGCACACAAATAAATGTAATACAAATTCGAAATCAGATGAGAGGAAGAAATTTCTAGGTAAGGTGAGGATCAGGGAAAAAAATATATACATTCAGATTCCATGTTTATTACATCTCTTTGACTACTTCAGGAAATCATTTTGGCCTCTTAGAACCTGTTTTTCTCAATTTAAAAAATGGGGATAGTAATAGAAACTAGGGCAGTTAGGTGGCACAGTGAATAGAGCACCAAGCCTGGAGTCAGGAAGACCTGAGTGCAAATCCAGTCTCCTATTGTAGGTATGTGACCCTGGCAAGTCAGTTAACCGTATTTCTCTTGATTTCCTCATTTTTAAAGTGAGCTGGAGAAGGAAATGACAAAGCACTCCAGTATCTTTGCAAAAATCCCCAAATAGGGTCACAGAGCATTAGACACATTTGGAACGATTGAACAGCAGTGACAAGTAATAGACACTAGCAGTGTTGTCCTGAGAATAAAATATGTAAAATAATTGTTACAGAGATATGGCATTTGAAATGGAGCTAATAGGGTGTTGATAGGAAAGGGAGACTCAGAGATGAGGGGATTGGGGGTTGATGATAAAGTTACAGATTTTTAGAAGTGAGATAAAACATAGAGGTTATCCAGTTCATTCCTCTCATTTAGAGTTTGGAGGCTGAGGCACAGAGAGGTTACAGGAGCAAGGCTAGAAGTTGTATATTTGTATTGAGTTTCTTAATGTTGGTAACAATTAACAATTTAAACTGACATAATTATAGTTTACCAGAACATGTGCAAATATACTTTTAAGCACTGGAACTTTTGTAAGTTCCAGTGAAATTATTGGTCTTGAGATATTTTGTTTTTGAGGTTTAATGATGAAGGAGGAGCCAGTGTTGGCCGTGGTTTATTTACTTAGACTTTGTTAGTGTTTTATGTTTTAAAAATTTTTTAACAATTCTCACCTGCCTCAGAAATTTACTTTTGTTGATGAAAGTGCATACACATATGCTCTATTTTTTTCCATTAAGAAATATAATTTTTCAGGAGGGAGATGAAATAATTTCTTAAAGGATATATTTCATCTTGAGATTGGTTTCTTTATTAATGAATCTCCTCTACTCAATCTTTAGTATATTCACTTAGGTACAGTAGTTTAAGTGGATTGGGACATCTTTTAAAAATATATATTGTAAACTGTTAATGAATTAAGATTTGATTTGTACCATCCATTCTTGATTTTTGCATATGTTAATGTGGACTTCAACAAATCAAGCAGCCTTATTTTTCATCAGTCTGTTGTTCCTCAAGGACTGATTGATATCATAGCTGCTTTGCTTAAGAACCTTTATTAACTGCTCTCCCAAAGCTGTTATCCTGTTGGTGTTCCACCACATTGCTAAAAGGAAAAAAAGTGACAAACCTTAACAAAATTTTATCTTATTTGTTCCATGTGCCTTAATCTCTTTTCTGGCAGTGCACTTAGCAGGCCTTTTTTGTTTTTACTAGAAAAGCAGCATGGCACAGAGGATATAAAGGGTTGGTCTTGGAGTCAGGAAGATCTGAATTCACTGACTGTGATGTTGACCAAGTTGCTTAAGCTTTCAGGGCCCCAGGTAACTCTTTAAGACTCTTCAGTTGCGGAATAGTTGTCTGGTAATACCTAGTAATAGCTAACATTTATATAATGTCTGCTATGTGCCAGGCATTCTTCTAAACCCTTTATTTTATTTGATCCTCAAAACAGTTTTGGGAGGTAGGTACTATTATCTTTATTTTAAAGATGAGGAAACTGAGGCAAAAAAAGGTTAAGTAACCTACCTAGGATTATACTGCTAGTGCCTGAGGCTGGATTTGAATTCATTCCTTCCTGACTTCAGGCCCAGTGTTTTAAGTGTATTTTTATCAGACTTCTAGATGACCTCTTCTTGTTCCTACCCTTTCTTCTCCAAAAGCATAACAGTGAAACTAACTGAAAGAATAAACTACCCTACTCATGAGGTAGGTGATAAAGTGTTCCATTAGAGCTGTGATCAAGAGATTTGTGTGTTGGCCATTTGTGTGTTCTCTGATCTTGGTCATTGGGTTTTAATTTTGAGGAATTTGCTTACCTTAGTTGTTACTAAAGAATAACTAGTTGGTATTAAAGAAGCATGGGTTTATTTAAGCAGGATTTTTCAATATAGAGCAAATGTGGAAAACACAGAGTAACCCAAAAGTCTTAGTGCAGTTTAAACTAAATACTATATTACTGTTAGTATGAGTACTAATGGGGGAGGCCCTAACCCACTCTCTAAACACCTTAAGAAAGTCATCTACACTATATGCATCCACTTTCTCTCCTCCCACTCTCTTCTAAGCCCTTTACAATATGGCTTCCATCTGTATTCAGTTGAAACAGGTCTTTCCAAAAGTTACTAGCAATCTCTTACTTGCTAAATCTAATGGTTTTTTCTCAGTCTTTATTTTTCTAGACCTCACTGCAGTGTTTTACACATCTTCTCCTGGATCCTTTCTCCTCTCTGGATTTTTATGATATTGCTCTCCTGGTTCTCTTCATGTCTCTCTGACTGCTCCTTCATGCCACTCCTACTAATCATGAGTATCCTCAAGGTTCTATCTTGGGCCCTCTCCTCTTTTTGTTGTAAATTTGATGATCTCATCAGCTCCCATGGTTCAGTTATCATCTCTATGTAGTTGATAGGGGGCAGTTGGATGGCACCCTGGATAGAGTACCAGGCTTGGAGTCAGGAAGACTGTCTTTCTGAGTTCAAATCTGGCCTCAGACACTTACTAGCTGTGTGACCCAGTTTCCTCATCTGTAAAATGAACTGGAGAAGGAAATGACAAATCACCCCAGTATCTTTGCCAAGAAAACCTTAAATGGGGTCACAGAGTCAGATATGACTTAAAAAAATCGACAGTAGCATGTACTTGATTCCCAGACCTATATATGCAGCCCTACTCTCTCTCTCTTGAGCTATAGCCCTCCATTACCATTTGCCTTTTGGGCATCTCATCCTAGATATCCCATTGTCATCTCAAACTCAGCATTTCCAAATACTCTTTTTTTCCCCACGACTTCCACATTTCCTTATTGTTGTCGAAGGCACTACCATCCTTGGACTCTTCTTTAGATGCCATCTTGGACTCTTTGTTTTCATCTTTAGTGCCAACATGATATTCACAGTGCTTATGGCAGCCATAAATATGCAGGTCCAATTCTGAATCATGAAATACAACTGACTCTCCACATGGAAGACAGAACCAAAACATTTACTCCGACACCAGAAAGCCAAATCCATCATAGTAACAAAGAAATCTATACACAATAACAAGGCAGAGGGAAATACCATTCCCAAGCCTTCCCTCTGTTAGGCTTCCCACAAACCCGCTCCCTTAAACAAATCACAAACAAGCTCTCTCACTCACGCTAGCCAGCTATGATTATTCTCCTTCCTCTCGGTTCTGCTCTAGCTCCGCCTCTTCATGTTCCACCCTGCCTGCTCCAATCATTCAGCAAACTCCTCCCTCCACAGATTCATGTGACTCAGGCTTCCATGTGACGTGATAGGTCACGTGGGGCCTGTTAATGAATGGGGAGGATCTTCCCATTTAAATTACCATTATATTGTTCCCACATATTCCATATGTTGCCAAATTTTGTCATTTCTATAATCTTCATTGACATCTAATTCAGGCCTGCATCACCTCTCTTCTGGACTATTGAAGTAGCTAACTGCGTAATTACCTGTCTCATTTTTCTCCTTCCATTTCATCTTCCACTCAGATGTCAAAATTATTTTTAAAACCACTGGTCCTACCCTTTCTCTCCCCTCCCCCTCTCCTCCCCCCCATCTCCCAGTTACCTACAGAATCAAATGTGAAGTTTCTTTACAAGGCATTCCATCTTCTGTCTCCATGCCTTTGTTCTGGCTATCTGCCATACCTGGAATGTTCTGCCTCTTAGTTTCCTTCTCTGGCCTCTTCAAAGGCTCAGTTCAAATCCCATCTTTTGTTAGAAGACCTTCTTAGTCGTTCAGCCCACTCCCCTCTTTTGTCTCTGAGATTGCATTCCATGTACTTTATCTTTCAGGTATCCATTTATGTTAATGTTGTTCTTTCTTTAGAAAGTGAGCTCCTTGATGGCAAGGACTGTTTTTACTTTTATTTTTTTTTATCCCCTGCAGTGCTTTAATAAATGACTGTCAACTGGCTTAGAAGAGTTTACTTCTGTGGTTAAGAGACAGAGGTATAGTATCCTGGAAACAAAACAGTACTATAAAACTTTTAAAAATATGTAGCAAATGATAATTTTTGAAATTAAAATCTGAAATTCCATTAACTGGGTGAAGAAAAGTTAATAGAAAAAGGCAGTAGTAGCTATAGACCTTGAGGAGAAAGTGACCATCCAGAGTTAATACTTGTTAGTATTTTGTTTAATAATTTAGAAAACTTTACTATGTTTTTCACTAACAGTATAAGGCTGTATTTGAGAATGTGGCAAATGTTACTTTTCTTTTCAATACTGAATATTAACTTCATATTAAAATCTGCAAACTCGTTACTTAATTTTTGGTGTTGCTAAAATGAGTAGTTTTCATATCAAACTCATATTAATGTGATTACTATGAATGAAAGGTAGGACAGTTTTGTTCTGTGGAATAAAGTACCTGGACATTTTTTAAAGAATAGAATAGCTGCTTTGCCAGAATTCTTCAATTGGTAATAGATGAGGAGAGGAGAATTGTTTCTTCTTTGCTTTTGGATATAAAATTAAATAAAACAATGTTTACATAATGTTCATAATAATTATGTATATAATATTTATATGTTTGTGTAATGTTTATATATAATAATAAAAATTTTTTCAACTTTTCAGACAGTTCAGCCTGTCCATTAGAATGTAAACTTCTTGTGGACAGAAACCTTTTTGTTTCTTAAACAGTAGATTGCAATGTTTGTTGAATTGTTTTTGAACAATAAAATTTACATTTGTAATGATCTCTCAACAAGTTAATGTTGAGCAGCTTTTTGATTAAATAACACTGAAAGTGGTTTTAATAATATTCAAATGCTTTTTAATTTCATTAAGTTGTATATATTAAAGAGCTATTTTTTAAAGGCACTTTTTTGTGTGACTGGCATTCTCTTTTACATCATTAAATTCAGACCCTTGTAATTATAGTCTCTATTCTGGGGCTAACCTTGAGATAACTTGAAGAAATCCCATTCAAATAGCATATTCTCTCATTAAAAGGAATAGGCAGGTATGTAAGGTCACTAACTGGTCATCCAGAGCTCACAAGATTTAAAAGTTAATAAGTGATTTTTTTTCACAGTAGTGGTTATTAAATAAAGGGCATGATTATTCCCCAAAAAATAACCTGCTCTCTTTGATTTCATTCATTGTAGCATTGTAAGCTTACGAGCTAAATCCTTCCTTTTATTTGCTGTTAGATAAAAATAAAATGTAATTTGTAAAATGGCTTTTCACCTCTAATTAGTTGATTTGTCAAAAAAGAAGAGGAAGCTATCTACCCTAAAATAGTAAACTTACCCTAGGGAGTATATAATCTTCTTCCCCACCCTTCATCTTGTTCCTCTTTCTTTTTAAATGTTTCTTTCAGGTTCCAGGTCTAGTATTGTTAATGTAATTACAAATTAGCATTGACTCAAAATCTGGAAATAAATTGATGGGCCATAAGACTTGAAAACTGAAAGAGATCTTCAGTAAAGTTTAATGTAATATTTAATTTACAATTTATAGGAAGGCTAAGAGACTTAAGGAATGTCACATGATAAGTTAGTGACAGTGTTGTGGCCAATTGGGTTATAACCAGTGCCCTTTCCATTTATTTACTCTCTATGCCACTCAGCAGCTATTTTTAAATTAGTAAAATTTACTGATAGGATAGATCTCATAATTCAGTTGGAAAAAACTTTGAAGAGAAAGTTATTTGGTCCATTTATTAAATGCTTCCTGTGTGCCAGGCACTGCACTTTAGTGGTGCGTATACAAAGAAGGACAAAAAAGTCTCAGCTCTCAAGAGGATTGTAGTCTGTTTTATGTCTCCAACAATAGGCCTTTAAATCTGAGCTCTAGTGCTTACCTACCCACAAGATTATATCAAGGATTATATTTGCAATAGGAACAACAGATCTTCAGTTTTTGGGAGCTGTTCTCTTCTCAGTGTTACATTTTTTTAAAAAGAAAATCATTTTGTCTCTATTGCATGTTTAATAAGAGCACGACAGACATTGTATTAAAATACTTAATAAATGTAAAATGTGCCCAAAAAATCATTAAGGAAGGAGCATGGAGTTTTTTAAATTCTTGTCTGTATTTTTAAAGAGGTATTTTAATATCAGGAATCCTTTAAAATTTTCTGATATGAACTTCACTGTGATGACATTTTGTTTATATACTTCTTTCTCCTTTGGTATGCTGGACTGAAGAATTTAGACTTAATTTAATGATATATGTTTTTTCTTCCTAGCTAGAGTGTAATGAGTGCTTAATATTGTTAAGTGGTTGAATATAATCTATTTGTATCAAGATGCCTTCTTGTACAGAGATTTGTACCTAGGATTTTTGTATGGTTTAAAAAAATCTCAAATTAAATGTATCCATAGTCTCTCCCCTACCTTGTGAGCCCTCTCTCTTTTTAAAAAATTTATTTATTTCAGTGTTCAATATTCACTTTTATAAGATTTTTAGTTGTAAATTTTTCACCTTCCTTCTCTCTAAGATGGCATGCAATCTGATATAATCTATGCATGTACAATCATATTAAACCTATTTCTGCATTAGTCATGTTGTGAAAGAAAAATCAGAATAAAAGGGAAAAGCCACAAAAAACAAAATAGTGTGCTTCGATCTTCTTTCAGATAGCATTTTCCATCATGAGTCTTTTGAAATTGTCTTAGATCATGGTATTGCTGAGAAACTTTAAGTCTCTCAAAGCTGATCATCACGTCTATTGCTGTTACTGTGTACAGTGCTCTCCTAGTTCTTCCCACTTCATTCTGCAGCAGTTCATGTTATCTTTCCAGGTTTTTCTGAAATCTGCCTGCTCATCATTTCTTATGAAACAATAGCATTCCATTACGTTCATTAACTACACAGCCTGTTTAGCCATTCTCCGGGGGATGGGCATCCCCTCATTTTCAATTCTTGGCCACCACAAAGAGATGGGCTATAAGTATTTTTGTATATGTGGGTCCTTTTCTCATTTTTATGAACTCTTTGGATCAAAGGGTATACACAGTTTTATAGCCCTTTGGTCGTAATTCCAAATTGCTCTCCAGAATTGTTGGATCAGTTCACAACACTACCAACAATTCGCTAGTGTTCCAATTTTCCCACATCTATTCTAGCATTTATCATTTACCTTTTTTGTCATATTAGCCAGTCTGATAGGTGTGAGGTGGTAGGTACCTCAGGGTTGTTTCAATTTGCATTTCTCTAATCATTAGTAATTTAGAGCACTTTTTCATATGATTATAGATAGCTTTAATTTCTTCATCTGAAAAGTTCCTGTTCATATCTGTTGACCATTTATTAATTATGGAATGAGCTGTATTCTTATGAAGTTGATTCAGTTCTCTCTATATTTTAGAAAGGAGACCTCTATCAGAGACACTGGATGTAAAAATTGCTTCCTCACCTTGTGCTGCTTCCCTTCTAATTTTTGTTGCATTGGCTTTTTTGTGCAAAAACTTTAATGTAATAAATTATCCATTTTGCATTTCATAATGTTCCCTATCTCTTGTTGGTCATAAATTCTTACCTTCTTCATAGATCTGACAGGTAAACTGTAAAATTCCTTTGAGCCTTCTCTTTTAATAAGGATTAAAAAAAGGAGGGGAAGGGGAACTCAAGGCTAATGTAGAAATTTATTTTCTTCTACTATGCATATTTGTTGCAAGGGTTTTGTCTCTTCACTTTTAAAAAAAATGTGGGGAAGTTGGTTAGGAAGAGTGACTAGTGATTGGGTTGTTCTTTCCCAGTAAAAAAAAAAGTATTGAAACATTGAAAAAATGTGTAGAAGAGAACAACAGGAAAGGTTGAAGGAAAACAGAACCAATAGAACAGCGGGGAAAGAACATGTTGAATTTATTATGTACTTAAAAGGAAAATCAAGCTGTATGCAGTAGAGATTTGTGGTTTTATGTTCAGTTCTTTTTTTCTGATCTACCTTGTATATGGAAATACTAAAGAAGAAAACATTCCAAAAACCCATTTCTTTGCCATCATGAGAAGAGTTGCTATAAATAGTGTGTGTGTGTGTGTGTGTGTGTGTGTGTGTATGTGTATATACACATACTCTTTAGGAGTATAGGTCTAGTAAGGTATTGCTGAGTCAAAGAGTAAAGTAATAATATATTTTTGTAACAATTGATTTAACCAAATTTCCCAATCAGTGCTTAGGGAAGCTAGGTGGTGCACTGGATAGAATGCTGGGCCTGGAGTCAGGAAGACCTGAGTTTAAATGTGGCCTGAGACACTTAACTGTATGATCTTGGACAAGTCTCTTAACCATGTTTGCCTCAGTTTCCTCATCTGTAAATAAGCTGAAGAAGGAAATGACAAACCCAGAGTCTTTTCCAAGAAAACCCCAAGTGGAGTCATGGATAGATGGACGTGACTGAACAACAGCAATCAGTAGTTAAATTACTTTGTTTCTAGTTCTTTGCCACTACGAAAAAGTTAAGCATTTAATATTAGTAACAGTTATGGTTGTCAGTTCTAATCAGTTAATAAGGAGTAACCATTTTTTCTTTAAAATTTTTTTTGAAGTTTAAAAAGCATTTGTTTTATTTGTTTTTAGTGTTCTTTTTAAAAATAGAGTTCCACATTCTTCCTCCTGTCACTCCCCTCCCCATTGAAAAGACAAGAAATGTGATATCAATTATATATGTGAAATCATGCAAAATGTACATTTTCGTGTCTGTCATAAAAGTTGTTGTAAAAATTTCCCCTCATTTCTTTCTTTCCTTCAAATCTTGGCTGTACTGTTTTTGTTTGTAAAAAAAAAAAACAACAAAACTTTAATGTAATTAAATTAGCCATTTTACTTCCCATGATCTTCTCCATCTCTTGTTTGGTCATAGTCTTCCCTTATCCATATTTTCCATGCATTCCTAATTTGCTTAAGATAATGCCCTTTATATCTAAACTATTTTCCCATTTTTTACCATATGTTGGTATATAGTGTGAGATGTTGGTCAATACCTAGTTTCTGCCAAACTGCTTTTCAGTTTTTCCCAGCAGTTTTTGTCAGAGTTCTTGTCCCCAAAGCTTCAATCTTTGGGTTTATGAGATACTAGATTATTGTGATCATTTACTACTGTGTATTGTGAACCTAATCTCTTCTGCTGATCTAATACTTTCTTTGTTTCTTTTTTTTTTTTTTTTAGTACTTTTATTTCTTAATCAGTATCAAATTGTTTTGTAGGTTACTGCTTTGTGATATAGTTTGAAACTTGGTTTTGCTAGGCCATCTTCCTTTACATTTTTCATTGATTTCCTTGATATTATTTTTTAAATTGTATTTTTTGAAAAATATTTTTCAATTAAATGTAAATTTTTAATACATTTTAATAATAAAAATTTAAGGCTGTATTTTATTTTTTAAAATTCATTTATTATTTATTTTTAACATTCATTTTTTGAAACATTTGAGCTCCAGATTCTCTCCCTACATTTCACTACTTGCTCTGCAACCCTTCTTCACCCATTTTGAAGGCAAGAAATGTTATTGATTATATGTGTGAATCATGCAAAACATATTTCCATGTTAACCATGTTGCAAAAAAAAAGAGACAAAGAAAATAAAGTGAAAAAATATTCTTCAGTCTGCATTCAGATTCCATCAGTTCTTTCTCTGGAGGGTGGGATAGCATCATCATTAGTCCTTTGGAATTTCCTTTGGAACTTCCTGGGATCAGTATTTGCTGAGAATAGCTAAGTCATTCACAGTTGATCATTGTACAATATTGCTGTTACTGTGTACAGTGAACTCCTGGTTCTGTTCACTTTTATTTCTCGTGACTTCATATGTCTTCCCAGGGTTTTCAGAAACCACCATCTTTGCCATTTCATATAGCACAATAGTATTCCATCATGATCAGATACCACAGCTTATTCAACTATTCCTCAGTTGACAGGTATTCCCTTGATTTCCAGTTCTTTGTCACCATAAAAAAGAGCTATTGTAAATATAAATCCTTTTCCCTTTTCTTTGGTCTCTTTGGGATTCAGACCTAGTTAGTGGTATTGCTGGGTCAAAGGATATGCACGGTTCCAAATTGTTCTACAGAATAATTGAACCAGTTCACAACTCTGCCAACAGTGTATTTGTGTCCCAGTTTTTCCATATCTCCTCCAGCATTTCTCATATTCATTTTCTGTTGATTTGATAGGTGTTATCCAAGAGTTTTTTTAGTTTGCATTTCTCTAATCAGTAGTGCTTTTGAGCATTTTTCATGTGACTGTTGATGGCTTTGATTTTTTCTTCTGAAAACTGCCTGTTCATATCCTTTGACCATTTATCAACTGGGTAATTGCTCTTATTTTTATAAATTTGGCTCAGTTCCTTGCGTATTTGAGAAATGAAGCCTTTATCGGAGAAACTTGTAACATTTTCTCCCAGTTTCCTGTTTTCCTTCTGATTTTTGGCTGCATTCATTTTGTTTGTGCAAAAGCCTTTTAATTTCATGTAACCAAAATTATATATTTTACTTCCTGTGATCCTATCCATCTCTTGTTTGGATTGCTCCCCTAATTTGCTTATGATAGCACTCTTTATGGCTGCATCATTTATCCATTTTGACCTTATCTTGGTATACAATATGAGGTGTTCTATTCCTAGTTTCTTCCAAACATCTTTCTGGTTTTCCAAGCAATTTTTGTCAGATGAATTCTTACCTCCAAAGCTTGGATCTTTAGTCTTATTAAACACTAGATTACTATGACCATTTACTGCTGTGTATTGTGTACCTAATTTATTTCACTGATTGACCACTGTATTTCTTAACCAGTACTCAGTTTTGAGGATTGCTGTTTTATAATATAGTTTGAACTCTGGTACTGCTGTGCTGTACCCCACATTGTTTTCCATTGAATCTTGATATTCTTGACCTTTTGTTCTTCCAGATAAATTTTATTATTCTAGCTCTATGAAAAAAATTTTTTTTGGTAGGTAGGTTGGTATGATACTGAATAAATAATTTAAGTAGAATTGTCATTTTTATTATATTGGCTTGGCCTGCCACTGAAAAATTAATATTTCTCCAAATGTTTAGATCTATCTTTATTTGTGTTAAAAGTGTTTTATAATTGTGTTCATATAGTTTCAGGATTTGTCTTGGCAGGTAGACTTGTGAACATTTTCTGTTGTCTGCAAGAGTAACCATTTTTCAAAGGTTAACATAATTCTTAAAGAATTACAACTTGTATCCAAGGACCCCAGCTTCTGGGATAACAACTCACTGTTTGAAACAAATTGCTGGGAAAACTGGATAAAAGTGTGGTGGAAACTAGGCATAGACCAATGCCTGACACAATACGCAAGAATAAAATCCAAATGAGTACACGGTCTAGGTGTAAAGATTGATACTATGGACAAATTGGTGGAGCAAGGAATAGTGTATTTATCAGATTTATGGAGAAGGGAAGAATTTTTGACTACAGAAGAGATAGAAAGCATTATGAAGTGCAAGATGGATAATTTTGATTACATTAAACTGAAAAATTTTTGCACAACCAAAGCCAATGCAACCAAAATTCGGAGGGATATAGAAAACTGGGAAAGAATTTTTACAGCTAATCTCGGGGATAGAGGCCTCATTTCTAGAATATATAGAGAACTGAGTGAAATGTACAAAAATACAAGTCATTCCCCAATTGATAAATGGTCAAAGGATATGAACAGGCAGTTTTCAGAGGAAAAAATTAAAGATATCTATAGTCATATGAAAAAATGCTCTAAATCACTTGATTAGAGAGATGCAAATCAAAACAACTCTGAGGTTCCACATCACACCTATCAGATTGACAAACATGACAGAACAGGAAAATCATAAATGCTGGAGAGGATGTAGGAGAGTTGGAACACTAATTCTTTGTTGGTGGAGCTGTGAGCTGATCCAACCATTCTGGAGAGCAATTTGGAACTATGCCCCAAAGGCTACAAAAATATGCATACCCTTTGACCCAGCAATATCACTTCTAGGACTGTATTCCAAAGAGATCATAAAAATGGGAAAAAGTCCCACGTGTACAAAAATATTTATAGCAGCACTCTGTGGTGGCCAAAAACTGGAAATCAAGGGGATGCCCATCAATTGGGGAATGGCTGAATAAATTATGGTATATGAATGTAATGGAATACTATTGTGCTATAAGAAATGATGAACAAGAAGACTTCAGAGAGGCCTGGCAAGACTTATATGACCTGATGCTGAGTGAAAGGAGCAGAGCCAGGAGAACTTTGTGCACAGCAACAACCACAGTGTGTGAGAGTTTTTTCTGGTAGACTTGGAACTTCATTGCAATGCAAGGCGTTAAAAAAAAATTCCCAATGGTCTTTTAAGGCAAAACAGCTTCCACATCCAGGGAAAGATCTATAGAATTCAATTGCAGAATGTAGCAGATCATTTGTGTGTGTGTGTGTGTGTGTGTGTATTGTGTTTTCGTTTGTTAGATGATTTCTCCCACTCACTTTAATTCTTCAACACAGCATGACTATAGTGAAAATATATTTAATAGGAATGTATGTGTAGAACCTATACAAAATTATATGCTGTCTCAGGGAGGGAGGGGGGAGGTAGGGGAGAGAGAGGGGAAAATCATAATCTAAGTTATATGGTAGTTATTGTAGAACACTGAAAATAAATAAAATTAATAAAAAAGAATTACAGCTTGTACTATAATGGACATGATATGCTGGATTGCTTGCTGTAAATCCTAAATTCTGATTTAAATTCCTCGTGGGTTCATATAGTATTTAGAGAAAGTACTCCTCAATCATGGTGGAGGCACAGTCATTCCAAAACTCAGTGATTATATTTTGAGGTTAGCTTATTCTTTAAGCTTATTATTGAGGAAAATCCATACCTCTAGATGATCTCATTAATTTTTTTTTTAAGAATAGTGTTGACCCAATAGAACTTGAAGAAAAACCAGGCTGAGATAGCTAACACTACAATCTTTGCTGTATCTTGACTAATCACCCATATATACTTCAGATTAGATAATTTAAATTGCAGCTGAAATATATTTACTACATTTTGATGAATAGTAACTGGTCCTTTTCGACTCTTTACTTCTGCTTCTAAGCTATAGCCACGGGACTTGCCCAACAGGGTGACATGAGAAACCCTGTAGAGATTCTTGAATCTGATTTATGGGATGTCAGAACTGTACTGGTAAAGCAGTTCAACTGAGTAATTTTGTGCTCAATGTTGTTTGCTTTATCAAATTCTAGGGCATTTAAATTCTATAATTGTGCAATACTATCAGGGATTATCTGAATTTTATTTCTTTCAGTTTTAATGGATCTTCTTATAGATCTTTCTTGCACTTACACATATCACATCTTGTGACTTTAGTTGAAGGTCTTCAAAAATATCTGTAGTTGAAAAATCCATTACCTTGTGGTCAGCTTGATTATGAATCTCTCCAAATTTAGCTAAATAATGGACATATTTGTTTAGGCCTGTACCTTCTAGAAGATGTAATTTGTTGGCCTAACCTTCCAGAACCCAAGTTCATCTCTATAGCATAATGAAGCATTAGAGTAAAGTGGAGATCTCTTATTTTAAATTAATTTTCATTTTTGTCAGATCTTTGAATTTTTTGAGAATTTGCACGTATCTGAAGTGTTTTAGGCACAGAGACTACTGTGGTATTGATAAAAATATCAATCTATGAATAGTTGTATGTACTCTACTGTGGTTTTGTAGAGCTGTAATGACTGACATGTCACTTTCTGGTTTATGCAACATCCCCATCAGGTCAGTGGTGTAAATAGTATGTCCTCATCGTAGAGATGAGGAAATTATTTCTTGTGTAAATCTGTAATCTCATTGGTAATGATATTAAGCTTGGTAATTAACGAATGTCCTTCAAGCACCTTCTCAAATCTGTTTTCCTCTCTGCTTTCTTGTGATAAATTAGAAGAAAAAGAGTTAACTTTCTCCAGGCCCTAGACACTTTGTTGCTTGGCACTCCACAAAATAAATTTCCTTGGTTTTATGAGAGCATGTGTGGTTTTGAAGTTATGAAATTTTTTGTGCCTGGCTTGATAAGTCAACTTCATTACTTGGTGTCACACTTTGTACTATTTGAGTATAAGTTCTTATCAGTAGAAAAAGTGTTGTGTGTCAGAACCTATAAGTGCTTTGATGATAAACAGCATTGGGGGGGTGTGTGTGGGCATTCAAGAATTGTCTTGGTGATCTTATTTACTTGACTGTTTTATAAAAAACTCATTCATCATGTTAAATTTAGGTCAAGTAATTTGTCCTAGCTTCTGTGAACTTTTCTCTCCCTATAACAATTTTTCTTTTTTTTTAGGCTACTAGCAGAAGATGGTGGATCGATTGGCAAACAGTGAAGCAAATACTAGACGTATAAGTATAGTGGAAAACTGTTTTGGAGCAGCTGGACAACCCTTGACTATTCCTGGACGAGTTCTTATTGGAGAAGGAGTATTGACTAAGTTGTGTAGAAAGAAGCCAAAAGCAAGGCAGTTTTTCCTATTTAATGATATTCTTGTCTACGGCAATATTGTCATTCAGAAGAAAAAATATAACAAGCAGCATATAATTCCCCTGGAAAATGTCACTATTGATTCCATCAAGGATGAGGGGGACCTGCGGAATGGATGGCTTATCAAGACACCAACTAAATCATTTGCTGTTTATGCTGCCACAGCTACTGAAAAATCAGAATGGATGAATCACATAAATAAGTGTGTTACTGATTTACTCTCCAAAAGTGGGAAGACTCCCAGTAATGAACATGCTGCTGTCTGGGTACCTGACTCTGAAGCAACTGTGTGTATGCGTTGTCAGAAAGCAAAATTTACTCCTGTTAATCGTCGTCACCATTGCCGCAAATGTGGCTTTGTTGTGTGTGGGCCCTGTTCTGAAAAACGATTTCTTCTACCTAGCCAGTCTTCTAAGCCTGTGCGGATTTGTGATTTCTGCTTTGATCTGCTTTCTTCTGGGGATTTGGCTACATGTCAGCCTTCTAGATCAGACTCTTATAGCCAGTCACCTAAGTCCCCTTTGAATAATGTATCTGATGATGAAGATGATGAAGATAGTAGTGACTAAAGATATAAAAGTATTTTTAGAAACAGAATTGAGTGTGATCAGAGCTATCTGTTTTGAGGGGGGATTTATTGTGGCCTCCAAAATTTCATTCTAGCCATAAATTTACCTGAGAAACTTCCAACCTATGTGCCTCGGTATATTCTATAGAGAATGGTTTCACTCTTCTGCAGGGATAAACTATTGCAAATGTATCACATAATTTTCCACCTTCTTATACTTGAGTTTTTCTAGACTATCCTTTTCATATAAGGTTGGAAAAATTCAGTTAGAGCTTTTTAAAAAATTAATAGATCATATGCTACATTGATATTTTCATCATTTCTGTATTTTGGTATAAAATAAAATTAAAGCATCATAAAATTATGGAAAACTGAATGTACTTTTGAATTAATAAATTATTTACATGAGATTAGTAGCTTTTCTAACCATACTGTCTAGTGATTAAGGTCCCTAACAAACATAGATGTATTTTATTTGGCATGACTTTGTTTTGCTTTTGATTTTGTATGCCATATAGTGCCTTAAATTGATAGCACAGTTACAGGAAATAAGCCCCTATGTTCTCACTTGTTCAGTTGTTATTAACAAGAAAAAAACCCATTGGTGCTATTTGAAATAAAGATGATAAAATTAGTGCTTAAGAAGGGAAGTCCTGGCCATGGTATGCTAATTTGGAGGTAGCCATTTGCAGATGGGCATGTTTTTCCCATAAAATAATTTAGAATGATTATATTCTTACATTTTTATAGGTACCAAATTATATTTGACAAGCCAGAATTTTGCATTAATAAGGCTGTCATATTTAAGAATTTACTTTCCAATTTATCAGGTTTATTTTGAGCCTTTTCAATACTGTTAGTCTTTAGTTTTAGTAAGAATTATTTTAAACTGTAAATTGAATGACTTTAAAAGTTGAAGCTAAAGTGAAAATTTTCAATCTAAAGTACCCTCAAAAATAAGCAGTCTCTTATAACATTCAGTGATAAATGAATGAAAAGTACCTCGTTTAAAATGGAAAGAAACTTGGGCCTGAAAAGTTGAAATTAAATAATTTGCATAAATGGTCAGTGCAGAAAATATCTTTAATGTACTTAAATTTGAAGAGAATTCGATCTTTACAAGTCTTTTTAGCTCAGTATAAAATAAACCTTGAACTTAAAATTAATAGTATACTAGGTTTTGTAAAATCCCAAACTATATTTCTATTTTTGTAAGATGATAGTATGTTTAATTTGTTTCTGTTGTCTTTTTTGAAATCCATGAAAATAGAGTAGCAGATGATTTTTCAAAATTGTGAGCTTTGCTCAGTGTAGGTTATTTTTGAGAAGTGGCTATTTCTGCACTGCTTGCAAACTTTGAGGTAACCATTAGGTCAAAAGTATATTTATTGAATAAACCTGTATGTGTATTGCACTAGTTTTCCTGTTTGTATGCTGGAGATAACTATAGTGGTTTTTTTGTATATAACAATAATCAGTTTAAAGTGTATTAACTATAATTCTGGGCTCCTCTGTTTTGTCTTAAAATTTGAATTATATGGTGCAGATATCATGAGAGACTTGATTCATTAATTTATATGACTGAGAATTGTTATAATGTCTTAAAATTAGATTGAAGCACTATTTTGATTGATTTTATTTTAACTCTTTTAAAGCTCCAAGAGGTCACATAAACCTGACCTGTTTGTAGTATGAAGCAAAAGCACAGCAAGGCTGGTTTTCATTAAAAATAAATGCATTTTTTTCTCTGAGAAATAGCACTCACATACATACAGATACTTCAGGTATATATACATAACTGTACTATGCTTGTGTGTATGTACACACAACCCTGTTGCTTCGTACTTATATTGATGTACTTGTCTGAGAAATATGATAAAACCTGAGAAAGTTGTTTTGTCTGTATCCTGGTACATAGGAAACTAAACTATTTTAGAAGTCAAGTGGAACTGTTCTGAGAAGGCATTTGCATTTTTAACCTATTGACTGTATATTTTTATAATTAAAAATCCTCAGTTACTATTTTTCTTAGAGAATGTGATCTGATATTTTTCTTGTAGTACAAATACATAATTGAGTACATTTTGCTTTCTTGTTTTGTTCCTTTTTCTTTTAAAACAGTCTCTTCTGAGATGCTACATTTTCCCTTAAATGCCTTTTTGTGCACTTTTAAAAAATTAAGTGAAAAAGCAAACAAAACTATTTCATTTTTTACAAACTTTCCCCATAAATGAAATTTGTACTGTGCTGCACTGATCCATGAAGCTGTAACCAAATTGCTGGCAATTGTAGTCGGAGGAAGAAAACAAACAAGTTTATATAGGAGGGGAAAAAACATGGTTTTAAGTGGAAAGTACCTTATAGAAATTCAAAGCCATTGGGGCCTGATATAAAAATTGTAATAAGTTAATGTTACAGATTAAAATTACAGTTTCATGTTGATGTACACATTGAATAAGTATACTTATTCCCATTTTGAATTTTTCATAAAATGGGTGTGAACTGTGTTTGTATAACTTAAAATTTTTGAAAGGGCTCAATACTTGTAATCTGTTTTCTGTCAGATTTACTAGTTTTTGTGCTCAAATATATGATGTAGCTTTTTAATCAGTGTTTTAGTATTTCTTTATCCTCATTTCTTAGAGTTATAGAATCACAGATTTAAAACTAGAAGATGTATTAGAGGTTATCTAATCCAACCATGAGAAGGACTAGAATTGAATATTTCTCCAATAGGTCAGGTGTGGAAATTCACATCAAGAGGCTGAAATTTGATGCCCCTACCACAAGTTATCTTCTCATTACAACAAATAATTTATAACAAAGCCCTTGGGTTGTATGTGGGATTGTTTTTAAAAGCATATTAATTGAATTTTCAGTGGTGGCCTTATTGATGAATAGACATGAGCATATCCCAGAGGAGAACCAAGGTTATAGTAAGTCACCATACTCCATTTCAGTCTTAAAAATGACCTTTAGGACTTCATGACTGCACATTTGCATCAAGTTTGAAATGAGTCTAGCCAGGGTCATAGATCCCTAAATGGGCCAATTAGCTGTCATCTGCTCCATTGTTAGAGATTGTATCTTACATACCACAATATATGCCATTGATCACAAGGGAAGACTGTATGGACAAGTGGACTCATGCAGACTCATCATCTCTACTGCTAGGAAGGTATTAAAAGTTTGTGTCTTAACTGTTACTGTTCATTCCCCAAAGGACCACATGTAATATGTGATATATATCAGTTTAGTCAATCACTAGGAATTTAGTAAGTACTTACTATGTGCCAGGCAATGTGCTAAGGATACAAAGCAAGGCACAAACTCCCTGCCCTAAAGGAACTCAACATACTAATAGGATAGACCCACATGAAAATTACTAGGGACATAAAAGATTTTTACAGAGTAAGTGGAAGGTAATCTCAGAAGAAAAGGCATTAGAAATTGAGGGCACCTGAAAAGGTCATCTACAGAAGGTAAAATTCAAGATGAGTACTGAATTAAGCCAGAGAAATTAGGAGTTGGAGGGAAGGAGAGTGTTCAGCATGGGGTGAGGTAGAGGGTTAGCCAGTGCAAAAACATGGAGATCGATATATGGAGGGTTGTGCAAAGAATAACAAGTATGGACGATATGGACGAATGTGTGGAATTAAAGGAGGGGAATAAGAGAAAAAAACTGGAAATTTAGGAAGAAGTTATGAAGAGTCTAGATGCCAGAGGGCTTTGTGTTTTATCTTGGAGATCACTTTTTGGGTTAACTTGTTTTGGTTTTGGTATTTTTTTTGGAGGCAATTGGGGTTAAGTGACTTGCCTGGGGTCACACAACTAAATTTCTGAGGTCTGATTTGAACTCAGGTCCTCCTGACTTCAGTGCTGGTATTCTATCCACTGTGCTACCTAGTTGCCCCTTTGGGTTAAATTTTAAGTTAATATTTAAAATATGTTGCATTTTAAGGTGTCTCCCTTGTCAAATTCTGTTGTTTCTGTGAAACATCTTTTATTGCCCCTGTAGTATTGCAATAGCCTGCTGATTGGTCTCCCTGCTTCAAGTAGAACTCTAGTCAAATTGATCTTCCTAAATGCAAGTCTGACTATATCACTCCCCTATTCAGTAAACTTCAGGAACTCTGTTACTTCCAGGATAAAATATAAAATTCTATTTAGTTTTTAAGTCCCTTCATAAACTGGCCTTTTCCTGCCTTTCTAGTTTTAGATGTTACTCCCCTATAACACTAGTCTCCTTGTGGTTCCATGAACAGGACACTCCCATCTCCCAACTCTTAAGTGTATTGAACCAGATACTCCTGAGTATTTTCACTGGCTGTCTCCCTCATTTCCTTCTAACATCCCTTCCTTTACAGTTCAGCTAAAGTCCCACTTTCTGCAAGAAACCTTTCCTAGTCCTCCTACATCTTAGTGCCTTGCCTCTGAGAATACCCCAATTTATCTTTTATGTGTTATGTTGTACGTAGTTACTTGCATGTCATCTCTTCCATTGGACTGTGAACTCCTTGAGAGTGGGGCTCATTCTAGGTATGTCTTTTTATCGCCAGCATTTAGCATAGTACCTAGTACATAGACGCTTAAAAATGCTAATTGAGTATTCAAGAAACATTAAGTACCTATTCTGTGCCACTTACGTGACACAGTGGAGTGATAGAGTACCAGAAGACATATTTCTGAGTTCAAGTCGGGCCTCAGACACTAGCTGTGTGACCCTGGGCAAGTCACTTAATCCTGTTTGCCTCAGTTTTTTCATCTACAAAATAAGCTGGAGAAGGAAATGGCAAACCACTCCAGTACCTGCCAAGAAAACCCAAATTGGATCATGAAGAGTCAGATATGACTGAAATGATTGAACAAGTTAGAGTAACTGATTAGGAAAACAGTTTTCTTCAGAAATTATTTGAAGGTATTTCTGTGGTGTGGAGTTGTTAGTACAGAATAAACAAGTTAGTACAGAATCAAGGTGCAGCTTTAAAATGAGAAATGTCAGAAAAGGAAATATGAATGAGACTGAGTACATTGGGTGCATAATATGTCATGGAAAATTAAGAGTTGATCTAGAGCAAGGAAAATGAATTTAATAATAAGGATAAATTACATAATGGACTATTATTGAAGGAGTTTTTGATGATTTTTGAGGTCTGATGAAGGCTCTTTTGAAGATGAGAAGACTAAATCTTAAGAAAAGGAATTCTAAGAAAAACTATTCCATAACTTTGTGCTGATAACTACAACCTGTTACAGTACAGGTAGAAGCATCATAACAGCCTTGGTAGGGGCAAGGGAACAACAATTTTGTTACCTTAAATCAATTTGGAAAATGATTTCTGTAATTATTTCTAATGATATATTTATGATATTTCTATATAGGGGTACTACATTGATTTTGTAAAATCATATTGCATTATGAAATGTTTTATCTTTGAAGGCCTGTCCATTGCAACTGCTCTGTTTTAGTTTTTTAAATGCTTTATTGCTGACTTTTGCTTTCAAGTCACAATCATTTCCTGATATTTTCTTCTCCCCCAACCTTGATTCCTCAAGCAGTCAAGCCTTTTAACAAAGAAAAAAACAGATAAGCAAAATCAGCTGTTGGGTCTGACAGCATATGTCACATTCTACACTCATGGTCACCTATCTCTACAGCAAAAAGAAGGGATGATATATTTCTTAGTTTATTCTATAGGGACAAGATTGGTCATAATTATCAGACAAATCTATTTTAACCGAGCACTATACACGTTAAGCATTTTGATCTGATGTGTCCACTTTTAGAAATTTCTTCCTTACAAAAAAGCATTTCATTTTTTTATGTTGCCATATACCAGGTATATATCACCTTATTAATATATTTGGTTCTGAGGAAAAAAAGAACTTGTTAGAGGAAATGGCATGATAAAAGCAAGTTCCACTGAAATAGTGTGACAGTGGCAAATGCTTGACTTTAAAGCAGGGCTCTCTGATTGGTAAAAGGATATTATTTAGAAATGATGTTAGTTGAAGTGGGTGGTATGACTATTTTCTTAATAAAAACAGATTTTTAAAAACACCCATAATCTCTGAAAACTAAGGATTTATAAAGAAGTGTATGAAAATAAACATTAAGACTAAAGTTTCATTGCATAGATGAAGGTGTGCTTGATTTTTAAGCATGAGCAGAAATTATGGCCAGAATTTATTGCTGCCTCCCCTAACATAGTACCAAATTCAGAAGGGTGAATTTGATACCACCATTTAAAGTGATAACTTTTCATTTTAAGTCTGACAGTTTAAAGCTTGAATAGAAATACACAATTTCTGAAAGGCAGAGGATTTTAATACCAGTTTACAGGGGAGAAGAGGAAAGCAAAAGGTATTAAAGTTTTTTAAATCTGTTTTTCTTCTGAGAAAGAGACCTTGACTTGTTTTTTAAATTTAGCTTTTGTCTATTTATATTTATTTTTTAAAATTTAAGATATTTTAAACTTTGTGTTTCAAATTCTTTCCCTCCCCATCTACTGAGAAGGCCCCAAAATGTTATCAATTATACATGTGAAATCATGCAGAATATTTCCGTATTAGCCATATTGGGAAAAAGGCAAAAAAAAGTAAAGTGAGAAAGTTATATTTTAGTTTGCATCAGTTCTCTCTCTGGAAGTGGATAGCTTTCATAAGTCTTTTGGAATTTTCGATCGCTGTATTGATCAGAGTGGGCCAGTCTTTCACATTTGATCATTATTATAAGATTGCCGTTTACTGTGCATAATGATCTGATTTTTCTTACTTCACTTTGCATATAGGTTTTGTCGTATTTTTTTCTGAAACCACCCACCTCATCATTTTTTATATATCATAATAGTATGACATCACAATTGTATGCCACCACTTGTTCAACCTTTCCCAAATTGATGAGCATCTCCTCAATTTCTGTTTCTTTATTACCAGAAAAAGCTGTTTATAAATATTTGTACATGTGGTTCTTTTCTTTTTTCTGTGATTTCTTTGGAGTACAGACCTAGTGATACTGCTGAGCCAAATCACAATTTTATAGTTCTTTGGGCATAATTGTAAATTATTTTCCAGAATGGTTGGACCAGTTCACAACTCCACTTAGAGTTCATTAGTGTGCCTACTTTCCCCTTCAACATTTCTTATAGATATGAGGTGGTACCTCAGAGTTGTTTTAGTTTGCATTTCTCTAATCAATAGTGATTGGGAGCATTTTTATATGACTGTACATGACTTGGATTTCCTCTGAAAACTGTTCATATCCTTTGACCATTTATTAATTGAGGACTGGCACTAATTTTCATACGTTTAACTCAGTTTCCTATATATTTGAGAAATGAGACCCTTGTCAGAGAAACGATATAAAAAATTTTGACATTCATTTTCTATGGTACCTTTTGGCAAAATAGAGTATACTTGATTATCTCTTTTAATTGCTTTTGCTTTGAGATCATAATTGCTAGCCTTGTCTTTTTTATTTCTGCTGAAGCATAATAAACTGCTTAACCCTTTATTTTTACTCTGTTTCACGTGTGTCTCATAAATAACATTATTGAATTCTGCATTTTGCTATCCACTTGCTTCCATTTTATGGATGAGCTTATCCCATTCCCATTCCCAGTTATGATTATTAACTATTTCCCTATCCTATTGTTTATCTTTTTTTATCCTTTTTTATATATTTTTTTATAGATTTCTGAAAGGGACTTCAGAAAATACATTTCATTTATAATTTTCATCTAATTATATAATTTTAATATAATGAGCTTCTATTAAAAGTCCTATTCTTGTTATGTGGATTTGAATCTGGGTTTTTCAAGGCTATGCTGGTGGAAAGCAAACTGGTAGGTCTTATAACTAGCTGGAAAGTTTAGTAATAGAGTAATCTTAAGCTGTTAAGTCATATCTGACTCTGTGTGAAAGTTCTTGGAGTTTTCTTGGCAAAGATATTGGAGTGGTTGGCCATTTTCTTCTTCAGCATATCCCCATTTTGCAGAAAAGAAACTGAGGCAAATAGGGGTTAAGTGACTTGCCCAGGGTCACACAGCTAGTAAGTGACTGAGGCCAGATTTAAATTCAGGCCTTCCTGACTCCAGGCCTGGTGCTCTATCCACTGAAATACTTAGCTACCCCCAAAATCTAATAATAGGTCTACCTAAATCTGGAGATGCTTACTATATTCTAGAAGACTGATTACCAGATTGTATTAAATTTTGTTTAGATTTAGATTTTGTTAAAGCAAATCACGAAATCATGAAAAGGTTGTAATTGGTATCAGTAGGCAGCACCCAGTTTATATAGATATTTTGAAATACTTTATAAACATTTTCATTGTGCTGTGGTTGCAGGTGTAGGCAGAAGTCGTCTTGCTTTGAATGGAACCTTAACCAGATTATTTGATATTTGTTTGCCTTATGAGTTTTTTTAAGTTAAATTTTTCTCCTCTTTTTGCTTATGAAGTGCATAGAAATCTTGAGATTCTTTAAAGCATAAGTGAGTATAAAATGGTAGGTTGGTTCCTTAGTAAATGTTGCTGTGTCAGTCTTGTGAAAAGTAGCACAACAGGCAAATCTTTCCATTCTCAGGTATATGATTTTAGGTGACATCTGCTTATTCTCTTCAATGACAGTTTGTTTCACTTGACTCTATAGAATGCGCTGCAGTTTACAGAGCTGAGGAAGTGTGGGAAAGTAGATTGCATGTTTGACCGTATACTCTTAATTTCCAGCAGACTGGATTTCAGAACCAATTTAGAGGGTTGCAAGCTTCAGATTTTCCTATCTGAGTTCAATCTCCCAGGTTTAAATCAGTCTCTTCAGTTCAATCTATCACGGTGTCATCCTTTGTAATCTACAGCTCTTCCCTGATGGGAAAGAAAGGAATGAGATTTGAGGTAATTTTTTAAAATTTAATTTTAATTTTCAGTTGCAAGTTCTCTCCCTGCCTCTCTCCCCTCCCCTCCCATTGAGAAGGCAAGAAATGAGATACTCATTATGAATTTGCATGATGAAGTCATGCAAAGTGTATTTCCATATTAGCCTTGTTGTAGAAAAAAAGCAAGAAAAATTAAAGAGAAAAAATATGCTTTAATCTGCACTCATAGTCTATCAGTTCTCTATCTGGAGATGGATAGCATTTTTCATCATGGATCCTTTGGATTTGTCATAGTTCATTGTATCGATCAGAATAGCTGAGTTTTTTGCAGTTGATTATCATTAACAGTATTGCTGTTACTGTGTGCATTCTGGTTTTGCATCAATTCAAATTAATCTTCTCAGGTTTTTCAGAAACAATCCCCTTCAGTTTTTATAGCACAATCATATTCCCTAACAATCATATGCCATAACTTGTTTAGCAATTCTTCAGTTATCGAGCATCCCCTCAGTTTCCAACTTATTGCCACCACAAAAAGGGCTGCTCTAAATATTTGTATACACTTAGGTCCTTTTCCTTTTTCTTTGATCTCTTTGGAGTACAAACCTAATGGTATTGATGGGCCAAAGAGTACATACAGTTTGATAGTCAAAAGTTTTGGGGTAGTTCTAATACTTCTCTAGAATAGTTGAATTAGTTCACAACCCCATCAACAGTGCATTAAGTGTTCTACATCCTCTCCATCATTTGTCATTTTCTTTTACTGCCATGTTAGCCAGTCTGATGAGCATGAGGTACCAAGGGTGAGGAACCAGCAGCTTCGAGGCCACATGTGGCTTTGTAGGGCCTTGGGTGTTTGACTGAGTCCAAGTTTTACAGAACAAATTCTTTTATTAAGGGGATTTTTTTCTGTAAAGTTTGGATTCAGTCAAAGGGCTGCAGTTGAGGACTTGGAGGGCCTCATATGGCTTCAGAGGTTCCCCGCCTTTCAGTGGTAGTCCCTGATTTGAGGTATTTCACTTGAGATTTCTTTATAACCAATGTGGATTACACTTCAATTATGTTAGAAAATATAGCTTTCCACAGACTTGCCTTTTATTATGTTTCTGGGATAATAGTTGTCATCACTTGATGTTAATGCTATGAAGAAGTTTGTTATGGAAGACAGTGTAGTGAACATAGACCCTAATTATCCCAGGATTTTGTTTTTTGTATCTGACCCATTTTAGGCATAGAAAGTAAGGTGACTGTCCTCCTGTTTCCATTATCTCCTCTCTAATCCGTGCTCTACGCAACTGCCCAGTTGATTTTCCTTAAAAGCAGTTTGTAAAGATACAGCTGAGAAGGAAAATTCAAGGTCATCGAGTTCAACTCTCTTATTTTACAGATGAAGAAGAAACTGAGTGACAAAAAGGTTAAGTGACTTGCCCAGGGTCACATAGCTGGAAAGTGTCTGAGGCCACATTTGAACTCAGGGCTTCCTAGTTCCGGACCCAACTTTCTATTGACTGTGCCACTTAATTGCTTTGTAAGGTGCGGAATGAATATGGAAACCTCATTTTTTATTAATCTTTTGACAAAAAGGATTACACTTAGGGTTAGTGTTTAACGGATTTGGGAAATGTTTTATGTGCATGAAGATACTAAGGCTGAAAATATAAATGTGGGCAAATATCCTAATGGAGAGTACTATGTGCAACTTTATTGATCATGGACCTATTTGTTTTGTTCCAAAAGATAGTCATTAGTTAGCTTAAGTATGACAACCAACCTCTCTCCTCCTTTTGAAAACTCTGTAAAAGACTGGACCCTGCCAAGAAATGTCAGACTTTAAATATATTCTCTCTTACTGGGAGGCAGTACTAAATTAAATCCTCAGCTTAAATAAAGAATTGTAGTTGACTTGTATAATTTTCCACTAATTAGTGAATTTGCAAATAGTCCTAGTTAGGAACTACCGAAGATGGATTTGTTTTGTTGTGGGATTACTTCAAAAAATAGACTTATGAAGAAAAGGAACTAAGGCAATTCAGAAACCATGAAGATTGAATTGTCAACCAAAAAAAGGAACTTAATTAAGGCTTACTCTAATTTAAAATCCTTCTTTGTGTTCTGTCCTACTCTCATCAGTAAAAGAGTTTTGAAGCCTGGATTTACAATGCTACTACATTGTTGTGTTTGGCAACAAAACACCACAGAGAATTAGTAAGTAAAGAATGTAGGTATCTTCAAAGCTTTATTTCTTTCTAGGACAACTGAACTTTGAAAGCAGAAACTTACTGAAATTGAATTTGTGGAGTTTAAAACTAGTGAAACCAAAAAAAAAAACTGCTGAGAACTTATTTGAAAAATCTACCATACTCTTCCCCCCAAATAATAGAGGACTTCTAAGGCTATATATGTAAATTAGCTTTTCTCCTTCAGCAGTTGCGTCAAGTTCAGATTATATATTCCTGGGTGTTGTTTGAAGTTTTAATTCATCAACTGAGTATTGGCCAAAGAATGCTGTCCAACTTGTCCCTGTTTTAACAGGTCGGTAATTCTGGTGTATATGAGAATGGATGACTTTTCCTGCCTTCAGATTCAAGCCTTTAGCAATCATTTTTCTTATTTTTTTCTTTTAAAATAGTCATCCATAAATGTGTGTGTGTGTTGTCTCTTTCTAGTAACTCTTCACTTCTGTTCTCCACTCTCATTGGACACTCTCCATTTTAGCAAATGATGACAGTTAAGCAACATACATCATGGTATGGCTTTTTTTTTTTCTAAATGATTTCCACTACTCTGTTATGTCACCATTTTGTATTCTGCTTTTTTTGAGGTGGGCAATCCATTTCTTAGCAAGATTAAAAACAAACAATCAGCAAACCCTAGTTTTTATGAACTTTTCCTTTGTTCCTTGTCTTAGAAGTGTATACAGTAGGTTTATTCTTTCATCTTGTGCATGGTAAAACAATGGGTAGCATCCAGGCACAGAATCAGTTTGAGAGTTGGGAATTACTTTGGCCCCATCTAGTCCAATTCATACCTGAACAATCTTCATTGTAAGATACTTAACAAGCCTTTTCCAGTGAGGGGGAACCCAATACTTCTCAGTTTGTTTTTGGACACTTGCAATTAAGGAAACTTTTCCTGATGGCAAGCCAAAATAATGCTTCATCGAAGCTTCTATCCATTGCTCTTGGGTCTACTCTGTAGGGCCATATGTAATACATCTGGGAAGAAAGAGGAGGTGACCCAAATTTTCAACCATCATTCTTTTTCTTGTTGATTGGATACTTTATATCATATTGAGAGCTGTAAATCTGGGTGACTGGATCACTGTGTCTTCAGCAGTAAGAGGGAACTTCCAAAGATGGGTGAGATTAGGGGAACATATTTTGTTGTTTTGGACATATTGAATTTGAGATGCCTATAGGACGTAGAGTTTGAAATGCTCAGTAGGCAGCTGATGATGTGGGACTGAAACTGAGAAGTCTCTCTGTCTCTGTCTTGTCTGTCTCTTTCCCCACACACATATACATATATATGTACAGTGATAGATCTGGAAATCATCGACTTTGCCATTCCTGATTCAAACACTAGATTCCCACTTTCTTCCTCAGATTAATTATTAAATCCCCCAGCTTTAGAGTTTGACTTTTAAGTGTTTCTGCTTCTTTGCCAGCAATCAAAAGTGCCCATTTTTAATAATCTATGATTCTCTCTATTGCTTATTTGGTTATAATTTCCTGTATCCATATTGCAAAGGGCATTTTCTTCCTTGCTCCTCTTATTTATAATGTGACTTTTTATACCTAAGTCAGGTATCCACGTGGACCTTGTCTTGGTGTGTGACATGAAGTATTGGTTTATTCTTAGAGTGTTGTTTGTGCTTTATTCTCAGGGAAGACCATGACATCAGGAAGATGATGCTGTGACCTGCTAGTGAATTGGATTTAAGTGAGGAGGGCTGTGCAAGATCACTGGCTGATTCACTTCCTCCTCTGAAACCATCTGGGTCCAGTGGTAGGAAATAAATCAGAAGGACTGGAGATAGCCGCCTTGGCTTGTATCTATCTTCTGCTAGATAGCTTTCCAATTTTCCCAACAGTTTTTGTCCCATAAAGTGCCCTTACTTCATGAGTGGTGGTGAGGGGAGCAGTGAGCGAGGATAGAAGGGTCTGGGTTTATCAAACACTACAACTTTATCTTTGTTTATGTGTGTTTTATATCACTTAAGATTCCAAGCCAGCAAAAGAAACTTTTCCAGATGAAGCTCTTTTTTCCTAACACTGTTTGGAAAATACTTTCTATTTTTCAGGTTTAAGAAACCTCCACTTATTTTTTCCACCAGCTAAAACTAAATGTCTCCTCTTTGCAAAGGCTGCTTAGTTTGTAAGTCAAGGGACAGGATTAAGTTCAATCAGTGAGTTATAATGAATAAGGAGGCAGCATCTAGTTTGTGGGGAAAAAGCAATGGTACTCTAGGGGAGCGGCTTCTGCCTCTGACAGTTACCACCCTTGTGACCTTGGCCTGGTAGCCTCCCTGAGTTGGATTAGATTGTCTTTGAGTCTGTCCAACTATGGCTCTGTGATCTTATGATATAAGCTAAAGGCTGATGTATTACTTAGTTGCCCTGAATCTGAGTATGTTTCCAATGTAGTTAGTAATTGTAGTATGTTTTTCTTAACTCATAATGAATACCTAACATTTACCCTGTGAGGCATCTCGAGAGTAGTGGATAGAGAGGGATGGGGCTTTGAGTTAAGAAAATCTGGTTCAAGTTCCATGTCTTACCCGTAATTAGTTTTATATAACTGGAGCAAGTCACTTGATGGTACCAGGACTTAAAATAAGTCCAACCCTATTGGTAGCAGGATTCTCCAGTTCTTTAATCTTACAAACTGCTTTCATAGATGAGATCTCATTCTATCCTCTTTATAACCCTTTGAGGTAAGTAGAGCAGCTAATGCTTATCTACATTTTATGAATAAGAGAGCATGGACTGGTTAAGTGACTTGCTTATGGTTTAATAGAAAGTAAGCAGTGAATGTGAGGTGAAGATCCAAGTCTCACAGTCTACAACTTATACATAACACGATATTCTCTTGAAGGAAAAAAAAAAGTGTTCCTCCAGAAGCTCCATTATCAATATTAACTGGTTCGGGGGAGGAGGAAGCATCAAAATTGGACCTGTGATAGATAGGATATCCTCTGTAATTCTGGAAGCATCTCATTGTCCAGATATAGCAACTTAATTGTCAGGAGCAAATTATATCTATCCTGGCTGTATTTTCTATTTTTCATATTTAAATTTTTTAAATTATAGAAATAGGTGAAGTATGGTTTCTTTATGATGAGAAATTGCAAAGCAGATGATTTCTCTATATGTGTGCACATGCATATACATGTATACATGTAATATAACGTGTGCATATATCCTCATGTACATACATAAAGTTCTAGCTTCTTTCGAGTGCCAATCCCACATCCATCAGCTGCCTTTGGGTATTTCAAACCATAAGTCCCATAGGCATCTCAAACCCAACATGTCCAGAACTGAACAGAATGTTTTCCCCTAATCCCACCTGTTTTCTAAAGCTCTCTCTCTTATTGCCCAGGGCACCATTTTCAAACTCTCAATACAATTAGACACTATCTAGTCATTTGCCAGATCTAGCTGCTTCCTCTCCACAATATCTCTGATGTGTTTCCATTCACATAACCACCACTCTGATTCAGACCCTTATTATTTCACCTGGATGATTTTGTCATAGAAAATAATTTCTTTCTCTGCCTTGTGCCTCTTCTTACTTAAGTTCACCATCCACAAAGCCACTAAAGTGACTCCAGTGCCTTTCTAGTAACCTTTGGGATCAAATAGAAACTTGTCTGACTTTTAATGATCTTTATAAATTGGCCCATTTCTACCTTTCCCCCCTCATTTTACTCACTATTCATCATCACAAACAACACAGTCTAGCCTGCTTGCTCTCCATTTTCCTGTAGCTGGACTTTAAAATTATTTTATTTTATTTTAACTCTCTGTCCCCCATGCCGGGACTACTCTTCCTCCTCACTTGTGCCTTTTGAAATTTCTAGTTTCCTCCAAACTCAGGCAACACTTTCTACAGGGGGCCTTTCTTGGTCTCTCATCCAAATACCAGTGACTTCTTCCCCTCTGAGGTTACTTTGTTTTTACTTTTAAAAATTAAGCTTTTTTATTTAATAAACATTTTTTCTCTCTTCCTCTCCTCCCTTGTTGAAAATAAAACCAAGACAGTTATAACAAATTTGCATACTCAAATTGCTACATGGTCCATGTCCAAAAATATATGCCTCATTCTGCATCTTGAGTCCATCACCTGTCAGAAAGTGAGTAGTTTATCCTGGGATCAGTGTTGACTCACTCATTACCATGTTACCTCCTTGTGGGTAGAAACTGTTTTACTTTTACCTTTCTGTCCTAAGATCTTTAGGACCTGACACATAGAAAAACTGATTGATTGACTTAATGACTCTACATAAAATCTTTGTTTATTGTAAGAGCTCAATAAATATTTTCCACTCATTTGTTTTAAAGGCCAAAGTCATGTAGATATATACTCCCTTCTCACAAAACTATTCAGCCTTGGTGATAATTTTAACTTTTTGGTGAGAAGCAGGACTGATCCAAGTAGTGATACTAAAGCAAACCTAGGCTTATGAACCACAAAGTGGTTAGAGTACAAATTTGACTTCTAACTAAAAAGTAAATATATTTTTGGTTATTTAGCTGATAACAGAAGAGAAATGTTCTTCCTGTAGTTGAGGTATTTTGATTTTTAAGATCAAACTACAGAGAACCTTTTAGTCCTTGATATTACGGAGGCAGGGCAATTTTATATTCTAAGTAAGGCATGAGAGATTCAGACGTGCTGAATTCTGCCATTGAGTCAAGTAAGTGTAAATAAGACCAATCTACTTTGAGTCATGTTTCCCTTATCAAATGGGAATGGTAATGTTTGCCTGCTTCATAAGCATGCTTCTTTGCAAATGAAAATGCTTATGAAGTACTTTGCCACCATGCCTAAGCCTCTACCACCACTACTTCCATAAAGAAAACAATCAAGCATTTATTCCTACTGTCTATCTATGCTAGGCACAGGAGAACTAAAGATAAAAATGAAACATTATTTACCCTCAAGGTGCTTACTTCTACTGGGAGAAGTGTGTACCTACATAAGTAGCAACTAAATATATGTAGAGTAAATGCAAGGTAGTTTTTGGTGGTAGAGATACTAGGAGAACTTTAAAGCGAGCTGAGGATTCTGAGGCAGAGAAGGGTGGGCATTACCGGAATCACAATGGAATCCATGTGGAAGGTCTGTTTGTTTAGACTACAGAGTTGGTGAAAGGGAGTAATGAGTACAAAGTCTGGAAAGGTAGGCTGGAACCAGATTATGAAGAGCTTTGAAAGATAGAAGTGTTTGTATTTTATCCTAGAGGCAAGAGGAACTCTGGAACTTCTTGATGTAGAGAACAACAAGGTCAGACCTAAGCTTTAGGAATATCACTTTGGCAGTTGTGTGGACGATGAGTTGGACAAGAGAGTTGAGTCAGGGAGACCAATTAGGGCACTGAATAGTTCAGACGAAGGTCTAAACTAAGATAATAGTTCTGTGAATAGAGAAAAAGAAATATATATAAGATATATGGTGGAGGTGAAATTGGCAAAACTTGGCAATGGAAAGAATATGGGAAAAGGAATGTATGAGGGAGAATTGAAGAGTCAAGTGTGACTCCCAAACCTGAGTAATTGGAAGCATAGTGATGCCATCAAAAGAGAGAGGGAAGTTTGGGGAAAGGGTAGTAGGTTTTTGGCAAAAGATAAATTTTGTTTTGGACAAACTGAGTTTTAAATATCTCCAAGATTTCTTAGTTTGAAATGTCCATTAAGTGATATAGTACTGGAGCTCAGGAAAGGTTCCAGGACTGGATTGGGGAGTTACAGTAGAGATAATTGAATCTGTGGGAACTTATTAGAGAGAGGGTTATAGAGAGGTGCCCACTAAATACATAGCCTTCAGGTGCACCCCTAGATACAAGAGAAATGAGTGATGATTCAGCAAAGGAAACAATGTTATTAAAATCCAGAGAGGAGAGAATATCCAGAAAGATAGGGTGGTCTGCTAGTGTCCACTGCAGATAATCAGGATAAAGACTGAGAAGAGGTTATTGGATTTGGCAATTAAGAGGTTGGAGAGATCAATTTCAGTTGAATGATGAAGTTGAAGCCAGATTGCCAAGGGTTAAGAAATGGGTGAGAGGAGAGAAAGTGGAGGCAATAATTGTAGATGTTCTAGGAGTTTGACTGCAAAAGGTATAAAATTATAGCTTGAGGAGACGATAAGGACAAATGAGGGTTTTTAAAAGCTGTAGATCTGCCTATGTTTGTAGGTAGTGGGGAATGAGCCAGTATATATTGAAGAGATTGAAGTTGAGAGTGGCTGATAGTTGTGGGGACAGTCTCCCGAAGGAGAAGGGAGGGGATGGGATCAAATGTACAAGTAGAGGCTTATCCTTGAAGAGAAGGGCTATCTTTTCATCAGAGACTGAAGTAAAGGAGGAGAATATGGGGAATAAGGCAAGAAATGTTGAGGTGTGGAATAGGAGAGAAGAGAAAGCTCATAGGGAAGGGTTTCTATTTTTTCACTGAAGTATGAGACAAAGTCTTCTGCTGAAGAGGGTGTGATGAGGGGGAAATCAAGGGAGTTTTGAGAGAAGAGAGAACAGCAGCTCTGGAGAGGGCAAAAATCAATTGGGAAAGAGGAACAGGATTATAAACAACTAAATATTACATGATATTTGTTCTTAATGATACATTTATATAGCTCTTCCTTCAGTTGTTGGTTTGATGGGAAAAGAATTTCTACAAGCAAAATTACTTCTTTGCAAAACAGACAAATTGTTGAACTGATAGAGACTACTAAGGAATTACCTCCATTTTGTTCAGGTAAGAAACTTGGTGAAGCCCCACCTTCTCACCTCTGCCTCTCCTGGCTTTTTTCAAGACTCAGCCCAAGTGACACTTTCTGCAGGAAACATTTTCTGGTCTCTTTTTCCTGCCAGAACCTTCCCTTCACTTGGTATTAGCTTTGTATGTATGTTGTATATAAATATATACAAGCTCTTTCCCCTTAATAGAATATAAGCTCTTTGAGGGCATGGACTGTTTCATTTTTGTCTTTGTATCAACTGTACCTACCATCCTCCTTGGCACATAGTAGGTACTTAACAAATCCTTGTTGATTAGGAGTCAAATGGCTAAGGATCTGTCTGTCTGACACATGTGACCCTGGGCAAGTCACCTAAGCTCTTAGCATTTCAGGAAACTTTCTAATACCAAATTGTAGAGAAGGTGCTGACCTGCATTCCTACCCAGGAGTTCTCTATACCAGTGAAACCACAAATACAGTCTCTATCTCTTTCCACCTCACAGGGCTATTGGGAAAATCAAATGTGATCACTCTGCAAACTGTTAAATGTATTATCCATGTACGATAATACTGTTCCATTGGCATTTTAGCAACGAGTCCATTTATTTTCCGAGGAAACTGAATAAAGGGTTTGGGTTTTGTCTCCATTTTATCGGTTTCTTTCCACCTTCATCACTTCCTTTGATTCTGCTGTGCAGAGAAATCCTATACTTTTAAAGATATTAAGCATGCCATCTTCTTGGATGAAATCAATTAAGATATACATGTTTGCTGGAAGCTGCAGCAGCAGCTGTGTATTATCAATCCTTTTATGAAAGCAGACATTAAATTAAGCATAGTAAGCAATTCCATTTAAGGGTTAGAATTACTGAGCACGTAGTGTCAAAATGATGAATATCTAGTAGTGATGCTGAATTCAGTGCATGCTGTGCTATCCACCAACACCTGACTGCTCTCAAAGGATGCTTGATTTGTGAAGGGGAGTTTGATTTTTTTTTTGTATTGATTTTGTAATGTAAAATCCCAGGAGAAGGTCATCCATAAAACCCAGGGAAATGTACCATAGCATTGGCAACTGAAAAGCTTTGATGGAATGACTTGAGATACAATTTGGGAGCTTCAAACACTGCAGGAAAAGGAAGAAAAGGAAAATCATAGACTGCTTTGGGTGTTGTTTATATCTGTTTTTGGAGAAGCGTGAAATATTCAAGCAGAGCCCATCAGAATCATTGCAAGAGCTTTTATTTGATCTCCCTGACTCCATTCTAAACTATGACTCCTGCATCCCCAGTCAGTGTGTTCACTTTTAATAATCAGCAAGTTGATACAAAGAAATCCAAGCATAAGGACTTACTGAAATAGCATAGCACAAAAATAGTAATAAAACATTCCTCTATTAATCTAAAGCATACTCTCTCACAAATATATACAATATCAGTGGAAATGTAAACACATACACAGATTCCACAAGTAGAGAGGCACATTGACAGGGAACATGTTTCCAAGACCACTTATACCCTGGCACTGTAGGCCTCCTTTCCCTCCATGTTTTCTTGAGATATCCTCATACTCATGGGGTATGTTGTCTCTGCTGGGTCAGTTACTCTCCTGGACCCTTTGGCCCTGCTTCTCCCTTGCAGTCTCATCTCTAAGCCCTGCTATCTCCCAAGCAGAATTTCTACTCCAGTTCCCAGTCTCCCTGTCTCTTGACAAACTGACTCCACAACTGTTTTCTCTGATCTGCTATCTATTGGGTGGGACATCTTCCCCTGGGTAAGTTAGATACCATTTCCCATGGTCCATGAGGGAGGATCGATAAGGGTGTGGTTCTGTGAATTCCCATCTGCCTCTTCCCTATCACTGCTAACCCCCTCCTACATCTCCAACTCTTAAAGAAGTGAAGGGAAACTATAAATAACGATTCCCTTTCAGGAGCTGGATTCTTGCTCCATAGCTGGCTCTTTTCTCAGCTGCCAGAATTGATTCCTTCTGTGCTATCGGAGATGACTCTCCTCTCACTGATTGGAACAGTGGCTAGCATGCTTGTTTTAAAATTTGTCCTAGTATTGCTCCTTCCTAGAGAGCCATCCCATATAATAAATAGTACTTTTAAAAGAAAAAAAAGGAAGAGAAAAAAACTCCAATTAGCTCATCAAAGTCTGAGAATAGATGCAATGTTCCACACGGATGGATGTCCCACCTCTGCAAAGGAAAGAGAGAGAGAGATATCTTCTTTTGGGGCCATGCTTGTTCTTTGCAATTTGGCAACTTTTGACTGTAGTTCTTTTTCTTTCCATTTACGTTGTTGTAGCTGTGGATATTGTTTTCTTGGCCCTGCATTAGATCATGTAGGCTTTCCATACTTCTCTATGTTCATCGCGATCATCATTTCTTACAGAACAGAAATAATTCTATTGTAGTAATATACCAAAAGTTTATTCAGCCATTTCCCATTTAGGTGTAGTGAATCCTGGAGTCAAGGAAGACCTGAATTAAAATCTAGCCTCTGATGCTAACTATCTGTGTGTGATTCTGGGCAAGTGATTGTGAGGAGTAAATGAGATAATATTTGTATAGCATTTTGCAAACTTTGAAGTGCTATGCTATTATTGGTGGGTATTGACTTTGCTTCTAGTTTTTTGCTACATAAAAAATACTGCTATAAATGTTTTGGCATATCTTATCAATGACTTCCTTGGCATGTGTATTTGACAGTGGAATCTCTGGGTCAAAGGGTAAGGACATTTTAGTCATTTTATTTGCATAATTCCAGATTGTTTTCCAGAATGGTTATACTGACAGACAACTCCATGACTATATGTGCTAAAATGCCTATTTTCCCACACTGAACCCTCCAAAGCTAACAATTCCTATTTTTAGTAATTTTTTGCCAATTCATAGGTTGTGAAGTGAAACTTCAGGGTTGTTTTAATTTACATTTCTCTTATTATTAGTGATTTGGAGTATTTTTAATATGTTGTTAATACTTTGCATTCTTCTGCTGAGAACTGTTGGGCCATATCTTTTGATCAGTTTTTTGTTGGGGGTGAGATCGTTTTTGGTTATATGTGTGTGTACGTGTGTATATGTATGTATATATATATATATATATATATATATATATATATATATATATATATATATATATATATATATATATATATATATATATATATATATATATAACATGCATTTATGTTAGCTGTCTGTATATTTTAAATACCAAATCCCTATCTGAGAAATATGATACAAAGATTGTTTTCCCCATTTGACCACTTCCTTTCTTATCTTAGATACATTAATTTTGTTTATGCAGAAGCTCTTCAGTTGCATGTAATCAAAGTTATCTGTTTTATCTTTTGAACTTGCCACCATTCCTTGTTTGGTTATGAGTATATCTCCTACCCATAGCTATGATAGGCATATGATCACATGATCTGCTTTTCTTCTCATTTTTTTGTGGTGTGATCTTTAATATTAAGGTCACATGTCCATTTTGAATTTATTGTGGAATGTTATATTAGAAACCTAATTTCTGTCAAATTGATTTCTGGTTTTCCCAGGAGCTTAAAAAACATCATATAGGGAGCTCTTTCTTAAGTAATTCCTGTTTTCTGGTTTATCAGATACTGTGTTATTGAGTTCCATCACTTTTGATTGGCCCTTTTCTACTCTGTTCCATTAATCTGCTTCTCTATTTTAAAATCAGTACCAAATAGTTCTTAAGACTGTTGCTTTTACACTTTAGTTGGAGGTCTGAAAATGCCATTCCCCTTTCATCTCTGCCCTTTTTTTTCTTCACTATTACCTTTGGTATTCTAGATCTAGCTAGCTTACTTTTTAAAGGCTTTTGGGAACATGGCTAATATTCTTCTCCCAGCCCAGTGCATTAAGCCATTCTGTGATTCTGTCAAGTTTGATCAAAGGATTTCTTCACATTTTCTAAAGGAGTAAAGAAATATAAACACTTAATTGTACTTTCTTTACAACAAGTGAAAGAATCTCTCCCCGTTTTGTAGTCTTTTCGGTGCAAATGCTATTCCAAATCTGAACCGAGAAAAACCTTAATTATCTTTGTGACCTGCTTTTGTCATCCCGTAATTTTATCAAGTGTTCTGAGGAAGTCAATTCATTTGAGTCCATTCAACGTTAGCAAAGTGAGGAAACTGAGTCAGAGAAGTTAAGTGATTTTTCCACGACCACTTAGATAGTGATCTCCTGTCTCTAAGTCTAGCATTCTGCTCACCATGCCCTCATTTCTCACATGACAACCGTTCAAATACTTGACGAAACTTACTGGGTTCTTCTCTAAGTTTTTTCTCTTTTGCAGAGAAAATATTCCTAGTTCTTTCAATTGGTCCAAGGATGAAATGATTTAGAATCTACTCAAAGTCTTGTTTACGTTCCATTAGACACATGCTCTTCTTTTGTCAAGTCCTTCTTTAAATGTGGTGTCCAGTCTGATTTTTAGACCACAAATATGGATAATTTATTGGATATACCAGTATGGATAATTTAATTGTAGTCCTGGCTTAAGGCAGTGAGAGTGGATCACATACTTTCTGCTTCCATTATTAGGCAACATATTGTTATTTTGGTCTTTGTATTCCAAACATCTACTACAGTACCTGGCACATAGCCACTTAATGCTTATGGATTGTCATTTTTATTTTAACCCACAAATCCTGGAGGCCAAAAATAATACCAACTAAAAATGGGATTTTTAAAATATTTCCCCCCTTCCCTTATCACTCTTTATTAGGATCATAGCTGGAGGTGAGATCACAGAGGTCATCTAATCCAACCTTCTCCTTTTATAGATGAGGAAACTGAAACCCAGAGAGATGAAAATGTCTTGTCCAAAGTCACATAAATATTATGTATCAGAGTCAAGACTGGAAACCAGGTCTTCTGACTTCAGTTAGTTTTCTTTCCCCACCACATCTCTCTCTGTCATCTGCCCAGGTGCAGAAACATTGTGACTTACCCGAGATCATGTGCTTGGAAAATGGCAGAGCTGGGATTTGAATCTAGACTTTTTGACTCTAAACCTAGCAACTTTTTCATTCCAATGTTAGAAATGATTGGACTTGGAAGAATGTAATTACTGCCTCACACTGCTCTGATTAATGTACTCCTTTCTAATGCATTGTACGTAAAGTAATTCCCTTTAACTTTCTAAAACAGGAAATGTAGCCCAAGTCTAGCATCTGGAAAAACAATTGCAGAGACAAAAGTAGTTTCAGGAATGCCAGTATATGTGCTGGAAAAACTTGGGTCACAACAAAGGCCTGGCAGAACCTACAGACAAATAACAAACCCAGAGTCCATTCAGGCAAAGTTCAGCGGTGGGAGTTGTGAATGAATAACTCTTCACTTCCCGGACACAGCACTCTTCATTCTTCCTGAAAGCAGTCTAATTTTGTGGAATAGTTGATGAATATGAAGCTCCAGTTATTGTTTCCTTAAATAAATTGCTCCCAGGACCTCTGAGCCCTCACCAACTTTGTAGGCTCAAATTTTTAAAATTAGGCTTGAAAATTTGGCATATGAGTTTGATGAGTGAGAACTTAGTTTAAATTCTGACATTCAGAGGAGGAGGAGTTGTGAACATGCAATACAGGCCCAGGGCTTTGTGGTCTAGGATTTAGCAAGTCTTATGACTTGTTAAGACCATCAGAGTGGATTTTAAAATGTCAGTGTTAATGTCAAATGTTAAAAAATTTTGAATGTTAAAAAAAACCCCCCGAAAACCTAAGTCACCTATGTCTGCATTCTCAGTTATATCATTATCTTCTGAAGAGCATAAGAAAAAAAAGCTAAGTTTATTATTACATATATATTTAATATATGTATTATTAAATATATTATATCAGGAAATATTTTGTGTATTATATATTTAAGATATATTCACTTATTTTTAGATCCTGTGATGCTGATTCCACCTATACAGGGTAATTCACAACAAGGCACTTTAAAATTTTACAAAATGCTTATTGCATTTGAAACTTACAAAGCCTTATGAAGTAGGTAATGTGAGTATTCTTCTTTATGGATGTGGAATATGAGGCTTAGAAAAGTTAGGATTGTGATTTGCTCAAGGTCATAATTTTTTTAAAATTAAAAAAACGTTTATTCTGAACTTAACAAACATCAATTAAAATAAGCATTTCCATATACAAAATTAAATACAAAAATATTGTATATGAAATTGTTCATTTCTATTAAGCATATGGCTAATTCCTTCTCTTCATTTCTTCTATTCTCTTCTCTGAATTTAAAAACATGCTTCGAGGATCCAAATTTTTTTTGAGGGGGAAGGCAGCACTAACATTCCCCCCTACACACACCTCCACTACCCTCATTGGAAAAAAAAAACCAAACAAAATCCTTGTAATAGACATGCAGAATCAAGCAAAATGAATTCCGACATGAGCTCTGTCTGAAAATGGATGGCTCCTTCTGCAGCTCTAGGTTATGTAACTAATAAAAAGTGGAGCCAGGACTGAAACTTAGGTCTTCTGAATCCAGATCCAGTAATCTTCATGTGGACCAGATTACCACTGAGCTGTCATTTCTGAGGTGACAACATGACTTCTCCCCAGTTAGTGGGGCTGGGTTCAAAATCATCCCTCTTGTGGGACATCCCAATTTAGGGGACCTTAGGCAAGTTAGTTAGGGCATCTGTAAAATGAGGACTGGATGGCCTCTGGAATCCCTTTTAGCTCTCACTCTGTGATCCCTGAATACTCTTTGAGCATTTGAGCTGAATGCTTGAATATGTTGAAATACAACATTTAAAAGAAACACTTGAATTGTGAACCTAAAGATATCTCATCCCAAAGGACCTATTTATTGCTTGCGGACACCCTGACAGCTTTTGTCTCTGTATCTTATCACATAAAGTTCTCTTCCAAAGTGTTTTCCAATTCTCCTCCCTCCCTCCCTCTTTCCTTTCTTATGTTCATTCATTTGTTCCTTCCTTCCTCCCTTCCTCCCTCTAACAGGTCTATTCCAGCAGAGCACAGGCTCTAGCAAGGTCTACCAGGGTGGAAAGGCTTCAGGTTTAGGTTTTAGGGTAGACTTTATTGTCCAAAACAACCTAGCTGAGTTAAGAGAGATTCCTTACCAGGAGGCTCATAGAATCGTATGAAATCATAAGATTGGGAATTATAAGAGAGCTTAAAGGTCCTCTAGTTTTACCCTCTTATTTTACCAACAGGAAAACTGATACCTGGAGGGGTTAAGTGATTTGCTCAGAGTTACACAGGCAGGAAGTGACAGAGTTAGTTAGATGACAATGAAAAAATGGTTTTTGGCTTTTAGTAGCTTATGAAATTGTTTGCTAAGGTGTGCATTGCTTTTGATCAGTGTTGATTGAGGGAGTGCTCCAGAAATTCTCTAAGACTGAATTGTAGCAAACCAGGAACTCTCTTCACAATAAAACCACAGGTCCAGTTAAAAAAAATGTAATAGAAACACATTCACACTCTACATGTGTATGTCCATATATACATGCACGAACACAGATATACATGTCTATATGTGCCTATATACATACATGTATGCATACATATACATACATGTGTGCATGCATATATGTACATGAATAGAATCTAGGGCTTACTGATTCATGCTACTTTTCCACACGTGTTCATCTTTGGTGCCTACTACTAAATGTCATTTTTCAGAAAAAAAGTGACCATACTAATGTGACTATTTTAATTTCTTTAGCTTTCAGAAGTAGCATTCTACAATTTTAGGTTCTTGGTGAAGAAAGTAAATAGAGTCCTGCAGTGTCTGTGGTGAACGTCTCTCCCTTTCTTAGTGGTTGCTGGAAGTCTTGGGGCTGTGATCTTCAGCTCATGCTGATGGGTAACCCTGGGTGACCCCCATACTCATGCACTTAGGTAAATTATATGTCCCGTTCGTAGGATTATCAAAACCACTTTTCTCTTAACTTTTGTGGCCCAGTCAGCTAGCTGATTCAACCTTGCTGGTAAAGTTCTGGCTCAAAAGCTAATTTAAATGTGGGCTAAATGAAGTCTTCTGGGTTATAGCAATTACTCTCTGATATATGATCTTTAGGTTTGGTCTAACTCCTTCAAAGAATCTCAGGGGGAGTAGCAGAATTTGCTACTCTTTTTTCCCTTTTTCCTCTTTCCTCTTTTTGCTCTCTTTTTTCCCCAAGTAGAATTTCACTTTTTTAGTTACCAGACTTTTTTTCTCTGCCTTTCACTTCCTTTCCATGCCATCCTTCCTTCTCCACCTTGCCCCTCAAAAAAGAAAACTTGTAACAAATGCATATAGTCAAGAAAAAAATCACCCACTGGCCATGTCCCAAAACATGTATCTTCTGCATCTTAACTCCATCACCTCTCTGACTAGATCTAGGTAGCATTTGTTATAATGAGTCCTGTGGATCATGGTTGGTCATTGCATTGAACAAAGTTCTTAAGTCTTTCCATTTTTTTCTTTTTTACAATGTTATCATGATATATAAATTGTTCTCCTGATTTTGCTCACTTCACTCTGCCTCAGTTCATGCAATTTTACCTGGAACTTTACATATTAAAGAAGTGTTTCTTTTTATTATCATGAACTTGACAAACATCAACAAATGTGATCATTCTCCTATACAAAGAACCAAAAAAGGGGACATCAGAGATAAGTGCTGGTATTAGACTTGAAAGAGAGGTAGGCCTGGTAATTGACAGTTAAGCTACCGGCCTTTAGGGTTGGTTGTTGTCCTTCATTTCTCGAAGAGGACCAAAATGATATCATTATGCTATAGTCAAGTTTCAGTGTATCTGACTGGGGCTGATCAGACCAGTATGAACTCAGAATGCTCTACCATAGGTTGGGCCCAAATAGTCCGTGTGAACATTTGGAGTAGATACTCTAGATTTACATATACTGGATTTCCTTTGAGCTGTTTCAATCCTGCTTTGCTCATAGAGCACAGCACCTTCTCTGATGTGGGCATGCCATGCTAAGCAGTCCTGTGTCAGTATCTCCCATGTCACACAATCAATTCCAAAATTCTTGAGAAAGATCTTAAGAGTGTCCTTATATCACTTCTTGTGATGACCATGTCAATGCTTACCCTGTGCATGTTCTCCATAAAATAGTCTTTTTGGCAAGAACACATTTTGCATTTGAACAACATGGCCAGTCCATCGGAATTGTGCTCTCTGAAGCAGAGTTTGAATGCTTGGCAGTTTAGTTCAAGTAAGGACCTCAGTATTTGGTACCTTATCCTGCCAGGTGATCTTCAGAGTCTTCCGAAGACAATTCAACTGGAAGCGATTCAGTTCCCGGCATGGTGCAGATAGGCATACAACAATGAGGTCAGCACAATCGCTCTGTAGACCTTCAGACTATTTACCAGCCAAAGATTTGTGGTGCATCTCAACTACTCAGTGCTGATAGAGCCACATTGATTAGTGACAAGGACATGATCCTAGAGAGATGGGCTGAACACTTCCATAGTGTTCTCAACAGACCATCATCAATCAAATCACTGACTGTTACTTCAGGTTGAAGTCAATCCCTCACTAGCTGAACTTCCAACTGAAGAAGAGATTTTGAGGACCATTAGGCTCCTTTCATGTGGCAAAGCACCTGGTGCTGATTCTATTCCAGCTGAGATTTACAAGGTAGGGGGACCATTGCTCATACAAAAACTGACTGAAATTTTCCAGGTTATATGGCAAGAGGAGATTATCCCCCAGGAGTTCAAGGATGCCTCCATTCCATCTCTATAAAGGTAAAGGGAATAGATTGTCCTGTGACAATCACAGAGGTGTCTCTCTCTTAATCATTGCTGGGAAGATTCTTGCCAAAGTTCTCCTTAATAGACTGATCCTTCACCTGGAAGGTGATCAACTACCTGAGAGCCAGCGTTGCTTCAGAAAGGGCTGAGGAACTGTCAATGTAGTGTTTGCTGCTCAACAACTCCAGGAGAAATACCAGGAGGTCTGTACACGCAACCTTTGTAGATCTGACCAAGGCCTTTGATACTGTTAGTCCTGAGGGCTTATAGAAAATTATGTCAAAATTTGGTTGCCCAGAGTTCATCAGCACTAATTTCATGATGATATGCTTGCCTGGGTTCTAGATAATGGACAATGCTCTCGTGCCTTCTTAGTCACTAATGGAGTAAAACAAGGCTCTGTACTGGACTGTATATGATATCATTGCTAGCTGGTCTTAGAAATGGTTGCTGAGGTCATATTTCACAGATGAAGGAATTTTCCTACATCATTTCTGAAATGATTGAGAATCGCCGAGCTGGGTCCTGTGAGTGACTCTTTTAACACATTCCACATCCCATTCATCTAGTGAGATTATACCTGACCTGTTCCTGAGCATTTGACTGATCTTTTCATTCTTCCCTGTCCTGGAGAGTCACCAAAGTCAAATATCTCAGCATCTCCTGAGGTTTAAGCAACCATGCGATCATGACATTCTGTTGCTACTTGCCTCTGTTTTCCTGTCAGCCTCTGTACAGATTTCCTAGGTGCTCAGAGTATGCAGGTCCACACTTGATTGGAATATCTTTCTGTTCTCTTGAATAGACTGAAATTAATTTAATTGGTGCTGACATATTAACACCAACAATCTCCTTAGCAAATTTTATGTAGCTTAGACATGGGTAGTGTTTGTCACTCAGGCCTCCAAATCCAACTTTTTCCAAATGCATTATTATTTTTATTTTCTCAATTACATGTAAAATGTTTTTAACATTTTTTTTTTAAATTTTGATTTCTAAATTCGCTCCTTCATTTTCCCTCCCTCCTCTTTGATGTTATTTTTCTTAATCTCTCTTATGAAATGATTGAAGAGTGATGGTCACTTGTGTTCTACTGTCCAAGACAAGTGTATTCTGCATGCTCAATCTTCGCCATCACTTCTGGGCAGAGTCCTAGGAGTTCAGGTGAGATAGATCCATAAGCAATCAATAATAATATAATAATGGATCCAAGGTGACTTCCTTCCCTGGCTCCATCTTCTTTTTCCAATCCTGGTCCTATAGACCTCAGCTTCTATAGCATCAAGGCTGTATTTTTTTTTTTCACAAATTCATTTAATCTGTATATGACCATCTTCTCTGAAATTATCATAGAAGGTAGAACTTGTTTGGGGTTGTTTGTGTGTCCTATCTTCACAGCCTCCATTCTAGCATTCTTATCTCTTCAGATAGTATAGTTTAATCTACAATTCCATCTCTTACCATATTTTCTCTGGTCTTTTGGTCTTTGCATTTACAGTTTAAGTTCCTTGCCTTATTTCCATGACCCACACAAGTAGATGCTCCAGAGTTAATTCTTCTTTGCATTTGCATACTTGTCATGTATCTTACATACTGTGCTCATCAGTAGAAATGTGGTGGTTTCATTATGTCTCAAGAACAATAAGGTTGTATGCCTATGGGGTTGTATACATCATATCTCTCTTTGATTGATTATATCTTCATTTTAAGGTGGCACTACTCATTTGCATATAGTCTCTAAAACCTGGAATCCACCCTGGACTAGGAATTCAGCTGGCTTTTCTCTTCCCTAAGTAGCAGAATGGGTGAAGGTAGTGCATGCTTCCTGTGGAGTCTCACCATCACCAAATTAGCTCTCTAGGTGTTGCATACATTCTTGTCATGTGGTATAAGGCTGTGGTTCCTTCTGGCCCTTAACATGTGTTTTTCTTCCCTAGAACATTCCATCAATATGTTCCTCATCTCTAGGTTGGAAGTTGACCAATTCTGCAGTGAGTAAAGCAGCTCACAGAAGTTTCCCACAATGCTTCCCCAGAAGGGACATGACTTTGTTCCAGACAACAGAGAACCCCTCTACATTGATACCTCAGGTAATATTTTTTTAGTCTAACTCTGGGAATCTAGCTGTAACCCCTCCAGGTGTGTAGTCCAGCTTGCCCAGAGGAGGAGAGCCCCTCATCCAGCAGCTTGGCCTTTACTTCCTAGGGATCGTCGCTAAGTCTGTTCTCTGATTTTGGGGTTTCCCGTCTTTAAAGATGCTTCCCCTTTCAAATGACTGTCTTTTAGAATCAATGTCTGTCTGGTGTGTATGTCTCTGCTTCCTCATTTATGCTGGGAAATCTGCAACCAACATACTCTTGAACAGATAAATGGTGTGTGTGTGTGTGTGTGTGTGTGTGTGTGTGTGTGTGTGTGTGTGTATGTGTGTGATGTCTCTGCTTCCTCATTTATGCTGGGAAATCTCAAACCAACAAACTCTTGAATGGATAAATGGTGTGTGTGTGTGTGTGTGTCTGTCTGTCTGTCTGTCGGGGCAGGTGCAAGTCTATTATGCTCTCAGGACTCTAGCATAATGCTATACATCCTATGAGTGTTTTGCAAAATACAGCTTTATTGGCTTGGTGGCTTTCAAACTATACACCGTTGATAAAAGTGCTGCACTTACAGTCAGAAAAGCCTGAATTCAAATATTCCTTCAACTTGCTAACTGTGAGACCCTGGGTAAGTCATTCAACCTCTCTCAGCCTCAGTTTCCTTATCTGTAAAATTGGGATTGATAATTGTATTTGCCTCACAAAGTCCATGAGGACCAAATGAGATAACATATGTAAAGTGCTTGGCAAATCTTATAGAAATGGTAACTATGCTGATTTGAATGATGATTTAAAAGTTTACATTTTTCAGTTTTTTGGAACCCAAAATGATTTTTCCTATTGAAACAATGTTTTATATAGTGGTTAGGGTCTTATGTTAGCCCATGGGAATCTATTTAATGTGTAATGTGTATTTGAAATGAAAAACAGAGGAATATACCCTGACTTTTGAAATAGATAAAACTTGAATTAATGTTTGTGCTGGCACACCATGTGTCCACATGCGTGGTATAATCCCTCAATCCATGAGTGACTGTTTGAGAGCTAACAAAGCTTTTGAGATCTGCCTCCCTTCAGGGATGCCTTGGCTCGCTAGTCTGTCTGGGCTCAACTCTCCACCATACTTAGACTTTAGAGTGTGGTTTCTCTGTGAGCTGGTACATACTTGTTTGCAGATCATCTGCCCCCATTAAACTGTGAGCTGTTGGAAGGCAGGGATCATGTTTTTGTCTTTCTTTGTATCCCCAGCACTTGCCAGAGTGCCTGGTACATAGGTTCTTAATAAATGCTTCTGGGCTGACCTTTGACTGATGTTGGTTAACTGACCAACTAGCCAGCTGATGGAAGTTTGAGCTAATCACCCTGATTTGCAAAGGAGGAGTTCTGGGCTTGCTAGAGTACTCTGGTTCTCCCTCTGAGAACTCAAACACGTTTTTAGGCATGCTGGTGCAGCAAATTCTTCAGTTTTCACTTCTGTGTTTACTCAAGTAGGAGGAAAAAAAGGAACTGAAATGATTTGGGCAAGAGGTCTGTTTCTTGTCTCCGCCCCATATTTCAGTTATTCTGTCTGCAACATAGTATTCCTTACACCAATTCACACTCACCACCACCCTCTGGTTCCTTAGCATGAAGAAGGAGAGGCAGGGGAAGGGAAGAAGAAAAGTGAAAGTTCTACCATGAGGGACTCTAGAACCAGGAACTAATCGTTTGAAGTTGAGATTCTTGAATTCTCCAGGTGAATTTTGTTATGATTTTCTCTAGTTCTCCAAAGCATCATCTAGGTAGTTTGACTGACATGGTACTAACTAAATCAGTAAATTAATTTAGGTGGTATCATCATTTTTTTATTATATTGGTAAAACCAATCATGAATATTCGATCTCCAGTTATTTAAGGGAGATTGTCATGATGGGCAGGAACCAGCTTTTGCCCTTTCCTTCTAATGTTGCTAATGCCTTCTTGAGGCTTATTGGAACTTCAGGGCAATTTACAGAGCTAAGCACTAGTTCATAAATCTGGAGCGGAGAGTGACCTTAGAGGTCATCTAGTCCAGTCCATTCAAGTAGAACCAGGGCCACGAAACCACACATAAGGATCTCTCTGGTTCAAATGGTTGTTAGTTGGTATCCTTTGTTCTTGAAGAGGACCAAAGTGACACCACCATGCTACAGTCAAGTTTCAGTGTGTCTGACTGTGGCTGATCAGACCAATATGAGCTCAGAATGCTCTACCACAGGCGGAATAGTCTGTGTGAACATTTGGGGTGGATTCTCTAAATTTGCATATCCTGTGTTTCCTTCAAGCTGTTTCAATTCTGCTTTGCTCATAGAACATAGCACCTTCTTTGATGTGGACACGCCATGCTGAGCAGTCCTGTGTCAGTGTCTCCCATGTCACACAATCAACTCCAAAGTTCTTGAGACCTTGAGAGTGTTCTTGTATCTTCTTCTGACCACCATATGAATGCTTGCCCTGTGTGAGTTCTCCATAACATAGTCTTTTTGGCAAGGGCACATTTTGCATTTGAACAACGTAGTCAGCCCAACATACTTGTGTTCTCTGAAGCAGAGTTTGAATGCTTGGCAGTTTAGTTCGAGAAAGGACCTCACTGTCTGGTATCTTATCCTGCCAGGTGATCTTCAGAGTCTTCCTAAGACAATTTCAATGGAAGTGATTCAGTTTCCTGGCATGGTACTGGTATACTGTTCAGGTTTCCATTGACTTATAAAAGTACATATTAATATTATCTATGTTGCATTGTATTTTTATTTTTGTTCAATATTGCCTAATTACATTTTAATCTGGTTCTAGTCCTACTCAGCACAAGTAGGTGTGTTTGACCCCTCTGAACTAGTACCACTCCTTCATCTTACAAGTGAGAAAACTGAGGTCAAGAGAGATTGTTCAAGGTAACTTGAGTCTTCCAAGTTCAGGGCTCATCACAGAGCATGCTGCCTCCCACGTAGGGCACTGATAGGAACTGAAAATTACATGGGAATGGGTACAAGTGTTTATCCTCTGTGAGTGTTGGTGACCATCTGCTTCTACCTTTATGGGAGAAAAAGGTAAATGGAATTCAGTCACCCTAACTCAGCTAGGAGCAAGTGCTGAGGGATCTTCTGTTGAGAGGGGCAAGTCAGTGAAGTCATAGAGCTGCCCAAGTGACCAACCTTAAAGCAAACCTGAGAGGCTGATTAACTAAAGAAATGGAGATGTGTTCACTGGCCCCAAGGAGTATTGGCCTGGGCAGCTTTACCTAAAATGAACTATAACCTTTCCGTAAAGCAACAATGGCAGCAGCAGATGGTTAGACTGGGTGGATAACTGCTGCTGAGAGCAGCCATAGCAGTAACAGCAGGATGAGGGAGCATCAGCACGTGGCTGAAGTGGGTGGCAACCAGAGTTACAGGCTTTCAAGGCTTAACAGCAGCAGATAGAGTGATTCCTGGATGACTAGGGAACTGTGGGAGACAAAGGTGAACAGTAGTGAAGTAGAACCATCTGGCAGGAGAGGTCTTCTAGCCATGATGCAGCTGCAGAAAGCCCTAAAACCTAAACCTTCCCTCAGCTGAGGTTTTTGGGATTTGGTTGAGGAGAAGAAGGCCCTGAATTTTTTCTCACCAGTGCTTGAGTCTGTGGGATGTCATACTCATTTATGTAAGGGAGGATGTAAAGGATTTTACTACTTGACTTCCCCTAGTTACTATTATGCCTTAATTAAATACTTTGCTATTTGATTTATAGTTCCTTCCTTGTCTGTTGGTGAAATGTGTTTAATGGGCTTTAAGCTATATATTACCCCTACAATGAATGCAGTAATCTGTACAAATTCTAGAGTAAGTAGAATACATGTTATACCTTGAGTTTATTCCCAGCTAGAATGAAACTAAATTCCAATAATGCTTTTTTGGGGATATTGATCTTAATGATTTTGCATATTCTCAGCAATCTCCACAACGCTTTTAACCCATAACCAATAGTTATAAGTTATTTCCTAAAGCTCAGGTTCATCCTTGTCACTGTGTGCCCCACCCCACCACCATACTAAATAAACTCCAGTGACTCCCTGTCGCCTCCAGAATCAAATGTAGAGTGCTCAGTTTGGCATTCAGAACTCTTTAATGTATGTGTAATGTATACTGACATCTCTTTTTCTCTCTACTGTAACCCCCTCCTGCCTTTCCAGCTGTCTTAACCCTATTCCCTGACATATACTCTTTGATCCAGTGATACTGGCCTCCTGGCCATTCCACAAAGAATCTCTCCATCTCTCTTGGTTCCTGTCATTTTCTCTCACCTGTTCCTCATGCCTGGAACACTAGCCCTCTGCTCCACCTAATCGCCTCCCTGGCTTCCTTTCAGTCTCATTTGTACTGGAAAACTTCTTCAACCCCTCTTTCCTATTTTTCCTGTACATAGCTTGCTTTGTATATATTTGTTTGCATAACCTTAAACCCATTTGTAGGGTTACTGGAATATGAAGATTTTCCTTATCCATTAATAAATAGGCCCATGTGACCATCCCCCACCAATCACAGATGTTTTTGACATCCCAGGCTGAGTTTACGTACGTGGGCTCTCATTCCTTTATGCGCTGAGCCCATCAGATACCGAGAAAAACTGTAGGAATAGAGTGTGGAGAGGGTGAGGGAGAAGAAGAAAAGGAAGAGAAGAAAGACCAGTGTGAAGAAAAGGAACTGGGAGCATTGAGCAGGCTGGAGGCTGCAGCAGCAGGGCAGAGAGACCTGCCCAAGGTCTCTTAGCTTAAGACCATTTTAAGTAGCTGTTATCAAGGAGCCTCTGGGATGTGAAAGTGAATTGAGATTAGGGTGCTTCCCGGACTGGTAATATGTGTAAATACTTTTGTTTCCTTGTTAAGTTTTGCTTTCCTGTATTTCCATAATGGTATCTTGTCTGGCATTAGCATACTGAATAAATGTTATATGGGTTCAGTCTTGAGTGGGGAGTGCTTATTATACCTGACAATTAGATCCTTGAAACACATTTGCATATTCATATCAGTTGCTCAGATCACATTGGCGACAGACCATTTCCCTCAGAGTGCATAGATTGGGCAATAGGTCCTGGGCCAAAGCACCACTTAATGGCTCTATTTTGGGCCTTCCTGGCTCTGAGTGAATGTAAATTGTAACTGTTTTTCTTTTGGCCAGCAAGCCTGAGTGTCTTCCCCTCCCAGTGCGATTATTTTTTAAAATTTTTAAAAATTAAAACCTGAAAAGGCCTTAGCCTAAAAGTTCCAGGGTCTCCCATTGCATCCTTGACCATCTCCAGTTGTCCTGATGAATATCTGGCCATTGGACTCAGATGGCTCTGGAGGAGAAAGTGAGGCTGATGACCTTGCACAGGCCTCCCTCCCTCCTATCAAAGTCAACTGCAAGTCATGAGATCAGCTCCCTGATGCCATGTCCTTTTTGAAAACCAAGGACAAACACAAAAACAACAATTTGTTTGCATGTTGTCTCCCACCTTAGGTTGTAAGCTCCTTGAGGGCAGGGCCCATCTTTTGCCTCTTTTTGCATCCCTAGTACGTAGCAGAGTGCCTGGCACTTAATAGTAAACTCTTAAAAAAATGTTTATTAATAGAAGTATATCCTTATGTAGAACCTAAATCTACCACTTTTCATCTTCTCTTCTTTGTTTCTCCTCCTGTTTTCTAGGGGAAAAGAGAACAAGTCCAATTCCTTTAAATACTTGATAATCATGGCCCCTTCAGAACATCATAGGATCATAAATTGGGCCATGCAGGTAGCTGGCGGCAGTGCCAAGATTGGAATCCAGGACTTCCAACTCTAGAGCAAGTACACTTCCTCTATGCTGCTCTAGGCCTTCTCTTTTGCAGGCTAAGTAAGACAGGACTGTTCTTTTTCTAGGTCAAGTTCCAAGTACCAGTTAGATATAAACATTTCCAGGGTTACTCCTAAGAGTTTTCAATATTCCTTGGCTCTTTTCCCTCGTTTCATTATAAACCCTTCTGAACAGATTTAAATGAATAAAACAATGAGAAGATCTTTAATCTTTGTCCCCCTTAGTTTACTCCTCCACAAAATGAAGGAATTGAACAATATTATCTTTAAGGTTTCTTGCAGCTCTTACTGTGCTCTCAGGTAAAACCTAAAGGAAAATATGTTTGAAAACCCAGCTTTTAAACTAACTTTTCTTTTAAAACTATCTTAATGGGTAGGAGATGGGCAGCATAGATTTGAAAGGATATAAGAAACTATGAGCTCAATGATTTTAGGAAAACCTGGATTGATTTGAATGAAATAATGAACAGCGAAACAAGCAGAAACAAGAGAATGTTTTGTACAGTAGCAGCAGTATTGTTTCAAGAACAACTAAGTCATCTTGGCTATTATAAATACTCAAATTAACTACAAAGGACCTATGAAGATACTATCTGTATCCTAAGAAAGATCTGATAAATAAAAGTATGTATAGAATGATTTTACACATAACACATGTTTGTATCTAATCTCTAGGGTGAGGGGGGAAATAGAAGAAGAAAAGTTACTGATAATTTTATAATCTATTTAAAAGGAATAACAAATTGTACATAATAGATTTGTAGTTTTGTGTTCAATCTTTTTTCTAGCCTACTATGTTATGGAAATGCTTATTTTTATTTCTTAAGTTCAGATTAAAATTTTTTAAAAATTTGAATGGATAGAATCTACACATTCCATTGAATTTTCCTAAGCAATTTGAAAAGATGTCAGAGGAACTAGGAACAGCAGCAGCAGTTTTCTTTCTTATATATTGATAGCAATGCTAAATTTTAGTGATTCAGTAGAGTAAGTGGGAAATACACTCTCTTTTATAATAAGGTCTCATTCAATTGTTCTGATCAATGGAATTTGTGCCTGGGAACAAAGGAGACTAACCTTCCTACTAAGCTTCCTTTGCAGAGACTATTGAAAAAGCCAAATTCCCATGCAGTTTTATCCATTTACCTACCAACACAACTCCATTGGGCAAGGTGACCTATTAAAACATTTACATGGTCTAGGCCCTAGACCAAATCATTTTATTAAAGGGATTTAAATGTTCTGTGACATTTGGACTTGGTCAAAGGGCTGCACTTGAGGACCTAGAGGGCCACATGTGGCTTTGAGGCTACAGGTTCCCTAAACCTGTGCTACAGACTTATCTATTCTCTACCTGGCCCCTCATCCTCCAACCCTGGTGCCTTTTCTCACACTGTTGTTTCACAGATAACACACAGGAGGCGCTGGAGGTTTCAGTCTCCAGCTTCTAACAGGTTCACTCTTGATCTGGTCGGACAGGCCGACAGCTTCAGAGGGGTTAATAATAGGCTATATTCTAGAATAGTCTTCTCAAATGGTTGCTGGGAGAACTAGCTCCCACAGCATTCCCTAATCACCCTTCTTGCCCCTACATCTCGATGGGGCAAACGAGACAGGCACACTTGTGCACTGCCCTAAATCCCCTCAAGCCTCAGTGGGGGCCAGTTGAGGCACACATAGATTCCCCTCTGGGTTCCCTGTGGTTTTTCCCATGGATTCCCCCATAGATTTCCCCCCATTCACTGACCAATGGCCACCTGCTTTATAGGGCAATAAGACAAAGAAGGCTCTTGCCAACATTAAGCTCACAGGTTAACTTTAACAATATTGTCATTCTGTGCAAGTGGAGTAAATATCAATTATGTCACTCCCTATCTCCTGGTGCAACCTTAGTAGGACTGTCTGTCACTATGATTTCTAAGAACTACTCTCTAGAATCTTTGGGGCTATTCTGGGAGTTATTATCAAACACTTGGAAATGAGATATTCCCATGGCCATAAATCCTGAGAAACTAAACTCTAAAAGGATAACAAAATCTTCCTTACATACAACCATCCACTCTTCCCCCTTTCATTATTAGAATGGACTGCTGTTCCTACCCCTATCCACCCTCCGACTGTTTTGAAGTCCTTTTCTTCAAAACCCAACTAAGCAGCTACCTCGAGGCTCCATGAAGTCCTCCTGGCACAGGTGAAATGAATCTCTCCTGCCTCAAACTTTTCATATCACTTGCCCAGCCCTCCTTTGTACCTACCCCATTTTGTCATAGGAACATAGGCTCTTGGTCTGCAAGGGACCTTAGAGATCATATAATCCAACCCTTCCTCCCCCTTATTTTATGGATGAAGAAACAGGCCCTGTGTGGGTGACTTACCCAAGGTCACATAGTATTGCCTGATTGATTGATTACTGTAATAGAAGTAGAACCCATGTTATATCATTTTGAATTTGTGTACATATAGTATTCTCTCCTATCTCACCACTTAATACTGAATTGAATTGAATCAATACAAACAATCTGGGGATTCTAAGCCTTCTTGTAGCCTCCAGATGAGCCTTTGCCCTCAGTGTACTGGATAAAGATAATATATCGTTGTTGTGAAATCTGTGACTCACCATGTGAGTACTCCGTATGATGCCCCTGGGTTTGGGGGTAGGGGGAGATTAGTGAAAGTGCTCTGTGTTTGAAAATCCTTAGAAGAGGCTTGTTAGGACTGTTAGGACTATTTTGGACTACAACTGTTCTGAAGTAAATGGCAATGGCTCAGAGCCAAGACCTGTGAATAGTATTCAGTAGAGAAATTACATTTCTATAGCAACTTACATTTTCCAAATAATTTTCACCCCTGGTATCTCATTTAGTCCTCCCAACAGCCTTATCAGTGTAGGCAGGCCAAGTATTATTAATCCCATTTTACAGATGTGGAAAAGGGAGGCTTGGCAAATCATGTATTAGGTCACCCATAGAGTTAAGTGGCAAACCTCAGCTGGAGGAAACCCAGGTCCTCTGCCTCTTAGCTTGGTGCTCTTTCTGTTCCACTAGTTAACTATCCACACAATGTCACATTCAAAGCTTGCCAAAACTCCAGAGGCTCTTAGTATCAAGGCCTTATAACTCATGCAAATAATTCCTGGGAATTTTTGGTTAATTCAGTTTAGTTCACGTTTGCATCTAGGTGAAAGGCTATATGCAGCACAATGTTGGGGTGAAGGAAATATAGGCCAAAGGACCTTGTTTGTCCCCTTCCCCAACTCGACTCATGACCTCCTCTCTGCTCTTCTTTTGTATAGGTGAATCAATTCTCCCTTTATCCCTGCCTTCCTCCCTCCTGTTTCCTTCCTTCCTTCCTTCCTTCCTTCCTTCCTTCCTTCCTTCCTTCCTTCCGTCCTTTCTTCCCTCCTTGTCTAACCAATGTGAAGTTAAGCAAGTGCAGTGGGATTGTCAGATAATCACTCCACATCAAATCCTAAGGACAATTCTGGCTTTAGAGTTGAGGCCCACAGTAATATGAGATAGGATCTTTTGCTGATGGACTGTGAATTCCTTCAGGGCAGAAGGAATGAGGGCAAACTTTCATTTATATCTTTATGTCCTCAGTGCCTAAAACAAAGAGACACTTGATTAATGTTTATTGATTGATTGACCTCTAGGGGCGTAGAATTATAGGATCTTAGAATTGGAAGGGACCTTGGAGGTCATCCATTGAATCCAGTCCCCTCCATTTATAGATGAGAGAACTGAGGTCCTTGCCCAAGGTCTCTGGGTGAATTAGGGGCAGAGGTAGAATTAGAATCCAGGTCTCTTAACTCCCAGTTCAGTGTTCTTTTCAACTCACCAGAAGTAATCTAAATAAAACAAGGTGATTATAATCCAAAATAATATATATTATATTCCAACATATAGGACAATATACAGATTGCTGACAGAGCCACAGTTTGGGGGAAAGAAGGTGGGTCAACAGTAGCTTATTCTGTTTTCCTAGTTCATGGTTCTCAACAAAAAATATTTCTTGTTTAAGTCTTAGCTTCTTTGTTTGACTTACAGTAAAAACAAGACTCTGGGTTTTTAAGACGTCTTTTCTTGAGCAGTGACTTTCATTGCTCTGTCAGAGTGTGAAAGTCAGGAGGCATAGGAACAAAATTAGGGTCCAGGAAAGACCAGGTGTCCTTGGGGGAGGGGAGGAGAGGAGCATGGCCACAAAGAAAGATGGAAACTTATGTTATTGGTGGGCCCAGAGCTTTCTGAGAAGCCAAATGCCAGAATGGATTAACTTGCTGTTGATGTTAACAATGATCCCTTTGTCTAGGCTGAGGAAGAGGCAGGTTGCAACTGGTGGCTGAAATGTGGCTTGGGTCCTCTGTGGTTGTCCTGATGCCACATTTTCACTCTTCTCCTTTGGAAGGACCCATAGGGTGGCATAACTTGGCAGAATAGCATTGTCGGATCTTGTCCCTTCCTTTGTTACAGAACACTGGCTTCCAGCCAACCAGGAATGCTGCAGGTGTGCCTCTCCAAACTCCCCTCTCTAAAGGGGTATTAAGTGTTTTTATAACTCTCTTGCTAGAAAATGCTACTTAGTCATTTTAATTACTTATTTTTCAGTTACCTGAAAGCCTTGTCCTGTTAGAACCCAGAAGAAGGCAAGAGGTTAAGATAATTTTAATTCCCATTGACAAGGCACTAGTGCTTTCTTTTACGACAGCCATATGAATTGGGAAATGCCAATATCCTTTTCAATTTCAAAAGAGCTGCAACTTGTGTATGACGAAGAGGGCTTTTTACTGGGGCATTGACATTTGGCATTTCTTCCCACACTGAATCTTGTAGAATTCTACTGCCTGACTTGCCCCCTACGGGTCCCTCCCTTGGTTCCTTTTTTCCTGAGCCCATCTTTCACTTTAGTCCCTTTAGGGGTGAGGGCTGGCCTGTTCCTTGTCTGGGGCAGGTGTACCTTCATGATTCTGCTTCTCCCTCCTTCCATGCTCACCTATTTTTTCTGCAAGTGGTCTTTTGGGCTGATTAAAAGTGTTTTTGGTTGACACCTCTCTAAAGTTTAAAAAAAAAAGTATGACTTTAAATTTGCAGATGTGAAAACTGGAGATCAAAGAACAACAATTTAGTAGAAAGAATGCTGGATTAGGAGTCAAAGGCTCTGGTCCCTGTGAGGAAGTTAGTATAGAATTCAAAAACTCAAGATAGTTCACAGGTTGTGACATGTGCCCCACGTCAGGGAACATAGTGAGCAGACACAGCTGAGGGTAGCCAAAGCCCGACCCAGTGGGATCCCAACGTGAGCCACTGATTCAGGGTGAATGGATGACATCTGAAATTACTGCTGGCATTGTAGAGAGGAACAATATTTTCAAGTCCTTGTTACAGGGAACATATGAGTCCAAAGAAATCAGGAAAATTGGTGGTAATTCTGACATCTGATCCAAAGAGAAGATACAAACTTAGCTAAACACAGAATTCTGAACCAAGTCATACCATGGCATGGCAAAGCTGAGTGGGACAGAAAAGGGGGGAAAGGGAACTGCTGGCAGCTTGTATTGATTCATAGTCAATCAACAAACATTTATGAAGCACTTACTATGTGCCAGAAACTCTGCTAAGTGCTGGAAGTACACATACAAGCTTCTCTGTTATTGAGAAGCTTAAATTCTAATGAGGGATGATAGGAGACCAAAGGAGGCTGAAAGCGGGGACAGGTATGATATAGAAGTCCAGAGGGCAGCCTGGTGAGAAGTGATCACAGGGACCAATGCCTGTAGATGCCACTTGAGTTGTTGCATGGAAGAAGTCCATTCCCTCTTTCACATCATAACCTTTCAGATAGATAACATAGCAAAGCTTTAACATGCTCCCTTAAATCTCTTTATCAGGGTATTCTTATCCAGTCTGCATTTCTCCATCTTGTTCATGAGGAAATCGTGGGAGAGCTTGACCAATGTCTTAATGAAATTCAAGTATGGTATGCAAATATACTGGGGCATTTCCCTAGTCTATTAGTCAGACAACAAAATCTTTTCCTCCCACTGTTCTAAAGCTAAACACAAGCCTGAGGTGGCTGAGATAAGGGGCAGTGGGTACAAGAGCTCATCATTTTGTTGTACTTCCTAAGGTTACCTTGTATATATTCTTGTATGTAACTGTTTCCATATATGTTATCTCTCCCATTAAAATGGAAACTCCTTGAGAGCAAGGACTATTTTTGCCTTTCCTTTTATTCTAGCATTTAGCACAGTGCTTACCATATCCTAAATGCTTGTTGATTGATTAAGTGACTTCAAATATTTTGTTCTGTAATGCCATGCATGTGGGGAATCCCTTGTAGTGCATGACCAATCCATGCCTTCTAATCCTTTGTGATTCTTGCCTGAGACCTTCCACAAATCTGAAATAGAGGACCTTCCTCTGGTTCTTTTAATGTCTTGTGGATACCAGTGCAGCCCTCATACTGTCCTCTTTCCAATCCTACATTTCCTGGATGATACCTTTTGAGTCACTAGTAACATACTAGAGCCTCTATGGACCTACCAGGCAGCTTTCCATTGACCTTCTGTTCACCTACCATTTTGGAGATTGTGGCATTCCATGATTAGTAGTCAAGTGGCATCACCAGGAACATATTCAGGTCAATTGCCCTCTCTGAACTTACCACTGACCCATGGCTACAGTAACAGGTTGAGATGTGTTGATGACAAAGACTCACAAAGATTGGGAAAACGTTAACACTGCAAATTGTATCGTGAAGGTGGTCTTTTTCTCAAGGCTTTTCTTGAATCTAACATGTCATTAATGGAAATATTCTGACTTTCAGGTGAATGCTCACACTTTTGAGAGGTGAACCATTTAGGTTGGAGGTACATGAAAGGAGGGTGACATTTGCCATGTTATTCCTTCCTTCCTTCCTTGTTTCCTTCCTTCCTTCCTCTTCCTTCCTTCTCTCTCTCTTCCTTCTTTCCTTCCTTCCTTTCTCTCTTTTTTCTTTCTTTGTCTCTCTCTCTCTTTCTCTCTTTCTTTCTTGTTACAAGTTATGACAACAAAACTCTCTGTAAAAATAACAATGAGATCTTGAGAGTAATTTAACACTTTTATGTAAATATGCCTTAGCCTTCTCCCTTACCACACCAATTATTTATTATATGTATTAGGTGACTCTGAAGAGACTCTTGAGTCCAGGGGGAGAATGTTGGATAGTGCAGGAGTGCTCCTTTTGCCTAGGGATGCATTTTGTATGACAAGGAGATCTCAGCCTTGAAAAAAAGCTCATTTAGTTCATCAGGGGCTACTTCTAACTCTCAATTTAGTTACTTTCATTTTTGCCTTGCTCTATCAACAGGGATAAGGGATTTCTGATTTGTCAGATAGTTAGATCAAGAAAAATGAAACAAACCTTAAGCAAGGTTGGTCTATTTCTGTAGAGCAGTCTGGAAAAGTTCCCACCATTCCAGGTTGAATGTAGAATTTCCAGGATGTGGGTGGTAAGTCTCTACTTCTCTCTTTTCCATTTCTGATTAAATATATATTCATGATCTCCTGGGCTCGGAGATCTCATCTGGTCAGGCAGATGACCCTGATCTGTGTAACCCTTGAGACTCTCTATCATGTTCCTGTATTATAACAACAAGGGAAACATACCCAAAAGACCATGCTAGAAGGATCATATGTTAACAACAGAGCTAGTTAGTGATTGTATCTACAGAACTTCAGCTCTTTCCTCACAGCTCGCTGTGAAGATAGTTAATAATAATAACTAATATTTATATAGCATTTTAAGATTTGCAAAGCACTTTACAAATATCTCCTTTTATCCTCACAACAACCCTGGGAAGCATTTGCTATTATTGTCCCTGATTTACAGTTGAAGAAACTGAGATAGACAGAAGTTGTGACTTGCCTGAGGTCACGCAGCTAGTAAGTGTCTGAAGCCAGATTTGACCTCAAGAAGAGAAGTCTTCCTGTGTCCAGGCCTGACAGTGGGGCAGGAGACATTAAGCTTCCTTTAGGCAGCTAAATGTCAAAGGTTTAAAACACTGGATCTGGAATCAGAAAGACCTGAGTTCAAATCCAGCCTCAGATACTAACTAGCTGTGTGACCTTGGGCAAGTCACTTAACGTCTATCTGCCTCAGTTTCCTCAACTGTGAAAGGAAGATAACACTAGCACCTACCTTCCAGGGTTGTTGTAAGGCTCAAATGAGATAATATTTGTAAAGTGCTTAGTATAGTGACTGGCATATAAATATTTATTTCCTTCTTTTAAATCTTACTGAGCTCTGGCCCTCTAGGTGAGTCTCCCCTTTCTAGTGAATTAATTTAATTAATTTAGCACTAGATAGTACTAATGAAGGGCTGCCCCAAAACAGTATCATCAGAAATAGAGATCAGGCTAGGAAGATGAATCTTCCCTGAGCTTTAGGCCAGATCCTGTGAAAACTGCTTCCCAGTGAGGCCCTGACTGGAATTTCACATGACCACACCATCTTTTGCCCAAGAGCAGCTGTTTAACCCAAATGGCTCCACCCAGGTTCTCTTATGTGACTCATTTTTAAACTGACCTTAGAAATGCTTCTTCTCCTAAAATGTTGGAGGTTAAGTACAGAAAATTATACATATTATAATTCTAGTATAGACAGGGGTGTCCTAACCTTGTTATTTTAGCGGCATTCATAGAAAAATGCTGAACAGTCAACTTTGGTAATCATCATAATGGATTAATTCATGTACTTCTGCTATAACCATCAGGAAGGTGTGTATATATTGGGCAGGGGGGAAGAGGGTGAAGTTCAAGTGAGAAAAATAGACAAAACAACGGACTGGGTGAAACGCAGAACAATTTAGCCAAAGATTCAGGTACTGCTCCTCTAGGGTCAGTTTGTTTGCTGACTTTCTCCTAGGCAACCTTCTGAGAATTGGTGAACCATAAACCATTTAAGGAAGCTTGAATAGCATTTACATCAGGTCTGTACAATATACAGTCCTCAGGCCGCTTGTGGCCCACCAAAGGATTTCTGGTGGCCTGTGAAAAAATGTACTGTGAGCTCCCTTGTTTGTCACTTGACCCTCGGCAACCAAATGTCATCAGTCTATCTCTAGTCTAACCTATCCATGACCTGAAGAAGTTTAGCTTATTTTAATTTTGGCCCCATCTCCTGCCAATTTGTGCAGATCTGATTTGTATGGTACTTGGAACGTTTTTGAAGCACTTTTACATGTACTATCTTATTTGATCCTCACAGCAACCCATTTTACAGCTGAGGTAACTGAATGTCTAATGACTTGACCAGAATCACACAGCTACTAAGTATCTGAGGTAAGATTTGAATTCAGGTCTTGACTTTAGGACCAGTGCTCTATCCACTGGGTCACCCGGTTGCCACTTGTATCAGCTTCTGATACTGTAGTTGTGTGTGGTTAAGTGCTGGTCATTAACAGAGAGGAGGTTCCAATAATTCTGAATGATGGCTAATGCTGAAATTATTTGCGTGATATTTGTGGAATTCAGTCAGAGATACTCATAACCCTCATGTTCAATTCTCTTGTCTGACTATGCTATTAGCAGATTAGGTTGTGGAGTATGGAGGACTAGTTTATTGTGTCTAATATATTTATGGATAACCGACCTGTTTGTTTTCCTAGAAAAGCATCAATGTGCTTTTCATATCATTGCCGTAATCTGGTACTTCTCCGCTAACATCTTCATTTCCTTGTGTATAAAGGTGACCCTGGGCCCTCAAAGACTATTCCAGTGGGGTGAGTACTCATAGCTTAGTAGGAGTTTTCTGGGATAGAGGAAACCTAGCTCATTATGGCAATATTATTAAGAAAACATTTTGAGATAATATTTGTAAAGTGCATTGCAAATCTTAAAGTGTCATAAAACTGTTTATTATTATTATTATTTACTGTGAAGCAAGGAGAACAAATATGATTACTACATTTGAGGAAACTGAGCAAAAGAGAAGTTAAATGCCTTGTTTAGAGTCACACACCTGGAAAAGTATCAGGAACAGAATTCAGACTTTAAAAACTAAGACCATAACTAAAAATATACAGGTTTGCTAATATGCTGCATTCCTCTTGCTGCCAGATCTAGCTTTTTTAAACCAGGACTACACAACTTCAGACTTGGAAGAGATCTTGAGAGTCATCTTGTTTAGCTCATGGGCAGCTAGGTAGTGCAGTAGATAGAGTGCTGGGCTTGAATTCAAGAAGACTCGTTTTCCTGAGTTCAAATCTGATCTCAGACACTTATAGCTGTGTGACCTTGAACAAGTCACTTAATCTTGTTTGCCTCAGTTTCCTTATCTGTAAAAGGAGCTGGGAAAGGAAATGACAAACCACTCCATTATCTCTGCCAAGAAAACCCCAGGTGGGCTCACGAAGACTCCAGCACAAATGAAATGACCGAACAAGAACGACAGTTTAACTCATACTTGAAAAGAAAATCCCCACTATAACATATCCACTCTGTCCCTGGCTCCTACTAAGCTTGCAGCTCCATGATAAACAAGCTTCCTTTAATTTTTAACCCTTTCCTTTCTTCTTCTTTTCATCTTCTGGCACGGACTAAGACTTGGCTCCATCCTGCTTTGACACTGCCTTTCTTTGTCACTCTTGCCAAGACTGGCTGCATTTTCTCGCATGTCTCCCACTCAATCACTGGTTCCAGTGGGAAACTCGAGCTACTCCCCCTCCTTATGGCCACTTCCAGACTCTGTCCACTATCATCACTTGGCAACTTGCATTTTTTGAGGTTCATATCATCCAATTGCTACTATTTGGTCATTTTCAGTTATGTCTGACTCTTTGTCGTCCCGTTTGGGGTTTTCTTGATAAAGATACTGGAATGTTTGCCAATTCCCTCTCCAGCTCATATTACAGAGGAGGAAACTGAGGCAAAGAAGGTGAAGTGACTTGCCCAGGGTCACACAGCTAGTAAGTCTCTGATGCTGGTTATGAACTCAGGAAGAAGTCTTCCTGACTCTAGGCCCAACACTCCACCCACTGCCCCACCTAGCTATCTCATGTTATCCAAACTTATCACCCAATCTAGGTAATCATTATCTATCTACCCTAGGATATTCTCCTTTCTTCCTTAATGAAGTAAGTGTAATTTTTGTACCCCGGTTAGGTAGACAGCTAGTGAGTGACAGCTAGGTAGCTAGCTAGTGAGATAAAACATCTCTTAAGCCCTTACTTGTGCTAGGCATTATACTGAATATTGGAAGGGACAATTAAAAGCATATTATAAAGTCCCTGCTCTCAGAGAGTTTACAGTCTTTTTTTTTTAAGTAAATTTTTTCAATTAACAAGCATTTACTTTCTCTCATTCCCACCTTCTCTTCCTCACTGAAAGAAAAAAATACATAAAATGAAGCAAAATAAATTCCAACATTTGCCAGGCCTCCAGATGTTTCTAATTCAGCATCTCAAGGCCATCATTCTTTTCTCAGAAGGTGGGTAACAGTCTTCATCACTGGTCCTCTGGAAACATGATTGATCATTATGAGAGTTCTTAAGTCTTTTAAAATTAGTTTTTACAACATTTTTGTTGTTCTATAAATATTATCTTGATTCTGCAAAGAACTCACATTCTTTTTTTAGTTTCTTTTTTTTAAAGTTTTCAACATTCACATTTGTAAGATTTTGAGTTTTAATTTTTTTCTCTCTTCTTTCCCCTGCTACCTCCCCAAGATGGCAAGCAATAGGCTATTCATGCACAATCATATTAAACATATTTCTACATTAGTCATGTTGTGAAAGAAGAACCAGAACAATAGAGAAAAAAACCACTTAGAAAAAAAGAGAGAGGAAATAGTATATACTTCAACCTGCATTCAGACTCCATGGTTATTTCCCCAGATGTGGATAGCATTTTCCATCATGAGTCTTGGAATTGTCTTAGATCATTGTATTGCTAAGAGGAGCTTTGATAGTTAAGTCTATCAAAGATGGTCATCACGCAATATTTCTGTTACTGTATACAATGTTCTCCTGGTTCTACTCATTTCACTCAGCATTAGTTTGTTAAATTAAATCTTTCCAGGTTTTTCTGAAATTCGTCTGCTCATCATTTCTAGCACAATAGTATTCCACTACATTCATATACCACAACTTGTTTAGCCATTCCCAAACTGATGTGTATTCCTTCAATTTCTAATTCTTTCTCATCACAAAAAGAGGAGCTCACTTTCTAATGGGAGAAGACTACACGTAATATTAACCAGCATTTACGTAGTGCTTTAAGGCTTACAGAGTGCTTTATAAATATCTCATTTTATCCTCACAACAATCCTGGGAGGGAGGTATCATTATTATCCCCATTTTGCAGATGAGGAAACTGAGGCAGACACAGGTTAAGTGATTTGCCCATTGTCACTTAGCTAGTAAGTGTTTGGGACTGTATTTAAACTCACAATTTACCTGACTCCAGTTCAAGTGCTCAGAGATCCACTCACTGCACCACCTTGCTGCCTGATACATGTAGGGATAGAGTGGGGAGTGGGCCCCACATCTGTAGTGAGACTCCATGTGTTGAGAGGGCTTTCATTGTATGTGTGGCTCCAAAGGAGGCAGAAGAGACATGTCTAGCCTCTTCTCCCCCAACTCTTCTCCAAGGGAGACTCATTCCTGTCAGAAAGGGAAGCAAGAGACCACAATTCTGCATTCCTCAGAGAGAGGGGGTCCTGGGCTAGAAGTATATCTATCTGCTTCCCCTTGAGGATTGTTGGTCTAGGCAGATAGGATTGGGTCCAAGCTAACTTTTGATCATTTTGACATTTTGGAAGAAAGAGGATCTCAAGCCCTACATCCAAGTCTTGACAATTTATCACCTAATACCAGTTCCATAAGAGAATAGCAAAGAAACCCATTTATCCAAATCATGTCAAACTAGAATCAGACAAGGTATACCTAGAATAACATTTAGTAGATAACACAGAGTGAGGGTGCTCTCTCATGGGGATCCTGATAACTTGGTTCAATCAAGAAAGTGTCCTTGCTCTCGCTCAAGGGGGAATCTCCCCAACGCCTTTAGGCTGGCAAGCCATGAGTAGTTACATGATGGAGACTGCCCGCTCCTCTCATGTCTTCCCCAAGTCTTTTCCTTCAGCAATCTTAAGTGGGCTTGACCTCTTTCATCCACTCTCTTGAACCTGGAAACCAGGAAGACCCAAATGATGAGTCCCCAAAGGGGGACTGTTGAAGGCTAGAGCCCTCCTGCCTCTCCTCCTCTCACTCAGGGCAGGGCATTCATCCCATACCAATGGGCTTTGGGACAGAGTTACACACATAAAAATGAACTGGAAAGAGCTAGAGGGCTGGGATCCATTCCCAGTGTCATGACTGGAGATACCCAAGGAATGCTGTACAGGTTTGAAACCCAGCAAAAGCTGGCTTATCAAAATCCCGAATGGTTCCAGGGACAGAATCCAGTTTTCTGGTGGGGAGGAAAAGAATGAAGGTGATGTCTGGATAGGGAAATCTGGAAGGGAATAGAGGGATAGCCACATAGAGAAATCCAAGAAATGCTGTATAGGCCTAGAACCTGGGAAGTGTTCTCTACAGAGAATGAGTAGCAAAGCTGCTGCTGAAACATCCCAAAGTCTCAGTTCTCAGGGATTTTAGGAGCCTAGGGACAGTTCTGTAGTTACTGAGATTCAGGATGGGGGAAGCTCAGCTATCTTTATGGGTAGGTAGTATGGTATAGAGTGATTGGTTTTGGAGTCAGGGATCTGGGTGAGCTTCCCAGATCTGCTTCTTATAAGCTGTGTGACCTTGGGCAAGTCGCTTGATTTCTCTGAGTCTTACTTTTCTTATCTATAAAATGAGGGAGTTGGGTAAGATGATCTCCAAGGTCCATTCCATCTTTATAATTCAATTCAGTCAGTTTGTCTTTTAATCCCTGAAAGTTCAATATATATGTTAATAGTATTTAATGATTGCATAGCATTGTATACTCTTTGAAGTAGTTTCATGATTATTATCTTGTTTTATCCTTAAAATACCCTAGTGAATAATATGGAAATGTTTTGCATGTCTTTACAAGTATAATCTTTGTCAAATTGCTTGCCTTCTCAAGGAGGGAAGAGAGGGAGAGAATTTGAACACAAAATTTTTTTAAAAGAATGTTAAAAATTTTTGTTTATATGTAGTTGAGAAAAAAATATTACTTTAAAAAAAAATACCTCTGCGAGGTTGTTGTTTTGGTTCATTCTTTGTTCTGGAAGAGGACTCATGACATCATGAGGGTGTAAGGTCTTGACTTGCTTGGGAATTGGATTTAAATGAGGCAGAGCTGTGCAAAGTCATCAGCTTCGCTCTCTCCTCCAGAATGATTGAAGTCCAGTGGTGAGACAAAAGTCAAGATGACTAGCCATGGCCTGGGATGCAGTGAGCCACCTGGGCCTTTCGCAGGTCTCAGTTGGTCTGAGGCAACACCCATTCAATGTCTAAGGGCTAGGCAAGAATTGAGACAAAAGAAGTAGGTAGCATTGGTGGGGTAGCTGCTGATTTTTATAGATGAGTAACATAGGAAGATAAATGACTTACCCCAAGTAACTCAGTCCAACTGTCACTTAGTGAGTGAGTGACAGCCGAGCCTCGGTCCATTGCTATTTCAGGGTTCTTACTACTACTACTACTAGTACTACTAGTACTACTACTGCCACCTCATTATGTTCTCATAAAATCAAAGACCTTTATCATTAGTCCCTGAGAGATCAGGGAAGAGGATAGAATAAAGGAATAAAACATTTATATTGCACCTACTGTGTAGCAGGCGTTGTGCTAAGTGCTTTTACAAATATCCCATTTTATCTCATGACAACCCTGGATGGTAGGTGCTATTTTTATCCTCCCAAAATTGAGGAAATTGAGGCAAATTGAGGTCAAATGACTTACCCAGAGTCACACAGCTATTAAGTGTCTGAGGCTGGATTTGAATTGAGTTCTTCCTGACTCAAGGCCAGGTGCTCTATCCGCTGTACCAAAACTGCCTCTGAAGACACCTTCCTGGGTGTCTCTGTAGGAAGGAGACACCTTCCTCTGTTTGTAGACAGAGTGCTTTCTAGCTGCAGCTGTCTTGCCTGAAGCCTGTAACTGAGAGGACCAGTGGGTATTTTATACAAGAAAATAACTGGTATTGAATGCCAAGGATGTGTAGTATGAGCTCCACTAAGACTGAAGAAAGATCTATTCTGGAAAACACCAAATTAGATGATGACATGAGGTTACTGGGGATGCTGTCATGGGCCTAACACCATCTGATGTGACCCAGTTACAGAAACAAACTAAGGTATGGGAGGGATGGGATTTGTTTGAGGGCGTTTCTTTGTCCAAACATGTTCTGATTTATTTAAAGCAGGGCGTTGACCTCGGATCATCATCAGCTTAAATGCTTAGTGTAGATCTTATGTCCATTAAATTTTATTTTATTCATTTATTTATTTATTCTTTTTTTTTTTCTTGCAGCAGGGAACCCAGCTCTACCCTGTATGACTTTGAATAGATCAGTTAATCCTCTCTGGATATAACTAGATAACCTCCAAGGCCTAAATCCTGTGTTTATAATAATACTAGTGCTAGCATTTATATGTCCTGTTAAGGTTTGCAAAACACTTAACACATATCATCTTGTTTCATCTTCACAACAACCCTGAGAGTTAGGAACTATTATTATTCCCATTTTACAGATGAGGAAACTGAGGCATACTGAGGTTCAATGACTTGCCCAAGATTGTCCAGCTAGATAGTGTCTGAGGCTGCATTTGATGCAGTTCTTCCTGACCCCAAGTTCAAGGCTCTATCCCCAGCCCCATTTGGCAGCCTTTGGGCAAATGCCTCCATCTCATTTGAGTTTATAGTCCTGTGAATTGTGATAAAACTGAGTGTTATCATGTTTTTGAATCATTGTTTTAGAACATTGCATTTCCTTTACCCTTTGTCTAAGCAATTTAGACATGCATCAAAAATCCATTAGACCTCCTCAGACTGGGAATTACCAGCTGATCTTGGGGCCATTTGTTGCTGCTGCCATGTTTCCTTTTTCTTGAGTATGCTAGCATTCTCAACAGGGAAGAGGGATTTTCATTCTGGGACTTCACCATCAAGGATTTGAGGAAATGTAGTTTTTGACTTGAAGTCAGGAAGACCGATCTTTGTGAGTTCAAATTTGGCCTCAGATACTTGCTAGCTGTGTGACCCTGGGCAAGCCACTTCACCCTGTTCGCCTCAGTTTTCTCACCTGTAAAATGAGCTGGAGAAGGAAATGGCAAATCACTCCAGATGTTTGCCAAGAAAACCCCAAATGGGTCATGGGGAGTCAGATATGATTCGACAGCACAGTTTTTCATTATATTAAAAAAAGAGGGGAGGAGGTTTCAGGTTCCTGATCTAGACTAATGGAATGTTAGAACAGATGAAGACATTACTTAGACATCATCTTGTCCAGTCTTCTGTGGCTTTCCTGCAGAGGAGGACAATGAGGGCCATCCATCCCACAAGTCATATGTAGAACAGAGATCACTGGCTCTGGAGTTAGAGGAATTGAGTTCAAATCTTACCTCTGCCCTTTGCTACTTGTGTCATCTTGGGCAAGACATTTAAACTCCCTGGGCCTCAGTTTCCTTATCTATAAAATGAGGTGGCTGGACTAGATGACTTTTGAGGTCATTTTTTTAGCTCTGGATCTTATCATCCATCCTATGACTATTCTTCATGCTTCTCTGCCCCCACTCTCTAAATTAGTCATTTTTCATCTTGGTGAGTTGTCCTGATCTCAATACAAACCGAGGAGGGTGGAGGGGGTTGTTCCTGGTGGTTATGACCAGAGTGGGAGCCTGAGGATGGTTGTGGGCAGAAAGAGTGATGGGAAGATAAGGGATCAATATGGTGGCCTTGTACACCTCTGTGGGCCTCTGTTTGCTCATCTGTAACATGAGTGGGTGCCTGAAATGAGCTCTGAAGCCCTTCCCAGCTCTGGCCTTCTGTCATTCTTAGATAACTTGGAAAGATTAGATTCAGTATGATTGTAGATAAGGGTGTACCAACCTCACAACTGTGGTCTAAAGCAACAGCCAGAGCAGTTCATGTTTTCCATTCTCAGGGGCCCAGAGCCCTCGTTCTGTCCCTTGGCCTGACTGAGAGAAACCTTTGGGTTGAAGAAGGTTGGGGAGGGAGGGGGAGGAGATTTGATAATTAAAAAAAGGCACTTGGCCATTACCCTAACTTTCTTCTACCAGAGATAGTGGGAAATATCTGTCCTCTCAGAAAATAGTCCTGGGAGATCTGGGGAGCTGGGGGAGCCAACTTGGTTACTTTAGATGATCCAGATTCCTCAAATAATCACTTCAACCTCTGCTTTGCTTCAGCTGTGTAGATATTACCTCATGGAGGCATTTCTGCCTCTTTCAGAAATCTTAGATAAAGTGAAAGGCAGCTAGGTGGCACAGAAAATAGAATTTGGGGACCTGGAATCAGGACTACTCATCTTCCTGAGTTCAAAGCTGGCCTCAGACACTTACTAGCTATGTGACTCTGGGCAAGTCACAACTCTGTTTCTTCAGTTTCCTTATCTGCAAAGTAAGCTGGAGAAGGAAATGGCAAACCACTGCAGTATCTTTACCAAGAAAACTCCAGATGGGATCACAAAGAATCAGATAAGACTAACAATGACTCAACAACAGCAGATAAAGTCAGGAGCTAACATACGGTTGCCCATGGTCCCAGTCCCTTCTGGCTCTATTTCATTGTATACAGAAATGCAGCCTGGACCTCTAGCTACAGCCTGTAGTTTCCACTTTCACCGGAGGGAACCAGGCCTTTTTAGAGATGCAGGGCCATATTCTTTATGGTAGCCTCAGAAACAGCAATGAATAGCTGGATGAATAGCTATTTCAGTAGGGAAAGAAGAATCATTTCATGTATTTACCCATCTGTAGACAACACCACTGTGGGGGAAGCAGGAAGGAGCATGCAAAAAAAACAAGTGAGTGGCTATCCCATGAAGCATGTGTGGGGATAGGCCCCACTCCCTGGTCACTTTTGGATTGATGTGTGCATAGTCTAAGATAGATGGTTGGATGGATGGATGGATGGATGGTTGGATGGATGGATGGATGGTTGGATGGATGGATGGATGGATGGATGGATGGATGGATGGTTGGATGGATGGATGGATGGATAGATAGTAGCCTGGGCTTCCTCTCAGATAAAAGGATGATATAATAATACCTTCCCAGCATGGAATGAAACGATGGACATTAAAATAGTCTGTAAACTATAAAACCCTCAACAGATGTGAGTGATATTGGTATGATTCTGGAAGGAGGGTGCTAAAATAGGCCAATTTCATCTGTTTCTTAGTTTGGAAGGGGTGAGGCTGGATAGGAGTGAGTGATTTGTGCATAAGGGGGCTGAGGTAAGGATGGGGTTGCAGAAGTGAGGAGGAAGGGGAAGAACCTCTGTTGGTGTATGGTGGGTCTTAAACATGGGTTCTTACAACACAAATAAACAGTGAGGGGAAAGAATTTTTCTCTATATTGCCAACTCTGATATGATTTCTCCAAGCTCTCCCTGTGGCCATATTGCTAATCAGAAAACTTGAGTTTAAGTCAAGTCTTAGACAGCTTGGACTTAGTCATTTAATAACAGAGTTGTTATACTTTGAGATGGGCTAAGCACTTCTCATTTAATCCTTACAACATCTCAGTGAAGTCAGATTAGGGTGAGGAAATTGAGGAGGAAATGGTTAAGTGACTTGTTTGGGGCTGCGCAGCAATTAAATGTCTAAGTCAAGATAGAAATTCAAGTCTTCCTGACTCTATCTCTACCCTCCTCCCCCGTTCCCATTCATTATGGGCCTCTAGCTGTGCCTCAGTTTTCTCATCCACAAAAGGGGAATAATCATGGTACAGAGGAAAGACCACTGACCCTGGAGTCAGAGCAACTGGGTTCAAATCTGAGGATTACTACTTCTTCAACCTTGGGCAAATAACATAACCTCTCTGGGCCTCAGTTTGCTCACCTGTAAAATAAAGGGGTTGGACTTAACAGGCCTTCCAGCACTTGACCTTTGATCCTGTAACTCATATCACATGCTCTACTTGTGAAGAAAGTGTTCTGTAAATCCCAAAGCTCTATAGAAATGATAGATTACTTACTATGTTCAGTTTGTGGGCAATAAGGGGTGAGAAGAGACCTTCTACTTCTGCTATCTTCACTCCGCTTATTCTGAGAGCCCACAGACCTGACTTCCTAGTGTCAGCCATCTGTGGATTCCTGGGGCAGAGGTGATGTCATAGGGACAGTGACATTCAGTGACAAGCTCAGCTTTAATGGATTATTCCAGGATTTTGGTTGGAAATTAGAAAAAGATGGGATCTATAACACTTATGGAACCAGGAAAAGGAGGAAGGGGCTTTTGAGATCATTTGGGTCAGAGGTTCCCAAAATTTTTTGTATCCTAATCAGTGGAAGGCCCATTAGATTTCAATAAATCTTTTTGTACTCCCTATTCAATATGGAATAAAAAAATTCCAGTCTTTATTATGCATATGCACATAGGAAATAAAATTAAGGCATTATTAGGATCATGGATATAGAACTTAAATAGATTTTCAGGGAAGGAAATATGTATCAAATTCATAGTGTGTACCCTGCATTGTCCTAATTGCTTTACAAGTACTAACTAAACTTGCCCTCTGTATACTAATATAATAGCTAGTACCAGGTGCTTTACAAATATAATTTCCTTTGATCCTCACTATGACCTTGGGAGGCAAGTGCTATTATTATCTTCATTTATACTTGAGGAAACTGAGGCAGGGACTAAGTGATTTGCCCAGGGTCACATAGCTAGCAAATGTCTGAGGCCGGATTTGAACTCATGGTGGGGATGAATCATTTCAGTCATGTCTGACTCTCTGTTACCCCATTTGGAGCTTTCTTGACAAAAATACTGGAGTGGTTTGCCATTTCCTTCTCCAGCTCATTTTATAGATGAAGAACTGAAGTTAAGTGACTTGTCCAGGGTCACGTAGCTAGTAAGTGTCTGAGGCCAGATTTGAACCAGGAAGATGAGTCTTCCTGACTCTACGCTCAGCACCCCATCCACTTTGCCATGTAGTCATCTCTAGAAGCCAAGTCTAATCCTTTCTTTTTATAGAAGAAACAAAGCCACAGCAAGATTAAATGACTTACCTAGGGCTACACAGCTCGTAAGTATGTGAAGCAGGGTTTGGGTTCATATCTTCCTCATGCCAAATAGCTGCCTCAATTAATTTCAGTAAGATAACACAATTATTTACTAGATATTCCCCCCAGCCATTTCAGAAGCTTCTCATATCCCTTGATGGGTACTTGTATCTCAGACTGAGAATCCTCGATCTAAGCCAGCCCTCTCATTTGACAGATGGGGAAACTGAAGCTCCAGTTTACAGAGTCAGGACTGGAGCCCTTAGTCCAAAGCTCTTTTGAAATGAAAGATCCTATTCTTTGTCCAAGTCTCCCCTCACTGGGCAGAGCGTACTTGAAAAATACCTGAGTAGGTGGAGGGCGATTTCATCATTTTAAGCTCTGAGTGAATAATGCCTCTCCAGGGCAGCAGGCAGGTGTGTCTGCTAGGGAACCAGAAGCCTTCATCGTTGACATTCCATTGCTGTCAGCTGTCCAGGGGTGGGGACAGGCTGGGCCTTAGAAACCCTTTCTTCCCCTGTCAGAGGTAAGGATGAGTGTCCTTCCTTATTTGCTCTATGTTGTTGTGCTCTCTGATTCCTGACTGGATGGCGATAATTCATCAGTGAGATGGTTATTGTTAAGAAAGAGCTTTTTGTAAACCTTAGGGGACCATGTCATCGTGAGTAGCTATTGATTTTGTTTTTTTGGCAAGCCTTTTTATGAGCAGCTAGGTAGCACAGTGGGTAGAGTGCAGGGCCCAGAGTCAGGAAGACTCATCTTTGTGAGTTCAAATCTGGCCTCAGACACTTACTAGCTGTGTGATTTTGGGCAAGTCACTTAAAACCCTGTTTGCCTCAGTTTCCTACTTGGTAAGATGAGCTAGAGAAGGAAATGTCAAATCACTCCAGTATCTCTGCCAAGAAAACCCCAAGTGGGGTAACAAAGATAAGACTGAACAACCATTATTAGCTCATTCCAGACTTAATAAAACAACTATGATTTCATTGGTATTGGGAACTGTTAGTGTAAAAATTCCCTTTATCCATGGGGGTCTTCAACTTATAGTTTTAGAATTCTCTTAGGGAGAGATTATAATGGGAAAGGGTCCCACATGTACAAAAATATTTATAGCAGCTCTCTTTGTGGTGATCAAAAACTGGAAATTAAGGGGATGCCCATCAATTGGGGAATGGCTGAATAAATTGTGGTATATGAAAGTAATGGAATACTATTGTGCTGTAAGAAGTGATGAACCAGAAGACTTCAGAGAGGCCTGGAAAGACTTCTATGAACTGATGCTGAGTGAAAGGAGCAGAACTAGGAGAACTTTGTACACAGCTACAACCACAGTGTGCACGGATTTTTTCTGGTAGACATAGAATTTCATTGCAATGTAAGGACTTAAAAAATTCCCTATGGTCTTTTAAGGCAAAATGCCTTCCACATCCAGAGAAAGAACTATGGAATTTGATCACAGAATGTAGGAGACCATTTTCTTTTGTATTACGTTTTGGTTTGTTTTATGGTTTCTCCCATTCATTTTAATTCTTCTATGCAACATGACTAAGGTGAAAATGTATTTAATAGGAATGTATGTGTAGAACCTATATAAAAGTGTATACTGTCTTGGGGAGGGAGGTAAGAGGAAAGGGGCATGGAGGGGGAGGGAGGGGGAAAAAATCTAAGTTATATGGAAGTGATTGTAGAACACTGAAAACAAATAAAATAATATATAAAAAAAAGAATTCTCTTGGGCAATGGAGAATGTAAGTGACTTGTCCAGAGATACAGCTGGTATGGGTCAGTAGTAGAAAGTAAATTCAATCTCTTGGTCTCTCTTACCCTTGATAGGGGTTTGCCCCTGACAAAACATTTTACAGACATTGTCTCATTTGATCCTCAGGGCTGCCCAGGAAGGGTCATGTTTGGGGACATTTCCACTTTGGGAGGAGGAAGCAAAAGGAAAAGTGTGGCTTGGAGCCTTGCCCAACCTGAAGCTGCTGCCTGGAGGGAGGAAGCTCATGAGGTGAAAACACAGCTCAGGCCTGGCCCACATGAAAGACCTCCAGCTGACATCCCTCTTGATCTGAGGGCGGCTGAGAAAGACTGCAGTGCCCAACAGCAGGGAACTGGAGCATGAGATGAAAATGTGAATGGTCAGACAAAGCACTCTGTCCGCACATTTACACCCCTGGGAGGTACCAGGTGGTGCCTTCCCTCTAAGATACCCCAATACCTGTATGCAGCCTGTTTGTACACTGTTTTTATGTTGATTCTTCTGTTATAACTGTGAGTTCCTCAGGAGCAGGGACTGTGAGTTGTTTTAGTTTTTTTTAACCTTTCTTTTTATCCACAGTGCTTAGCACAGTGCTGGCACATAGTGGGAGCTTATTAAAAGCTTAGTGACTGACTATTCTGCTTTCTCGGCATAGTAGAGAGGAGCTTTTTAGTTGTCCCGGAAGCCTAGAGGAATGAACTTGACTCCTATGAAGAAAGCCTTAGAGCCCAAGCTGAACCTGCACTGGTTGAGAATCAGAAGATCCTGACTCTTGTTCCTCCTCTTGGTTGGGGAGCTAGAAGACTTTGGATTGGTGACTTCTCGGGACTCTGGGTCTCTGGGGTGAATCTCTGTGTAATCTGAGAATGACATGGAGTCCTGGTTTGCACACAATCCCTAGAAGCATGGTTAGGGGATAGGGAGTGCTGGGGGAGGGGGCAGCTTTTGTAAAATATTCCAGTGTAAGATGATAAAATGCTAAACCTGCCTCTTTATCAGAACGTCAGGTCAGGAGATGTGGGGGGTATTTGATCTCTAAGGGAGGCTTTCCAATTCTAAATCTATGATCCTATGAATTTCTTAGCAGCCTATTGAAAAATCAGCAGAGGACTCTGGGAGAGAGTATTAATATATAGGAAACGGAACCAGGTCTCTTGCTTTTCCTTGAAGAAAGCTTTCTCAGAGTAGAAAAGGGCTGTCACATTAATTTTTCCCAAGAGATCTCTTGGTTTGGGCCAACCTAGACAAACATGCCTCCTTCTGCCATGCTTGTCTCTCTCATATGCTGTGGAAATTGAGCTTTATTTCAGGAAAAGGGAGTTGCTCAAAGGAAGCACCTGTTGCATTCTGACAGTCTCACTCATATATTCATGTATTCAGTCCCTCTATCTTCCTTTTTCTGTCTCTGTCTTTGTCTCTCTGTCTCTCTGTTTTTCCTCCTTTTCTTCCCCCTCCACTCTTGTTGGGGATGGGGCTGGCTGCAGCTGGGGAGGAGGGATGGCCAAGAAACAGACCTCACTTGGCAGCCGTTGAACGGCTTTTCTTACTTACTTAACAACACTAACAAGGATTGATGGGGGAGGAGAGTAGGAATGTACTCATTTGGGAAATAGATGCTGAGAGTATTTCTGATGGTTTTTTTTTTGTTTCAATCAAATGCTTTCTATTAATTGTGTTATTTTCCCAGATATTTTTGTTAGCATGGTAATAGCTGAATAGCTAGATCTGTCTTGATTTTAGAAGTCTCTAGTTTTTTATAGGGCCTGAGCCACTATTGAGATATACCCTTCTTTCTGCAGTGTTCCACATTAAACCCAGCCATTCATGGGAACTCTGAAGTTGAGTTGGAAATGGTATACATACCCACAAGCGCTGCTACTCTGCATCCTTACTGTATCCCCTAGTAGAATTCAAGCCAGGGAGAGGAGGGGATTGTTTAATTTTTGACTTTGTATCCCTATTGTATAGCATAGCACTTGGTGCACAGTAGTTCTTTAGAACTGTGGGTTTTACTGTGCGGGTTACCAGGGCTCTTTCTGAACTGAAAGGTAGGCTGGAAGGATAAGCATACCCATATCAGGAGTTTGCCCAAGTCTGGGTGGCCCCTGGCTAGCCCTTGGTGATTTTGAATTTAACTAATAGGTTATATGGGCAGCTAGGTGGTGCAGTGGATAGAGCACCAGTGCAGGAGTCAGGAGGACCTGAGTTCAAATCTCACCTCAGAAACTTGACACTCACTAGGTGTGTGACCTTGGGTAAGTCACTTAAGCCCAATTACCTGATCCTGGGTCATCTCCAGTCATCCTGATGAATATCTGGTCACTGGATTGAGATGGCTCTGGAGGAGAAGTGAGGCTGGTGACCTGCACAGCCCTTCCTCACTCAAAACAAAGTCAAGTGCAAATCATGTCATCATTTCTCCAATGGCATGGTCTTTTTTGGCAATGAAGGATGAACACAACAACAACAATAGGTTATATGCAGGATTATTTACCCCAGAGGGTCAACTTATTGGGACTGCCTCTATGACTTATAGTTTTCCAGGTTGGGGGATGGGAAGCATCTTCCTTCCTTTACTTCTCTTCCCCCGACATCCATGAAACTCATCCAAGAAGCATGGCATCCTGAGAATGTGACCTCCTCTTGAGCTAGAAGACCCCTGTCCCACCTAGGCAGGTGTTATCAGCTAGTACTGAGAATAAGTGGTCATCTCTCTGCCTTATAGGAGTGCAGCAGCAATGGCCCTTACTAAAAATTTGATAACCTCATCCTGAGGCGGCTAATAGCCATTCCGGCAATCAAGACATAATCGGCGGCCAAGTACTGTAATTGATTTCCTGTAGCCTCAAACTGCCCTGTTCCTGTAAATCGTTGATACTTCTGGGGGGCCTGAACCCCTAGCCCACTGGTAGCGCTCTTTACCCTCTGAGAAAATTCTGACCCCCAAATCACATTCCGCCCAGGGGTAAGGCAGGCTCTGGCTAAGCTCTTCCAGTTGTTAGGAGTCAGAACGAACTGACCACTGAGGGTTTCAAGCATGGCTATAACAAAGGGTGAATTAGGGCCGTGCTTGGTACAAGCCTCTTTAAGAGTCGCCACTCTCTTCCACTCTAAGGGTATGTGGCTCCTCCGAACCCCACCGGGGACACTGGGGTCCACTATTTCTAGCACAGGAAATGTCCCTACGTCTTCTCCATTCTCTATAGCCTTTCTTATTCCCTTTTCCAAACTGGACTGTGGCCCTGGACTGTCTCACCAATGGAGCATGCTATAAGGAGGCGCAGAGGGAAGACACGGCATATGCTCCCCTGCTTCGCCTTTCCCATCAGCTAGATGGAGCTCCGAATCTATTTTTTCTCTACACTCCTTAACTTTCTGCTTACCAGGGTTCTCCCCTCCCCTCTCTCCGCTTCCACTCTCATTCCAATCCCGCCCTGGCCTCTCCGGCCCTTCCAAAAGGCTCTTAATTACACCGTATATCAGGAAATCTAAATCCTCCAGCTCCCCGGGGCATAGTTGCTCATAAGCGGTCATTTGCTCTCCGACCGCTCCCCATTTTTCTCTTGATATTCCTGTCTGCTCTAGCCAAGGAGAAACTTTCCAAATCCTTTTACAAAATTCTCGGAGGTCGTTTAACTCTATAGTGACCCCCGCCTCCCTGCATTCCCTGTAAAGTATCTCAGCCCAGACCTCCTGTTCCTCTGGCTTTATTACTGGCAATTGATTCCCCATCCCTGCCCTTTTCCCATGGGTGTGGGAAGCTACTCTCACTCTTTCTCTCCTTCCGAATCTAGGATTCGGGACTCGCTTCTTTCACAGCCCCTTCCGGGTGTTCCCAAAGCACCCAGGATTATCTGCGCTCCCAGTCCTCTGTTGGGGCACCAACTGCCAGACCTAGAGGCCTGTGGGCTACCCGAGTCTTTCTTACCTCACCTCCCGAGGTCTTCGGCTGGCCACGCCGGGTGCGCATATGAGAGAAAGGACGTTCCAGAGTCGAACAAGGGTTGAGCTTTATTTCAGGGTCTCGGTTACAAGTGCAGGGGATTCTTCCTTAGGAGGGAGAGAGAGAAGGATCTCCCAAGGAGGCAAAGATCTTACAATAAGAGATTGGAAGTAGAAGTGTAAGTGGGGAGAGAGGGGGAGGGGAGAGAGGAGAGAGGAAAAGCGGAGCCTTGTCCTGTCCGCTCCGCGCCCCTCCGCCCAAGAGAGCTTTAAGGCTTTCCTGATCCTACTTAAACCCTCCCGTCGCGTAGTTTGCACGTCAATACCGAGCCTGTTAGGTAACAACAGCTGTGCTCCAATCCGGGACAATCTCGAGGGCGGGGAGAGCTCTCTCCCATCACGTTTCTCACGGGAAGAGGCGGAAATACACGAGATAGCTCGGTTCACCTCGATTCCCAGTCGTTTCCTGGGGGGTCTCGTGAGAACTCTAAGATTTAGAAGTTCCCACCTTTACCCGCCCGAGACTGTCCACCTGGAATTGAGCTTCCATCCCCAACATAGGAGGAGGTGGGAACACATCAAAAATAAGTGTCTGAGTAAAGATTGTTTTTAACACTTCATATTTCCTAATTCTGTTCATCCTTTCTTGCAACAATCTACGGAATCACAGAATTCAGAGCTGAGACTTGAGGAGTATAAGGTCATAGATCTAGAGCTCCAGGGACCTTAGGGGTCATCTAATTCCAACCCCCTCATTTTACAGATGGAAACAAATGAAGCCCAGAGAGGTAAGGGTCCGCTGGCAAGTGCAGAGCTAAGGCTGCGATGCAGGTCTCCTGACCTCGTAGTCTAATTCTCTTCCCATTTGCCTTGTTGTTTGTTGTTCCATCCTTTCATGATCCCATTTAGGATTTTCTTGGCAAAGATACTGGACTGGCTTGCCATTTCCTTCTCTAGACCATTTTACAAATGAAAAAACTGAGATAAACAGGGCTAAGTGATTTGTCCAGGGTCACAGAGCTAGTTAGTGTCCCATTTACCTACATTGTCATATTTTGGAAGAATTGGTATTTCCAGCTTAGTACATCAGGTCTCTTTCTTCTCAGCTATATTCTTTAAATTTTCTGCTAAAACGTGCTCCATTTTGGTTTGGCCATTGATGGTCTTATTTTAGTTCTCAAAGGAGAACACTCATTGGATGATTGCCAAATATTATATGCAAGGTACTGTTAGTTGCCTTGTAACAAAAATGTTTAAAACTTAGTCCCTACCTTGGAGAAACTTGTGCTGTAGTCAAGGAGATAAGAAAGGGATACCTGTAACTGTCACTCAACTAGAATGTGATAAGCCCAGAGGAATGCTGCAAATGAAGAACTAGACATGAGAATTCAGAGGAGGGAGAGACCCCTTTGGGTACCACAGCAGGGAATAGTAGATGAAAAGACCACAGAGCTGCTCAACTGATTTTGATTCTGTTTTCTCTGTTAAGGCTAAAGATCTCTGAATTTGAAAAGACAGCAAGGAATGACTTGTAGAGAATTGGTATCCCAGACAACTAGCAGGTAGGCAGGAAATCACCAGGTTCAAGATCACCAGGCCCAGATGAGCTGGAAAGAATGGGTTGGTGTGATTAAGTCCCCATTGGTGGAAGAACAGGAGGAAAGCAACAAGAAGGGAGAAAAGCAAATGGGGAAAAAATGGAAGCAAATTAGAGTACTAGGGACCTGTGAACATGTCTTTATTTAGTAGCAATAGCGACTGAAGACCAGGAAAAGGAAATTCTTGCCACCAAATTCCTTGGCGCTGTCAAACTATTTAACGTCAGAAACCTAAGGTCTTATTGATGGAGGGAACAGGAAGACACATTACCTTATGCTTTGCCAGTAGTCCATTCTATTTGCTTGTAGTTAAAATCTCATACAGGTGCTGTCTTCCTTTATTAATATGTGAGCTGCTTGAGAGTAGCAACTGTCTTACTTTTCTTCTTCATAATTTTAGCATTTAGTATAGTGCTTTAGATTAAATGCTTAATATAAGTCATTTTTCCCCCCTTAAAGACTGGATCTCCTCATCTTGCCTAGGAGGGAATGTAGCGGCTACCAAAGATCCCAGTCCCACCATTGATCAGCATGGGACTTTTGACCTGTTCTATTGTCAGCTTGGACTGTTGGCCTATAAATGGTCTCCTGTTCCCTGAGGCTTATTATCATTGATGCCAACCTCAGTATAGACCACTGCAGCTCCGAACTCTTGAACTTAAGAGATGCACCAAACTTTCGCCTTTCTGATATGTGGGATTACAGATATAAGACACCATGCCCAACAATAAATGCTTTTCTATTCATTTACAGTTTTAAGATTTGCAAAGAACTTTACCAAGGCTTTCTGGAGAAGGTGGCATTCGGACTGGGTCTGGAAGGAGAATAAGTAGACATTGGGGATGAGTTGGAGCATTCAAGGTAGAAGGAAAGATATGGACAAATGTGGGAAGATGGAAGTCACATTCAGGAAATGAAAGGCAAGTAGACTGATTTTACTAAAGTGGAGAAGTTGCAAAGGAAATTAGGAGAAAACTATACAGGAATACTTGTACCTGATGGGAATCAGAGGGCAGGGAGAAGTTCTTGAAGAGTTCTTTTAGTTGTTCTGTGATCTCAACTGTCCTTTTGCAAGACTTTCCAGCAACCAAGAGCACAGTTTCCAGTCTGATTACACAAATCTGAAAGTAAATCTGGCCAGCAAATTATGAGTCACCTCTCTAGAATGAAATCTACCAAGCAGAAAGACTTAATTCAATTCAACAAATATTTATTAATTGTTTACCGTATTCAAAGTACTAGACTGAGCTCTAAGAATACAAAGACAACTTTGACACTGATTGTAATTTGAAGGTTGTCAATTATATACCTTATACTGTGATTGAGAGAGAGAGAGAGCACGTACACATGATATTAAAGAAAGCTAGATAAGGGCAAAATAGAGGTCCAGACCAAGAGTTATAAGAAATTTGCAAGGAGAATAAGTTTTTTCACATGGGTGGGGTAGGAGATGTATAGGAAGTCAAGGAGGCTTCGTGGGAGAGATGGCGCCTGGGTTGGTCCTTGAAGCAAAGGAAGGACCTTAACATAGAAGATATAAAAGAGGTCATTCTAGGCGAAGGGATGGCAGGAGCACAGGTAAATGGAAGAGTCAAGGATGAAACTGGAGGTGAAGTTCGTCTAGAATAGAGAGTACGCAGAGGAGAAGAGCATGAGCTACAGCCAGATTTTTCTTTTTTTGGACGGGGAAAGGAGAGAAAACAAAGGAATAAGCATTTTATAAGTGACTAATATGTGCCAAAGGGGCATGCTAAGTCATGAAGAGGATAGACCACCAGGTCTAGAGACAAGACAGAGAGCTGCCATGCTACGTATAGGCCTTTATAGATAGGATCTTCCCAACTCTTTTAGAAAAAGCAGAAAAAACTTGCCCTGGGTCTAGAAGAAGCCTCCCCTGTCTTGTTACTTCAGAGTTTCAGTTACTACTGAGCCATTCAGCTCCCAAGAATGTTCTTAGCTCTAGGTGCAGAGCTCTTTAGAACACAGAGGAGAGCTACTTCAGATAGCAGGTACCTAGGCTTCCCTTCATCCTCCTTTAGACCCTTCTTCCTAGTCCAGGGCTTGAGTCCCTCAGTCAGAGACTTCACTCTGGTTTCTGCTTGATATTCCTTTGACTTCTTCCCATCTTCAAATTGTAAATGCTAGACTAAGCTAGGTAATGCCCATTTGCCCAGTAAGTACCGAACAAGGAAGGAAGGGGGAAAGGGAATAGCTCTGTGTTAAGGCACTGTGCTGGGTGCTTTTATAAATATTATCTCACTTAGCCAAATGAGATATTTGTAAGAAAAAGTTATAAAGTGCTTAGCATAGTGCCTGGCACATAGTAGGTGCTCTATAAATGTTTATTTTCTGCCCATTTGATCCTCACAACACCCTGATGAGGTAGGTGCTATTAAGAGGCAGACAGAGGCTAAATGACTTGTCCAGGGTCACACAGGTAGTTAGTGTCTGAGACTAGATTTGAACTCAAACTTTCTTGACTACAGGCCTAGCACCCTATCTATAGAATTGCCTAACAGCTTTGGGGAATTAAGGGTCCCCAGTTTTAAAAATCCTCCACCTCATCTATTTTCCTGCTTAGATGCATCAGTTGATGAAGGGCGCAGACATGAGCTAAAGGCTGGGGATGGTTAAAGTCACTGTCTCTGCTACCTGCCTAACCCCATTCCTGGTTCCTTAATAAGCAAATGCATATAAATTCTTAAAGGTGGTGCAATGGATAGAGCACCAGGTTTGGAGTCGGGAAGACTCATTTTCCTAAGTTCCAATCTGACCTCAGACACTTACTAGCTGGGTGACCATGAGCAAGTCACTTAACCTCTTCCTGACTCAGTTTTTTCAATTGTAAAATGAGAATGATAAGAACACCTACCTCCTGGGGTTGTCATGAGGACAAAATGACATAATATTTGTCAAGTGCTTTGCAAACATCAAAGTGATGTATAAATGTAAGTGATTGCCTTTTCCCCTTATCTGTGAGAATAAATTACAGTAATCTCTAGGGATCATAAAGATTTCTAAATACTTTTTTGGAAAGTTTCATATCTTTATGAGATATGTTTAAAAAATGTGGTTTTTTTCTGATCATCTGTTTTATTTTTAATCTTAGTTATTGATATCTTTTGTTTTTATATTACCTTTATTTTCAAATGCATCCCTTCACATTCCTCTACTCACCCATCCATTCCTTGTAACAAAGATTAAAAAAGAAAAAAAAACACCAGTTCTGAAAAACCAACCAACCCCTCGACCAAGTCTGACATTCCATACCTGTTGACCCCCACCTTCATAAAGAGGGAGGGACATTTAGAGCACTGTGTCAGACTGTCTCAGTGAGCTGGTGAAGAGTTCCAGATCTTCTCAGGAGCCAAGCTTGGTCATTATAATTATATAACACTTCTTTTTGTTTTATGGTTCCTTCTGTTGAAATTTCTGAAGTCAGTTTGTGCATTATTTTTCTGGGTCTTCTTTAAAGTCAATACTCTTTAAATTGACTAACTAAAGTCCCAGATGTTTCAAATAAAGGCACAGGGACTTTCTGACTCTGGTAACTCTGCCTTTGCTTTTTTTCTCTTTTATGAATTCCCATCCGTACCTAACTGGGCCATTCCAGGGTTGAAATATGCAGCTGAAGCCATAGTATGGACACCCCTGGGTGGTGGTGGTATTAGGTCAGGCCCTCCATTCCATAGGCCTCCCAAGGTATGTGTGAGGAAGACCATGTGCAACCATCACCAGACTTCAGTTGCTTAGCCAACAGGTGGGTCTGGATTCTGGACACCTGATTCTAGGTACTTCCCCCCTCTACTCAATAGCAGCAGTTCTAGTATTATCACTTCAAAGATAAGCAGGTGAGAGAAATTATTTTTTTTTTCCCCTTCCTATTTCTTCACTCTCTACCATGACAAATAAGCCTCTAAAGAACAGGGATGATGATGAGATTGGATCCACATTCTCCTCAATCTTGTTTAAGACCCAATCCAACTGAGGAAGTTTAGTTCTGATTAAAGAGTAAAAAGAATCTAATCTAGGAATCCTAGACCCCATATGGGATTGAGACCCACAATTCAGAAAGCACTGAAGGGGTGGAGAGTGGAAAAAGTTCAAGGAGCCCTGATCCAGGTAAATTCTAGCCCATTGTGTTCTATTGTGACAAGCTTGGGTAGGGGTAGATCTTTTTGTCTAGATTGGGGAAGGGGTAAGGCTGGGTGTGGTCTAAGTAGAGAGGAATATGAGTGACATAGTCAAAGTCATGTCCACCCCAGAATCCTATTAGAATAAGCCCACCTCATTATAATATTCATTACCCCATTGATTGTAAACTAATCAGAGTTGATTTCTGCCTGTTGGGAACACCCATTCTTTGAAGGGCATTTGAGTGTTGAAAAGCTTCCATGATTCCTCTTTGGTTTACAAGAGAAAGCCAAATGACCATCCTTTTATTAATTATTTCATGATTAATTACCCAGAAACTGAGTTACTCAAACTTTTCATTTGTTACACAGGTCAACTGCAAAGCATGAAGCTGAGTGATTTGGGAATTAACCTAAATATGAGTAGTGGAGATAATGGATGGCAAAGTACACTGCAAAGTTTAAAACACTCCACGAAATGCTGGATTGCACTATTATCCTAGATGCTGCCTTTGAGAATTACAAAATTGAACCAGATCTCTCTATTTCCCAGGTTACCAGTTTTGATGCTTGGGTACGATCTGACAAAAATCTGGAGAATGTGTGATGCCTTGTCTCAGAGCCTGAGAATTTACCCCCAGATAGTTTGGAGAATGCACAGGATTCCCAAGCCAAAAATAGGATTTGTAGATAAGAAAAGGTTAGATGAATGACAATGAGGATTGGTTCCTTCTAGCTTTGGCTCTGCACCAGGGCATGGTGGTAGGAGATGGAATGGATGGTTAGGAGAGAGAGACATACGCAGAGAGAAAACTATATCCCTTTATGTAGGCAAATCTTGTGGAATTCACACCCATGCACACACACCCACGTGCAAGCAAGAGCAGTCCCCCTAGGCTATCAGGTGACTTTGAGGGTTATTCTCTTTTGGGTGACATTGAATTAGTAAAATTTGGAGGGAGCTAGGTGCTGGTGTGGATAGAGTGCTGGACTTTGAGTTAGGATGATCTGAATTCAAATTCTGCCTCTAACATTTACTAGCTATGTGGTCCAGGGGAAGTCATTTAGCCTTAATATCTTCATCTTTAAAATGGGGATAATAATAGCATCCACCTCTTAGGGTTGTTAGGATCAAATGAGATAACCTTTGTAAAGTGCTTTGCAACCTTAAAGTATGATATAAAGGCTAGCTGTCATCATCATTGTTAATAGTAATTATTATGGAAAGTGAGACTGTGGTGTCTCCTGGGGCTGAGATTGTTTATGTCTTCTCTGTGTCTATTTGGCTTTTGACTGAGCACAGCTATTCCTGGAAAAATTACTGACCTTGGGGTCAAAAGATCTGATTTCAAATCTGACCTTGGATATTTACTTCTTGTGTGACCTTGGGCAAGAGACCTTCCAGGATCTCTTTTTGCTTCCAAAAAAGGAAGAGTCTGGACTAACTGGTCCCCAGGTTTCTTTCCAATTCTAGATCAACGATCCTCTCAGGTCCTGTTGACTTGCCTGGGACGCCAGGGCTTTCCTGTCCTGAAAGGAAGAATACTCTTTATAATCCATGCTTTTCTTCTCCCCAGGGAAAGCAAATCTTACTGACTTCCTGTCTGTTTAAAAATGGGCAGCCACTGAAAAATGGGGGGAGATAAGCAAGGCGTTTAGTGGTCTTAAGTAAGATGAGCACTACAGCTTCCTTTTCCCTTCCTTCATGATTCCCCAAAAGCAGGGGTTCTGAATCTTTTTTTCTGGTGTCTTGGGTGTCAGTGTGGTGAAGTCTACAAACCCTTTCTTTGAGGCAGCTGGGTGGTGCAGCGGATAGAGCACTGGGTCTGGACTGATTAAGACTTGACTTCAAATTTAGCCTCAGACAGTTACCAGTTGGGTGAGCCTAGGCAAATCACTTACCCTGTGTCTGAGTTTCCTCAAATGTAAAATGGGGATTATAACACCTACCTCCTAGGGTTGTTGTGAGCATCAAATGAGATATTTGTAAAGACTTAACACAAAGTAGGTGCTTAAAAATACTTGTTCCTTTCTCCCTTCCTAACATAATATTTTTAAATGGAGAAAATAAAATATATGATTACAAAGGAAATCTATTTTATTGAAATTTTATTGAAGCAGCTCTGAACCAACTCCTCAACCAAGTCTGACTACATACAATAGTCTATATCTATTAACCTCTGCCTCTGTAAAGAGAGAAAGTATATTTTTCCAGTTATCAAAATATTAAAAAAAAATCACAGATTTCAGGTTAAGAACTCCTACTAAAGGTACTAGATGAAAACTCATGACTAAGTTGACTAGTGTTTAATGAAAAACCTAGGCTCTAGGTTTGAACTGGTATCTTTCCCTAGGGGCAGAAGTTCTCATTAACCTCTCTCTGCCTGTATTCATATGAGTTAGTTACTCTGAAAGTAAAGGTCATTCTATTGCCCAGACTTCCCCAGGAAACCTGGACCAAGTGATTTCTCTCTCAGAAAAGAATCATGTACCAAATCATTTCTAAGTTGCAGTAGGTGGGCTCAACTAAACATACACTTTAAAGTAATTTTTTTTTATTGGAAGGTGGGGGGTAGTAGAATTTAATTGCTACCAGGCAAGACTCAGATATGAGAGAAGGCTTTCTTGGAGAATATTGGTCAGGAAGCCAGGAGTTTCCCCTCAGCCCTCAGACTGCTAAAAATGAAACACTCAATAAGTACTTGTTGAATTGAATCAAATTGACTTCCTCACTAAAAGGCTAGAATTAGATTTTTTTTTTTTGGCCTCCTCTTCCCCTGCCTGACTGAAGAGAAATGAGAGGTAGAGAATGGAGTTGCTCTGACTTTACTTTTTGCCATGGGTGGCCTCCATTTTCTTGATGGACTCTTTAGAGAAAAAACTGTGAATAAATGAGCTCTAAAATAATGCTTTTGAGCGACCTCCAACTCAAATGGTGAAATTACCAGGAACCAAGTTACACCAAGATGGCTAAAGTTTAGTTATTCAGCATCTTTCTCCCCATAGGCTCCCTGGTGAATGGAGTTAGCTTCGGGGGAGGTCTCTTCAATGCTTTTAAAATGCAGCAGTTATAGTATGGCAGAGTATGGCACCTCTAATTGACTAACCTTCTAAAGATTTTCTGAAAAAAAGGAAAGTGTTAAATGAAGAAGAATGAACAATTCTTGACAACTCCTTCCTTAACCTAATTTGCTCTCCATGATCCTGTTCTCTCCTAGTGGTCAGAGATGACCACTCATTTTTGGTTTTTGCTGGTTCTGCTACTTTCTCCTATTCATCAGGATAGAATTCATCCAAAGTTTGTTCCATCCTTTTCACTTCTCCATAGACTCTTTTCTTTGATGGCCTCATCCACTTCTATGGCTTCCATTATCACCTCTGTCTGCTTGACTCCCAGATTTCTGTCTCTGTCCCTGAAGTTCAGCCCTGCATGTTCAACTGACTATTGGACATTTCCTACCTGGATGTCTCACTGACAATTTAATTTCAGCATATCCAAAACTTAACTCATCATCTTTCCCCAAAAATTTACCCCTCCTCCTAAATTTCCTATGTCTGTTGATAATTATTAGCTTCTTCCCATGTGCCCGGGCTTAAAACATTGGAGTAACTTTTTACTCTTACCTCTTTCTCATCCCCATGTCCAACTGATTGCCATGTTTTATTATTACTACCTGTGAAATATCTCACCTTTCCCTTCCTTTCCACCTCCTTTACCATCAACATGGGATATATGGGTTGTTTAGGAGGACTAGCACCTCTGGTGGGAGGGTTTGTTGTATCCCTAGGCAATATTCACAGCACTGAGGGCAACTATGAATATGCCAGCATAGTTCTGAATCACAAAGTATAACAGACTTTCCATATAGAAGGCAGAAGAAAAACATTTATTTAGACACCAGAAAGCCAAATCCCAAAACCAGAAAGCCAAATCCATCATAGTAACCAAGAAGTCAATACCCATTAGCACTGGAGGGAACAAAGCCATTCTCAAGCCTTCCCCCACTCTGCTGGGGCCTTCCCACAACCAAACAAACACTCAGGAGCCTATCTGTCTGCTTGTCTGTGTCTTTCCCAGTTATGACTAGCCTGACCAACTTCCTCTCAGCTCTGCTTCACCCTTCCTGTTCCACCAATTCAGCAAGCTCCTTTCACTGTATGTGACTTAGGCTTCCATGTGATTTAAGCTGGTCATATGGGCCTATTAATAAATGGGAAAGATCTTCCCATTTAAATTACGATTACCTTTGTCCAGCACTTTTCAGGAATGCTCATCTACCTTTGATGTCCACCTGTCACCTAATTCTCAACCATGGCTCCAGGAAGCTGTGGTATACACCACAGCTACACCCCAATAAAACCATCTTACCATCTCAGCAGATGAGCTAACCCAGGCTGAGAGTAACCTACAGGCCTTAAATCTGTGAGTGAACTGGGGGATGTCTACTCCAAGAATGTGAAGACTTTCCCCATATGAATTAGCAGAGGAGAACACGAAGGTGGCTGAAGCAGGTGCTGTAGAGTGCTTAGAGCTTGGTCAGAACTTGAAGACACCAAGGTCATCCACTGCACTTTTATCTTGGCATTTTGATGACTCTGGAAGAGAGAGTGAGGCTAACAGCTTTGTGCAAATTGCCTCACTTAAATCCAATACACATGCAAGTCAAGATATCACTCATCAACCTCCATTTTGCCTGATTGGAATTCTTCAAAAATGAAGGTTGAACAACATTTCAAGACCTCATTATCTCTCAGCCACACTATTCATTCATTTACATGTGTACTCCTTCTTTCATTTATAATATTCTTTTTAAAAATTTTGAATTTTAAATTCTCTCCTTTCCTCTAACTCCTCCTCCAACCCATTGGGAAGGCAAGTACTATGATATCAATTATACATGTGAAATCATGCAAAACATTTCCATATTAATGTTGATAGATAACATTTTTCATCAAGAGTACTTTGGAATTGTCAGTTGATCATTGTTACAAAATTTATCCTGCATCAATTCATATAGGTCTTCCCAGGTTCTAAAACCATCACCTGCATCATTTTTTTTTTTACAACAAATAGTATTCCATTGCATTCATATGCCATAATTTCTTCAGCCATTCCCCAGTTGATGGACATTCCCTCAGTTTCCAAATCTTTACCACTGCAAAAGGAGCTGCTATAAATATTTTTGTCCATATGTGTCCTTTACTTTTTTTGTTGATCTCTTTGGGATAGAGATCTAGTAGTGGTATTGCTTAAAGGATGCTTAAAGTTAAAGGATATTCATAGCTTTATAGCCCTATGGGAGTGGTTCGAAATTGTTCTCCAGAATGGTTGGATCAGTTTACAACTCCACCAACAGTGCATTAGTCTCCTAATTTTTCCACATCACCTTCAGTGTCTGTCATTTTCCTTTTCTTGTTAGCCAGTCTGATAGGTCTCGTCTTCACTACTGTAATAATTTAATAACTACATACTCTCTCTGTCTCTGGTTTTCCCTCTCATGAGTTCATTCTTCACATGTTGCCAAAGGAACTTTGGCTGTTTAGCCTGGAAAAAGTGCTTTGGTGGGTAGGGATGTAATAGATGTCCTTACTTATTTGAAGAACTGTCATTTGGAAGAGGGAGTATACTTATTGTTCTTGAACTTGAGAGCAGAACTGGTAAATAGTGTGTAGAAATTGCAGATTCAGTCAGTCAACAAGCAATTATTATATTATTATATTATATAAGTGCTTACTATGTGTCAGAACTTGTGCTAAGAGCTGCAAATACAAAGGCAAAAGACAGTCCCTCCTTTCAAAGAGCTCATAGAGATATATTTTGGCTTAATGAAAGGGAAAAAATTCCTAATAATTAAGAGCTAATCTTAAGTATAGAGGTAGGGAGTTTTCCCTCACTAAAGGTTTTCAAGTAGAGAAACAATAACAACTTCTTGGAGATATTGTAGATGGGATTCTTCATCAGGAATGGGTACTAGATGGACTTTAAGGTCTGTGATGCAGTGAATAGAGCTCAGGGCCTGGAGTGAGGAAGACCTGAGTTCAAGTCCAGTCTCAGACACTTACTAGTTGTGTGACCTTGTGTAGCAGAAATGCTACTAGCAGGTGATGTGGAAATATAAGACCAATAACACCAGCACACAAAAGGGCTGCTAGCTCAAGTTCTTGATCTGCTTTTCTAAAGGAAATACAGCTTCAAAGGGTTAGTAATCTTACTTTAATTAAACAGTGAGGAAGATATACAAGTAGGGAGAAATGAGTATCCAAGATAGAATCCAGTAGACAGGGTTCCAACTGTTTGAACAAAGTCATAGATACATAATCACCAGATTAGTGAGCAGGAAACATTTTGGGTTCACAACTTCCTAGAGTCTTGTCTGGCCAAATCACAAAGAAACATTCTTCCCATGAATGAGCCCCAAAATAAAATACCAACCTCCTAATATATTTCAACTAATAGGCCAGAAGGCATCACAACCACAGGACTCAGTGCCTAATTGGACCAGTGCCAAATGGCACAAAAGTCTTCCTGTAAGCAAGCCTCCTGTAACTAAGCTTCCCCCTAAGCAAGTTCCTCCTCCAAGGCAATATAAATCTCCTTGAATCACCTGATGGGCTCTATGTGATTCAGGATGTGTCACAGCTGTGAACTAAGCCGAAGTTCAAAGCATCAAGACATCCATGATTGAAATACCTGTGAACTTTTAGACTGGAGAACATGCCTCCTGTTCCAAGGGGAAAAGGGAACGCATGTGGTCACACAGGCCTATTAATGGACAGGGAAGATCTTATATTCCACTAGCTCTACCCCCTGAGTAAGTCACTTAACCCTGTTTGCCTCAGCTTCCTCATCTGTAAAATGAGCTGGAAAAGGAAATGGCAAACCACTCCAGTATCTTTGCCAAGAAAACCCCAGTGGGGTCATGAAGAGTCAGACATGACTGAAAAACAACTCAACATCATCATTTGTTTCACTCCCTGCCCCCAAATCTGTAGTGTCTCCCCATTGCCCACTTACTGAAGAAAATATAAACTTCTTACCTATCATTCAAGGCCTTCTACTATCTGGCTCCCACTTATCTTTCCCATTTTATCTTTTTTTTCCCCCAGTTTATCTTATATAACTCTATATCCCTTGCATTCATAGAAGAGTGAACTACCCAGTGTTTCCCAATCTTGTCCTGTCTTCTTTCTTTTCCGAACATTATCCACATTATTCCTGGAACTGACTGCCCACATTTCCACTTATTGGAAATTCCTCTCTTTCTTCAAGACCAAGTTCTAGTAGAGCCTTCCCTAATCTCTCCTACTAGAAGTGACCACTCTTTGTTGGACTTTCTATTCCATTCTCTGACATCTGTGCTTTAAATCATGTTTTAACTTAGATTAGAGTTATTTCTATAGATATCTCACCTCCTCCATTTAATAGTTGCTGACCTCAGAATGTCATTTTCATCACTGTATCCCTAGCTCAGATCACAGACACTTGTCCATTGCATAGTAGTGAATAAGAGCTAACATTTGTAAGTGTTTTACATACATTATCTCATTGGTTGCTTGTAGCAACCATAGGTTTCCTGAATACTAGAACTGAAAGGTAATCTAGGATCATTTTACTTAATTTTCAGAGGTGTAATGTAACAGAACGTAATTGTCTCCTGCCTCAGGGAGTTTATATTCTATGGGCATCACTGGATTTGTCATCTTGACGCTGTAAGTTTAAAAGATAAGAGTTTTAGGTAATTAAATAAATTTTAAAAATAAATTAATTAAGTTAATTAAATAAAAAATAAAAAAATTAAATAAATGAATAAAGATCCAGGTAGCTAGATAGTAGAGCTCTTGGTCTGGAGTCAGGAAGGCTGGAGTTCCAATCCAGCTTCAGACATTAACCAGATATGTGACTCTGGGCAAGTCACTTAACTCTGTTTGCCTCACTTTCCTTATCTATAAAATGAACTGGAGAAGGAAATGGCAAACCATTCCATTAGCTTTGCCAAGAAAATCCCAAATATTTGTTTTGTTTTGACTAATGTGAAAATACATTTAATAAGAATGTATATGTAGAGTCTGTATCAGATTGCATGCTGTCTTGGGGAAGCTAGAGAAAATTGAAAACATGGGAGTGAATGAATGTTGAAAACAAAAAAAAATAATTAATTTGTAATATATATTCATATATACATATATACACATACACACAGACATATAAAGAAAATCCCAAATAGTGTCATGAAGAGTTGGACACAACTGAAAACAACTGAACAACGACAAAAGGCCGTGTCTATTGAAAGAAAGCAGTTGGATGATTTCTGATGTCCCTTTGCAAGTTTGAGTTTGTAAGTTTATTTGTCCTGAAACCCGATGTCTGTAATTTGAATAATTCAAATAATAATTTGAATAAGGAGTGCTCCATGTAGAATTTAAACCCCTTGAGACAAGAATTGCTTTATTGTTTTTCTAGTTCTTAAAATTGCATGTTTTTCTCTATTCTTATTTCCTTTCTTTCTTCCTCCCCCTTTCCCTTCTCTCTCCTTTGCTCTCCTTTTCTCTTTCTTTTCATTTTTCTTTCTTTTTCCTTTTTTCTTCATATCTGTCTGCTTACAAAGATGAATATGTGATTCATTAGTTTAAGTGACACTCTTTGGTGGTTCTTCCCCGGAAGAGTGCTTATGTATTTAATTTTCCTCCATAATTCCACCTCTTTCTAATCTGTTCTGAAATCTGTTTTCTCATTTATTACCATATGCTTTTATACTTCTCATGAGAATTAGAACTTCTGAAATGCCAAATTTGAGCTCCTCTCTGTATATCATTTCTATGTTTGTACATTTGTCATTCTCATTCCATCCTTCCTTAACCTTATTTTAAAATTTGGATTTTGAGCGTGTGTGGAGTGGTAGTGGTAGTGGGAAAACATTTTCTCTTAGAAATATGAATTCATGTGGGAAAAAATAAAATGGGATAAGAATCACTATTCTGAGTCATGAAGACCTGGTCCTATTCCCTCTTTTTACTATGATGTCTCACCCTTCCTAAGGCCAAGACCTCCTACCTCTAGACTCCTCTGCTACTATGAGGGTCCTATCCATCCCTACTCTTGATGTGAGATGAGATGCTGAGACATACAACTCTTAGAGAAGATGATCTCTTATTATACCCATTCCCTCTAGACAAAATCCATGATAATTCTCTTATCTTTCTCCACAGACAAACTCTTCCCCGACCCCATGGGAACTTTCTTTAATGGTATCTTCTTATTTTTCTTTCTTGGGTGAGACCAGGTTGCCATTTCCCCCTATCCCACACCTTTCCTTCCACTGTTCTTTTCCTATTTTCTCTTCTCTCTTCCCCACCCCCTCAACCTCCCAACTTTGTTGAGTGATAGAAGGAATTATTATTTTCTATCCTCAAGACCTGACCACGTGGAGGTACATCTCCAGATTTCATCTGCTCTTGACTCCTGTCTTTCTACTTGAGAGACCATGCTGTACTGTTTCCACTACAAAATATATTAATTTATTCATAAGAGAACATGGAGTTTTGTCCATGAAATATGAATTCAATTCTTCTTTCCCCCTTTCTCCTAACTCTTTAAGACCCCTTTAAGTCTTATGCCCTTAAGGACAGCTAGATAACATAGTAGGTAGAGCACTGGGTCTGGAGTCAGGTTAGACCCATGTTCAAATTGGCCTCGGACACTTACTGGTTGTCACTTTTTAAAATCCCATTTTCCTCAGTTTCCTCATCTGTAAAATGGGCTGGAGAAGGAAATGACAAACCACTCCAGTGTCATGCTATTTATTATCCATGCCATGATATGCTACTGAAGTCTAGTTGCTTTTAGGTTCCTAGATGGTATAGTAAATACAGAGCCAGACCTGAAGTCAGGAAGACCTGAGTTTGAATCCAGCCTCTGATACTTATTTACTATGTGACTCTGGGCAAGTCACTTAATCTCTGTCTGCCTCAGTTTCCTCAATCATAAACAGGGATAATGATAGCACCCACTTTCCAGGGTTGTTATAAGGATCAAATGTGCTAATATTTATGAACCACTTTGCACAGGGTCTGACATATTAAAGTACGTCTTAATAGAGGTTTATTTTCTTCTCTGGATTCTTTTTGTTCCTTATATCTCTTGGTTTTCTTTTTTACTTCTATATCTAATTTCATTTTAAAAAACCACGCAAAACATAGCCTAGAAACACAAGAATGGATTGCTCAGTCTTTTCTTGATGATCATTTATCTTTCTTGGGTTTCTTTTGTTTGGAGTTTTTGTGAGTCAAACATGCTGTTTTCTGCTTTTATTCTTCTAGAAATGGTATACATTTATTATTAGTGCTTTGGAATAATCTTTCATATAGTTGTCAATAGTTTGTAGGTCTTTGGAACTTTGCTTGTTTATTTTTTTGTGATGTATTTAATGTTCAAGAGACATGATTTCTGGGTATTAAATCATTTTATTAATTATACCTGATGAATACTTGATAAAAGAATGGGTCATTTAGCTGTCTCACATAAACTGAATCATGAAGGTATTGGTATGCCTTTGGAAGAGTGGGTGTTCCTGGCAGGTGGCAATCAACTCTGATTGGTTAATAATAAATGAGAAGAATGAATATTCTAATGACAGGTGGATCTGTTCTAATGAGGAACTGATTCTGATCACTTAGACCCCTCTGACTAGAACACAATGGGCTGAATTTCACCTAGACTAAAATCTCTTTTCCTTTGAATCGGATCCAAACTTTCCCAGTTGGATGGAGTCTGACCAAGATTGAGAAGAATATTAAATCCTATCTCATTATCAGCCCTATTCTTCAGGAGCTGATTTGACCTAGTAAAAATAAAGAAATAGGAAGGGAAAATAATCCTGGATCTCCCTGGTAATAAATGGTTAATAGTAATAATTTCCCTCACCTTTGACTGTGAATCCCTTTGAGAATAGATCTTGGTCTTTCTGCACACATTTCCATGCATATCTTCTAAAATCTAAGTTTTTTGGTATATTCCTCTTTGTTGGAATTATTTCTCTTTGTCTCTTCAGAATTTCATTTTTTTGAGAGTTTTTCATCCTCATCCCTCCTGGGTTGACTTCCACTGTAGAACGGTAGCTCGTTGGAGCCTACCAATCCTTTTTCTGAACTCTTTGAAATCTGCTTTCCCAAAATCTAAGTTGCACATCCAGTTTTCCTTTCCTCTGTTACAGACTCTAGGAGAGAGTCCTTACTCCCCCACAATATTCCCATCATTCCTAACCTAGCAACTGATCTTTCACTATTGGTTAGAATCAAATGTGGTATATAATTTCCCCCTTGCTGGTTCTCCTGCCTTTCCAAGGATCAAGTTATCACTGTCAAATAAAGAAGCTATTCTCTATCTGCTTTTGGCAGCGAGAGAGAAAGCTCCAGCAGATGTCTGGTTAATTGGATTCTCTCGTCACCGCTCTTTCATGCTTCTGTGGTAGGTTTATGATTGGTTTCTGCAGCCGTCAGTTGTTTGCTCTTCCTAAGTGTGATGTACTTTTGTGGTAGGTATTTTCCATGTTTTCTTACCAAGCCCTGGCTGCAAAACTTGAAAGCATACTAAGTCTCAGCTGTACAGACAGAAAACATCTTAAGGGCTGTGGAACAGTAAAAATTTAACTATGTAGAGAACAAGAAGGGGCAAAGTCCTGAGGACAAGTAAGTAACTTGCAAAGCTGGAACAACCTTTGAGACACGTGATCTCTTGCTTGCTTTTATGACTATGTTTGGACAACGGCCCAAGCAGCCTCCCCTGTTTGGACAGTTGCCTGGGATGTAGCACCCAGAATGTTGAGGTGAAGCGAGAAAGCAATAGTAGCCATGGAAATCGTTGCTTTTCTGACCTCCTGCGGTTCTTACCATTAGTGCAAGCTGCTGCTCTTAGAATCCAGGATAAGTCTTGTGAGGGATTAAGAGAGGCTCAACTACGTATCTGATTTGCCTCAAATACCTTTGATTTGCTGAGGTTCTCCTATCTTTTGATGATCTTAATAAAGGGATAATTAGCATATTATCCTCTGAGTGTTTATTAGAGCCAAACCCTAACCTGGGGCCCCTTAGGGTGGATTCGACTGTGCTGACATATTTCCATACAAAATATCTTCTTTTAAGAATTGAACGCTTCCTTTGAATCATTTGGCACTTAGCTGCTGTTATTGCAGATTCAGGGGTGGAGAGGGAGGGCAGTGACTGCAGAGGGGAAGAGTTTCAAAGCTTTCACAGGGATGGAGTCAAAGTGGGGTGTAGGTAGTAGAGCGGCCAGCTGAATTACTGTTTGCAAACCAAGATCCTGGATTATGCCAAGAAATTGTTAGAGGTGGAGCTGAGTAGCAGAGCTGCACCATCAATCAGTGAACATTTTTTAAACACCTACTATGTTCTAAACACTGCTAAATGCCAGTAATGCAAAGGCAAATGGCAAAGTGTCCCTGCCCTCAGGTAACTGAGCCACAGTGTGGAGGAACGAATGTGGATTTTACCCTTTACAAGAACTGAATCATTTGGGCCATATATGTCTTAAACAAAGATAGAAAGCTAGGACCTACCAGAGAAAAACAGTATTGCAAATATGGTTCTTTCCCTGCTTGGGGGACACTCAACCCCAGGGTAACGTTATTAATTTTGATGGAGGTTATAGGCAAGGTTGGGTTCACCAAGGCGAAAGATTTCCTGACTGGTCGTGGTCTTAGATATGAGGGTTTTTTTGTTTTTGTTTTTTGGTATTCTCTTTTTGCATGTAATAAACTTGTTTTGTGTTTCAAGTCTTCTTATATTGGTGCTGGCAAGGGAATTGCCATAGATAGATAGATATAGATATAGACATAGTAGAATCAGATGTTCCAAGAGGAATGCTGGGTGGGGGAAGAAACTCTAATGTTCTTATTGATGTCTCCTAAGTTGATATCTGTCCTCCCTTGACATTTGGGTAAAATCAACATTTAGTAAGCACCTACTATGTTCAGGGCTCTGTGTAATATGTGAGATAGAAGATATAGACATGAAAAAAATGATATAGTGCCTGACTGCAGGGAATTTGTAATATTATCTTTTTTTATAGTTTATGCCTGTGATGATGTATGAGTTGGGGAGAGTTAAAAAGTGATCTTAGTTTTAGGATCTTGTAGAACTATTCTGTAAAAGTCACATGAAAACCTGGCCAAGTCAAGTATTAGAATTTAATCTTGAAGAAGACCAATATGTTTTAAGAAAATTGCCCAGTTCTTGGTAAGATTCTTGGCAATTTTTAGGCTACAGGAGCATTAAAGGTTTTAAGTATAGTTATTCAGGAAAAGTTTTAGAAATCCCAATTGATTTGCTCCCTATACTGATAAATAGTTGGATCTGAGTAGGCCTTTCCCTTTCCTGAGAAGTCTACACTGGATTAATTTCAGAGCCGAAGGCTCAGAGATCTAGCAATCAATTAATCTATCAACAAGCATTAATTTTAAGCCAAGCATTGTGATAAGCATTGATGCTATAATGATTAAACTGAAACAGTCCTTCAAAGAGCTTATATTCTAAAGGGGGAGAAAGCATGTAAGGGTGTAAAAATATATACATAGATACAAAATGAATTGGAAGTAGTTTTTAGAGAGTACACTAGAAGCTAAGGGATGAGGGATCAGGAAATACTTAATGTGCCATAGAAGATAATACTTGAGCCGAGTTTTGAAGGAAACCAAGAATTCCAATAGATGGGTGGGGTCGAGTGGGGGAGAGCATTATTATGTATAAAGTGTGTGCTGTATAGAGCATTGAGAAGGCCAGAATGGCTGGATCAGAATGTGTTAAGGAAGGTTTTGTGCAGAGTTGTGCTGGACCGTTTGAGAAGCTGGTTGTTAAATCTGTAGTGTGAACATTGACATCTTGGAAATGAGCAAACACTACAAATCATGGCTTGATTTGTTTGGTTGATAGCCTAAACTTGTTGTCCTTCTTTGTCAGAGAGGACCAAAATGACATCACTACATTGGAGTCAAGTTACAGTACGTAATGACTGTGGCTGATTAGACCATTAGGAGTTGGAATGATCTACCGTAGGTCAGGCACAAATAGTCCATATAATCATTTGGAGTGGAGATGTCTCTAAATTTGTACATCACATGTTTCTTTTGAGCTACTGCAGTTCAGTTTTGCTCATAGAGCACAATGCTTTCTTTGATGTAGGCATGCCATGTTGGACAGTCTTTTGCCAGCGTCTCCCATGTCACATAATCAGTTCCAAAGTTCTTCAGAGAGACCTTGAGAATGTCTCTGTATAACTTCTGACCATCGTGTGAGTGCCTTGCTTGTGTGAGTTCTCTGTAAAATAGTCTTTTAGGCAAATGTATGTTTGATATTCAAACAACTTGACCAGTTCATTGGAATCATATCCTTTGAGTGCTTGGCAATTTACTGAGGAAGAACCTCAGTGTCAAGTACCTTATCTTGCCAGGTGACCTTCAGAATCTCCCTTTCTAAGACAATTCAAATTGTCTACACTTAATAAAGTGATAGAGAACATGTTAATAATGAAGATTAAACTTAAAAGTGTGTTGTGAGGTTTTAGAGAGTTGATTGTTAACCATTTACCAGCATACCATGATTTATATACGCAAGGACTGGAAAGATAGAAAGGGATCAGATTTTGAAGATATCTAAATATTAGAGAAGTTTATACTTGATGAGGGAGGTAATAGGGAGCCACTGGAATTTATCGAGTAGAGGAGTAGCATGGTCATGTTTTAGGAAAATTACCTTGGTAGCTGTGTGAAAGATAGATTGGAATGGGGAGAGGCTTTTGGCAGGGGGACTAGTTAGAATATAACACAGGTGAGAGATGATGAAGATCTGATCTAGGGGTGTGACTCTATCCTAGAGATAGATATGGCAAATTTGGCCATTAGTTAGATTTGTATGGTGAGTGAGAATTAGAAATTGGTGATTACATTGAAGATGACATTAAAGCTGGGTAATTGGAAGAAAGGTATTATTGTTGACAATAGTAAAGAAATTTTGAAGAGGGATGCATTTTTTGTTTTGGAAATGTAGAGTTTGAAATACCTATGGAAAGTCCAGTTTGAAATATCTAATAGGCATTTAGTGATTCAAGACGAATGAGGGATATACTGGGGAATGTTTAACAACTGGCTTTCCAGTTTAGTCTAAATTACTTAAGTCTAGACAATCAACAAAACAATAGTCATGATTTACATAGCATTGAGTGATTTCTGAGGTGTGAATGCTCACCCTAAAAATTTAACAATCGACTTGCATGAGCCAGTATTAGCTGACTCTGGCATATCCTTGACTGGAACCTGGGCTAGAAGCTAGGACTGGGCATATAGGTGGGGGGGGGCGGGGAGTAACTGAGCAGAGATGATAATTGAACTCTCTGGAGCTCCTGAGATCTTTAAGTGAGAGAGAAGAAAGAAGATGCCCCAGGACAAAGTCTTGGAGGAACTCCCCCCACGACTGCCCAGTTAGCAGGTGTGACATGAATGATAAATGAACAAAGCAGACCGAGAATGTAGTAGCTAGACCGCAAGGAGGGAAACAAAGAGAGAAAACCCGGGAGGAGAGAGCTGTCAATAGTGCCAAAAACTGCAGAGAAGTAAAAGAGATTAAGAATGAGAAGAGGTTATTATGTTTGTGATTAAGAGATTATTGGTAACCCTAGAGAAAGCAGGAATTAGAGAAAGAGAAATCAGAGTCTTCTGAGGCCCCATTTGTCAGGCACTTCTCACAAAGTACAAAACTGAGACTGATTTTTATCTCTGATACCAGTTCCATGAGACCTTTCAGCAGAGCAGGGAAAGAGCCTGGGATCAGGAGTCAGGAAGACCTGATTTCTAGGGCTTTGTTCAAATCCAGTCCCATCTCGGTTTCCTCTTGTGTCTGATGCGAAGATAGGATTAGACGCCCTCTGTTCACTAGTTCTCTGTGTGGGCCTGGAGGAGGTGTCATTTTGTGACTTGGATTAAGGAAACGGAGATGAGGACAATCAGTTCACATAAACATGTTCAAAAGACTGTTGAGGGAGAGGACAACATTTTATTCTGTCTTTAGCTTTCTGGATAGCAAAAGAGATGATTGGGAAGGGCCTGGCTGTGCTATTAGCTACACACAGATGTCATTCTGCAGCTGTAGCTCCACTTGCTCGGCTTTCAGAAGGAAATTGTACATTATGCATTAATGAGCAGCCGATTATACTAGAGGAAGCCTTTTGAAGTCGATAATCCATCACTTTCAGCTACATAAAATAGATGTAGATAAAGAAAACGCTGTCAAAGCATATGAAAGCCTGAAGTTGATATATACCAAACTCTTTTAACCCTGTGATGACTGTGCTGAATTTTTTTTTAACCAGATTTGTGATTTCATTAGTGTTGGGAGAACAAGATGATGGACTAGACATTTTCTCCAATCCCCATGACCTCTCAAACCTCTACAATATTAATGTAGGGAACGTCTAGCGAGGAAAAACCTGCTATTGATGTGCGTTGGCAAATTTCCCTATAGTCACACAGCCAATATTTGTCAGAGGCTGGATTGCAACCCAGGACTTCCTGAAAATGAAGGCAGTTCTCTAGCAATAATGCCAAACAAGTTGCCACTCACACTGTGGTACATATGTGCATATATATATGTGTGTGTATGCATATATGTGTATGCCTGTGTAAATATAGACACATATGTACACATATAGGCATGTGTACATATATACATACTCATAGGTCTACGTATATGTATACATATTTTTAAAATTTATTTTTAGTTCACACCATTCAGTTCCACAAGTTTTTAAGTATTAAATTTTTTTCCCCTCCCTCCTCCTCAAGATGGTGTGCAATCTGATATAGGTTCTACATATATATTCATCTTAAACATATTTTCACATAAGTCATGTAGTATAGAAGAATTATAACCAATTAAATAAGCCATGAGAAGTAAGAAACAAAACAAAACAAAAAAGAGAGAGAGAGCAAATAATATTCTTCGATCTGCATTCAGATTCTGTGATTATTTCTCTGGATGTGGATAGTATTTTCCATCATGAGCCTTTTGGAGTATATATGTATATATTTTTAAAGTAAGTGTTTTTATACCTTTTGCTTTTAAGTCATAATAATTTCTTAAAATATTCCTATCCTACTTTCTCACAACCTCCCTCCCCCAACAGCCTCCCTAATCTTTCCCTTATGACACCTAAAAACAAATAAAAATCTCCAGAAGAGAAAAAAGAAAGGTTTGACAGCAATTGTATTATACCCAGGACTGAGTTCACGGACAATCTTGTTAAATGCCTTTGATATTATATTACAGATTGTTTAAATAATAACCCTGCGTGGAACAATTTGACAGTTATTTTATCTGATACTAGTGCTTCTGGTGAAGAAGAACATAAAAGTCATGAATTATGTTAGAAGATAAAGAGTTCACCCTAACCATGACCCATCATTGTTTCTGTGGAGCAAATGCTGATCTCATTATGCTTGGGCTTGTCACACATAAGCCAAACTTGACAGTTACATTAAGGAAGAATTTAAACCCAACAAGTCAAAGCCATGTGGTCTGTAATCAGCTTGGGCATGAGAACAAAGACTTCCAGAGTTTGCCAAGGGAAAAACAGGAGAGCATTACATGATTAGTGTGAAGACAGTCTTCTAAGCTTTAGAAGGGGAGTTTATGCACATTTGGCTAAATGTGCTTTGTGAGCATTTAGAAAGAGAATCAGCTATTAACCGTCTGCCATTTGCTTTTGATATCAAAAGGAGCATCGATGACTGGATTTTCATGTGTTTCTTTGTGGGAAATGACTTCCTTCCATATTTTCCATCTTTAGAGATTAGGGAAGAAGCAATTGGCTATTTAGTTAATAAAAACAAAAATACTGTGCATGAAATGAAGGATTATCTTATTTTTGACTATGGTAGCCCCATCTGATAGCACGAGCATCATTTTACACCCATTGTTCTCTACTTCTACAAGAAGAAGAGGGCAATGCATGTTTCTATCTCTTCTCTCAGCCAACTGGTCACTATAATTAGAGTGTACTGCTTTATGTGTGTTCTTTTTGTAAGTGCATTACTGTAGTTATTGCCTGTGTTGTTTTCTTGTTACTGCGCACTTCACATCAATTCATAAGACGAGTCTTTGCATAAGTCTCTGAATTCTTCATATTCCTCATTTATTACAGCACAATAATATTCCATTGCATTCCTGTAGCACAGTTGTTCAGTCATTTTCCAGTTAAAAGACACTTACTTTGTTTCCAGTTGTTTTCTGTAGCAAAATCCTGCGTGAGGCACTCAGACAACTTTTGATGACCGCCTTTCTTGTTCACCTGGCCACATTAACTGACTCTCCAGTTCCCTAGAAAGGGGCACCTCTCCAAACTTGACTTCTTCCTTCTTGCAGATGCTAAGGAAGGAGATGTAACCATGAATGGACACCCCTGGCTCCTTCACAGCAAACTGAGTGTGTTATGACAGTTTGAAGGACGACAGGCTACCCTTGTTGTTTTCTGACAAGATAAATCCTTGTTCCATATTTGTCCTTTGAGGTTCCCTTCATATTGACCTAGACGGACTCATCCATTGCTCCTTTTCCACAATCTTGTTTTGTAAGCTGCTTTTCACCGTGGAGTTTAAAGATGGACCAGAATTGACCAGAGTGACCTATCATCTCCCAAAGTGAAGACTGTGGGTATGGCACAGGCTCCCCCCATTTCCTCTTGTCTCATTGGTTTATCACTACCCCACTGTACTCTTCCAATGTTGGGGAGGGTCATCAAAAATCACATTTTATTTTATTTAAAAATATTTAGTGATACCATTTGTTTTCATATTATCTTTATTTCCAAATATACAGCCTTCCTTCCTTTCCCCAGAGTGAGAGGGAGAAGGGAATTAACATTTATTAAGCAACTACTATGTGCCAGGTTCTTTACAAATATTTCATTTGATCCTCAAAATAACCCTGGGAAGTAGTTGCTGTTGTCATTCCCATTTTATAATTGAGGAAACCAAGGCAGGTAGAGGTAAAGTGACTTGTCCAGGGTCACACAGCTTATTAAGTGTCTGAGGCTGGATTTGAACTCAGGTCTTCCTGACTCTAGGCACTGCCCTGCTTATTGTCTCTGGGGGAAAGATTGTTCAGTAAAACTGACATGAGATTAGTCTGACAGTTCATGCCATGTTCTGTCCTCATAATTCCTCATCTCTGCAAAAAGAGAATGGAGATGCATTGTCTTCTCTCTTCCTAGCTCCAAGTTTGATCATTATAATTGTGTTGTTCAGGGTGTGTGTGTATGTATGTGAGTGTGTCTGTGAGTGTGTGTGAGTGTGTGTGTATGTGTGTGTGTATATATGTGTGTGTGTGTATATGTGTGTATGCGTGTGAGTGTGCGTGTATGTGTGTGAGTATGTGTGTGTGTGTGTGTGTGTGTGTGTGTGTGTGTTTTCATTTATGCTATTATAGTCACTGTCCCCCTCCATTAAGTCTATAACTTTCAGAGGAGGTACATATATCAGTAGAGGGAGTTTCCTCTCCTGGGAGTTCCTGTGTCAATGAAATCACAGATCCAGGCCCTGTCTCTCAAACTTTCTTAGCCAGATTCCAAATTGCTTTCCAGAAGCGTTGGACTAACTCACATCTCTACCAGCAGCGTACTAGTATGCAAGCATCCCGTTTTTAAGGAAATTCTTTTTATCCTGTTTTCCAGCTCGGTCCCACTCTCCATTTCCCTCCCATATTTTGTCCCCATGTTCTCATTCCTATGGTCTTTTTTTTTAATGGTAGCTTCATGTCATTTATAAATAAACAAATATGCTTAATATAGCCCCTCCCCACCAAAGCCCAGCTAAAGAGCATATGCAGAAACAGCACTCACATCACTAATACAAAATGGAAGACGTAGCTATCACTGTATAGTAACATATGAAATGCTTCATACAAAGCATATGCAATTATCCCTTCAACATTGAGGGGGCAATGGGAAGGGTTTGGTACCCACATGATCTGGAAAATCTACGTAAATTTTTTTGGTCTTCCCTTTGGACCAAAAAAGAAGTCTGAATTATTACAATATTAGAAGATAAAGTGTGTTATTGTATAATACTAGACATATATTTTATTAATTTCTTAGTTTCCAAACTTTTTCTGTGTCCTCTCCTGACCTTAGCATGTCATCTGTGGCTTTTGCAAAACTCCCCCCAAATTTCCATTTAATTTCTTATGCTAACCTTCAACATATTGAAACCATGATGGAGATAGTTGTGCTGTGGAAGAGATAATTGTATCGTACACACAAGCATTGGTATTGTTTGGTGACATAAGTAGCTGCCTTTCCAATATCTCTTGCAAATTCATTAATTAGTGTTTAGCACAGTTCCTGAAACATAGTAGGCACTTCATTAATGTTTTATTGATTGATTATGTTTTAGCCAGTTCTGTATCCTCTGACTTTTCTCTACTGATACCTGAACTGGTTGATATTCTAGGATGATTGTTACCATCCTCAGGCCTAGTGTCCACCATTCCCAGGACTGAGCCTAGGATAGCCCAGAATGGCTACCAGTTATTGTCTGAGATAGACAATAGAGATAATGTATGGGGGTGGAAGGAGGGAGGATTTGTGAAGGAGGGGGAAGGGGAATGCTTCACAGTTCAAGCCTTAGGCAGGAAAGAGTCCACTTCTCTGCCTAATGTTCTCCCATTTGGTCTTGTCAGCCTTGGTGAAGAAACTTCTCCTGTTGCCCTTGGCAGAGATATGAATAAGGCAAGGGGGAGACAAGGTCTCCTGAGGGATCCTGTCCTGTAGAATCAAGCATGGGAGCCAAAGTTGGACTTTGTTCTTTCAAACCACTGCTCTCTCCATGTTTCCTTTATGATGAGAAAAACAAAAAAACAAAAAAAACACAAACCTCAGACCCAGGCAGGAGACTTTCCTGTGTGCTTTAAATAGATTTTCAAACTCAGAAATGTTATTGTTCTATGGCTTTAGGAGAAGAAAAAAAAAAGAAATCCCCATTTGGGATGCCAAGAATGCTACCTGCTTCATGAGGGAGTGGAGGTGTCAGTGAAAAGGTTGGGACAGAGAGAAGTGTCACCCCACCCTCCGCCCCCTCTCCCTACTGAGCAGTGAGAGCTGATGTTTCTCTAGTTCCAAGAACCTGGGCTCCTGGCCAAGGAACTGTAGGGACAGGATCTCGTGTACTTGGGGACATTTTCTTTCTCTTTCTGGGATAGGGTACTTCCGCCATTCCTTTTCTTTCATCTCATCCTTTCATCCCAGGGATTAAACAGGCCTGTTTCCTTCTTCCCTGCAAGGATTAAGAGGCTAGTTATGCGTTGTGCCTCTCCCCTTCCTATTTAGATAGATCCAGTAACCCATCAGCATGTGGGTGTTAGTAGGTTTACAAAGTTTTAAATTAGCAGTCATAGGATCACAGATCTGGAAGGGTCTTCTGGAGTCATACAGTCCAACCCCCACCCCCATTTTACAGATAGGGAAACTAAGGCCCAAGGAGGTTAAATGATTTGCCCTAGGTCCCTAAGTATTAAGCAACAGAGAATTTGACTCGAGTCTTTTGACTTGAAATCCATATGAAGATATGAAATCTTCAGAGGAGGAGAAGGTTTGCATTATCTCTGGCATCATTTATTGAAGAGGATGCCTCTTCACAGTGTTTGGTGAGGTGAGAACGATATAATCTCTTTATCTGTCTATCTGTCTATCTATCTTTCTATCTATACATATCTAGAATCAATCTTCTATATAAGATTTTATATCACACACACACATACACACACACCTAGGAAGAGATCTTATTTGTGTTTCATTTGCATTCCATCTCTCCTATGGCAGGCACTGTGTTTTTATCTGTCTTTGTTTTCTCAGCATTTAGCACAGTCTGGCACATAGCTGACCTTTAATAAATGCTTGTTTTCGCTGTTGATGATGGTGATGATGGTGTTGATGACAAAGGTTGGCTTCATAGGCACAGCATCATAAGTTTAGCTTGGCCTTAACCCTTTAAATTTTCCTTTCTTTCTCTTTTCTTCCTTCTTGGAGCCACATAGGAAGGATATTGAAAGTAGGGGAGAAATTGCTCCTCCTATATTATATTTTATTCTATATTTTATTGTTTAGGCATCTTATATTATATTATATATTATTATGTTATATTTTATTGTCTAGGTAGCAAGGTTATATGAAGTAGTGTGTAGAGTGCTGGATTTGGAGTCAGGATGACCTCAATTCAAAACTTGCTACATGACCCTGGGCAAGTCACTTACCTTCTTTTGACCTCAATTTCCTTATCAGTAAAATAAGAACAATAGCCCTTTCCTTGTGCAGTTGTTGTTAGGATCAAAAAAGATAGACATTAAGTGTTTTGCAAATGTTTTTTTTTTTTTTTGTATTTAAATTTATTTAAGTTTTCAACATTCATTTCCACAAAATTTTGGGTTCCAAATTTTCTCCCCATTTCTCCCCTGCCCCCACCCCAAAACACCAAGCATTCTAATTATCCCTATCACCAATCTCCCCTCCCTTCTAACATCCCTCCCTTCCCTTATCCCCATCTTCTCTTTTGTCCTGTAGGGCAAGATAACTTTCTATACCCCATTACCTGTATTTCTTATTTCCTAGTTGCAAGAAAAATACTCAACAGTTGTTCCTAAAACTTTAAGTTTTAACTTCTCTTCATCCCTCCCTCCCCACCCATTCCCTTTGGGAATATGAGCAATTCAATATAGGCCATATCTGTGTAGTTTTGCAAATGACTTCCATAATAGTCATGTTGTGTAAGACTAACTATATTTCCCTCCATCCTATCCTGCCCCCATTGCTTCTATTCTCTCTTTTGATCCTATCCCTCCCCAAGAGTGTTGACTTCTAATTGCTCCTTCCTCCCACTGCCCTCCCCTCCATCATCCCCCCCACCCTGCTTATCCCCTTCTTCCCCACTTTCCTGTATTGTAAGATAGGTTTTCATACCAAAATGAGTGTGCATTTTATTCCTTCCTTTAGTTAAATGTGATGAGAGTAAGCTTCATGTTTTTTCTCTCAGCTCTCCCCTTTTTCCCTCCACTGAAAAGTCTTTTACTTGCCTCTTTTATGAGAGATAATTTGCCCCATTCCATTTCTCCCTTTCTCCTCCCAATATATTTCTCTCTCACTGCTTAATTTCATTTTTTTAAGATATGATCCCATCCTATTCAATTCACCCTGTGCTCTTTTGGTGTGTGTGTGTGTGTGTGTGTGTGTGTGTGTGTGTGTGTGTAATCCCACCAACTACCCAGATACTGAAAAAAGTTTCAAGAGTTACAAATATTGTCTTTCCATGTAGGAATGTAAATAGTTCAACTTTAGTAAGTCCCTTATGATTTCTCTTTGCTGTTTACCTTTTCATGCTTCTCTTCATTCTTGTGTTTGAAAGTCAAATTCTCTTTTCAGCTCTGGTCTTTTCATCAAGAATGCTTGAAAGTCCTCTATTTCATTGAAAGACCATTTTTTCCTCTGAAGTATTATACTCAGTTTTTCTGAGTAAGTGATTCTTGGTTTTAGTCCTAATTCCTTTGACTTCTGGAATATCATATTCCACACCCTTCAGTCCCTTAATGTAGAAGCTACTAGATCTTGTGTTATCCTGATTGTATTTCCACAATACTTGAATTGTTTCTTTCTAGCTGCTTGCAATATTTTCTCCTTGACCTGGGAACTCTGGAATTTGGCCACAGTGTTCCTAGGAGTTTCTCTTTTTGGATCTCTTTCAGGTGGTGTTCTGTGGATTCCTTGAATATTTATTTTGCCCTCTGGTTCTAGAATCTCAGGGCAGTTTTCCTTGATAATTTCATGAAAGATGATGTCTAGGCTCTTTTTTTGATCATGGCTTTCAGGTCATCCCATAAATTTTAAATTGTCTCTCCTGGGTCTATTTTCCAGGTCAGTTGTTTTTCCAGTGAGATATTTCACATTATCTTCCATTTTTTCATTCTTTTGGTTTTGTTTTGTGATTTCTTAGTTTCTCATAAAGTCATTAGCCTCCATCTGTTCCATTCTAATTATGAAAGAACTATTTTCTTCATTGAGCTTTTGAACCTCCTTTTCCATTTGGCTAATTCTGCTTTTGAAAGCATTCTTCTCCTCATTGGCTTTTTGAACCTCTTTTGCCAATTGAGTTAGCCTATTTTTCAAGGTGTTTTCTTCGGCATTTTTTGGGGTCTCCTTTAGGAAGGTGTTGACCTGCTTTTCATGCTTTTCTTGCATCTCTCTCATTTCTCTTCCCAATTTTTCCTCCACCTCTATAAGTTGATTTTCAAAATCCTTTTTGAGCTCTTTCATGGCCTGAGCCCATTGAATATTTATTTTGGATGTTTGGGATACAGAAGCCTTGAGTTTTATGTCTTTCCCTGATGTTAAGCATTGTTCTTCCTCATCCAAGAAGATGGGAGGAGATATCTGTTCACCAAGAAAGTAACCTTCTATGGTCTTATTTTTTTTTCCTTTTTTTAGGCATTTTCCCAAACAGTTACTTGACTTTTGGATCCTTTGTCAAGAGTAGGGTATACTTTGGGAATCTGTAAGATCTCAGTTCCTCCAACGTGGCACAATCAAGCTTGCTCCCAGACCAGATAGAGATTTTTGTGCTCAGCATCTTAGCAGTTTCCTCTCCATAGCCACCTGGTCTCTAGTTCCTCCAAGCCAGCACTAGGGGCTGATTTTCAGATAAGCTGCATGGGCAGGGCCACCATTCAGTGTGAGATAAAGATCAGCTCCCTCAGGGCCTCTACACAGGGTTGAGGTAATATTCAGCTCCTCAGTGCCCCCAGGGGTTTTGCGATCCAACAATGGATGAGGACTGCTGTAGGGGCTGCAGTGGGAACTGTTGCCGCTTTCCTGATGTGGCCTCTGCGGCCTCTGCCTAAGGCCAGACCTATGGGGAGGCCCTTCTCCCTTCCCAGCCAGCTGAAAAAACTCTGTCACTGACAGAGGTGCCTGTGGGTTGAGGGATCTGCGGACTGGACCGCTGCTACTGCCACTGGGGATTTGCTGCTATTGCCACTGGGGATTCGCTGCTACTGCGACTGGAGATTCTGCCCCTGGGTGTCCTCCTCTCAGAGCCCTGGGGGGCCAAGGCTGGGCTGCGCTCCGCATCTGGTGCAACAGATGTTTCCTGTGGGCCTTTCAGATCACCCTGGGCTGGAAATCTCCCCTACTCCGTTGTTCTCCACCTCTGCTGCTCCAGAATTTGTTGAGAGTCCCTCTCTACAGGTATTTCATGAACTGTGTGGGGACAGCCTGCATATGTATATCTTTCTATTCCTCCATCTTGGCTCCACCCCCTCCAAATGTTAAAGCACTGTATAAATGATAGTTATTATTATTATTACATACCTCAATAATTCAATAGATCCATGATCTCTCTTAGATGTGTGCTCCCTCTAACAGGGCAGATTACAGTCAGGCTACTATCTTATCCTTTACGGATGTGATTCAGGTTCCACTGGGCTCAGTTCCAGGCAGGGCATTTTAGGAAGAACATCAATAAGCTGGATGGCATCAAGAGGAAGGCAACCATGTTGTTGAATGGTTTCAAGATCATACCATATGAGCATCAAAGGAACTGGAGATATTTAGCCCAGAGAAGAGGAGCCTAACCCCAGGGCTTTGTTCGTTTGGTTTAGGGTCTCAGTAAGCATTTGCTACTGAATTATGGATTGCAAGGATTACTGAATGAGTGGCCTTGCCTTGTCAAAACTTTATGAAAAACATTTGAACTGTTCTCAATCCTCCCCGAGCTGATTTAGCACCTAATGGTTTTCAAAGCTATCACATTTTCTCATTCCGTCTTCACAATGGCCCTGTGAGATAGGTGTTACCATTGTTATCATTAGCTTCCCAGGAAAAGGACAAGTGAAGGGCCTGCAGTGGCTCAGACAGTGCAGGGGCATCCACATATTTGAAGTACTGTTGCATGGAAAAGGGATTATTAGACTTGTTCCATGGGTCCTGGATGGCAGCGGAGCCACAACAGGGGAAGTTACAAAGAAGCAAATGTAGACTTACGGGGCTAGCCAAAGGTAGAATGGACTGGTATAGGAGGTAGGGAACTTCCCTAACTTTAATAAGCGAAGGCAAGATTGATATTTGAGGAAATACGGTGATTTAGTGGATACAATACTAGGCTTGATGTCAAGAAGACCCGAGTTCAAATTTTGAAGGGAATACTGGCTGTTTAACTCTGGCAAGTGATTTAATCTCTCTCAGCCTCAGTTTCTTCATCTATAACACAAGATGATTAGACTCAATGGCCTCTAAATTGCTTTCAGTTCTCAATCTATGATCCTGTAATCCTGAGAAGATATGGTGGGTGCAGGAAAGGGAGAGATATTATTGATCAGGTGGGAGTTGGACTAAGTCAGTGGTGGGGAACCTGCAGCCTTGAGACCACATGTGGCTTTCTATGTCCTTGAGTGTGGTCTTTTGACTAAGTCCGAACAAATCCTTTTATTAAAGGGGTTTGTTCTGTGAAATTTGGATTCAGTCAAAGGACCAGACTTGAGGACCTAGAGGGCTGCATGTGGCCTCAAGACCCCAGGTTCCCTACCCCTGGACTAAATGATTTCTGAGGTCCTCTCTGATCCTGAGATTCTGTCATTCTTGGCCTTGTCCTCCTAGAGATCCTTACAAAGAGGATCTACCCAGGATGCTGGAGGCCTTCCTTGGAGCCTTTTACAATTTCTTAGGGACTAGGACAATTATGCTCTTTGTTTGTTTACATGTTTATCTAATGCCATTTCTTTTGCACAGATCATGTGGTAATGTACCAGGACCTACTTACTCTCACCATGAGCCTCTCCATTGCCCTTTGAGTCACCAGTAGTTTTGACTGTTGTGTTCCATGATTCACAACCATACATCACCACCATGATACCACAAGGTAGGTCCCCTATAGAAATATATCAACACAAATTTCCTTAATAGCTGCAGCTAATTCTTAGTAATAAATGAGACATTAAAAAGGTCTCATCAAAGATTATAGGGTCTTAGATTTAGAACTGCAAGGAACTTTAGAGAATATTGTATTCAATCCCCTTCATTTTACAGATGAGGAAGCTGAGACCCAGATTAAGTGAAAGCATCTCAAATAAAATTTGAACTTAGGTCTTCCTGACTCTACAAATAGAACTCTATATATTGCACTACTTAGCTGCCTCAAGTGTGCTTGGGTATATAAAAAAAAAGCACAAAGGTGTTTGCTAATGGAAGACAATGGCCATTTAGGTGATGCAGTGGATAAAGTGCTGGGTCTGAACTCTTCATGAATTCACAGTCAGCCTCAGAAGCTTCCCAGCTGTGTGACCCTGGGCAAGTCACTTAACCTTGTTTGCCTCAGTTTCCTCATCTATAAAATGAGAAGGAAATGGCAAACTACTCTAGTATCTTTGCCAAGAAATCCCCAAATGGGGTCACGAAGAGTCAGACACAACTGAACAACGACAATAGAAGAGGTCCTCCATATGCTCCTGTTGGAAAGTGACATTGGTTAGAAAGCAATTGAATCCCAGAATATTCTAAGCCAGTTCTCCTCAATTAGATCCACAGTCATTAAAAACTTATTGAAATGAATTTATCACAAAATCATGTTGACTGAGTCTACTACAAATTTGTGCTAATTCCAACTGGACTTTCATGGCTTCTTGGAGAGTATGGCAGTGGGAGATGGGATAAATTTAAACAAATGAAGGGGAAGGTCCATTCCAGGAACTGTGTACAGAACCAGGAAAGGCACAGAGACAGAATGGGGGATAGATGAAGGTCAGTCCATTTTGACTGGAATGAAGAAGAATCTGTGAAGGGAAATTGAATGAGATCCTACTCGTTTGGGGTTATAATAAGGATAACTTTGACACTCAGAGTCATTTGGAAGACAAGGGGAAGAGGATTGTAGCATACCAGCAGCCCAAAGTCTGGGTTCCTTCTGAGGGTAACCCAAACCATAGCATAACACTGAGTCTGGAAGAAGTTAGGAATCCATGGAGAGTGTGCTTAATCACACTATTCTCAGTAAAAAAAAAATAATTAGCAAGAGCAAGGAGTTTTTTTGTACTATTACTAAATAAAATATTATAAAATAATTTTATTTTTATCTCTAATATATTTTTGTGTGTTTTATAACATATTAATAACACATATACTTTATTAAGAAGAAATTTTTAAAAAGTGATGGGGTACAGTGTCAAAATAATTTGGAGAATATTGGCCTAGGGCATGAAGAATATAATCACACAGCTAGTCCCTGTCAGGGGCTCTCAACAGTTAGTTTCACATTGAACTGAAATCTGCTTCCTTACAGATTACAGTCTCTATTTCTAGTTATTCCCTTCTCTCCTCCACCTTCCCCAATCCTCCTAATGAAGCAACAGAGAATGAAAAAATAGATTTCCAAATCCAAATGAGCTATTTTTCAAGGTTCCAAATAGTCATTGAGATGTTTAGTCTAAGTTATGCAGTGGAGAGATTACTGGACCTGAATTGGAATGTTGCCTTAGACACTTAATGGTTGTGTGACCCTGGGGAAGTCACTTGACTTTTTTATCCTCAGTTTCCTCATCTACAGATGGGGATAATAAGAACACCCACCTCAAGGTTGTTGTGAGGATTTAATGAGATGACATATGTAAAATGCATTGTGAACCTTAAAGTGCTATGTAAATGTTATTGTTATTATTATGTCCCCATATGATCCCATCTCATGGAGTATGGGGGTGAGAAAGAGGTACCTGGAGCATGAGCATGGCATTGATAGGACACTCCTGCACTTCTCCACTTCATTCTGCTTCTGGAGGGAGGATTTGAGAGGCTTTTAATTAATTTCTTTTTGGTGGCAGAGGACTTTGCAAATCCTGGGGAACGTCACATCCTGGGTCTGGGGGCAATTCAAATAGCCAACGCAGCCCCCAGAAGGCTCAGAGGGCTCCTGAGAAGGCACCCAGACCTCAACACATTGTCTGGGTGCTGCACTGTGGACCTTGCGCTGGTGGGGGAGTGGGGTGGGGCAGGCACTCAATAATTGTCCTGAGTCCTGCCCACTTTGTCCTAAGGGTTCTCTAGAATTGCATTTCTTCTTCCCTCCCCCTACCACCCCCTCACCTCAAGCTTCATTGGTGGTGGTTTAGGGTGGGGTGGGGTAGGTGGGTTAATGGGGTGAATTAAACTCTCACGGACAAGCCTTAACTGTTCATCCTTACTAGGCTGAGAAGGGAGACCTTCCTGCCCCAGATGAGTTGGGCTTGTTGAAGTTCTCTACCTCATTACCTCCACCCCACAGAATCCAGGACTGGCTTAATTTAGGTTTTTTTCAGTGTCCATATCCTGTACAAAGCATCTCATACAAATCAAATAACATTTCCTTGATTGTGTTGATCATTCAAAATTCTTTTGTTTTATCCTGTATATATTTTTTTTTATCTTGATAATTTTTTCTTGCCTATGATGAGCAGGGTCCTCCAAAGCTTGACCCCCTCAAGTGATGTCTGGGTCTCAGGGAGGTGCTGTGGTCTGCTGAAGGGTTTGCCAAACTATGAATATAGAGAGTGTGAACAGTCAACAGTTTGGATGCTGAGGCGATGAGAAGATTTTAAACCATTCAAAGTCACAGAGGTTAGTTAGTATTCGCTGGAGGTCAGTAGATTACCAGTGCCAAGGAAAGAAAAAGAATGGTTTGGTCAGATGGCATGAACTTCAAAGGACAGCTTGGTATTGTTCTAGCTTTAGCTCGAGAATTCTGGGATTTTAAGAATACTCTTTCTCTTCCCCTCTGCTACAGTACCAGCGTCAGAAAGAATTGTGGTTTATCATGCAAACAAAGATCTCTCCTGCCAGAGCAAACCCTGGGCGCTGAGAATGTGTTTAAGAACTGGTGTTTTCCCTTTTCTAATCTATTGAGCATATTCACCGTTCCTTCCTGTGTTGGACCATGGCTTATCAAGTTTAAGTATAAGGTCAGGGTATAAATGACCTGTGTGCAGCTGACGTCTTTCCTGTTCTGTCTTGACCCTCCCCCACTCCCTTCCCATCCTCCCCCTCCCATTCAACTACTTAGACTCTCCCAGTTTCTGCTAATGTGCTGGTCCAGCTATTTCATCTAACTACCTAGAGATAGGATCACTGTTTTCCTTAGACTATTTCTGTCCACTCTGCTTTTTTTTCTTAGGAATATAACAGGACCTTTTTGGTGTGTGTGACATTAGAGAGAAGTCACGGAGAATAGCCCCAGGGGAGGGGATACTTGAGGATGAGGTGTCTCAGTTGAAAACCTGACCTTCAGCTGGCTTCTAGGATAGTGGAGATCTGCCCAAACCACCACCAAGGCCAGTGGGGAGTGAAAGCATATGCTATAGGATGAGAAAAGTGCTCTATGATTTAGTAATATTGACCATCAGGAACATCTTAAGAGTGAGCGAACCTACAGACTAAGCCTTTCACAGCAATTCAAGAACCTAAAACATTCCCAAAGGACTCTTGAGGCAAAATGCCATCCACATCCAGAGAAAGAACTATGGAATTAGAAAGCAGAATGAAGCAGACTATTTTCTATTTTGTTATGTTTTGTTTTGGTTTTTCTCATGGTTTCTCCCATTTATTTTTATCTCTTTTATGCAACATGACTAATGTGAAAATGAGTTTAATAAGAATGTATGTGTAGAACCCATATAAGATTGCAAGCCATCTCGGGGAGGGAGGAGAGAGAAAATTTAAGACTTATGGAAGTCATTGTTGGAAACTGAAAACAATTAAATTAATTATTTTTTTAAAAAAAAGGTAAAAAAAAAAAAAGAGTAAATGAACCTGGCAGAAATATTGTAGCACTGTTCAGTGCCAGGGGAGGGAATGGGGCAGAAGAGGAGTGTGTGTTAACCTAAAAGGCAATTCATATAGCATTTGCAATGCTGAGGGAAGGGCACTGATCTTGAGAGCTCTTGGAGCAGTTAGGCACCAATGCCTGATTTCTTATTATTCCCCTTCTCCTTCCTGCCAGCTGCTGCCCCTGGCAGCAGCCTCCCTGGCCACCTGTGCTTGGCCAGCGGCCAGGTGCCTATTGGCTGATTGGCCAAAGATATTTGAGGGGTGGAGGAGAAGGAGGGGTGGGGGCAGGGTGAGGAATGAAGCTAGGCTATATTGTGGCTGGAATCCATGGGCCATGTGCCCCCACGAGCACAGAGGAGCTCAACTTTCCAGGTGCAATGTTCAAATCCTGCGTATGAATTCTTGTTTGAAAAAGCATTCATTTGTTCAACATTTAGTGCCTTCTGCATGCAGAGTATACTGTTGAGCAGGTAACAGCATTTCCCACATATTTTTCATCCTATGATAGGAAGGGAGCAAACATGTATTAAATGTCTACTACTATGTGCCAGGCACTGTGCTAAGTGCTTTACATATATAATCTCATTTGATTCTGGGAGGTAGGTGCTATTGTTATCCCCATTTTACAGTCAGGGAAACTAAGGCAAATGAAGGTTAAGTGACTTGCCCAGAGTCACACAGATAGTGTCTGAGGCTGGATTTGAACTCAGGTCATCCTGACCTCGGTCCTGTTGTTTTATTCACTGCTCCCCATAGCTACCAACATACCTCCTTACCTCCTATTCAGGTAAAGGCCGGAGGGAAGGATGACAGAAAAGTAGAGTGGGGTGGGTTGAAAGGGTAAGAGGGAGCAAGAGGTTGTGGAGAGCTTGATTGTTAAGGAGTGGGCTGATTTAATTCACACTTGTTATTTTTGTTTTGTTGTCTGTTGCTAACAAAGACCTCAGCTATTGAGATGGATTAAATATATTGAAGCTGAGGTGACAGATGCTCTTCGTTGTTAGTGCTGTCCTACCCCTCACATTACTTTGTATTTGCTTTTCATGTATTTTGCATCTTTTAATGTGTGTACATGTCTAGAATATAATCATCTAGAGGGCAGGGATTGCTTCTTTTTTTCTCTTATTTCTGCCACTTAGAATATCATCTGGCATGAAGTAGGTATTTAATGAACACTGAAATAATTGAATGAATCCAGTTCTATTTTTTTTCTGCTGGAGACGTTCTATTATTGCCAGTTTCATAATGTGTAATCAGTGCCCATTGTGTGGGGAGGTATAAAAAGGATACAGATGAAAACAGACTTATTTTTAAAGTGTTTTTAATCAACCAAGGAAAAAATACAACAAAACTCAAGAAGTTTAACAAATAGAATTTTCTTTTCTTATTATTAAAAAAATACTTTGGAGATTAGGAATATCTTTACTGAATAACCTTTTCAAATATGGAGATCTTGGTTTATTGGCCTCATAAATGTTGTCAACAGAAGATCATTCTCCCAAGAAATTTGTTTTCTTGGCTATGCTAAAAGTTTACATTGGTTGTTAATTTCCACACAAGGGAGGGAAAAACTTTTGCTTACTATCCATGTTTATGTCTTCCTACCAGAACAGTAACTAGCAATTTTGGTACTCAGGGCAACCAGCGTGGCAGAGGTAGGGGACAGCTGGTGAAAGGAGAAAGCATGGTCTTGGACACAGAAAGGTTTCTAAATTGCTAAAAGAGGAGGAAGTGACTTAGGAATGAAGCCCTAAGGGCAGTGTGGAACAGAATCTGAAGTTTGATCTGGGGTGATGCTGCCTCATGCTCTAAATCTGCTGCTCAAAGCTCCAGATACCGGGTCCTTATTTGTAGGTGATGTAAAAGGAAAGGAACATACTTCAGGGCAAAATCAGGAATTCTAAATGATCTTGATAGGCTTGAGTTGGATATAATAAGATGAACTTTTAACTGAGATAAATATGAAGTTTTACATATTTTTTCTTTCAAAAATCCATTTCTCAAGTACAAGTTGGAGAGAGATGGCTCGAAAGCAGTTTGGCTGAAAATGGTCTGGGGACTTTAGCAGACTAGAAGCTTAACATGAATCAATTGTATAATATAGTAGCCAAACTTCTCTTCCCCAAAAAACAAGTAAAAAAAAAAAACCCAACCAAAAACCTAACATGATATTAGGTTGAATTAAGAGAGTTTTGATATTAGGTAAGTAATAGTTGCCCTGCATTTTTCCCTGGTCAGAACACACTTGAAATATTGTGTGCAGTTCTGGGAATCAAATTTCAGGAAGGATGTTGATAAACTGGAAAATATCTAAATTAAGGCAGTAGCCTCCAATCTGCATGATGGGGATTGGCTGAGTGAACCAAGGATATGAGGCCTGGAGAAGAGGGGGGAAGGGGAAAGTCATGGTTGCTACCTCTGAACATTGGAAAGGCAAAAGGATTAGATTATTTGTGCTTGGTCAGAGAAGGCAGAACTACGTAGAAAAGGCAAATTTCATCTTGAAATAAGGAAATACTCCCTAAAACTTAGAGCTATTAAAACTGGAATGGGCTGTCATGGGAAGCAAAATGGATATCATATCTCCCAGGGTTGTTGTGATGATACAATGAGATAATATTTGGAGAGTGTTTAGCATGGTGTCTGGCACTTAGTAGGTGTTATATAAATGCTAGCTATTTTTATTAAGTAGTATATCACCATGTTACTGGAAGTCTTAAAGCCAAGGCTGCACGGCCACTTGTCCAGTGTGTTGAGTGGGGCATCTTACCCAGGAGTTAGACAGGCTAGCAGCTGATAAAGTCTCTTTCTACCTCTGAAATTCTGTGATTCCAGTTATGCTTCTGTTTCTTTCCTTATTTCCCCATGTAGGGCTTCTTGTTTCCATGAATTTGCATGTGATAGAGAGCTCAAAGGAGTGGATTTGATCAAAGTCTCAGTGAAGCAGGTTTATTCACTTCCAAGGGAAGTCAAAATTCAAACACAAGAGTATAGATACTTTCTGAATGAAAGACAGGCAGAGATATCGACTGTGTGTGTTTGTCCTTCGTTGCCGAAGAAGACCATGCCATCAGAGAAATAATGACATGACTTGCACTTGACTTTGTTTTGAGTGAGGGAGGGCTGTACAGGTCACCAGCCTCACTTCTTCTCCAGAGCCATCTGCATCCAGTGACCAGATATTCTTCAGGATGACTGGAGATGATCCAGGATGAGGCAATTAGGGTTAAGTAACTTGCCCAAGGTCACAGAGCTAGTGAGTGTCAAGTGTCTAAAGTGAGATAATCCATGAAGGAATTCATCCTTTGGCTATGGCCACATATAATGAAATACATTGATTTGCTAGATAGATACATTTATTAAATAGACATACTTATCTATTGAATATATTTGTGTATATATAATACATACACACATATAAATATATGGAGAGAGGGAGGGAGAGAGAGGGAGAGAACATTTATTAAGGGCTGAGTATTTAGCACTGGAAATACAAATATAAACAAACAAAAAAAGACAGTCCCTGCCTTCAAGTAGCTTATATTCTAATAAGGGAAGACCACATGGAAAAGGGAGCTGAAGTAAGATGAGGTGAAGTATCTGCAAGGGGAGAAAGGTTCAGCAGTCCCCAGAGTTATGGCCCCAGTGAGATTTGTAAAAGCATGGCATTTGTCAAAAGGAGATTTGGGCAGGAACTCATCACTATAGGAGGAGACTCTAGACCAGGGCTGGGGAACCTGTGGCCTTGAGGCTACATGGAGCCCTCTAGATCTTTAAGTGCAGCCTTTTGACTGAATCCACATTTACAGAACAAGTTCTAAGGCCTCACTTAAGGATCTAGAAGGCCACAGGTTCCCCACTCCTGCTCTAGACCTAGAAGCATTGCCAGATTAAAGTTGGCCGTTGGGGCAGAGGTCCAGAAGAAATCCCCGGAGTCATGGGCCAATCTAGATTTAGACTTTGTCCATAGTGATTTCTTCCATTCTTTTGATACTTTTTTCTCCTTCATTCTACAATTTAAGCTACTTTGAGCCCTTTCTAAACTATGCCACCTCTACTCTGGCCATTCTCTTACTCAGCAGTGTGCAAATAAATGTTTATCAACCAACTCTCTGAAAAAAAATTGTCCCATGACACACTTGTAAGTGTAATGTGCGTTATGAATGTTTTCTCCATTATTTTCTTAAGTCTAGATAATCAATAAAACCCTAAATGAAGTTCTGATTTGTGGCATTTGCTCATTTCCCAGTTGTAAATGCTTCCACTGAAAAGTGAACAGTCATGGCCTGGTAGGAGCTGGTTTCAGCACATCCCTGCAGGTATGATTCATTAGGATGGCATTAGGCAAAGCCAACTCCAGAGGCCTTGAGAGTGTCCTTTGGAAACAACAGCAAGCTTGTTCTGTATGTTGAAATCTATTTTTAAAATTTTTATTTATTTTATTTTTAATTCATGGAATAAAACAAGCATTTCCAGAACACAGTATAATTTTAAAAAATAGATGATTGTACCTAAATACAAATAAATTATGTTTGCTATTCCCATAAATTTCTTTTGTTTTCTTCCCCCTCCCCCCACACCATGGCTATCATTAGATACAAATATATATGTAGAATCATTCTCTGCAGAGCTCTATTTATCAGTTCTTTCTCTGGATGAAGATAGCATCTTCCTATATATATGTCCTTTACAATTCATTTGGATATTTATAATAGTCTGAATGACTTAGTCATTCAAAGTTGTTCTTAAAACAATATTGCATTCCCAGTAGCTCCACGACTGGCTGATAATGATTAGAATGTTTTAGCAATTGCATCTTTTAAAATTAAGTTATGTATATTTTTTAGACATACTACTGCATGTTTAATAAACTACAGTAAACAGTAAACATAACTTTTATACATACTGGGAAACAAATAAAAATATGACTTCGATGTTTGCTTTATTTTGGTGGTTTGAGACTGACCCCAGAATATGTCTGAGGTATGCCTCATTCTCCTGGTTCCACTCATGTGGCTTTTCATTATTTCATGCAAACCTATCCATATTTTTCTAAGATCATCGATCTCATCATTTCTTATGGCACAGTAGTATTTCCAGCAAGACCACTAATATGTGTATTTCCAAAGATGATTAGGGAAAAAAGAAAAAAATAAACCCTGTATGTTCTAAAATATTTATAACAGCTTTGTTTGTGGAGGGAAAGAACTGAAAATTGCAGGGATGTGTATTGAAATTAAAAACAAAAAACCTCTGGAAAAGAGTTCAGGGAGGAGCAAAAGCCTAAAATGAAAAAGGACGGCTTTTACTCAATGCAGGTCTGCCCCCTATAGCTAAGATGATAAAATCAGCATTTTTCTCTCTGAGTGGGTGCTGGGCTTGGTCATTTAAAGTCCTGGGTTCTCAAATTCAGTTCTGCAGGTTTTCCCCTTCTCTTATTTTGATTCGGTGACTCTAAGAAGCCTCTCCCTAGCTTTTGCCAACCTAGAGTGGCAGCTATGTCTGAGTTCAAAGTATCATCTAATGACAGGCCTTACTAGCTGGGATGAGCCCTGGACCAAGAGTCAGCAGACTAGGGCTCAAATTCTGGCACTGCCATTTCAGTCCTGTTCAATAATCACTTTTATTCATGGGGAGTTCACTAGCTAGGTGACTCTTGGTAAGTAGAGGAACCTCTCAAGGCTTTTGGGTCCTTATCTGTGAAATGAGGAGGCTAGACTAAGTGGCATTTAAGATCCCTCCCAACATATGTATATATGTTTGCATATATTTATGTAAATATGTATGTATACAATATATATAGATATATTTAGATATTTAGATGTAATATTATAATTTATAATAATATAGCAACCAATCAGTTTCTAAATGCTCATTTAAAACTAGGCCAGTCTTGGTCATCCACCAAGGAGTTGCCAAAGAAGGAAATCTATAAAGTTAATCACACATACTTCGCTCATAATTCAATGCATTTCTTGCCTTGATGATATTTTGTCAATGTATGAGGTAACATGGGGACAGCTAGGTGGCACAGTCAATAGAGTGCAGGGCCTGAAGCCAGAAAGTCTCCTTTTCATGAGTTCAAATCTGGCTTCAGACACTAGCTGTGTGATCCTAGGCAAGTCACTTAACCCTATTTGCCTCAGTTTCTCGTCATCTGTAAAAAGAGCTGGAGAAAGAAATAACAAACCACTCCAGTATCTCTGCCAAGAAAACCCCAAATGTGGTCACAGAGGATCAGACACGACTAAAAAATGATGCAACCCTGTGAAATGAGTCTGTAACTCTGTGTGACTGGTGTCGCAATTCTGTGGGCATGATTTTGTGACTAATCTGCTGATTTGAAATTAGAGTCAGAATTTTATGGAAAATTGGGAAGCTTAGGCCCCGAGACTTTCCACCGGGTTTCGTGTTACAGTAATTCTGCTTGGGAGCAGTGCTTACATGTAGTACAGTTATTGATAAATAGCTGAGTAATTTAATTTTGGTCACATTGGCATCGGTGAAAAGAGACCAAGACATGGATGAATAGAACACCTTGGACATCCACTAGTTGTATAATCCTGGGAGAGTCACACATAATAATAGCTGGCATTTATAAAGTGCCTTAAAGTTTGCAAAGTGCTCTACATATATCTCATTTGTCCCTCACAAACTTAGGAGGTAGATGGTATTATTATCTTCATTTTACAGGTAAAGAAACTGAGGCAGACTAGGTGACTTGCTCAGGGTCTAATGCCATATTTGAACTCAGGTCATCCAGACTTGAGGTCTAGTGGTCTTAGCTATGTCTAAGTAGCCACTTAACCTCTTCTGAGATCCATTTGCCTCATCAGCAAAATGAGGGAGATAATGGTACTTACTCCTTGGGTTTCTTGTTGATCAAATAAGATACAGGCATATCTCAGAGATATTGTGGGTTCAGTCATAGACTACCAAAATAAAGCAAATATCAAAGTCATATGATTTCTTTTGTTTCCAGTACTAATAAAAGTTATGTTTACTGTAGTCTATTAAACATGATACAGTATTAGTTTAAAAAATGTACATAACTTTAAAAATTTATTGCTAAAACATACTAACCATCATCTGAGCAGGTCGTGATCTTTTTGGGGGAGGCAGGTTTTGCCTCAGTGTTGACAGCTGCTGACTGATCAGGGTGGTGATTGCTGAAAGGTGGACTGGCTTGTGGCAATTTTTTATAATAAGACAAAAACTAAGTCCACCTCATTGATTGACTCTTCCTGTCACTAGAACACTTAGAGGTCATTGTAGTATTATTAACTGGCCTGACTTCAATACTGTTGTGTCTCAGGGAATAGGGAGGCCCAAGGAGAGGGAAAGAGTTGTCAGAATAGTCAGAGCACACAACAGTGATCGATTAAATTCATCGTGTGTATGTATATATAACTATGTCTTTAGGCTGGGTTTGTGGCACCCTAAAGCAATTATAATACATATAATCATATTTATTACCATAACAGATATATCACCATATATATAGATATCACCATAACAGATATAATAATAAAGAAAATGTTTGAAATATTGTAAGAATTATCAAAATGTGACACAGAGACACAATGTGAGTACATGCTATTGGAAAAATGGTGCCCACAGAATCACTCGATGCAGGATTGCCACAAACTTTCAATTTGTAAAAAAATGCAATATCTTATGAAGTGCAAAAAAGTGAGGTATGCCTGTAAAGCATATAGGACAGAAGCACTTTGCCAGCATTGCTATGTAGATGCTATGTCTTATTTCTATTACAGATTTTATTTGACTTGGGATGTCACAGACATTGACTAGAACATCGACTACTAACTGGTAATTTTTTGTGAATGGATTTATCTTTCTATGGGTTGGTGTTTGCTGGAAGAAAGCTGACTTGGTCTCTCTCCTGGCCAGGAAGAACATGGCTCACTACTTTCCTTTATACCAAGAAATTTGTCTCCATAATTCCTTTAGGGAGGCAGCATGATCCCTGGTTTGGGAGTCTGAAGACTTGAGTCATTTATTTATTAGGTTATGTGGTCCAGGGCAACTCACTTGACTTTTCTGCTTAGTTTCTTTATCAGCAAAATGGGGATAATAATTTATACTATCTAATTTATAAAGTTGTTGTGAGGCATAGGCTTTGTAAATCATGAGATGCTATACATAGCAAGGTAGACTGCTGTTGAGGGGGTATCAATTGGGTGAAGCCCACCCCTCAAAATCCAGAGGAGTCCAAGCTGGGTTGAAAGCAGAAAAGTTTTAGTAGGAGGAAAATCAGACACTAATGCCAAGCCTCCCCCCCCCACCCCTATACAAGGTACAAAGAAGCCCATAGCCCAGGAGAAGCAGGGGAGATTTATACTTGAAGACCACAAAATGGGGGGAGGTTCAGGGAGGGGTTGGGGAAAAGAATGGACAATCTTTCCTATGAACAGGTGGACATAAAAGCAGGATGTTTTGCAGGAACAGTTGATCACAAGACTGGTTTGGGCCAGTTTTTTTTGGAGGTGGGGTCATAGCTCAGCAAGGTCAGCCAGTGAACGACAGCGAAGGTGTCTGGGAGTGAATGAGATTGGCTCACTGAAGGCTCCTAATTGACCCCTTTCAACAAACAGGCTTCCTCTGTGTCTAGGGCATCTGCCTGGTAAGGCAGCTCATGGAAAACAGACATATTAATTTCAGGGGCATTTCCTCAGGGGTAACACATGACATGGGCATAATGAACTAGGTGATACTGTAGATTGAAGTCTGGGCCTGGAGTACAGAAGATCTGAGTTCAAATCCAGCTCAGACACTTATTACCTGTATGACCCTAGGCAAGTCAATTAACCTCAGTTGGCCTCAGTTTCCTCACCTGTAAAATGGAGATAATGATAGCACACTTCCCTTGTGGGGTTGTTGTGAGGATCAGTTGAGATAAAAACTGCAAAGTGCTAATACTTTTATTAATAATAATATACAAGTATGATTAAGTGAGTTTTGCATGGGCCGATCCCCTTGGGAAAGACTCTTCTCCCTTTCTCCCTTGTACTGGGCTGGCTCAAGGTTACCTTCCAAGGGACTTATTTTCTCCTTGTTCCAGGAGATTTTTTAAAAATTTGCACCAGCTTATTTCTCTTTCTCTGTTTATACTCTCTCCTGTTAATCATCTTCAAGTTGGCTCATGTGAATTGTGTAGGGCTGACAAGGTTTGTGATCTCCCAGAGAGCAGTCATTACACCTCTACCTTCCTGCAGGCCTCTTACTATAAGCTAGAGGTTTTTCAGATACCAATTTCCACAACTTCTATAGGAGATACTGTAATGCTAACCAGAGAGTTAAAGATCTTCCCCACCCATTAATGGGCCTGCCCATTAAGGAAAGCTTGATTAGGGGAGGCCCACACCTTTTGTTAATTTCTAATGAAGCACTGGTTCTCAAGGATTATGATGCCCTCTGGCTCTGGAAAAAATGTATAAATACTCTGAGGCACAGTTTTACTTTGGGGCTTACTCATTGGAAGTGTTTGTTTGACCAGAAGAGACTCTGGGCAGCCGCTAAGGAACCCCCCAGGTTTGTAAACCCAGGTGTTGGTACTTCTCTCTCTGGTAACTATGTATCTATGGTCAGTTGGATCTGTCTGTTGATCTGTGGTGTATGTATTGCTTATGGTCAGGCAGCTGGAAGCCCTGCCTGTTGATTGATCTCTGTTTCTCTCTTTGTATTTTTTCTGAAGTTCAGGGTGCTGAATTTCCCCTGAACTAAGTGAATGATATATGTGCTGGATTAAAGTGATTACTGACCCCTCAAAAGTTTCTTTCCATTTAGAAAAGCAGATCAAAGAACCTGTACAGCAGGCCCTCCTGTGTATGTCATGGTGCTTGTTTTTACAGATACTATAACAAGAGTCAGTGGCCTCTAATTTTTTTATGTAACAATGGGAATATGTAGTAGTGATAAAAGAAGGGACAGAAGATCAAAGGGAAGGAGAACAGTCATGGGGCCTGCAGAAGCATAGAGGGATGCTGCCAACTGGGGCCAAACTCTGTCTGCTCTAAATTCCTTTTTGCAAAGTAAAGTTGAGGCACCTGCTTCCTTCTCTGGTTGGAAGTCAGGGGAGAACAATATAAAAAATAATTTATTTATTTTTAGTTTTTTAACATTCACTTCCATAAGTTTTAAATTTTCTCCCCCTCCATCTTCTTCTCCCTCCCCAAGATGGCATGCAATCCGATATAGGTTCTATGTATACATTCTTATTAAATATATTTTCACATTAGTCATGTTATATAGAAGAATTAGAATGAATGGGAGGAATCATGAGAAAGAAAAAACAAAACAAACAAAAAAAGAGAGCAAATAGTATACTTCAATATACATTCAAACTATATTTTTTCTCTGGATATGGATGGCATTTTCCACCATGAATCTTTTGGAGTTGTCTTAGGTCCTTGCATTGCTGAGAAGAGCTAAGTCTGTCAAAGTCAGTCATCGTACAATGTGGCTTTTACTGTGTACAATGTTCTCCTGGCTTTGCTCACTTCGCTCAGCATCGGTTCATGTAAGTCTTTCCAGGTTCTTCTGAAGTCTACCTGTACATCATTTCTTATAGCTCAATGGTATTCCATCATATTCATATACCACAACTTGTTCAACCATTCTTCAATTGATGGGTATCCTCTTGATTTCCAGTTCTTGGCCACCACAAAGAGATGCTATAACATTTTTGTACATGTGGGTCCTTTCCCCATTTTTATGATCTCTTGGGATACAGCTCTAGAAGTAGTATTACTGAGTCAAAGGGTATGCACATTGTTATAGCCCTTTGGGAGTAGTTTTAAATTGCTCTCCAGAATTAACAATATATAATTTTTAAGGAACAACTGAGATCATTTCATCAAGAACTAGCCCAATCAGAATCTCATGTACTAGGCACAATATTTCTTCACCCATTTTAATCATTAGACAGCAGTAGCTTCAGCAGCATAAACTCCTTTTAGAATCATTGTAGGAAAAAACAAAACTGTGTGTCTGGAGCGTCTGCCCCAGTTCTAGAAAGTCCACATAGGACTAAAATGGAAGATACCTCATTGATGCTGAACCTACTTCTTCAGCTCTGCTCTTTCTAACAGATTTCTCCATGAAAGCTCTTCCAAGCGAGCCAGGTCCAACAGATTGATATTGGCTGATGGAAGTTGGGTGGCTACATGGGACTACAAATGGATGGGTTTTTAAGGTCAGACACCTCTGTCTTCCATGTCATGTGTCTATCTACACTTTTACCTGGCAGCAGCCCTCCTCCTTATCCTTTACTCAGTATTCAAAATCTTGCTTTTTTACTTGTATCCAGTGCTTAGTAGGAAGGAAGGAGGAAAAAAGATAAGCACTTATTAAGTACCTACTATGTGCCTGCTATTATGCTAGACACTTTACAAATGTTATCTCATTTGATCTTCACAACAACCCTGGGAAGTAGGTGCTATTGTTATCTTCATCTAACCGTTGAAGAAACAGACCAACAGAGGTTAAGTGATTTACTCAGGGTCACATACCTAGTTAAGTATCTGATACTGGATTTGAACTTGGGCCTTCCTGGCTCCAGGCCTGTTGTTCTATCCTTTTTACTGCTTAGTTGCCCTGTAGGGAGCAAGTACTTAGTAAATGCTTTTTGATTCATTCATATATCACACAAAGGGTACCGTTTTATAATGTGGGCAGTGGAGGTGGGACCCTATTTTCCAAACCTTGCCTAAAGTGCATGAATACCTTGTCTGGGCTTTGGATGTTGAATTTATTTCATTTTATTTTTTACAAGTACTTACCTAATCTCATCAGATGACGTGAACATTCTTATCAGAAACTTGTCATAGTCTAGGAGCCTTAAATTTACTGTTTTTATATTTTGGAAGTTTCCTTCATGCATGTGGTTTGGTTAAGGGTTGATGGGAATATGAACTTTTTAATGTACTTCATGGCCTGTTATGGGACAGATAATGTGTTCTAAAAGTTCTGACATTTGTCTGTTGTTTGGAAATCAGGAAGGCATTTTCCCCAGAAAAACAGACAATAGGGTTAGCAGCTCACAACATTCAATTTTAACTCAAGGTATACCAGAAGCATTGTACTTACCATATGGGGACAACCTTATAAAAGCATCATTCTTAACAATTTTGGTTTCACAGAAACACAATTTTAGCCACATTTGGGGTGTGGATGTGGGTGATAGGGGTTGGAGAGCAGTTTCTTCCAGAGGAACAATATTAAGGACAGTTTGAAGGTTGTTTGTGGCTTACTCTTGGGCACAGTGGTTGGGATGACCAAAAGTTGAGGGAGGCTCTGGACCCAAGGCCAGTAGAGTTGGAATGGATAATTCTGGGGACCCTGACATGGGCATGAGACTAGATAGAATTCCATGGGTTCTAGGGAAAGGGCAGGGTGCCCTGGTGTTGGAAAGAGAGGAGTTGAACCCAAGAAAATGTGGGTTAGCTCTGGAATCAGGTGTTGGAATAGAAAATTCTAAGAATGCACCTCCAGAGACAGGGATCCTTGGTTGGAATTTTTCTTTTAACTTAACATTATATTCTACATTTTTTTAATCGCAAAAATCTGCATTCTTCCCATTTCCAATTGAACATGAAAAAAAATGAAACTCCTTTTACAAATGGGTACAGTTAACAACAATAAAAAGTTGTGTTTTTCTCTCATTTTGCATTCTGAGTTTCTCACTTCTCTCTCAGGAGGTGAGTATCATGACTCATTCCAATCCTCTGGAATTGTGGTTGGTCATCACGCTGATCAGAAATCCCAGATCCTTCAAAGTGGTTGCCTTTACGATATTGTTGTCACTTAATGGCTAGCAAAAGGAAGCTTATTTAGCCATAGCAAGGAAAGGATATTCATGAAGACGCGATACTGATTCAGGTGTATGTTTGCTTCCCTGCCTTTGTGATGGGTTATTTGGTCAGCCGATCAAAAGCTAGGTGACTCCTCCTGTCTTGGCATTCTTAGTACTTAGATCACCAGAAAGTGTTGTCAATAGCTGGAGCCAATTAAATTTCTGGGATGGTTTCACTGTTTTTTGAGGAAAAACAATCCTAGTCTTTTTGGGGGTTAGGGCTATAGGAAAAGTTCTAGGAGATATTGCTTCTACCACAACACCCAAAAGGACTTCTTCAGCACTATGTATATCAGTATGACCTGATAATATGCTGGGTCCAGAGCTGAAGATCTCAGAGTGTTGACTGAATGGCTTCTGGGAAATTGTGAAACTCTTTTACTTACTCCAAGCTACCCATGGAAACAAAGACCCATCTTTTCAATGCTAACATTTTATCAATGTTTCTTTTCTTTTCTTTGTGGCATTTGGGATTAACTGGCTTGCCCAGGATCACCCAGTCAGTTAAATATCCAAGGCCCGATTTGAACTCGGGCTCCCTGATTCCAGGGCCGGTTTTCTATCCATCATATTTCTTTATGGCACTCAGACTTTGAATGCCAGTCTCTAAAGAACTAAAGATGAGTTGTCACTCAGAAAGCAATGGAGATGTATATGGTGGGTGACAGCAGCAACCAGTGAGGAGCTATGAAAAAACATAAGAGAAAGACATTATGGGGAGAGGGTTGAGGGGTGGAAATTTGACCATTGGAATGGAAGGTGAGCTGGTTACATGAGGGAGGACATGGACAGGTGTTTGGTGGGATGGGTAGACATGAATGTAGACCACATCATTAGAGGGAGACTCTGATCACAAATCACAGACTCATTTGATATTGATTGGAAATGGAGGATGAAAAGGGTTGACTGCCAGATGAAATTCAGGATTGTGTCCGGGGAAGGGGCAGGGAGAGAATGGGGCAGTTTTGAATTTATTCTTCCTTCTGATTTCCTTGTAACTACTCTTCGGTTCCCACACCTCAGATTCCTGTGGGGGCAATGGAAAGAGAACCGGCTCTGGACTCAAAGGACCTGGGTTCAAATCTTGTCTCTGTCACAGTGTGACCTTGGATCTCAGTTTCTCATCCATTTAATGAGGGGATTGGAGTAGATTCCCTCTGAGATCCTGGCCACATATATGATCCCATGATCCCTGTCCTGCCCTTGATCAGCCCTAGGATGAGGTGAGATGGGGAGGGATTTTTCCAGGGACTTGAAGGCTGAGGAGAAAGGCAAGTCTCCAACAGCAGTTTTAGGTAGGAAAGGGAAGCTTTGTGTCCCTTCTCTCTCTGTTCCCCTTCCCCTTCCCTAATTCTGAACCCAGAGTGAAACATAAGCATTTGAGAACGGTAATCCTCAAATTAAAGAATCTGATAAAGAACTTTAGAGTTAGAAATAAATCATTTAGGCTAATTCTCGGTTTACAGATGAAGAATTCTCAAATCAAAACATTTGATAAAGAACTTTGGAGCTAGAAGTAAATCATCTAGGCCAGTTCTCGGTTTAGAAGAAACTGAGGACCAGAGAGAAAGCCTAAACTGATTCTGCCCTCTGGTGGCAGATGTCAAGTGAAGAGGTACAATTTACAGAAGGATCTGTTCATTTCCTCTTCACATAATACATAAACTGTACTCTCCACCTCCCCTTCCCTTTTAAAACTATATTTTTATTCTTTAGATCTGATACAAGTTCACATCTCTGCAATATTCATTTCCCTTTGGTTCTTCCCCCTTGCTTACAAGTATTATTTAGTTATTTTAGGAAAATCTCAATCCTTCATCTCCACCTATCCCTACTTTTCCATTTATGAAATTAAAAAAAAAATGATCTTAATCATGATTGATAAGTGACAGATCTGCAGGAAGAGAAATTTAAAAGTTTTTTTCTTTCCATAAAATTAGACCTGCTACAGAGTCATCAACATGTCCAAAGTCTTTGAAAGATCCTTGAAATTCTTTTGCAGCTAACTCTTACCAATACTTTTTGCTCCTTTGGAATCTGCATAAAAGGTTTTCTGCTGCCTCTGCCTCCTCCTCCTCCTCCAATTAAATCTGCTTTTCCTAGAGCACCAGCATTTAACTTTTAAAAATCATTTAAAATTTTTTCATTTTCTCATTGTAACAGCATTATTTCTACTACTTTTCATGGCAAATGTACCTTATTTCAGCTATGTATATGTTGGCTAGGTTCTGTGGGCTAATGTGGGAATTTACTTTGTTTCCATAGGAAAATGTATTTTAAGCATTGAAAGGGGACTTCCCTTAGGTCACAGAGATAATCAACAGCAGAACTGGCACTAAAATCCAGGTATCCTGATTACTAATCCAATGGTTAATCTTTCTGTATAAGATTTAGTGCCTTAAAAATATTGGTGTGAAAGAATAATAGTTCCTAAAATGTCTTTATTTCCTTGATGTCTTAACTTTCATATTGGCCTTGGACAGGGCTAGCTTTCCCAATAACCATATATGCCTGTGCTCTCATGCTTTTGACCTTCTCTCCTGTCCTCCCACCTCTCTAATTTAAAAAAAATTCCTTTGTTCCACCTCTGTCCCCATATCAATAGCTTTCCTTTCAAGTTTTCTATTTACTGAAGTGAGAGCTAAATTAATAAACAAATCCATGTTAATGTGGACTTATCATAGCCTACATGGGTTATGATAAGGAGGCTAAATCCAAGCTTTCCATTATCCTCCTCCTCCTAGACTATGTACTTTTAAATGGCTTCCTGAAGAAAACGTCATCATTTTTGTTGTCAAATCTTGTGGAATGACAGGGTGAATTTCAGCCCAGGTTGAAGAAAAAGGTGGAACAGAGAAGCAAGCCAACTGGGGCCTTACTCTTGGGCAGGTGGGGGTCTTATATTCAATATTATGTAATAATATTGAATAATATAAGAATAATACTACTTTCAACTTACATGCATCTCTGTATCTCTTAGTGCCTTACACAGTTTATGTTTGTTCAGTGTTTGTTGAAATGAACCCCTGCCCCCTTACATCTTGGGCTTTGTGTCTCTGGTCAACTTCTCCATTAGTAAAGTAAGAAGGCTGGATTTGATCTCTCAGGCTTCTTTTTTCGACTCTGACTTGTATTTGCAATTTTCCAAAATCAATGAACTAGGTACCATCCTCCCTCCTATCCCCAAATCCTCCCCATACAAACTGCTTCAAATTAGCTCCTATATTATTTTTATTGTGCTGGCAGCTGGAAAGGACTTAGAAGAGTATAGATGGGAGTGAAAACAGAAAGCTTATTTTTACATCAAATACTGCTGTTGTCAGAAATATATAAAGTATCAAACAGCATTGTGTATCCATTACACATATCCCATTAACTTTGTACTCACGGAGATATAGAACTCCTAGACATATTCTCTTTGATTTTTGCAGCTCCCAAAATATGAACCTGGATTTCTTGGGAAAGTTGCAAAGGAGTTATTTCTGTCTGAAGTATGGAAAAGCTAAGAAAATAGAGGTTTTTCATTTGTTTTTTTCCCTTTCATCTAGAAACAGAATGAATAAAGTTGGCTAAATGGTCAAGGTGCCAAGACTGCTGGCCCCCAAGGGAGGTGGCCTCTTGGTCTAACACTGTGAAGTCCAGGCAAACAAGGAAGAACCACAGATATCCTGAGCAACCACAAGGAGTTAGAGGAAGGCTGGGACAAGGGATGATGGATGGGAAGCACTGGATGCTGGCTTGGCAGTTCAGCAGCAGCCAAACGCTGGTGTCCTGATAAATCTTCAGGTTGTCTCCAATTATTTCAAGGGCTGCTGGGAAGTTCTTAAAATTTAATTCACTTTAATGAAACATGCATGTTATGCATCCTTTTACAAAGGATGCCGAGGGACCAGACAGTTGTGGGCAAACCAAACAAATCATGACTGGGTGATTTCACTACAGGAATAATTTAAACCATAACACTTGGAGGCAAGTAAGCAACTGAAATGTATTGCTAGGTTTTGTGATGATTTTCCTAGTTAGAAATAATACGCAAAGATAACTTTTTCCCCCTTACTTTATGGACATCAAGGAATCTGTCATCCGGGCCACTAAAGAAGGGAAATGGGATGATCTAAATTCATACCTTGTTACCTCTGGGTGAAGTCCACTGGTATGACTGTTTAGAGCCTAGCCAACACTATCATTACAAGAGCTCCTTCTTTCATTAGTACTTGCCTCCTTTGCAAAATGAAGTGCTTTGGTATACAAATCTTTTATATATATATATATGTGTGTGTGTGTGTGTGTGTTTTATATACATGTACATATGTACATATGTATGCATATATGTATGTGCATATGTATGGTGTATGCATGGCCATGACTCCTTACTGGTACTTTTCCTAACCTGCTCTTGCTCAGGCTAGCAAGCCAGTGTAGCATAGCCCCTGGGATGCCTGAATGAGAAGTCCTGCTGAGGAGGTCCTAGCTCTGCCACTTATTCTGTGATCAGGCCCTTGATATCTCTGGGCTTAAGTTATCTCATTTGCAAAAAAATGGGGTTGGATTAGTTTTTTTTTTTAAAGAACTGATAAATACTAGAAATTTTCTAAGCAAGTTAAGTAGATATTGTGCACACCCCTGCCCCCATACAAAAGTGACTTCAAATTAATTCTTACAGCATTATCTTTATTGAATAATATAGAAAATGTGAACAAACACAAACCTTGAAATTTATTTTTGATGTCTTATTCAAGGTAGGATTAAGGTCTAAGTGCACAGAATGAGTAACTAGCTACTTTTTTTTTTTTTTGAACAAGATACATATTAGGCAAAGATAGAAAAGATTCTAAAATTCAGTAAGCATTTTGATAGAACATCTGAAAACAATTTAAAATCTATTAGTTTTATTTTCACTAAGATCTGGAGAAATTGTAATTTTCTTTTATATTGATACTAAAAATCACATTTTAATCAGACTACAACCTGTAATAAAATATCCATTTATACATAAACACTTTTTCCACATTTTAGATACAAAATAGTACAGTACTAAGAAGCTCATAAATGAGAACTCAAAACTATTTTACTGACATTGAGATATTATTCATTTGCTAAATGTCAATAATATGGTGGGTACTGAAGGCGCAGGGCAGGCATACTGGACTAGCCGAAACAGAAAAAACAAAACAAAACAATGGCATCTATATATCTTCACTGCATTTATGTATTACGTGTATATGTTTTTGATGAATAGTTATAGATTTGGTTTCCTGAAAATTCTCACACTGAAACAAGCATGTGAAAGTAAAATGACCCATCAAAAGATGTTTTTCTGATATATATATATGTATATGTAGTATGTGAAGGTGACCAGGATGAGGACAGTTATGCCCAAAATGGGTAAACCTATTTGAGAATTCTGTAAAATGCCTCCAGAGGTGAAGAGAGAACACCAACTGGGTAGGAGATCACAGTCAATCTGTGGTTTTGGCTACATCTTCTTATGATCTTTGGCAACATCAGATTGGACAGATTTGGAAAATACCAATATACATATAGTTTAGAATGAGGGACTTTTTTGTGTGCAATGGTCAACATTTCAACAATATTTACATTAGATACCACTTGTTTATATTACTAAGGAACTCAAAACTTAAAAAAAAAAACAAATGGTAAAAAATTGTTTTAATATGGAATCGGGGAAAATATATATGAGTATATTGTGTGTGTGTGTGTGTGTGTGTGTGTGTGTGTGTGTGTATGACTTTTTAATACTCAATGATGGAAGAACATCATGTAGTCTAAAAAGAGACAGAGAAGAGGGCAAACATCAGAGTCTCAAGAAATGGAGAGAGTTTAACTTGTGACTCTGCTTATAACAGGAATTAATCACATATATTAGTAAGGAGAAAAGAATGATTCTGAAGTATTGAAGCCTGATTATCTTTCCTAGCCCACTGGACTTTGGAAATTTGTAAAATTTACTCAAATAATTCCACCCTCTTTGGCTAAGAGGCACAAATGATAACAGTTGTCTTCCTTGCTTAATCATAAAATTATCCCAGAGTAAGCTCCCATAAAAGGTGACCTTTCCATAATAACTGGCTGGAAGGTGAGAAAACTTCACTTGTTATGTTTACCACAAACCCATCGAAGTTGCTGATCAGTCCGGAGGTCAGTGAGTTCTTTTACATCTCTCCAACTACACTGGCAAGCATAGGCCCGTGTCCCTTTCCGCTTTGTCATCTTTGCTTTCAACTTATTGAATTCAGGCATGTTGTTCCTATAAATAGTAAAGTAAAATAAAACAGGCAGCTTTTAACGTTATGGTCCTTTGGCACTTTCTGTATTGGTAATAATTTTAAAGATGACTTAAGGAAAAACAAGACCAAAAGAAAAAAGAAAAATTGCCCAAATGAAAGCCTCATTCCACGGTCTCCAACAAAAGCAGATTTGTTTGTTGTTCTGCTTCCTGCTCTAGGCCTTCAATGGCCTTGAGAGTGTGAGACAAATCCTCTAGTTCTCCTTGGTATTCAAAGGCTGGATATGTTGACACAATGGATAGATGAATAACTGATTTTGTTATCAGTGGGATCACAGGATACAGAAGAGGGCGCCAATGTACCTCTGCCACTGGAATGTGCAGATATGCAGAAGGACCAGTGTTCCTGGGATGGATACTGGGGAGAAGTGTGGGCCCCACAGATTTTCTTTTGGACGAATTCATCATGGGATTATTTCACAAGATAGAGCAGGTCTGGGGGTAGCTTAGGGTAAGCAGAAACTTCTACATATGAAGTTGGCATAGTACTTTTTCATATTCATCAGGCCTACTCATTTCACACACACACAGACACACACACACACACACATAGTCAGCAACTGTGATTTCAGAATGGGGAGCTCCTGGTATAGAAATTCCCTCTACTAACGTAAAGATTTCCCTGTACTGATACAAATTAGCAATTGCCTGGGACACTGAGAGGTTGACCAGTTCACTCATGCTCTTATAGCTACAAGGTGTCAGAGACAGGACTCAAACCCAGGTGTTCCTGATCCCAGAGATGAACTCTAGGCATTGTAACGTTAATGGGATTTGAAGATCTTTCCTGACAATAGGCCTCACAGTGGAACCCATTGGGGGAGGTCCTGGCTTTAGGGGGAAGCTTGCTTATAGGAAGACTCACACCTTTTGCTTATTTCTAATTAGGCACTGAGTCATGAGAGTTGCGATGCCCTGTGGCTCTGAGAAGTGCATAGATACTCTGAGGTGAGGTTTTGCTTTGGGGGCATGCTTATGAGAAGGATTTTGTGACTCCCTGATTGAGACACTGATTAGCCATATGTTTAAGAGCTCCCCAACTGCTCAGAGGTAAAGACTTGATCCAGGGATGGATGTAAAGTGTATAGTAATATTGCTTTCATTCAGGCAGTAGAGCCTGGTCTGTTAGTCTTTATTTCTCAGCTTTTATTTTCTCTGTTTGTATTTTCTCTTAAGTTTAGGGTGCTGACTTTTCCCCTGAACTAGTGAATGTAATTAAAAAAGATTGCTGACCCCTTAAACAGCTATCTTTCCTAGTAGAGTAGATCTAAGAATCTGTGCTAGCAGCCATTCTGGGTATGCCAATGTGGTTACCTTTACAGGCACTAGGACATGCAGGCTTATAAGTAGACCCTTATTTTGTCACGTGTTGGTGTGGACAAGCACACAATTTAAAAACAAGCTAGGGGTCATTTCCATGTTCTATTCTTTCATGCCTTTTCTTTAAGAGGCAAACAAAACTAACTTCAAAGTACTTCAATGTAGCTGAAAACGAATGGTTACAAAGCATCCTGTCATGTGTAAATGCCAATATGCCTGGCAACATGAAAAACTATACTAATTCTTTAGTTGCCTTGTGTATAGATATCTCAAATGAGTATGTAGTACACACTAGACCACAAGAATAGTATCTCTTTCTCTTTTAACAGCCCCAAGGTATCCAGCATAATGCTAGGTACATAGGAGGTGTTCAGTGGTAATGCAGTTATAATAAATCTTGCACCTCTCAGCATTCTGTTAACCATATGGACCAGCCCTTCCATATACTTATGACAGTACAACACCTGATGTTCATTTATGACTCTGGGGTATTATATGACCTTTAAGTGACTTTAATGGATAATTAAAAAAGATTAAATGACATTTACTTTTAGTCTTGGTGGTAAGTATATTTTATTGGATTTGAGCTTTTTAAAAAATAACAATTACTGAAATGGTATATGTTGCTTCTTATGTCAATATTTTAAAAGATTTCAGTGGGATAGCTACTCCCTCTGCTGGTATAGGTCATGTCCTTTATTAACTTAGTGGATGGTATAAAGGCTTAAAAAAATTTAATGACTAGTTGCCAACTTGCTGGTGATAAGCATCTCTTTGAGATGCATTTTGTGACTAGACCTGTAGACTCTGATAGAGCTTACTCTTAACTGGCAGAGTTTTCAAGAACTTATATAGTAAATTAATATTTAATATAAGATTAATTGTTAATATAAGATGCTTGATGAAAGATTGTGGGATAGTAAGTAAAAATAAACATAAAGCTTAACAAAAATGTCCATGAGTCAGGTTTCCTAACCTCTGGGTTGTGGGGTGAGCCTGTGTATAAACCACAGTATCATAGGACTTTAAGAGTTGGAAGGGACCTCAGCATAAGATCCCTATCTAAATCATGAATCCCATCTATAATGTCTCCAGTTGCCAGAGCCAAGATGGTGGAGTAGAAAGACACATATACTCTAGTGCTTCCCCTATAGCCCACAAAATACCTGTAAAAAATTACTTTCAACAAATTCTAGAGCAGCAGAAGCCACAGAACAACAGAGTGAAAGAGGTTTCCAGCCAACGGTAACCTGGAAGGTCGACAGGAAAGGTCTATCTTACTGGATGCTGAGTGGAGTGGAGCCCAGTCTGGCCATGCAGCACTAGGAGGAACAGGACCTGAACAGACCTCTGGGGCAAAGTGCCCAGCAGGGAGGGTCCCAGATCCCTTAACCCACAAGTGACAAGGAAAGCTCCATAGGTCAGTGTGGGAGGGCTTTCCCAGCTGGGTGAGAGTGGAACAGGGTTCCTCCAGTAATAGCCCCAGGTGATGGAAGCAGCAGCAGCAGACTGCAGGCAGCTATGGTGGCCAGGAAGCAACCTGGGTCCAATGTCCAGGCAGCTCAGCTTAAAGCCTCCAGCAGTAGGGAGCAGCTGATCTAAACCTCAGCCCTGAGTGATGGCCCTGACCCCACCCAAAGCCCCAGGGGAAATTGATTAGCTGAGTCAAATCTCAGCCTTGAACATGGTACTGGGGAGAGGAGGGGCAATAGGACCATCCTCTTGACAAAGTATTCAGAAGTCAAGTAACTGGCTGGGAAAATGCCCAAAAAAGGGAAAAAAAATAAGACCATAGAAGGTTACTTTCTTGGGAAACAAAGTGTCTCCCCCTATCCTTTTGGATCAGGAAGAACAAGGCATACTGTCAGAGGAAGTCAAGGCCTCTGCCTCCGGGGCCTCCAAAGGGAACTTAAACTGCACTCAGGCAATAGAAGAGCTTGAAAAACAAGTCAGCAACTTACTAAAGGAGAACCAAAAAAATGCTAAGGAAAATAGCAGCTTTAAAAAGAGGCTAACTCAATTGGAAAAAGAGGTCCAAAAAGCCAATGAGGAGAAAGAGGCTTTAAAAAGCAGAATTAGCCAAATGGAGGAGAAGGTTCAAAAGCTCACTGAACAAAATAGTTCTTTGAAAGAGAGAACTGAGTTCAGGGAAATGAATGACTATGAGATAAACCAAGCAGTTAAAAAACAAAACCAAAAGTTTGAAAAAACAGAAGATAATGTGAAACATCTCACTGGAAAAACAACTGACCTGGAAAATAGATTCAGGAGAGACAATTTAAAAATTATGGGACTACCTGAAAGCCATGATCAAAACAAGAGCCTAGACATTATCTTCCATGAAATTATCAAGGAAAACTGTCCTGATATTCTAGAACCAGAGAGCAAAATAAATATTGAAAAAAATCCACCAACCACCTCCTGAAAGAGATCTGAAGACAGAAACTCCTAGGAATATTGTGCCCAAATTTCAGAGTTCCCAGGTCAAGGAGAAAATACTTCAAGCAGCTAGAAAGAAAAAATTTGTGTATTGTGGAAATACAATCAGGATAACACAGGATCTGGCAGCTTCAACATTAAGGGATTGAAGGGCTTCGAATAGGATATTCCAGAAGTCAAAGGAGCTGGGATTAAAACCAAGAATCATCTACCCAGCAAAACTGAGTATAATACTTCAAGGGAATAAATGGTCATTCAATGATATAGAGGACTTTCAAGCATTCATGATGAAAAGACCAGAACTGAAGAGAAAATTTGACTTTCAAACACAAGAATCAAGAGAAGTAAGAAAATGTAAACAGGAAAAAGAAATCATAAAAGACTTTCTAAAGCTGAACTGTTTACATTCCTATATGGAAAGATAATACTTGTAACTCTTGAGACTTATCTCAGTATTTGGGTAGGTGAAGGGATTGTACACACACACACACACACTCATATAGACAGAGAGTACACGTTGAGTTGAATCAGAATAGAAGATATCCACAAAAAATAAAATAAAAAATATAATGTCTTTCATAAATGATCATCCACCCTCTTCCTAAAGACTTTTTGTGATGAGGCACAAGGGAGCTCATTCTACTTTTAGATAGTTCTAATAGTGAGAAAGTTTTTCCTTATGTTGATCTGAAAGCTGTTTTCCTGTAATGTCCATCCATTGCTCTTAAGTTTTCTTCTCCAGAAGCAAGGGAATGACATGTCCTTCTTCCAGATAACAATTCCTCAAATAACTGAACACTTCCCCCTCACTCCTGTTTGAAAATCAAGACATGGCTATTTCTAGTCCTATAACTCTCTCTTCTCCAAATTAAACATTCCCATTTTCTTTGACTAATCTCTGTATGGCATGGATTCAAATCTCCTTACTATTTTGATTACCTCACTTTGAATACACTTCAGTTTGTTTACATCCCTTCTAAAATATGGTGCCAACAACTGGAAACAATCCTTCACATAGGCTCTGACCAGGGCAGAAACACTACCTCCTCTCTTCAGGACACTGAATTCTATTAATGAAGCATTAGTTTTTGGGGCTGCCACATCACACAGCTGACTAATAATAAGACTGAATTTTGTTAGAAGCTCCCATCTTTTTCATGTGAACCGGTTTCTAGTCACATTCTGTAACATGTGTAAGTGATTAAGGTGAAGGATGTCAGGTTTATCCTTACTACATTTCTTTTTATTATTATTTTTTGATCTGCCATTTCAGCCTCTCAAAATGTACTACATATCCCTCCTAGCTTCATGCCATTCCCACATTTGATAAGCACATCGTCTGTGTCTTCATTCAAGTCACTGAGAAACATGCTGAATTGAACAGAACTTAGAACACAGCAGGGGGCATTTTACCAGAAGCCTCTTTTCAATTTAACATAAATCTATTAATTAAGATTTTTTAGGTCCAGTCAACCAGTCCCGGATGCACCCATCTATCTAGTTCACATTAACTCTGCTTTGTCTACAAGAATTCTGCCTAATGTTTTGTTGGAATTCAGACATACTATGTTCATGGTACATGTCAAATGCAGCAAACTAGTGACACTTTCTATAAAAGGAAATAAAGTTATTTTGCTATGACTTGTTTTTAATGGACAAAACTGGCTCTTAGAGATCACCTATTCCTTTTCTGGGTGCTCAGAAATCATTCCTCTAATAATCTATTCTGGAATTTTACCAGGAATTTTAGTAAAAATCACCTGTGGTCTAAAGTGTCTATTCCCCTACACTCCCATTTGAAAATCAAGACATTTGTCTGTTTCCAGTCCTACAGCCCTCTCCCATTTGCCACATTTCCTCAAAGATCACTGACAGCAGTTCAATACCCACAATTTCATGATACATTTCATGCCAACATGATGACTTGAGCTCACCAAGGACAGTTAATACTCTCTTACTATCTCCTTATCTTGGCTTTCAATTTCCTGTTCCATTTTTCTGTCTTTCCAAGTCCAAAGATTATTTTCTATGGTGAGGAAAACAAAAGCAAAATAGTAATTGAGTTCCATCTTCTCTGTCATCCATAATCATCTTTCTACCTATGTTATAAGCAGGGGTCCTCTTCCTTTTTGCTAAAAAAAGTAATTTTTATGGTCTCTAATATTTTCAAATTGGGCTTTATTTTTCCTGAGACTATTTGTACTTATATTCATACTGAATTACTTGACTTTGCTTCCACCTCTTTGTACATGTGCTTTTAAAATATGAGTTCATCAGTAAGATCCCTTTTAAGTCATTTCAGCTCTTTCTTCCTCATCAAAATCAGCAGTGATGATGTCATCAAGATTTTCTTTTGGAAAGCTTTCCATTCCTCTTGAGCCAAGTTCCTTTTTATAGCTTTAGATCATGGAACCCTCCTTACCCCTGAACTCTCTGAAATCTGTACTCCTTGTCTAGAATTCACATCAGACTAAGACCAGTATTTCCCTCCTTATCTCTCACATACACTAAGAAAACACCATTACTGCCTTCCAAGGTTCTTGTCATCTCTAGTTCAGCAACCAGTTCTTCCTTAATGGTCAGAATCAGGTCAAGGATAGCAGTACACCTTGTGGCTTCCTCCACCTTCTGAAAGATGAAATTATCAGCAGATTAAGTCAAAAATGTCTCATCTGTTTTGCTTTTAGCTGACAGAGAATTCCAGCAAATGTTTGTTCTGATAGTAAACATCCTCCCCTGTCTCCCTGCCTACTTTTACCACAATCACAATGATATATATATCCATACCAGCTTTGTGATCTGTCTCATGACTCTTAATTGCTCCACATGGTTTGGTGGCTTATCGTCCATACCCACTACCAATGCGCTCTGTTTCTTCCTCATTTGATCCTCACCAAATGCTCTATCATGCCTCTCTCCTCCCTTCATTCTGGGGACTTCCATGTTTGTGAATATTTTCTTGAGGTACAATATTCCTATATTTCCTTCCTTCTATTCAGTGTTTCTCTTGAACAAAGCATATCCTTCCATTGCCCTATTACAGTCAAGAGTTGTATCTCACCAAGTTTCAGGGATACTATTGGAGAGAAACTTTCTGTAGAATTATGTGAGGATGACACAAAGACAGTGATGACAGTGAGTCTTGGACAGAGAGAATGTCTTCCTTCTTTATTCTCATGATAATGGTGCTACATAATAGGATTGCACAAATGTGCAAAACTGGCTTTATATTTGGAATTTACATAACTGAGTATTGCTGCCCAGGTATGCAAGTTTCTATGTGCTTGCTTTTTTTTGGAATGTTTTCTAAGTGAGTCTACTGTTGTTCACAGTGCCTGGCACATAGTAGGCACTTAATAAATGTTTACTGATTGACTGATTAAAAGCCAAAAAGGTCAACGGCTACAACTTGGCAACTCATTCTTAGAAAAAAACAATCCTGCACAAACTGTAGGCTTATATTAGTTTAAAGAATTCTATTCAGGCTAAGGGAAGAAGCCATGTAGTTGGAAAAGTTTTCAATCCTCTACAATTCTGGAGGGTTTCTTATATGAAGCTTAACAGGTAGTTGGAGGGAATTCAAAAGTATGGTACACTCAATTCTTGCTATAAAGTTGTTTTTAGGATCATATGCCTGATAGATAAGACCTACTTATTTTAAAGTTCACTTGGTACTTCAGTAACTATATTCTCTAGGATGAGGACCAAGACAACATGTCATATTGTACATACCACTCTGCAGTAAACAGTGTTATAGCAAAATTCCCATGAAGAGACAAAAAGAAACTTCAATATGTCTTGTCTAGATAGACACTAAATATACTTTATTACTGAAAAGAAACTGTAAAGCAGAACAAAAAATATCAAACTATTCTGTACAAATTTTTCAAATACATTATTATTTTGAGACTTTTTTGGAACATACCTGAAAAACAGATAATCACAGGATTTATCCCACATGTAGTCATCAAAGCTTAATACACGGAAATCACAAGCTGTACACCGCAACTGGTCACATGTTCTAGTCAAAGAGATTACAGATTCATTAAAATGTTAGAGTTGGTAGGATGTGGCTCATAACTGGTCTATAGTTACATAGGAATACTTATTTAGTGGCAATAATAGATAATTTAATTGAAATGTATTTTAAGGCTTACTTAAATTTAACTTAATTTAATTTGATCTTCAAAACAATTTTGCAATGTAGAGACCTCTTACATATTACTAACTCCATTTTTCAGATGAGTAAAATATGGTTAAGTGATGTGCCCATAGTCCTAAGTACTGGAAGCTGACTTTGAACACAGATCTTTTCAGACTTCAAGTCTTACTCTGATATACCAACTACTCTGTTATTAATACTGCTCATATTATTCCTGCTGCCTATTCCTGCCTACCAGAAACAATGAACAGAACAAGTGTTCATTCAGTCTTTGTGGATTTGGAATTGTTAGAGTAAATGGATCCTGGGGTAGCCAGCTAACAGTGCCCAAGATCTTCTAGCAAGACACCTTCTAGCAAAGTACCTACCAAGGCAGTTCATTCCACTTTTGGATAGCTCTGGTTGTTAGGAAACATTTCCTCACATCAAATGTACATTCACCTTTTTTCAGGCCCTACTCAAGGTTCCTAGTTCTGCCTTCTGGGGTTAAACAGATCAAGTCAAATTCCTCTTTGAAGTGCTAGACCTTCAAATACTTGAAGTCAGCCATTATAAACCTCTTCTCTAGACCAAATACCTCCATTTCCTTAAAACAAACTTCATATGACACAGATTCCAGGCCTTTCACTACCCTAGTTTCTTTTCTCTGGACACTCTCTGGTTTTACAATCCTTTCTAAAATGTGAACTGAAAATGATATTTGAGATAAGATCTAACAGGAGGAGAGTATACTCAGACTATCACTTTCTCGTTCCTTGAAGCTATGCCTCTTTAAGTGTAGCACTGGACACCTCACTAACTTTTCCAGCTGCAGGAGGTAGTGGACATTCAAACTATAGATTGGTGAGCTTAACTTTGATTCTTGGCAAAAAAAAAAAAAATTTGTTTTGATTGTTGTCGTTAAAGGGAGAACCTGTGTGCATTTAGAAAGGGTTATGACTACTGAGAGGTATCCTGGTTTTAATCAGACTGGCCATTTTTGACAGGGTTTCTAGACTGGTAGGTAAAGAAAATTCTAGTGTTTTGCAAAGTATTTGACAAGAGTCTCTCTTGTTTTCCTTGCAGACATGAAGGAGAGATAAGAGCTAACTATTAGAATAGTTAGGCAGATTTGGAATTGGTTGAATGATTGTGTCCAGTAAGTAGTCAGTGACTCCAACTGGTCAACCAGTCAATTAATAAGCATTTTGTGACTTACTCTGTGCCAGGTACTACGCTAAAAGCTAGGGATACAAAGAAACTGTTCTTGCCATCAAGGAACTTGCATTCTGATGGGGGGTGGGAGGAAGAGACAAACAAGAAAATTACATTACAAGGTAGACACAGAATAGGCAGAACATAATTTTGGAGGGAAAGGAATTAGTATTGGGGTGGGGAGGAAAGTCAGATACAAAGAAGTGTCCTTTGTGCTGAATATTGAAGAAAGTCCTGGAAACTAAGAGGTGGAGGTGAGGAGGGAGAGCATTCTTCCATGGGAACATTTAACACAAAGGTAAAGATATGGAAGATAAGTGTTGTCAGTGAGGACCAGAAAAAGCAGGCCAGTGTGGCTGGATCACAGAATGCGTGGAGGGGAGTAAAGTGTAAGAGCACTGCAAAGACAGGATAGGACCAGGTTGTGAAGCAATTTAAATGCCAACAGAGGCCTCTGAGTTTGATCCTGAAGGTAAGAGTGAGCCAGTGATTTTTTTTTTTTGAGTGGGGGTTGAACAGAAATCTGTGCTTTGCTCTGTTCTCTTTATCACTTTTTAACCAATGATTCAGCTAAGGGTATATATAATGGCATGCTTATAAAATTTATAGATTAAACTTAAGGTTTGGAGGACTACCTAAAACAAAAATTGCATTGTGGCACAATGGTCCAAATTTAATAAGATGAAATTTAGTATGACCAAATGTGAAGTCTGACATTTGGTTACATGATGGGGACACATAGCAGAGTACAGTTTATTCTTATTTTTTAAATCTGGGAGGTTTTACTGAACTGTAGTATCCATACACATAATCAGTGTGAAATGGCTGGCAAAAGAAAAAGCAAATAATCTGAGGCACCAAGACCCAATCAGGGCCCTTAGAGTGAGAAGTGTGGATTGGAGGTGGAAGATTAGGATGGCAGAGACTGAGGCTGGACTATATGAGGGCTGGATGAAAGAACGGAGATGTTTAAAAGCCTGAAAAAGAGCTGACTGTCCTGAAGTCTTTGAAGGGCAAATGTAAAATGAATTAGAAATATACTGATTGGCCCACCAAAATGTCAATTTTTGACAATTTTTCTGACAATTAGAATTATCCCAATGTGGAATGGGCTACTTAAAATGGTCTTGAGTTCTCCATTATTTGAGATTATTAAGAAGAGATTAAATGACCACTTATCAGGGATATTTTAGAGGAATTTCCCATTCAGCTATGGGTTATACTAAATGTAATCTGAAATCCCTTCAAATTCTGAAACTTTGTTGATTCTTATCACTTATAAATAATGCTCTTTCACTTTCCAGTTTGGAACTCAAATCAAGTTTCAAGAATTTGCTGCCCAAATGTCTACTTTAGGAAAATGAAAAGAGACATAAATAGATGAAAAATGAAATCATAAGCTTGACCTGTGTGTGTGGTTCCTCATGGGAATACTTGGAATGTTTATAAAGGATCTTGATTATCCTAGTGACTTTCACTGCAAGGTACCTTCAATTAAACTGCATTCAAGTGCTTAAATTTTTTTCTTAAAAAAATTTCCTTTTCCTGTGGAAATTCTCGTATTTACTCTAAAAATCCAGCTATTTCTAGCTCTGGTTTTGCAATATCTCAAGGGGATGTCAAGAAATTCTAAAAACAAAATTAGTGTTAATTAACTTAAAAAAAAGAAATACTATATTAACCACATAGTACTTTTAGGCGTGTATACTTTGTGGCAAAAATCAATCAAATTATAGTGTATTGCAAGTACAGAAAGAGTTTGGATTCACTGCTGTGAATATTTAATTTAAATGCTTTCTGAGAAAAATGTGATTTATCCAATCATCTTAAATTATACAGAGAAAGAACATCTTAGCAATCCCATTCCTTTTTTTCAGTGTTTAAAACCTTACACAAAATTGTAAAATCATTTGTTCACACTTGAAAAACTCAGAGGTTGGGTTAAACTTCAAATCTTCATACTTTTTATAGTCTGAAAATTTATTTAAGAATAAGTACTTTATATCTAAAAATATCAACTTAGAAATAACAAAAACTATTTTAAATTTACATGCTGTTCATGCAGAGTTCTCTATCTCTTATCAGAGTGTTAGCAATTTACCAAGATGTATTCATGCATAAAAAAATTCAACACACTTATAATTAGTGCAAAGTTAAATTGAAATTCTGAATGTACAAGTCAAGAAATGCAAAATTATGGTTCCCAAAGCTACCGTAACTTGTCTTCTTTCACATATGTAGTTTATTACATGGCTGCACAGAGTGTTAACTTTAATGCCTTAATACATATGTGCAATTTCGCTGAATTATAGCTGTTGTGGGAACCATAACTCTGAATTTCCTGACATTTTGTATGTGTAAAATCTCAACCATAATGTTGAATACAGCTTTTGAATTTAATTTAAAATATAGTAGTTTATTCAAATCTATTCACACTACCACATTTTCCTACACATACTATCCTCAGAGAAAAATAAAACCAACTTGCAGTTAAGAAATCATTCTGGTGCTGTGATTTCTATGATTCACTCTATTAGATCATAATTAATACCAGTCCATGGAATAATCCAGCCTTGCAAGTAGTTTTAAAAATCATTAGCCTCACTGAAATTCTACTTGGCTTGAAGTCTCTGCATTGGTTTCATACACATTAATACCATCTCTTCCCCTTTTAACCATCTCCTTCTACTTCTCCCTATATCAACCAGCTAAAAATAACATAATATGGGATACTATGGCTATGTATGTTACTATTTCATACCCTGAACAGACAGAAAATCCATGAGAATGTAAGTATGCAAGAACTATCTTATCTAACCTTCATATTTTCCAAAGTACCTAGAAGAATTCTTTGAATATAGCAGGGGCTTAATAAATTTGTTGAATGAATATTACGGAGATGTGACTAACACATAAGACAAAGAACAGATCCAATGAAGACATGGAAAAAAACTAATAGAGGTGAATGGAAATATGACTGTTAAGTGCATAGGAGATGCCAGAGTGACTGGAATGACTTGATTTGAAGTGAATTGAGTCAGGGAGGAGGGAAGTTCTCAGCAGGAGAAGGATGACTATGTCTAGGCAAGGAGTCTGATTTCCTATTTGGAACTAGCTACATGTTACTAACTACTAATGAGTAAAAAAAAAGAACAAAATAAATGTTGGTGATAGCAAATATTTTCTTGAAGAATCCAAATCAAATTAGAAGATGGGATAATACAAGAAATGGTAGGACAAGCTGGCAGTGGTAACCTCCTGATAAATTTAGGGTTAATGTATGTTACTGAGTTCTACTTTAAGGAGATTATTGTTATTGCTATGTATAGACTGGATTGGAACAAATAAACGTTATCACTTTATGGTATCTAAATCCATTAAGATGACTGGTAAAAGAAAAAACTCTAATGAGTCACAACACAACCCCTCCTTTTAAAAAATAAGTTTTTATTGATATCTTCTGTTTTTTACAACATCATAGTTATCAATTGATCAACATTTATTAAATGCCTATGTAGCAGGTCCTGTGCTAAATATATATATATATATATATATATATATATATATATATATATATATATATATATATATATATATATATATATATACACACACACATATATACATGTACACACACAAACATAAAACAAACTGTATATAGAATAAATAGGAAATATAAAAAGTAATAGTTATTCCAAGTATCTCTCCCTTCTCCCCCTTCCAGAGACCCATTTCACATAACAAACTATTTTTAGAGATGAAAAACATTAGTACAATTGCTCAATACACTGAGTCTGAAAATATGTGCAATGTATAACACCTGTGGACCTCCCACTTCCACGAAGGGATGGATTTGGGTTAGTTGAGTCCTGCTTGATCAGATACTTTTGTCATATTTACTTTATTATGTTTTTTTCCATTTAGTTTTGTTACTGTATTTAGTTACTGTGTATGTTACTTTCATGGCTCTGCTTACTTCAGTCTGCATCAGATAATGTAGATTTTTCCAAGCTTCTCTTATTCATCACATTCATAATTTCTTATAGCAGGGTAATAATCCATTACATCCCTGTACCACAATTTGTTTATCCATTCCCCAACTGATGGGCATCTAATTTGTTCCCAATTTTTAGTTGTCACAAAAAGTGCTGCTATAAATATTCTGGTGCAGACAGGGACTTTCTTCTTATTGATAGCTGCCTTAGAGTATAAATTGGAGTCTCTGGTTCACTTTGTGTAATTCCAAATTGCTTTCCAAAATGGTTGTACCATTTTGCAACTCCACAATGATACATTAGTACGCCCATTATCATTAATATATTCATTATCATTCTACAATCCCTCCAACATTGTCTATTGTCTTTTTTGGGGGGGGTCATTTTTGCCAAATTACAGGGTGTGAGATGAAACTCCAGCATTATTTTGATTTGTATTTCTCTTATTAATTTAGCTATTTGGAGCATTTTTTCATGTGGCTGTGAATATTTTGATTCTTCTTTTGAGAACTGTTTGTTCATGCTCTTTGACCACTTACCTATTGGGAAATGGCTATTATTCATATAGATTTATTGTTTATGTATTTTGGATACCAAACCCTTATCAGAGAAATGTGATACAAAGAAATTTTTCCATTCATCACTTCCCTTCCTAACTTATACACATTAATGTTGTCAGTACAGAAGCTTTTCAGTTTAAAGTAATCAAAGTTGTCTATTTTTATCTTTTGTAATTAATTATCTTTATCTCTTTGTTTGGTTAAGAATACCACTGCCTGCAAACTGTGAGAGATATATAACGCTTCTCTTCCAATTTCTTCTTTTGGAATATGATCTTTCTTTAATATTAAGGTCATGTATCTATTTATAGAATGAATTGTGGAATATGGGGTAAGGTGTTGGCCTAAGACTAATTTCTGCAAGATCGCTTTTCCAGGTTTTCCCAGAAGGGTTTGAAAAAAAATATACATACAGACATATACATATACACATGTAAGCACATACACATATAATGAGTCCCCCCTACCCCCAGTGTAGCCAATCTAAACAGAGTTAGTCAAAGTGTGCCACCTGAGGACCTAGAGGGCCAGATGTTCCCCACTCCTGCCCTAGGTAATTTATTTTCTACTTTATCAAATACTGGGTTATTTAAATAAATCTAGTGTTTCTGATTTTCTTTCTTGTCTAGTGTATTCCATTGATCTATTTATTTTTTAATCATGAACAGCTGGTTTTGATGACCTCTGCTTTATAATATAGTTTGAGATCTGAAAATGCTATTCCCTCTGTCCCTTTTCTTTTCACCATTTCCTTTGACATTCTAGAACTTTTGTCTTTCTAAATGGATTTTTATTATTTTATCAGATTCTACAAAGTATTTCCTTAGTAATTTCATTGATATGACATTAACATATAAATTAATTTTGGTAATACTGTCATTTTTATTATATTGGTATGGTCTAGCCATTAGCACTATTTCAGCTGTTTAAGTTGTCCTTCATTTCTTTTAAGGAACACTTTGTAATTGAATCTATACAAGTCTCTATCATGCTTTGGTAAGTAGATTACCCAGATATTTTATGCATTTTGTAGTTATAAGGATTTAGATGTTTCTTTCTATTATTGCTTTTTGTGTTTTGTTACTACTACATAGATGCTATTGATTTTTGAGGATTCTGTAGCTTGTAATTATGCGGAAGCCATTAGTTGTCCCAGTTAGCATCTGTTACGATTCACTAGGATTTTCCAAGTAAGCCACCATATCACCAGCAAACAAGGATAGTTTTATCTCCTCTTAATCTATCTTAATGCCTTTAATTTCTTTTTTTTGCCTTATTGTTGCTGCTAGAATTTTCAGAATTATATTATCAAATAGCAGTGGGTATTCTTGCTTCACTCCTGTATTTACTGGAAAAGGTTCTAGGGTATCTCCATTGCATATGATGCTTGTTTTTGGGTTTTGATAGATTTTTTAAAACTATATTTTAACTATATTTGATAGATATTTTAACTATATATTTAACTATTTTAAACTATACTTTAACTATACTTACACTTTGCAGGGTTTTTACCACAAAAGTGTTGTACTTTGTCAGACTTTTCTGCATCTATTGAGATGATCTTGTGGTTTTGGCTTTTAACATGATTATGTTTATTGTTTTTTTAATGGTAAGGGCCCACTCTAAGACCTTTGCCCCTTACCCAAAAAGAATTTGTGTGTCTTTTCTCTACAGGCCCTGAAAAACCCCACCTTGAACTCTCCTTCAATTTCCCCACTTGATCTGGTGTTTACCTTATAAGCCTTTCATTATTGCTATACCCAATTCTCTGTTACTCTTAACCTAGCCTGGCCCTCTATTATTTGTTATCTCCAGATCCCCACCCTTCATTCTATCTAAAACCCCATTCCCTAGGTTCTTGCCTTCCTCTAGTCACCAGAGCCTACAGGTCACTCCCATAAGATCCTCTTTAGAGCCCTCCTCCAGTCACCCCAGACTACTTGGCCAACCCTAGATCCCTCCCCAACAGTTTTTCTGTATATAAGATCCATCTCAACCTCCATTTAAGGTGCTCAGATTCAATATGGCCTGCTTACACTAGTGTTACCAATGCTCATATTCCTTAAGTGTCTAGTCAATATGGTAGATTTTTAATAAATATTTTCTGTGGCTGAAAGAAGGCTTGGGTCAAATTCATTCGGGCAGGACCTATGTGTCGCTATTTCAGGGTCCCAGCATCCCTAAACATCCATATATTGGCTGGAGAATTTAAGATAGGCCGTTAGAACCATTCTTGAATCCCTCGTATATAAATTTCATTTGATCATAATGAATGATTGCCTGGATAAACTGCCAAGACTGTTGGACAGGATTTTGTTTAAAGTTTTGAGTCAATGTACATTAATGATGTTGACCTATAGCTTTTTCTTTTAGTTTTCCCTACTTTAAGTGTTAGGATTATATTTGTTTCATAAAAGTATTTTGGAAGGGCACATTCCTTCTCAATTTTTGAGAATAATTTGTGAAGTATGGGTACTAACTGTTCTCTAAATGCCTGATATAATCATCTTGTGACTCCATTATGATCAGGAAGTTTTTTTTTTGGTAGTCCCTTTATAGCCTAAATCTATTTCCTTTTCTGAGACTGGCTTATTTAAAATATTACTAGTTTTCTGAGAATTTAGGTATTTAATATGTTTGAAATTATTTGTCTGTTTTTTTTTTTGTTAGACATTGTGAAGCAATAACAATGATCAAGGAATGGAAAATTCAGCGGAAGTATATTAGTTCATGAATTTTAAAATCAGGGTCTAAGGTAAGGCTTTTAGTTTTGGTGAATCAGCAGTTCAGGAACACAAGAAGTCTTTCAAACACAGAAAGACTATAAACTTGATCTCTAAATAAAACTCAGACATGTTTTGTACCTAACAAAAATCTCTTCAACAACATCCCTAATGAGTAATCATCCAGCCTTCACTTGAAAACTTAAGAGCGAAAGAAAATCTGCTACCTTCTATATATTAACTCATTCCACTTCTAGATAACTCTCTTAGGAAGTGATGTTTAAAAAGATAGCATAAAAATTTTTTAAAAAAAGATAACATAAGACTTTGCCAGATGTTCTCCTGAAATTTAGGCAAAGTATTTCTAGTTCTCCTGTATATAGGCAAACTAAATAGCCTACTCTTGGTCTCCTAGTAACACTGTCAAACAGGAAATGAAGTTAGCATTATACGACCATTTCTATTCTTGAGGAACCCACTCTGACTCTGTAAGATCGCTGTTTACTTTCTTAGATACTTACTAGTCATCTTTTTAATATGTTTTGAATTTTGCCAGGGATCAAACTCCAAAGACTAAAAGGCTGCTATGAAAAAGGGCCATACAATAAATCTTAAAAAAAGGGCACTAAGTACCCAAAATCTTATCAAAGATATTCATTCAAACTGACCATAGGTGCCCACTCTCTAATTCCACAACTCGGGTGAAAATGTTTCATCATCAAATGTAATGACTGTTGCATTAAAAATAAGGCAGGAATTAAGAAGATAAGAATTGGGTAGATGTTGATATTATATTTTGTATGGATTTCTGTGACTGGTTTCTATGATGCTCTGATTAACTATTTGGTATAGAAAACTTTATATTTCACAAATATAAGTAGATTAAATATGATGTTTGCAGTTATTTCTAGAAAGAGTTGAATAAAGCCTTTGATCAGGAATACAACCCCGTTATTGTAACACTGTTTCTATAAAAAGTGAGATTCAACTTACAGCACCTTTTCCAGGACCTTAAGATCTTCTAAGTCTGAAGTCTATCAATGCCATTCATTGCTTTTACGTACTATTATGGTTCTGTTCGTTGGCTTTTGAATTAAATCAGAAAAAAATCAAGGGCAACAACAATGTAAGAAGTAAGGTATGTGTACTGCCTGCTAAAATTTAAATTCAGTATGTGGAAAAGATGTATAGATACTAAGACTTTTTTATTTTTTTCAAGTAGTTTTTAAGGCAATTATTAAAAACAAGAAACTATTTTCAAAGGAGAAATGGTACTCACAACAATGAAAGGCAAACAAGCTAAGAGAAAGGAATCATGCTGAATGATCTAACTCTTTGGGATCATAGTCTTTTTACCCCTTAATCAAACAAACAAACAAAAATAGCATCAAAGCTCCAACTGTCTAATAGAAATGCTAAAAATTTCTGTAAAGTATATTTGAGATTAGCTACAAAAAATATACTAGGCATTATAAAATAAAATTACTTGTCACATTTATTAAACTGTCATGCAAATGATGCTAGACACTAAAAGCTTTAAAAGCTGCATATCACTTTTGGAATGAACGATAATAAAATACCACTTATTTTAATTTTCTTACCTCTGGGAAGTGTTTGTTCCTATGCCATATGGAGCAGCGCTTCCTCCAATGTATACTGGACTGCATCTAAATGTGATTAACAAATGTGAGAAATATGAATTACAATTAAAAGACTGTTTTGGTAATCAAAATGTTCTTTTCCATAAACTGATTGTTTCAGGAAAGGAGATATTTATTCATGATCATGAGCTCTGCTTTATTGGATGTAACCTGCACATTCTAGAACACTCAGAGTTAAAATGAGTCAAAGAAGAATAGTGTTTGCCAAATAGTATGAGGGGAAAAAAGCAAACCCTGGAGAATATAACAGAACATTCATTCTGAGCAACTGTTCACACTCTTTTTCATGTGGCAGATTATTTACAATAGCAATAATCTCCAATATGGAAACTTCCTTTACACCACAGGGTCACAAGCCATCAGCCTATTATGAGATATTGCTCTTGGTCCTTCTCCTGAAAAGTAATGCTTTGCTATTTAATGTCAATGTAGTCTAAGTGGTAACAAAAGTGACTAGACCACATTCCTAGCTTTTGCTCACGAGTGTGTTTAATTCACTAAAATCTCAACTTACCTTTTGCCAAGCACTTGAATGGAAGTTCTGACAGATGTGTGATTTGAAGAGTTAGATTTTAATTTCTGTTCAAAAAGCGCGAAACAATAAAAGAGAAAGGATAGCTTTAGAGAAGTGTAACAGCAAAACAGGTTCTGCTTTATTTTAAAAGAAAAAGATTATTTTTTAAAAAATAGCTTCAACAAAAATTTGAATGTAATCATTTTAAAATTTCTGGAATAAAAACGACCAAATCCTTGAGAGGCAGTAAACATAAAGAAGCAGAATTCCCTGAGGAATTTGTAAATCACCCTGCTGACTTTCAGTCTAGGGAATACTGCTATTATTAACATGCAAAGATTTAGAGTCACTTTCTAACTCTTCTGTTAATGCTTCAGTTCAATGATTTAATAAGAAGAAGCTGCTGTTTAAAAAAACATTCTGGAAAAATTCAATAGAGAAGGAAAAAAATCAGACTCATTTGTAAGGTATGTGAGCAGTACTTACCTAAACCAAAAATAAAGTAGCCAACTCCTGGTTAATTTCAGTAAAATTAATTTTAATCAAATGAAATGGTCTTAGGCAATAGAAATTCAGGGAAAATGTACAGATACTTAGTTACAACTCTACAGTAGTTCCTATATGGTTACATAACATCCTCATCATTAAGTAGCATTTATTAAGTGTTAACTATGCATGTGATACTGTATAACATATACCAACCAGGAAGCAGGCTCTCTGCCAAAAAGAGATGAAGAGAAATGGCAGGATTAATGACCAAACTTTTAAGTAATACAAAAAATATTTGTCTTCTTTTTCTTGCCCTTCTTCTAGAGGTAAAAACCTCCTATTTCAAGGGAAAAGAATTTTTTCCCTAGTTTAAGTGTCTCAGTCTCCCATTTTTGTTTGAGAAGCATACTCTATGTGAATGGGTGGTAGGGTCACCAATTCTGTCTAGGACCACATTTTTTCCAACCTCTGGGCTCATGCTTATTTATGCTGCTGGCTATGGACTCTAAGATGGGTAAGAGGAAGGAACAAGCATTTATATAGCACCATTTTGTGCTAGGTGTTGTATTAAGCATTTTATAAAAATTATCTCATCTGAGCTGAGATACAGAAATGTATCATCAAGCAGTTAGGAATTATGTCTCCTCTTCTCTGGAATACTTGTGGCCCCTATGTACAGCTCTTTCTTCACGAGCCCTGTCCCCAATTCCAATGTGTAACCACAACACCATCCCACTTATTTGTTTTAGGTAATTTCTGTATTATTGTCAGACTGAGGCACTAAACTCACACACAACAGAAGCCAGGAGGTCAGGGCTGAGTCTGACAGTGATGGGTCACCTCAGTAGGTAGTGCGGGATTACCTGTCATGAGAGCTCTTTAAGGGAGTAGGGATTTTTAACTTATAGAGTCCATGAGTTAGTTTACAATTGCTTTTGATAACTGTATTTCACATAATTTTAAAGATGTTATTCTGAGAAGGGGTCCAAGTCTTCTACCAGACTGCCAAGTAACACCAGCATGAAACTTCTTGCTCCCTCCAGCTGTTAGTGCCCACCCCTCCCCCCGACATTTACCTTGAATTTATTTTGTATCCATTTATTTATATACATGTTGTCTTTCCTAATTGAATGTAAGCTCCTTGAGGGCATGTCACTTTTGTTTTTGTTTCCCCAAAGCCTGTGGTCAGTGCCTCTTGTTTCGGTTTGTTTTCAGGCTGGCTGACAAAAAACCACTAAAATGGCATTACACTCTCTAAGAGCACAGTCTGCAGGTGGCTTCTGTGCGATGATCTTGTTTAACTTCCTTTTTAACTTTTCTCTTTGGTTTGATTTTGCTTATTTTCCTTGTTTTAGAATTCTGATACATAAATATTAGACAAATTCTTGGAACAACAATTAAGCACAATCGTACAGTTGTGGTTTTCAAGATCAAACGATTTCTGCAAATAGGTGCAGATGCACTTCCATAATTTGTACTGCTTATTATTGGGTATTTCTTACTATTAAGTACACAATAATGTATAACATCATCCTATGCACTAGACACTAAGGACACAAGGACAAAAAGTTAAACAGCCCTGTCCTGGAGAAGCTTACATTTTATTAACTCAAGGGCTTTGATGGTTCAGGATATCATTATTGGCACTGAAAGCCAATTTCTACTTATTGCTGCCATCACCTAATGAACAGCAAATCACCAAGTTTCTAAATTCCTTTTGTCACTTACAGTCAAAATAACAATGCTATTTTTAAATTAAATTCAAGGTGACAGGGTTTAGAGAGTTGTAACAGACTTTAGAAGTCATCTAAACCAAATTCTTCATTTTTCATATGAAAAAACTGAGAGTTTAATTAGCTTGTCCCAGGTTACACAGGTAATAAGTAACAAAACCATGGTCTGATCCTAGGTCCTTTGATTTTGAAGTCTGTGCTCTTTATTCAACAGAATGTGTATAGTTACTTGTGTCTTCAAATTTTTTGAATTCTACATATATCTTGAAATACAGAAGAAAAAAACCCCACTGTATTCATGGAACTCTACTTACAACAGACTTTTTGTCAAAACAGGGTTCTTCAAAGATTTCATTAATTAGGCCATCAAGATCATCATCAGCTTTCAATAATATTTTAGTTGATCTGAAAATAAAAAAAAAGCGTCAGAGTATAGGAATCAATCAGAATCAGAAGGGAGAAGTGTTATTTAAACTACTCAACAATCTGAAGTGACAGTATAAAAAGAAACAAGGTGTCAATGACCAAATTTTCTAATTGTTCTCTGTTATAAGCATTAATTCCATGTGCCTTGGAATACAGGGCAAATTTTACATACTCAGCACATATTACTGTTCCTACATTTATAATAGAACATTCCTAAAGTTTAATGTACAGTTTCAGAAAAGCGGAGCTTCTTTGCTAAATTACCTTAGCAATTTGGGGTATATGCAATACTAAAATGAGAAAACATATATAATATTTTGCAAATCTTAAAGTGTTATATAAAATGCTATTTTAAAAAGTCATTGCTAGCAAAAAGTCAATATTAGAAATAGGGCTACCTCGTAGAAAATCAGGGTTTCATTATCAGAGAAATAATTACCTCTTTAGTATTTAATAATAACTAGCATTTATATAGCAATTTAAAGTTTGCAAAGTGCTTTACAAATATTATCTTATTTTTACAACAACTCTATCCTTAAACTTAGCCTAAGAGGTTAAGCGCTATTATTATCCTCATTTTACAAATAATGATGCTAAGGTACAGAGAGGTCAAGTGACTTGCCCAGGGTTACATGACTAGTTTCTGAGACTGTATTTGAGCTCCTGTCTTCCTGACTCCAGATCCAGAGTCTAATTGACTCCACCTTACTGGGCTGTTGTGAGGCTCAAATAAGATTATGTATGTGTGTATGTACCCACACATACACCACATTGCAAATCTGAAAGTGCTATGTTTTAGCTATTATTATAGAGATTAAAAAATATATTATTACTGAACAAGGATGAAAAAATTGACTAAAGTAGAAATTAGCTGTGTTAGTTCCCAATGAAAGATAAGGTGTATAGATTCCCTGAGCCTTATTAACCCTTATGAAATACACTATCCTTATGCAAAAGACCTTTGGCTATAGCTGCCATTCCTCTGTTTCACTTCTGCCTCTTTGATTTTCTCAGATATAAGCCATTAAGTTCAACATTCCTATCACTCAGACACTACCTTTCCTACCTGACTGCCTGACCCCCTTCTCGAAAAAGTTAAGTGGCTGTCAAGAGACCAGATTCTAGACCACTCTTATAGTAGTATATAAACAAAACTTCTGGTTTTCAAAAACTACTTTCTACTGACCCTCTGTAGAGCGTAATTCACTACTGCTATCTTTTCACTCTTAAAGGACACAAGGTTACTTCTTGATTATAAACTAATTTCATTAGTCAAAATTTTTATTAAAAACACATTTTAATTTTATTAATTCTAATTTTTCTGCATGTCCTCATTGTTTCTGTATCATTGTAACACTTGCCTTTAGCCAAGGAAATTAAAAGCCAGTCTAAGCTAGAGATTCTTAATTATTCAGATTATTAAAAATGGTTTCTAGAGAACATGAAGACAATTACAAACTTGGAATTTCCAAATGATGTTCTCTGTGTTTAAAATTTAAAAGTGTGCACATCCAGTATCTAGCACAATGCTTAGCACATAGCATACAACAATAATAAATGTTTATTGGCTGGAATGAATGATAGATCTCAAGTCACAGAGTTGAATTACTACACTATACTTGGATTAGGCAATTTTGTTTGGGGAGCTAGGTGGTGAAATGGTAGAACCTGGGGTCTGGAGTCAGGAAGATAGGTGTTCAAGTCTGTCCTAGGGCACTTACTAGCTCTATGGCTCTGGGCAAGTCACTTAAACAGTCTGCCTCAGTTTTCTCATCTGTAAAATAGGGGTAATGGACCACCTACCTCCCATAACTATTGTAAAGATGAAATGGGATATTTGCAAAGAACTATGCAAACATTAAAGAGTCATATAAATTCTAGCTATTATTAAATAAATATTAAATTGAACACTTGGTTCAAGTAGAGCTACAAAATACCAGGTTTGTAGGTTTAAAATTTTCTAGTAAAAACTCCTCATTTTATAGATGAGGAAGCCAGGTCTGCAGAGGTAAAGTGACTTGCCTAAAGTAACAAGAAGTAATGCCTAACAGAGCCAGAACTGAACCCAGATGCTTAATGTCATAGAGTTGGATACTTGTAAATGGTACTGACTGAATAGAATTTTTTCAGGGCTCAAAATCATCATTTACATATAAAATTCTGATTTGGATACTAGGTCAGAGCACTATGTAAGACATAGGTGGAAAAAGAATTAGTCAATAAACATTTAGTGTCTACTAAACAGGGTGATTAGGTGGCACAATGGACAGAGTACTGTGCCTAGAATCAGGAAGTCTTCCTGAAGAAGACTCATCTTCCTGAGTTCAAACCTGGCCTCAGACACCTACTAGCTGTATGACCCTGGGCAAGTCACTTCTTCCTGTTGCCTCAGTTTCTTCATCTGTAAGATGAGCTGGAGAAGGAAACAGCAAACCACTCCAGTATCTCTGGCAAGGAAACGCCAGACGAGGTCACCCAGAGTCAGAAACAACTGAACAAGTGCTTACTATATACTAGGCACTGCGTTAAGCCTTGGGGATACAAAAAGAGGCAAAGGACAGCCCTGTGCTCAAGAAGCTCAATCTAATGGTGGAAGACACAAGCAAACAAATATGTACAAATAAATTATATATAAAGGAAAAATAAGAAATAATTAAAAGAATCAGAATTTCAGAGCCTGAAAGGACCTTGGAGATCACCTATTTTAATTTTGTTACTTTCTATTTCATGTATGAAGAAATTAAGATCCAGAGAAATTACTTGACTTGCTTTATTATATATATACACTATGTATCATGTAACTTGTTGCAGAGCTGGCACTGGACCTCTGTTCCACTGAGCAGGGAAGTGTACTTTCCACTACACCACATGCTTTGGTTATACAGAAACATGGTATAGATAAATGGATCCCCCATTAGAATGTGAAGTCTTCCTAGACAGGGACTATCTTTCTGCCTTTGCATCCCTAGGACTTTGCACAGTGCCAGGCAGATAGTAGTGGACTGATAAATGCTGGCTCACTGTCCAATTAACTGAAGAGGTATGGCTTCAAAGGGGATTTTTTTTCCCCCTTGGGTAGCTATAAACCTGGCTTTGAAGGCAAAAGGCAAAAAAGGAGTTGCAAAGAACCTGGGTAAAATCCTGCCACAAAGTACTTTACAAATATTCTTAAAATTCTCTCATTTTATCCTCATAATAACCTGGAAGGTGGGGTGGGTTAAGTGCTACTACTAAGTCCACTTTACAGATGAAGAAACTGAGGCTGACATAGGCTAAGTGACTTATTCTGCCTACTGGCTTCCCTGATTTCCTTTAAGTTCCAACTGAAATCTTTTACTGAAAGCCTTTCCCAACCCCTCTTAATTCTAGTGCCTTCTCTCTGTTAATGATTTCCTGTTTATCCTGTACATAAGCTTACTTTGCATGCCTGTTGTTTCCTCTACTAGACAGGAAGCTCTTTGAAGGGGTAGGGGTTGTCTTACTTTTTTTTAAATCTCCAAGACTTATTAGCCCAGTGTCTGGAATGTTTTGGGCACTTAATAAATGCATATTGATTACCTAGGGTCATAGGGTTAGTATCTGAGGTAAGATGTAAGGTTCTTGGGAGCCACGGCTATCTTTTCCCTTTCTTTGAATCCCCAGTATCTTAACACAATGCCTGGCACCTAGCAGCCTCTTACTAAATACTAGTAAATACTAAATACTATTTAGTATTACTAAATACTAAATACTGCAGGTTCCAACAAACATCCATTGTCCTTTCTAGCCACTTCAAACCTGTGGCAAATTTGGGCAAATCACTTAACCTGTTGGAGCCCTGTTTTCAAATTCGAAAAACAAGCGGTGCTGGAAAAAGATACTGTCCAAGGTCCGCTTCTGGCTCTGTGACTGCATCTGGAAGGAGACTGGTCTCATTGGACACATACACATTTTGGTATAGTTCCAAAACACCAAGACCAAAGAGGACTCCAGAATAAACAAACGCCTGCAGCCTTTTGGGAATAACGTTTTTACTAAAACTAGAAGAGAAAAAAAAAGGTGGTCTGTTGTGCTTTTGAGGTGTAAGCACTTAAGCAGGTCCGGGGACACGCGCAATGTTGGATTGAAGAGGCTGACCCATCAGCACCCACACAGACGTCGGCCTAGATGAGAAGTCAAGCTCCCCTGAATGAAGGGGTCAGACACACTTACCTCTGGGTGAAGTTAAGACACACACACACACACACACACACACACACGGAATAGAAGTCAGACCCATTAATATTAATACACACAAACTTCTCCAGGGAGGAGTCGGCCCCATTAATAACACACAGACACTTTCCTGGGAGGGGGGGCCGGACCCATTTGCACCCCTCCCCCAACATGCAGACCGCCCCTCCCCCCCGGGGCGCCGCGGGCCGCTGGGGCTGCGTGGGAGGCGGTAGCCCCCCTCAGCCTCCCTTGGGTCAGTTTCAGGCCCTGAAGGCCCGAAGCCAGAGCGGGCTCGCGCCCAGAGGGCCGGTGGTTGCGGACCGGAGAGAGGACAGCCAGAGGCCCCGGGAGACAGACGGGGGCGGGGCGGACTCCGGCTCCGCCCCCGCCGCACGCTGGGAGGCGGGGGAGTGCTGGCGCCTTCCCCGGCTGCGATAGGAGCGGCCGTAAATCACGCTTTCCTGGGAGGACGAAGGGGGCCTAGGGCTGTCCCTCCCGCCCCGGCCCGTATCACCTGAGGTCGTCGTCGTCGTCGTCGTCGTCATCATCGTCTTCGTCGTAGTCGTCGTCATAGTCGTAGTCCTCCGTCTCCCGGTCGATGCTGTTCCCGCTGCAGGTCACGGTGCTGCCCCTGCCCGGCTGCCGCTCCGGAGGTTCCGGACTTGAGGATTTGGGTCGGCAGAACTTGGACTCCACCTCATCTAACAGTTCGTCCAGATCCTCCGCCATCTTGGCCGGCCCTACCCCTTTCCTCCACCGCCTCCCTCTCCCTTCCCACTCCACGCCGCAGTCATCCCATAGTCCCGGCTGGTTGCCTAGGGCAACGCGTGGCCTGGAGGCGCGCGCCGTCTGCTGCTCTAGCGCGCCCCCTGCCTCCCAGTCGGCTTCCCTGCGGTGGCGCGGGCGCGCCGCGGGGGGCCTGGGCACACGCGCGCTCTCCTCTTCCTCCCCTCCTCCCCTGCGGGGGGCGCTCACGGCCAAGCGCGAGAAGCACTTCGGGGGCTCGGAGCGCGCGACGGACTCCACCGCTCCCGTGCGCGCCCGTCTGCGTGGGGAAGGAGGCCGGAGGCCTGGCGGCCACTTGGCTTCCGGCCTGCCTCGGAGGGGCTTCTCTCCCTCTTGTGGCCCAAGGTACAAAACGCGCTCAGCGTACGGCCCTGCTTGGAGGGTCCTGCTCTTCCCCACTTCGCCCCTTCTCTGTAATTCTGAGGGAGACGGGGCGGGGAAAGAAAGAAAATGTCAGCAGTGCTCGTAGAGGAAAGGAAACCAAAATGCTGAGGCACGTATCTCCTCGTAGTCGGCAGGATTCGAACCTGCGCGGGGAGACCCCAATGGATTTCTAGTCCATCGCCTTAACCACTCGGCCACGACTACTGGCGGTGGGTTGAGGTGCAGCCAGCCTATAAGACTGCTCCGTCACAGTGCCCTTTCCGTGGAGAGCCAAGTTGTGATTGGTTCCTCCCTCGTTTCTCTCCGGAGCAGCTCTCTGCAGCGCAGCCCTGCTACGGAGTCTGAGGGCTCGCCTCTCCACTCACGCCTGGGTTCCACCCCCCACACTCCCCTTAGATGCCTGTCTGGGAGGCGGTCCGGGCACCGCGGTCCCCTCCAGCCCGGTCTTCTACCTGTTCTGTTCTGGGGGATGAAGGGCTGGTCTCCATCCCGCCGCTCTTTGAAGGCCTCCACCGCCTGGGTCACCTCCTTGGGGGCTCCTCCTCGAAACCGCCTGACCACCGCGTCCCACGGCCGCTTCTTGCCCCCGCCCCACATCCATCCACCCCCCACCCCCACCCCCTCCGCACTTGACACCTGCGGTTCAGCTTCAAAGTTGGCCCCCAGCCCCCCCCTTGGTAAAAGCGGCTCGCTCCGCCTGGGCAAGGCATTGTTTTTGGCGTGGTGATGATTGCCCGCATTATTAGGCAGGGGAGGTAGCTCGCGTTCGCCCCCGCCCTCTTTCAGTACTGGGGAAGCGCGGTCCGGTGGAGGGAGTCCGAGCACCGAAGGTCCGGAGCGGACGCGGAGTCGGCCGGGGAGGCTGGCGAAGGGGCCGGTGCGGAGCCCTCGTGGAAGGCCAGCCTTCACAGGGCGCATCTGAGGCCGCTCAGCCTCCCATTTGTAAAACGAGGGGGTTGGACCAGGTGGCCTTCGGGGGTCCTTTCCGGCTCCAGCTCCATGATCCCGTATTAAATGACTTCGGCTCTCTCTCTGATCACACCCCTACTTTCTGTTCAGGCCATAAACCTCTCTGAAGGTCAAGAGTATTTTGTTTTTGTATTCTTAACTCCAAGGGCACTTTTTCTTATAGTAAACTCTTAATGAATGTTTGTGGAATTGCTTCCTTTATTGAAGTGTTAGTTTGTATGTGATTTGTATCTGTCATACAAACCCGTCCCCCATCTATTCTCTCTAATTATGTCTTTATGGACAGAGAGGTATATGGGTGCTCTCTCTGTCTCTCCTTTTCTCTTCTTTTCTTCCCTTCCACCTCTCTCACCTGTGTATACACACTAATACACACACGAGCATATATACATATATGTACACAGAGGGGACATACATGTACATGAATATATTTACATAGATATGTGTCCATATTGTCTTCCTCATTAGAATGCAAACTCCTTGAAGGCAGGTACTATTATGTTAGTATCTTTGTATTCTTCATGGTAAGTGGTTAATTAATGCTTTCGGGTTGATGAAACTATCTTTATCTCATTCTGGATTCTGCTTAGCTTTCCCAGGGCAGGCAGAAATGAAAACATATACTTAATAAATGTTTTTGATAGTGATAGCGGTTCTTTGAACCCTAAAAAAAATAAAAGTGACTGGATCAACCTGATGACTATCTCTTAAGTGTAGTTAATGAGTGAAATAGGGTCAGCATTTCAGTTAGGTGGTATAGCGACTTGAAAGGCTTTTGCTGTTCCAAATTCCCTTTGCCACCTCTTCTTACTGGTTTTGCAATGTTATTTGTAGAAATTAATTTTTGGTTTATTGTGTCCCCTCCTCAAATGAAAATGTTCTGGCTTTCTCTGCCTCCCCCTCCCCCCCCCGGCAACCTCAAGGGGTTTCCATTGTTCAAGCACAGAACTTAGACGATATCCCAGAGGTCCTCCAGTACAACTCAAACCTGAAAGGACGGTTCCTATGATATTCCCAGTAAGTGGTCATTTGAGACCTCCAGTGAGGGGAAGCCCAGTATCCTCTGAGGCAATGTTTTCACTTTTGGACATTGGCTCATTGTTTAGAATGTTTTAAACATTGTTACTAGTTCTGCCCACTGAGGCTAAGCAATCCTAATCCTCTTTCACATGAAGATCCTTGAAGATGGCTATTATGTTCCATACACACTCCATCTCCTCATCTTGAGGCTTAATTTTCTCATTGTCCTAATTCCTAGACCTCTCACTATTATTCTTCTTTTCCTCCGGATGCGCTTGAGTTTATCAGCTTCCTCACTAAAAAGTGGTACCCACAAGTGGACACTAGACTCCAGACCAATCTGACTAGTACTATTTATTATTCCCTATTTATCCTTCACGCATATTTATTTGCTTCTTATCTGCCCCATTAATTATGAACTCCTTGAGGGCAGGGACTGTCTTTGCTTTTCTTTGTATCCCTAGGTACCTGGCACATAGTAGGCAGTTAAATGCTCATTGACTGTCTAGTTATTCTTTCATCCAGAATTTATACAGTTAATTTTTAAAAATTCAGTATAGGGCTTTACAGTTATCTCTGTTCTACTCTATCTTAAATCAGCTTGTTCTAGTATGTTGAAATCTTTTCGGATCTAAATTCTGACCTCCAACTTGGCTATTATTATTATTATAATCAGAAGACCTTGACAATTGATCCGTAGAGCATCTAAACAGTATCTGTTCAGGGTAATCCTGAGGGAGTCAGCCTTTCTCCTTCTCCTAGATTACTTGTAATCAGCCTGTAAAAGATGACCTAACCCAGGCGAGGAAGCTGAAAGACAGGGAAGAGGGAAGGGAATCAATCAATAAACATTTATTAAGCACCTACTCTGTGCCAGCACTGTGCTAAGCACTGAGGATACAGAAAGACGTAAAAGACACTCTCTGTCCTGAGTAGCTCACAATCTAATGAGGGAGAAAACAAGCAACTATATATATATGTATGTATGTATTTATACACACACAAATATATATGTATATATGTATATATATGTATATATGTATATATATATATATATACAAGCTATAAACAGGATAAACAGGAAATAATTAACAGAGGGAAGGCACTTGAATTAAGAAAGGTTGAGAAAGGCTTCCTATAAAAGATGGGATTTTAACTGGGACTTATAGGAAGACAGGGAAGGTAGAAGTTAGAGTGGAGGAGGGAGAACATTCAAGGCATGGGGTTTAACCAGAGAAAATGACCAGGGCTGAGATGGAATGTCTTGTTCATGGATCTTTGTCACAGAATCAAAGAACCAGGGAACAGTGAAAGATAGGAGAGTCAGAGTAGCCTGGAGGTCAATGAAGGATGATATTATTATCCCTGTTTTGCAGATGTGAAAATTGAGGCTGCTAGAAATTAAGTGATTGGCCCAAGGTTAAAGCTAGTAAGGGTCCTATGCAACATTCAAACTCAAGTCTTCCTTACTTCAGCCCCCAAACTCTTATCTACTCAGAGAGAAATGGATCCCTACCACCTACATACTGACTTAGAAAACCATAAATTAGCATTATCTATGTTGTACTTTTTTGGGGGTGGGGCATTAAATATTTCCCAATCACATTTTAATTTGATTTAGGTCAAACTTAGGATTTTGGACTTGCAGCCATGGGCCACAAGTTTGACACCTCTGTTCCACACCATTTACCTGTCTTCTACTCAAACCCCCTTTTCATCCTCTCCGTTTACCCCATTCTACACATTTGATGAGCATATTTTAAATGCCTTCATCCATGCCTTTGTCAAAATGTTGAGCAGAGGAAGGCCAACGATAGATATCTGAGGCACTTCACTAGAGACCTTTCTCCAGGTTGACATAGATCCATTAATCACTACATTTTGCTTGTCATTTAGATGGTTCTGAATCTCCCTTTCTTTAACACTATTTAACCCATATATCTCCATCTTTTCCATAAGGCTATCAGGACAGATTTTACCAGATGCTTTGCTGAATCCAGGAATTCTGCATCTATCACATTTCCCTAATCTGCCAACCTGGTAACCCTGTCTAAAAAAGGAAATGAAATACATCTGGCATAAAGTTAATCTGCTTTGGAAGAACATATGCTGGGGCTTCACTTTATAAATTCTCACAAACCATTCCTTTTATTACACAGTCTATAATTTTGCTTGGAATTGAATTAATCAATGACCTGGAATTTGACAATTCCTGACTTTCTTGTTTTTTGAAAACTGGAATAACATCTGTTTATTTCCAGTCCTGTTGATAGTGGCTCAGAAATTCATATTTACCCATTCTTTTAGCACTGAGGAATATAGTTTGTCTGGGCCTGAAATCTTGAACTCATTGAGGGCAGTTCCTTGCTGACCATCTCCTTATTTATCTTGAATTTCAATCTCTGTTAATAATTTTTGTTCTCTCAGAATTCTCTTTGTGAGAGAAAATAGGAATAAAATAAGCATTGAATAATTTTGATTTCTCCATTATCTGCTGTCATCTTCCCATCTTCCAACCCCTCACCCACCAGCAGTAGTATACAATACCCCTTTTTGATCTTTCTCTTACTGCTTGCCACTATTGCTCAAAAAGTCCTGTTCAGTCTGGGCTTGGTGATGTTTGCCCTGTAGTCACTGATTGGGGGAAGGTGGAGGCTTGGCAAATCACTATAGCTCAGGAGCTCATACCTTCAGTAGTACTAAAGCCCATCAGGTGTGTACACTAGGTTTTGCATTAATATGGTGAGACCCTGACATCAGAGAGCCACTGAACTACCTGAGGAGGGTTGAATTGACCCAGGTCAGAACTGGAGCAGGTCAAAGCTTCTTTACCAATCAGTATTGGGATTGGCTTATGAGCAGCCACATCTAGCCAGGGTGAGATAGACTCAATCTAAAATAAAATAAAATAAGTGAAAAGGCAGCTCTATTTCTTAGCCTTTTCGCCCTGACTTTTAGTTCATATGAAACAATTTTCACAAAACAATTTGTACATGTATTTTAACAACCTAAGTTGATTGATAAGTTTCTTGCACATTCTCGTCACACAACTTAGCCCTTACCTCATGTAATACTCCTTTGTCGTTCAATTGTGTCTAACTCTTCATACCCCCATTTGGGATTTTCTTGGCAAAGATACTGGAGTGGTTTGCCATTTCTTCTCCAGCTCAATTTACAGATAGGGAAACTGAGGCATTCAGAGTCACACATGCTAGTTAATATCTGAGGTCAGATTTGAACTCTCAAAAGATGTTTTCCTATTTCCAAGCCCAGTACTTTATCCACTTTGCCCATCAGTCTTAACTAAAATCCCTTTTTCTATAGGAAGACTTTTTCAGCCTCTCAACTCTGGTGCCTTCCTTCTTCTCTTTTTTCTTTTTCCCTATTTATCTTGTATATATAACTTGTTTGTGCATATTTGTCCATTAGACTGTGAGATTTTTGAGGGCAAGGATTGTCTTTTGCCTCTTTTTTTATCCCCAGGGTTTAGCACAATGACTTGCACATTGCAATGCTTATAAATGCTTATTGACTGACTGATTTCTAGTAGAGCAGGATCTCTAACAGATGTCTGGGATAGTTGAAATCTCTTACCACACTATATCATGCCTCTGAGTCAAGAGATTCATTCCTTGCATTCATCATTCATTTCTTCCTGCTGACCAGGTGGTCTTTAGTATATTTTTACTACAATACTACTTGAGTTTCTTCTTCCATTGAGGTTCTTCCAAGTAAGCTCCACCTTGCCTCTCCATTTGCTTCATGGATTTCCTCATATGAGCATATATTCCAGTGTACAGTGTTGCTTTACTACTCCTTTTTTCTAATTTTTTCCTTTTAAATAAAGGTAGAGTATTCTACAGCAGTTTCCCAGATTATAAGTTATATCCTATCAAAGTCTTAGCAAGACCTGGGAAGTCAAATCTGCCCCCTGGCATTATGATTTCTACTTTCTAATCCTTATTGTTATCCTTGATGCTTGAGCAGAGATCAGCCCCTCAGATTAACTAGTTCTCATAGGAATTCATAGAATTTGAGTTGGAAGAGACCATAGGGAGCAGCTGATCTCACCCATTCATTTTACCGATGAGGGAATTGAAAAAGAGGAAGGAATTTGCTTAAGACCATAAAGGCAGGAAATGAAAGAGCCAGGTCTGAAACTCAGGTCTTATGATCCCAAATCCAATATCCTTTTTACAATACCACAATGCTAGAGAACAGTGCCTTGAGTAAGTGGGATGTGACAGAGACAGTCCGTAAATATTTATTAAGCTCCTGCTATGTATCTGGCACTATACTAAGCCCAGGGGATACAAAGAAAGACATTACCTGCCCCAGAGGAGCTCACAATCCAATGGGGAAGTCTACATCTAAACAGCTATGTATAAACAAACTATATACAGGATAAATAGGAAGTAATTATTAGAGGGAAAAATTAGGAGAGGTTAGGAAAAGCTTTCTGTCTTAGGGTGAAGAGGAAGGAAGGGAAAGCATGTTGTGGAAACCAGGACTTGACTGGATGTAATATATGTAACTTGTGGAGTCAGTGGGCCATACTACAGTACTTGTCACAGTGCTGGGTATTTAGTAAGTGCTTAATAAATGCTTGTTGCTTCACGGGGGTGGGGGGCAGGTTCAGGATGAGTTTGAGGGGACTACAGGTGGAAGGTTACTTTCCCTGGCTTCCCACTTTTCCCTGGGTATGGTTCTCTATACTTCTTGCTATATTCCTTAATGAATCTGGTTTTAGATAAAACTATTAGGGCTATCTCAGAGTTCCAACCTCTCATCCCAAATGCCATGATTTTCCCAGCTACAGCCCTGGTCCTGTGAGAACTGCATATAGGTTGCACAGCATCCCAAGGTCAATAGACCACCACTATTTATTGTAGCATTTGTGTATTTCTTAACCATTTAATATATATAAAACTGTGCTACCATTTTTTATTATGTTCCTATCCTTTTCTTTTTAGTGTGTTACTAATGAAGTTTTAGAGTGTTGTGCTCCTAACCCCATTTTCCCCATAGGCTCATGATTTTTAGTGCATGATTTTGAATAGCCAGGTGATTTTCAGGAATCCATATGTTGTTATAAAAGAACTGAATGTGGTTATTGCCAGAAATACATGGTGCCATAATACCAATAATGGTTGATAGGCAGATATCACAAATCCTTCTCTATTTACCTAGTTTGACCAGTTTAAAGGGATTCTTTTGGTTTCTCTTTCAAAATTTAAAGATGAAGAAACTGAGACCAGAAAGGCTATGACTTGCCCCAGACTAGACAGATGGCAGAGCTGGAATCAAATCAAGTCCAGCTTGGACTCCAGATTCACAGTTTTTCCCCCACTGGACTTTAAAGTGACCTGTAAGAAGTTATAGGAGTGTACAAACCATTTGCATAAATAATATAAAAAGAAAATATAATTAAGATAAGGGGTTTTTGCTGTATGCCTTATATCCCCCATGAGAAGTAAAGCACCATCTCCTTTACGATTTTACAAAATAATACATACAACCAAACTGTAGATCTTTGGTTCTCAAACTTTTTTTTTGCTCATGGAACAGCATTCTTTGCCATAAAGATTTGTGTTGCAGGGAATATTTAAAAGTTAGTGACAGTATGGGAGAATTGGAAGAGTCACAGACTTGCAGTTTTCCTTCTATAAGAACAGTTGTTTTGCTGTGTTCTTTTCCAATTCAAGGTCTGAAGTGTTTTTAGGTTAGTGTTAATTCTAACAGGCAAGCTCTCTTTACTTTGTGAATACTTAATGAGCTTTATATATGCCAGAGAAGTTTATAATTTATATTAAACAAAATCATTTGTACATTACTTTTTATCAGCAACAATCTTGCTCTCTAAATTTTGCAGCATGCCTAGTGAAACTTATGACATGTCCTTGGAGAGCCATTTGCTGTCATTCCCCCAGATTTGAGAGTTTTGAGAACTCATTTTAAAACTCATTCAGATTTTCAATAGGTTTCTTGACCTTTGCCATTTCCTTTTTCCAGTTTGCCTAGGAAAGAGTACAGTTGGGTTTGGAATCCTCAGAAGGAAGACCACACATTGTATATGTTCTATAGGGCCATATCACAAACTGTAAGATGATAGATAATAGGCTATTAAAAATCCAGATGTAGGCGTGGACTTGCAGTGGACAGTTATTCAGAAGGTAGTTTAATGTGTGAATTAAAGTGACTTTACAATCTCCTCCATTTAGTTCACAGAAATAACCTGGGAAGGACAATTTGTTTCTTGTTTTTCTTAAGAGAACATTTCATATTGGACTTTTCCCATTTTCCTTTAATTTTCCATAGTGCAAAGCATAAATTTAGTATCTCTATATTTATAAGTGTGTATAAACAAAGATGTGAGTTCCTTGTCTCCTCACCCATCCCTTTCCCAGTCTTCAAAGACTCACAGAAGGTCAGATGGTCTGTGTGGGCCTATGGCCAAGCACCTTTGGTGGATAACACACTAATAAAAATGATGAAGGAGCAGGCTGTATATTATTATGTTTGCTTAGTAACCTAAGGATATATTTTTAGGGAGGAGGTAAACTAAATTAAGAAAATAAAACCTGGTTGGTTTTTCTAGGTAAGTGACAGAAAGCTTCAGGCCTGCTCTTTTTTTCCAGCATGGCTTGCTGATAAGTCAGAGGCTAGCTAGCATGAAGGTGGAGCCGTAGGCTGCCCCGAACTCATGGCCCCAGGTGAAGCCCCTTCTGTTACTAGGGGTTTTATCGTCCTCCTGGTTCTACAAATAATGAACTGCAAGCCCTTTTTGAATTTCCAAGCATACCAGTTGTGTTTGCACTACTAGGGTCTGCTTCCTCCCCTCTCCCCACCCACAGGCCTTCTAACCATCCATCCCTTTGGCCCCTTGCAATGACATCGGTGTGCGCTGTGCTGGAGGCTGCTGGCAGAGGAGCCCCAGGTCTCCCAACAGTTAATGGGATGGAAGAAATAGAACCGAACTGATGCTGGTCCAGCTCTTTTAACTGGTCCCTCTGTTCCTCTTTGGTGTCATGTGGGTAAATTCAGTCCAGAAGAAGCTGAATGTTGAGTGGAATTTGTGCCTTCATCTCTTGCAGCTGTGGAGACTTTAGACTAATCACCGCCCTCCCTGGGATGCTATCATCTTGGTAATTTGAAAAAGAATCAGGGGCCTGAAGGCTTGGAAAACCTTGAGAAACTGTTCCTGAAAATACATCATCACATGTGGAAAGACTGCTTGCTGCCTCATCCTTGAGTGTTTAAGAATGCTGAAATCAAGTTCTTCTCTGGCGGGATTTCAAGTGGCCTAAGACATCTGAGCACTTGCTTTTTCTTAACTGCAAAACAGATCCTTTCCTCTTCCATCAACCTCATTGCTGTCAATGGGTCTTATGTTTGGTGGCAAAAACAATGTGCAGTTTTTTAACGATAGCAGTACTAAGGTTAGCACTGCCATAGCAGTTTGTCTCAAGGATCTAAGAGGGTGTTTAAGCAATGCCCCCCTTTTCTCTCTCTGTATATACATATTGTATAGATATATCTTAATATGTGTATTAAGCTATGTATATAAAACTATATAAATACACATAAACATAATCTAAAAATAAAAATATTTACATATATAAATCTATGATCCTATGACATATACATATATAGGTATATAAATGTACCCCCCCATATGTATATACATATTTGTGTGTATATATACAAATTTATATATGCATGTGTATATATATATGTATATATATACACATACAAATCTATGATTCTATGACATATAGGATCATAGATTTAGAGCTACAGGGTACCCCAGAGGCCATTCAATTTAACCTTCTCATTTTAGAGATGAGAAAACTGAGGCCCAGAGAGATTGCTTTGAACTCAGGTCCTCTGATACAATTACAGTGAACTTTCTTTTGCTGCTCTCCTTCATTTCTGATCACATCCCTCTCTTTCCTCTCCCCTTTTCCAACAAGCCATCCTGTCTAACAGAAATAAATCAAGGAAAAAAAGCAGTTTAGCAAAATCAATCACTGTATCAACCCAGTATAATAGGATAGGGTGTTCCAAAAGTCTTAGTGCAATTTTAAGCTTTCATAGTTTAAAGCACAGTGACTTTTGGGACACCCTCTCTATATAAAATTCCACACAACTGATACGCCACCCCTGTGAGAGGAAGAGGAGGTATAACTCTTGTTTAAGTCTAGCTTCTTAGTTATTAGACTGACCAATTTTCAGTTTCCTTTTTTTCCCTTTTCATTTACCTGGTCAGTGTGTACCTTTCTTTTCTAGGACTGCCTATACATCAGTTCATACATGTTTACCCTTTCTTCCCTGACTTCACATTCATCATTTTTGTGGTATAGTAGCAGGCTATTACATTCATATGGGACATTAGAATGTGAGCTCCTGGAGATCAGGGACTGTCTTGCTTTCCTGTTTGTAGCCTGTGAGACTCTTAGATCACCCACTGAATCCTGGGCCACCTCTAGTCATCCTGACCTTTGTCTTATCACTGAACTAGGATGACTGTGGGGGAGAGACCAAGGCTGAGGACTTTGTCCAACTCTGCCTCACTTAAATCCAATGAAGACATAACGTTGTGATGTCATTGGCCCTCTTCAGGAAGAATGAACAACAGTGGCAACCATTCTTCCTACCTGGCCGATTTCATTAGTGTAAGGTACTCTTAATGAAGAACTTCCTCCATCAATGCAGATCAGCAACTGCTTTGTCAATTTTAAAAAGAGAATTGCCCTAGGGCACAGAGAGGCTAGGAGACTTACTATACATGTCCAGTATGTTTCAGAGGCAGGATTGGAACTCCAAGTCATTCCAGCTTGAGTCCATGGCTGGTTTCTATGCATGACACTACACTGCCTCTTATCACAAGAATGTTGATGTTAAAAAGACTCTAGTTTCATGAGAAGCTTGGGATCACTGAAAGAACCATGCAAATTCCCAAAAGCAAGCCAACATAATTTCTTCTTCCTATGCAGTTCTGGGTTTAATTCATTGTCTATCTGTAGTATCAGATATTCAAATTAATCAGTCAACAAGCATTATTAAGTACCTAGTATGTGCCAGGTACTATGCTAGGTTCTGGGCACATAAAGACCCAAAAAAACAGGCCATGCCCTCAAGCAGCTTAGAATCCAGATTGGGGAGACAACATGTATGTATATGTAGGTATGTACATAGTTTGTTCATTCATTTCAATCACATCTGACTCTTTGTGACCCCATTTGGGGTTTTCTTGGCAAAGACACTGAAGTGGTTTGCCATTTCCTTCTCCAGCTCATTTTACAGATGAGGAACTGAGGCAAATAGGGTTAAGTGACTTTCCCAGGATTTATACAGCTAATAGGTATTTGAGGTCAGATTTGAACTCAGAAAGATGAATATAGGAGGTTTCAGCTGTAAGTCAGATGAAAGAGTCCTTAGGGAAATCCTGGTAGATTGGCTTTTTGGGAAGCTGTCGCTGAAAGGCCGTTGCCTGATGGTGGAGCAATAGAGAAACAAGATAGCGGCACTGGTATAGGAGGATTTCACCTGTGGAATGGCCACTTTGGGGAGGAAGTATGTTATCTGGAAGCTTCTTGGTTTTGCTAATGACTCCTGCTAGCTAGGCACTAGGCTCAGTTGCTTCTGTCTGATGAAAGATTGAAAGTGTTATTAGCACTTTCCAAATTTCAGTCCTTTGAGGGAATGTCCTGGTACCCCAACCCTAGTTAAAGTTCTAGTAAGGGGAACAAACCAACCCCTTTTCCTCCCACCAAAAAAATTCTCCACACAGTTGTTTGAGGTTTAAAAAAGCAGTTTTCTTTATCTGTTAAAGTTCTCCACCATGTTGCCATAAGCATGCAAGACAAGCATTTGGAAATCCCCATTGTAATGCTCAGAAACAGGATTCTGCATGTCAGTAGTCCTATCTCTATGTTGGCATTAATCTGTCCATGTGGTCTTAGAGCTGGAAGAGGCCTTAGAGATAATTTGGTCTAAACTTTTCCTTTTACAATTGAGGAAACTGAGGTCCAGTGAGCAGGAGTGACTCAGACATCTTTTGGCAATGCAGAGATTTTCATTGTAACAGTATTTATTGTGATAGGCTTTGACCCATATTTCAATCAGAGCCCCATATGGGAAATCAAACTCTTCAAGTTCAACAAGATTGTATAAAGTAAAGAGATTATTCCTTTTCCTTGTGAAAATTTATCTTATTTCTTCATCCTGTTTGTTGTTTCAGCTGTGAGGATTTCTAGTGGTCATAAAATCATCTGTCTATCTTTAATACCCCGTCACAAGGTTGGGGATTGCTTATTCTGTGCCTGAGTTCTCCATAGCTTGATGTTAATAAAAAGAGCTCTCTTTTCTCTCTTCTCTGAACTATTGTAGAATTTATTATATTTGATTTTCTGAGTCTTATCATAGACCACATTGACTTGTACTGTAGTTATTTGTATAAACATCTGTGTTGTTAATATATTTTTGCTTAATTTGAAGATCTTTCCAATTCATTAATAGGCCCATGACCTGCTTAAATCACATGGAAGCCTAAGTCACATCTGGTGGGAGGAACTTCTGAACGGGTGGAACAGGAAGGGTGGAGCAGAACTAAGTGGAAGTTGATGAGAACACAGGCAAGCCCAGCCAGTGTTGTGAGTGTTTGTGGCAAGCCCCCAACAGGGGAAAGGGGAGAAGGTTTGAGAATGGCTTTGTCCTGTGCAGCGCTAATGTGTATTGACTTCTTGGGTACCATGATGGATTTGGCTTTCTGGCATCGGGGTTTGGCTTAATGATGTTGAGGTTTGGCTTTCTGGTGTCTGAATAAATGTTTTTCTTCTGTCTTCTATATGGAGAGTGTTATACTTTGTGATTCAGAACTATGCTGGCATATTCTTAATCACTGTTGATGCTGTGAATAATGCCTTGGTGATACAACATCTTATTTCTCCTACTGGAACATAAACTCAGATGGTCAAGATAATATTGTTTGTTTATTTCTATCACCTGAAAATATCTAATGTACATGTTTGTTGAATGAAGGAATAAATGGATGGAAAGAAGATACCTTTGAGTACTTTGAAACCATTCTAAACTCTTTAAATTCCTAATTTTCTTGCATAGGGCACCAGCATTACATTTTAAAGAGAAGCCAGATCTCTGACCTCTGAGATGGAAGCTAAGCACCTGAAATCTGTAGGTTATATATGCTTTCCCTTCTTTTTTTTTCTTCTATTCTCCCTAAAATAGGAGTAGAATACTCTTGCCTAAAGTCTCCATTGTGTTGGATTGCAAAATAAAAAGGCTATTTCTGCACAGTTTGTCTAGAGTGCATCAATAAACCCCACATAATATGCTATACAGAACTGTTTCAACACTCTAACCCCCAGCTCCCTGTCCCTCTCCCCCCCACCCCCCAAACTTCTCCAAATCTAAAAGAAAAGTGTCAGAGTCAATGACCACATATACTGTTATTGTTGGGAGAATGATTCCACCTTAACAGCTAATCATAGATTTAATTGCAGGAGAGATGGGAGGAACTGGGGGGTGAGGGGGTCTGAGTGTGAGTGAAGGAAGGGGGCAAGGGCAATGTGTATTCCCTGAAAGAGGGGAAAGTATCAATAAACGGTTTCAATAATGGTGTTGTTTTTTTCCTTGACTTTTTTTTCCCATCTTTTCTTTTTTCTTTGATGTTGACATGATCCTGGACTAGATAGGATCATAGTCTTGAAGACAATGTAAGGTTCATTGGCATAATAACATTGTACTTTGAAAAAATGTTAACTTTATATATTATTATTTATCTTAATGTGATTATACTCCTCCACCTCCCCCACATATTCAGAAAACATTCCTTTAAAATGTGGCCAGTTATTCTAACTACTGATGAGTCCTTGGCAGCTGATAGCACTCAACCAGATACCTTTATTCCTAAATTCTTTTCCTTAGGGAATCTTTCCAGGTCAGAGTTCATCATCAGTGTATGTTTATAATACTTTTGCCAGTTTTTAGCATTTCACATTTATCAAAATTCCCATGTGTTAAAAATCAGTCCACTCTTTCTTAACAATTTCCAGCAATCAACCTAAAAGCACAGATAAAACCAGATATGCAAGTGAAAGAAAACTCCAATGTGTCCATTCAGCCAAGAAAGTGGGGAAAAACAACCCACCACAATCTTGTCATAGTGAATCAATAGAGCAATACGTTTACTTAAGAACTTTTGATCAAAACATGGGTGAAACAGCATGACAACAAATTCTCCCGCAAGGAAAATCTCTGAATGATCAAATTTTCAAGTCACTTAACTTGTATCTACTTATTTTTCTGATAAATGAAGTTATATAAAATCAAGTGAGGTAGGTATGTGAAAACACTGCAGAAAGTGTTATAAGATACAGTAATTCTCACTTCTGGCAACCTCACCTATCACGACCAGGAATATGCTCTTGACTGATGAGCTAAATGAAAAAAACATGCCCTTTACTCTTGAGAGCTGAACTGTTGTAAGGTCCTCCAAAGGAAATTTTTTTGTAACATTAGGCAGAAGAGAGTTACTGTGGAAAAACAGAAACAAAAAAAGCTGAATTCTTGACCTGTCTCTGACACATATTGTCTGTGAGAGCCTGAGCAAATTTTTAACCTTGCGGTGGCTAGGGGAGGTGCAAATTAGGTGCTTATCTATATTGGTAGAGAGGTTTGGTTTTTTTTTTTCCTTCACCAAGAGTACCCTATGCCAATTCACAATTCTGTGCAAAATAACATGAAAAAGGCAGCAGATTTGAATTAGGGGTACACAACAATGATATCAAGACATAGAAGTTGACCACCTCCTGATGAGAGTGGAGCCAAAACTCTCTTAAGGGCATAGCAGTTTGGGGGGTCATATTTGGGTTTAAATAATAAGGATCAGGGCAATGGTGTATTCAAGCCAGCTCAAATCAGCCCTCTCCTGATCAGATTATTAAAATTTCAAGGTAAGCATTTACAATTGTTTTGTTGATTGTCTAGATGTAAGAAAGTGATGGATAAAATGTTAATAATGCAGATTAAACTTTAAAGTGAATCATGAGTACTTTTCCCCTCTCTGACTAGCCAGTTAAATATTTAATAATAATAATAGCATTTATATAGCACCTACTATGTGCTAGGTACTGTGATAAGTGCTTTACAAATATTATCTTATTTCATCCTCACAACAACTCTGGGAGGTAGGTGTTATTTTATTAACCCTATTTTATAATTGAGGAAACTGAGGAAAAAGAGTGTTAGTGACTTGTCCAAAGTCACACAGCTTGTAAATGTCTGAGGCTAGATTTGAACTCATCTTCCTGACCCCAAGCACAGAACTCAATTGTGGTTAGAGATTTTCTGGCTCAGGCCTCTTGCTGCCACTATATCAAGAGAAAGATTGATGGAAAAGAAACTCTGGCTCAGAATTCTTGCCATTACTATGGTTAAAAAGAGGACTCTGTCCCAGTCGGTATTTGGAGCTTCCAGAAATTATTCCTGAAAACTCAAAGGTCACAACTGCTGCAAAATAAAGGCTGGGAAAGAAGCCACAGCCCCTGCTTTGACTAGCTGGCACATGTCCCTCTCTTGCCCCTTCTGTTACTTGTTCTCAGACGTGTACCCTTATCTTCTGCTTTCTGTAAAAGTCCCCTTTTCTCGGCAGCTTATGTGTTCACATTCTTTATAAGTTTGCTGAAGCTGATGCTCTGTGCTTTCTGCTTTTTCATACAGAGCCTGTGCTCTAAAGGTAAATAAAACACGCAGATAGTTACCTCTGTGTATTGGTTCACTGGCAACAGTATTTAATCAGTCAACCCTTGGATAATTTTTAATCACACTAAACACTGTGCCGCCTAGTGGCCAATGCCTTACCAGCATATCCATAAATCAGAGCAAGAATGATCGTTAGCAGAGCTATGAATTGGCCCAAACATTTTGGAAACCGTTTGAATCATGCCCCCAAAAGTCATTAAACTGTACCTACCTTTTGACTCAGTGATAGCATTATTAGGTGTATAGACTCCAAGGAGGTCATGAACAGAAGGAAAGAAATGTATAGGAAAATGCATTAGTACTTTCTTGGTGGCAAACAATGGGAAACCAACTGGGTGCCCGTAACCTGGGGAATGACTAAAAATATTGTGATATGTGAATATAATGGAATATTACTATACTGTAGGAAATGATGAATATGAAGAATTCAGAGAAACCTCAAATTTGTTTGAATTGATATAGAATGAAAGAAATGGACCCAGAAGAACAATTTATACAGTGTCTAAAATAATGTAAAGAAAGACTTTGAACAACATTGAAAGACTTCAGAACTTCGATCAATCATAATTTTAGAAGACTGGTGATGAAGCATGCCTCCCAATTCTTGGCAGAAAGATGTATGTAAAGTAGATGTATGGAATGAGGCATCCATTTTTAGGTGCAACCAATGTATTGATTTGTTTTTATTGATAGTACTCATTTGATACAAAGGAGGGTCATAGATGAAAAGTGTGGGGAAGTGTTTTAAAAAGAAGAGAATCAGTATAACATAAAAAAGAAGTAAAAAAAAAAGGAGTACTTCCGAAATAAGCACATAGCACACACTTGTGGAGTCTGTTGCTATACCTGGTCGGGGGGAGTATGATAACCTTCCAGAGCCAGACAACTGAACTGTGACAGACAAGTTACTAAAACAAAAGGGGGAGAATTTCCATTAACTTACATTTTTTAGTCCTTCGATAGATCTGTGACCTCATGCAATGAATCCACATCCTCTTATCCTGTGTAGTTTCTTTTCATGCTTGTCCATTAATCCTCCATATCAGACCCATTTAAAGTATGGGAGAAATAGTGTGAGTGGTGGGCAGAACACTGGACTCAGAGTCAGGAGAACTGGATTCTACTCTTGGTTCCCACACTTGCTACCTATATGACTATGAGCAAATCATTTCTTTGAGTCTTAGTTTCCTCAGATGCAAAATAGAGATAATACTTGTACTCTTTCCTTCATAAGTTTCTTGTATGGAACATCTAAGTGGTATATGGATACACTGATTTTTAAGGCATTAAAAAAGAATAGAAACATTAGGATACTATGAAGGTGCTATGTTACCTGTTTCATGAGTCATAAGGGGCTGACATGGCAAGTGAATGAAATGCCTTTTGAGAGTTAGCCTGGGACCACACATGAGGCATCCTAAGCTGTGAATTATAGGAAGGAAGGGATGCTAAGTTGTGAATTATGAAGAAAAGCAATGCCTTTTGGATCCATTTCATTCATTCTATTCCCATGGCCGCTACTTCAGTTCGGGTCTTTAATGACCCATGGCTGGAGCACTCCCCAAAACTTCCTTACTGATCTTTTAGTGCTCAGTTTCTTTTATCTTGTAATCTATTCTCTAGGTTGCTGCCATATGAATCTTCTTAAGGCACTGTTATTCTTTTCTGTTTAATTCTTAAAACCTTTCAATGGCTCCCCAGTGCTGGCTGAATAAAGTCAAAATTCTTTAGGCCAAAATTCAAGACTTTTAGCCATCTGGGTCACATTATCTTTTCAATTTTATCTCCTCAACCTTATCTTCAACTATTCTTAGAACTTAGAATTGAAAGGGATTTCAGAGGTCATTTAATTTAACTCCTACCAAATCAAGAATTTTATCTTGAGGATCCCTACAATTGGTCATCCAATGTCTGCTCGAAAAACTACAACTGTGGGGAAGTCACTATTCCCTTCACTTGCCCTCCTTCCATCTTTCACTTTCCCCAGCACCATCTTTCCTATTTTAGGGGATAGTTCTAGTGGTTAGGAAGGTTTTCCTTCTGTTGTCTTCCTATTACTTCTACCCACTGATGCTAGTTCTGATCTGGGGCCAATTCTAGATCCTCTCCTACACGGTAACCCTTCAAATATTTGAACACTTCTTTATCCCCCTAAATTTTCTTTTCTCCAAGCTGAACTAGAAAGTTTGTTCAATCAATTTTCATATGATATAACTTTGAGTCCCTCAACACTCCTCTGGGTGTGCTTCCACTGGATATACTCTAACTCGTCAAATGTCTTCTAAAATATGATTCTCAGGAGACACAATATGCCAGATGTGGTCTGATGAGGTCAGAGAGTTCTAGTCAGAGCTTATTCCCTGCCCCTTCCCCTCTCTCCCCCCACTCCCCCACTGGACAATACTCAATAAAATTCACTTTGGCCATCTACATCAAATTGCTGAATCAGAGTTTTCAGGTCAGTAGAACTCTTTGGTTGTTGTTGTTGGTTTTTTTTTTTTTACATCAACCACTTTCTAAGTCTTTTTTCCTCTCTTGTAGTTGATTGTTTGAACCAAAGTGCAAGACTTCACATTTAGTGTAAACTAAATTTCAGTGATTGAATCCTCTTCTTATAATAGCTTCAATCTACTGTTGACCAACTGGCCTCCTAATTCTGAATTCTCTGTTTGAAGTACTATCTAACTTTTAAGGCTTAATTCAATTATAATCATTTCTGTGATGACTTCTTTCATTTCCCAAATCAGAAATGACCTCTCTCTTATGCAGTCTTTTATTTTGTATGAGTCTTGTGATATGTTATTTTAATACAGTCATTTGTGTACATGTTTTATCTCTGCTAGTAGATTATAAATTCCTTAAGAACATGTAATTTATAATCATCTCCCTTCAAACCATCATAACACATAGCAGGCAATCAACAAATATGTTGAATGACAGAATAAGTTTTTAAAGTTGTAATTTGAGAAGGGAAATTGAGATTATTCCAGGCTCTTAAAGTTAGAAACATTAATTTTATTTTGAATACACATAGAAATAAAATGAACAAGAACATTCAGAGACCCCTGGGTTGTTTCAAGTTTTTTTTTTTTTTTACACAAAAAGAAACCTCCAGTTGCTTGAGGAAGAGCCAATGTGGTACAGAGGAAAGAGTATTGACTCTGGTGTTAAACAACTTGAGTCCAAATCCTGCTTTTGACTCTGATTACATGTGTGACTTTTGGCAAAACACTTAACATGCTGGGCCTTAGTTTTCTCATCTGCAAAATAGGTGAAGTTGGACCAGATGGCTTCTGAAGTGTGTTCTCCAGATCTATGGTCCTGTGATGTCACAAAAAGAGTATTAGATATGGAGTTGGATTTCCATCTTGGCCCTGCTATTCAAAGCTGTGTTAAGTCAGTGAACAAGGATTTATTAAGCACCTGCTTAATGTGCCACTGGTGAGCGGCACTGTAATGGCACCTGCTTCTGCATCACTGGTGAGTTCGAAGGATTCAAAGAAAGGTAAAAGCACGATGCTCTAATTCTAATGGGGGAGACAGCATGCAAACAACTATATGCACGTATAAGATATATTCAGAATAGAAGCCAGATAATCTCAGGCAAAAGTAAGATAAGGTGAGAGCAACATAACTTCAGAGGAAGTAGGAGGAGCTTCCCTAACTTTCCATACTTCAGTTTCTTTATCCATAAAATGAAGGAATTGGACTAAATGACCTCAAAAACCATTCCAACTCTAAAATCTTATTTTTATTATAACAGTAATTATATTTATAATCATTTCCTAGAACCATTACTTTTTGTCCAATTCTATTGGTGCCATTTCTTGGCAATATTGAGCCTGAATCTGTACCGTGTGGTGGGAGAAGAGGGCAGGCTAGCATAAACATATTGTGGAATCCATTGATGGAGCAGTAAGTGTTCTCAGGCAAGAGACCTAAGAAGTGATTTCCAAACCAGGCTGGATAGTCCTTGGTGGTCATAATCCTTGGCAGCAGGGTGGGGGCCTGAGAAGCAAAGCTAGCTGCTCTATGATTCTCCCAGTCGTTGCTGTTAGGCTGCTGGAAGCCTCAGGACATTCTCTTGTTTCTTTGATTTGTGTTTCTCCTTCACTATAGGAGAGCACTTTTCTTCTTAAGCTAGTTATATCCTCCACGCTACCATAACTTGGCTTTACCACCTGTAGTCTGCGAAAATTCAGTAGGGAATTAAAGGAATCATTCCCCTCTCCAAATGTGGAATGTTGACATTTTTATACATGCAGAGGAGTGAACTGGGCTAATTACCTTTAATATTGTTGGACAGCCAGGCCATTGCATCTTTGGAGCTATTCTGACTTAGCTGCCTTTCTGCAGCTGCCGTGGATATTTGTCTCATTTTTAAGCTTCATTTTTCTTGCTTGACATCTTACATCTTCTTCAGGGGGTTTGCATACTAGAGTTTGCCTTTGAACAAAACAATTCAAGATGGTCATGGGAAGCTGATTGTTGGCTCTCCCCAATACTGGCCCTCAGGGACTTTGCCTCATACGCTAAGGCAACAAGTCGAATGTAAGTCTTCAGCCCCAAGACAGGCAGACCCTCTCCATTACTGAGATGTATGATGTAATAATTAAAATACTGAAGATCCCAAAGCCATGCAAACATCTGGTGGCAATTTATTGCTTAACACAACATTGGTTAGCATTTATTGAGTGTTGATAATATACTAGGTGTTGTGCAGTACAAAATGTAAAATTGGACACAGTCTCTGCCCAAATGGGGCTATACAATAAGGAAAAAAGGCAAATGCTAGTCTCATAGCAAAATAATTGAGGCTCATGTTAAGTAAAGGTTTTTCTAACGTTATCATCTCCACGTTAGTGACAGAGTTAGGATTCAGGCAGGACTGGTCCTTGTGTTACAGATTATTTCTGTTTCCCTTTTTGATGATTCCTATTCATGTCTCCTTTCTCTCCTCCTCCTCCCCCTTGTCTGTTATTCTTAAGTGCTCTCCCTACTTCCCCAAATTATTTTTCCTTTAAACTTACCTGTCTTTTATTTTTTTCTCTTCCAAGGTGACAACTAGCCAATCTGAGAAAACATCTGATAGCCAGTATGCTATTGGGGGAGTGATGAGAGTACTCTATTTTGAACCGTAAGACTTGACTGTGAATCCTGGCTATTCCACTTCTTAATTGTGCAACCCTAGGTAAGTCACTTCACTTCTTAGGGTATCATGCTACTCTCTAAGACTGTAATTCACAGAAGAATTATTGATCTGCATCAGCAGAGGAAGTTTCTACACTGACAGTTTACCAACTGATAAAATCTCTCTCTAAAACAACATAAAATTGATTTGAAAAATAAACTGCAACTCCCTGAGGTCAGATTGTTTAATTTTTGTCTTTGTCTCCATAGCAGCTAGAAAAATGCCTGGTATGTCTGAGGCGTCTAATAAATGCTTGTTGATTGATTGATTGATCAGCCCCTGAAAGTAGCCCTATAAATGGCTCACAGAATTCTTAAAGAACAGTGAGATTCCTGCAGGTTCACACTCCACCTTTATTCCCAGGAATGAAGTCCAGCTTCACCATTCAGAAGTACATAAATCACTTTAGGGTAGGTGAAAGTTCACCTAGCCCAACATTTCTCCTCTGTTTTGCTTTATCCTAATCCTGGTTTGCTATTTTTTCACCACACCCTCAATCTCTTCTGTCTCTAAAAGAAGCATAACTACCTCCCTTCAGCTCTTACAAACCCTCAGTTACAGCTACTTTTCTCAGTAACTTATTCCATATGTTTCAACATGCATGAGTTCTGTCGGGATTCCTCACTCATTCCTGGCTTCCTTATTTTTATGTGGCATTCCTCAGTTTCTAAACCAGTGAAGGAGAAAAAGAGCAAACTTTTCTCTTTATTTTATTGGTCTCTTTTCTTTATTTGAGCAAAGCTCTGCGAGGCTGTATCTCAGTTTCTCCAGTTTTCATGAGAATCTGTCCTCTCTTTCATTTCTTGAAACCCTAGGCTAGTTTGGTGGCTCTCTTTTTCACCCTAATCAAGGCAGGGTGCTTCCTGTGATAGGTCATGGGGACAGAATAGAGTTTTCCAGAGAGCAGTCTAATAAGAACTCTGAAAACTATTAGGATCTCATCTCTGACTTTCCATTCAAATCCCTTTGCCAGGACTGCCTCAGATTGTGTTTGTCTTCTTCGACCACAGCTGTGTACCCGGCTAATAACTTTCAAAGACGTTTTTCTTTTCCACTACGACCTCCACACCTTCCCTCCATCCAGTCCCTTCCCCAGATTGGTGCCCAGATCTGATTGTTCCATGAGACACATATTCCATCCATAGCTTGGCTCTCTGCTTCCAGACTAATTATCTCATTCTTTGCTAATAATAATTATTTTTATCTTTCAGACGGAAACATTTTTTCCCCATGATGAGATGTTTTCTTTCCTGGGCACCAACCAACCGGCTTTATCATCATTTCCCTCCTTCCGCTCTTCTTGGTTACAGGGACAGGTTCCTCCAGTCCCCATCTGTCCCTGATGCCAGGGAATGCAGGTGCACAGACCTCACAAAAAGCACACAGTGCTTGGCAATGCCCTGGTGGTGTGGAGTTGTCCTTAATTATTGTCTATTTGTAAGTCTGACCTTTTAGATACACAGCAGGACAGGATGAGGCCTTGCCAAAAAGCTGTTTTACAATGTTTATTATACCTCACAGCAGTCCCATTGTGGGTATAGTCACTGCTTGGAAGGCTGTGTCAAGGTTCATGAAAGGGATAGTGACCCCTTGGTAGTTATTTTTCACTGTACATGTTTTTTAAGACAAACAATTCTTTCCCCTCTTTCCCCTCCCCCCAAAAAAGGAAAAGAAAAAACTTCATTGTATTTTATCCCACCAGTTTAAATTCCTGCCTCTGTGAAAAGAAATAGTCTTGAGTTCTTGGACCCATGTGAGGGGACAGGAAAATAAGCATTTGTTAAGCACTTATGATGTGCCAGCTACTATATACAAGTGCTTTACAAATATTATTTTATTTGGTCCTCACAACAATCTTGGGAGGTAGGTACTGTTATTACCCTCAGTTTATAGATAAGAGACTGAGGCATACAGAGGGTAAGTGACTTGCTCAGGGTCACACAGCTATTAAGTGACTAAGGTAAGATTTGAACTCTGGTCTTCGTGATGGCAGCCCCATAGCTCTATCCACTGTGTTATTCAGTCAAGTTCAACTCTTCATGACTTCATTTGGGGTTTTCTTGGTAAAGATACTGGAATGGTTTGTCATTTCCTTCTCCAGTTCATTTTATAGATGAAGAGACTGAAGTAAACAGAGTTAAATGACTTTCCCAGGGTCTGAGCAAGTGTCTGAGGCTGGACTGGAACTCAGGAAGAGGAGTCTTCCTGATTGCAGACCTGAACTCTATCCACTGAGCTACCTAGCTCCCTTTCTACCCGTTGCACAACCTACCAACTTATGTTTTACACAGCTATTCGTTTTCTCTTTCCTCCTGCTACTAATTCTTACTGGACTAAGTGAACTTCAAGTTCAGACCATCTTTGGACTCCCATGTCCCACTGTTGGAGGCAGGTCTATCTATGAGCGTTATATGACTTAAAAAGTACAAGCATCAGTTGGTTGGTCAATAAGCATTTCTTTGTTTTTAAAAAAATATATATATTTCTTTTGTTAAATATTTCTTAATTAAAATGAACATTTTTGAAAATTTTCAAATTCTAAATCCTTTTTATCTCTCCCATCCCTGTCCTACCCATTGAGAAGGCAAGCAATATATTGATTATATGTGTGAAGTCATGTAAAACATACTTCCATGTTAACTCTGTTGCAAAAGAAAGACACATAAAACAAGCAAAATAACTTAAAAAAAAGGCATGCTTCAATCTACACTTAGAGTTCATCAGTTTTCTCTCTGGAGATGGATAGCATTTTTTGTCATGGATCCGTTGGAATTTAAGAAGCATTTCTTTAACACATGGGATTACAAAGAGAGGCAAAAAGAAGCCCTCCAAGGAGCTCACATCCTAACAGGGAAGACATATGAGAACAGGTAGGTATATACAAGATCTCTATAGAGTAGATGATAATAATCTCGGAGGGAAGGCGGTGGGCTAGGAGAAGGAGATTTGACTACCTAACTCACTAAACTTCAGTTTTCTCATCCATATAATGATGGTCCTAGTCTCAAGAAAGATATATTCTAACCCTAATTCCTTGGCTACTAAATTAATCAACTGTTTCCCTCTCTTGATTGAATTCTGGGATTTCTCTATTTATTCATCTTTAAATGTGTGAGGATAGAAAGTAAATTCCCTTTCAGCTTTTCTTTAGAATTAAAAAAAATCTTTTATTGAGTCTTTCACTGTCCTGTGTACTTTTTTAATTATTTGAAAATGTCTATTTACTTCCAGTGAAAGATTTGATCAATAAAAGGTAATTGTCTCTGACTGCTTTGATTGGGTCTGTACAAGTCCTCAGTTAGTATGATAAGTCAAGCTAGAGAAAATTTATAAGCAGAGTCTTCTGCCTCTTCATCCAGCCCAAGATCATATTTTGTATCCTGTTTGGGTTTTACTTTATCTTTGAGAGCAAATTTAGAAGATTTTTCCTGCTCCTTTTCATATTCCTTGAAATCATTCTTGGTACATTCTGCACTTTTCCCTCTTCCTTTAACTTTTGCAACAGACTGGCTAAAATTTACTCCTATTCTTCTGTCATCTATAAGCACATTATCCATTCTGAAAAAGACTTTTTCACAATATTCTTCCTTTTCAAATTCAATAAATGCATAACAAAGGGCCTCTTCTATCTTCCAGTCAGGAATAACGTCACAGTTTTTTTTATAGGCTCAAATCTTGAGAATATTATTTCCAGATCTTCATCTGTGGTCACTGGATTCAATTTGCACACAAATAGGACATTTTCTGAAAGTCTGATGTCTGCATTAGGTAAATCTCTCACCATTTCTAAAAGAATAACATGAGTTTTTGCTTCTTCTCAGCCACTTTCTTCAATGTCATCACCTGATCTCCCCTTAAATCATGGGCTTCTTCAAGTGCTACTATTTGAGCACTGTCTAGTTGTTTCTTGGTTGGTTGTGGTGATGGATCAAGAATTGGTAAGGCAGTTGAGTCATCAAATGGATCTTATGGTACAAAGTCTTTGTCAACAAAGGTCTCATTAATTTTCTTGATTATACCCATTCCTTCTGTTACTTCACCAAACGCTGTATGTACACCATCAAGATAATCTAGATTTCCTTCTGTTGTAATAAGAAATTGAGATCCATATTAATCACTGCCATTGTTCACTGCAAATACTGAGACCCTTCTTCTTGTGTTTCATTTGTGACATTTTTTTTCTGCCTCACCTTATAGTGATCTGCTTGATCACTATACAGTTGCACAAAAACTCATTCTCCTCCACAGCCAGTACCTATAGGACAACCAGTTAATATGTCTGTACATTGTGAATGAGATCATAATTATAATACTTTATTTTGTATAACTTCAGAAAATTCAAGCAAGTCTACAGTCACTCTTCCCTGTACAGATGGATAACGATGATTCACAAAATGGTCTCCTCCATGGGGGACTCCAGGGAACCACAGACTCTTGCAGCTCTTCCACCCTGTCACCATGGCTTAGTGTTATCCCTATGCCCCTCTTTCAGTTCTAAACCATAACCTGAATAACTGTGTTGTTGTTGTTGTGTTTGTCCTTCATTGCCAAAGAAGACCATGCCATCAGAGAAATGATGACATGACTTGCACTTGACTTTGTCTTGAGTGAGGGAGGGCTGTGCAGATCACCAGCCTCACTTCTCCTCCAGAGCCATCTGAATCCAGTGACCAGATATTCATCAGGATGACTAGAGAAGGCTCAGGATGCAATGGGAGACCTTGGCCCCTTAAAGCCAAGGTCTATTCAGGTACTCACTTAGGGTGAGGTAATGGCCATTAATTGAATAGGCCTGTTTAAGAAGGGGAATAGCCCCTTTAATGAGGCAAAAGAAAAAAATAAAGAGGCAAGGAGGATTGTACACCCAGTTGGACATCTCCATTATTATATAGTGCTTTCAATGATCCCAAACTGCTTACTGTTATGAACCCCTTTCTTTTTAAACTCAAATGTTCTGCTGGTGATATTCTGTGTTGACCAATCTTGGAATGTCAAAGTGACTGAAGAATCAAAGTTCAGGTCAAACAAAGGAAAATGGAGAAATGCATAGTGGGCACAAATGGGCTACATCATATTTTCAACCTTGACCTACATACCACGTAGTGGTATAAGGCATATTGCTGCAGAAATAGATGATTCTAAAGGTTCGTTATGTGGTAAGAGTAGAAACCAATAGATGAAGTGTTGCACTGGTACCCCCCAAATGTAAAAAGAATTAAAGGAATGTCTTTAGTACATTGGGGAGTTCCTTCTCTAAGGGCTCTAGGGGACAATATGGAAAAGAATGATATAGAATGAAGCGGATTGTTTGAGTTCAGATCTGCCCTGATGGAGGGAATGTTTTTAGCAATGAAATCATAGATCCTATCAAGTCCTGAAATACCAGTTTTGCTTTTTTTCATATTCTTATATTAAAAAATATTCTTCACATATGTATCTTTTTGGGGAAGGGGGCTTATTCCAGTAAAGCAAATACTGAATTCTGAAATTTTACGTGCTTAAGTACAGATACTTTACAGTAAAGTCAAAATCTTTAGAGCTAGAAAGGATCTTAGAGAACATCTAGTGTTAATGCCTCATTATTCAGGTAACAAATATTTGAGAACCAAAGAGTTAAAATAATCAAAATCACAGAATTCTTTAAGGAAGGAATAGGAAGAGGGATCATGGCAAAGTGTATACTGGAAAGGACTTAAAGTAAAAAGACCAGATTCAAATCCCATCTTTGATACTTACTAGCCATTTGACCACTTAATCTCCCTGAAACTCAGTTTCTGTAGGTTAGCCATGTATGAACATCATTGTGAACCCATGACTTCTCTATTATAGTATTCAGGGCAAGTAGGCAGTCCTGGACAGAGGTATTTGGAGTAGGGAAAACCATGAGGAATATGTGGATTTATTTTGATGACTGATTCAGTCGAGGTTTCCCTCCCTTTATTCGTTTAATGATTCCTCCTGAAGAACTTACTGATTGAGTTCATTGTGATGACTATATCTTTCAAAATAGCATTCAAAATTCCGGAAGCTTTTGAGAATTTTATCTAGCAAAAATAATAGCAGTGTGGCTCAGTGTTCCTAGTCATCCTTTGGGACTTTTTTTCCTTAATACTCTTTTTTTTTCATATCATAAAAAAAAGACCCACAAGGGCTTGACTACACAAGATACCCTTTCCTTCCCAGCTATCTAAGCACAGGTTCTTATGAAAACAAAACAAGAGGATGATAAAGGGAAGGTCAAGCACTCTAAATTTATTTGAGTGCTGAAATTTTATTAATCCCTCCTCAGGACCTCATTAAATTCATGAATTTCTTTTAGTCATTGAGTCATAAAATGGTAGAGTTGAAAGGGACCATAGAACTCATCTAGGCTAGCTCCCTGACTAATGTAAGAATAATCTTTACTTCATCGTCTGCAAGGGGTCATTCAGTTTCACCTTGAACATTTCCACTAATGGAAGGCTTCACAAGACAGTCAATTCCAACTTTTTTTGTTTACTTATAATTGTTAGAAAACACTTATAATGTGTCAGACTCTACCTCCCTATAACTCCCACTCATTGTTAATAGTTTTGCTCATTGAAGACATACATACTAATCTTTCTTCCAGATGACAATATATCAAATATTCAAATGTTGAATGGAATATTGAACTGAAATTGGATTGGAATCATTATTATTAAATCCATAAAGAGATGGTAGTCTTACCATCTTTATTTTAGAGCCATATTTCCTTTAGAATTTTTCCTCTTTCTGTCAATGGCACTTCCATTTCCTTAGTGAAACATATTTGAAACCAGGGAGTCTTCTTTGGTTTCTCCCTCTGTCATTCCCTATAAATAGGGTCTGTCACCAAATCTTATTGAATCTTTTAAATATTTCATGAATTTGTCTCTTACTTGACATAGCTAATGTCACCATCCTATTATAGGTCCTCATCTCTTCCCTGGACTCCTCCAAGCTTATCTTCCTTCAGAATCTAATTTTTCCTCCACTTCATTTTTCTCATCACTACCAGAATCAGGTTTCTAAACATGGATTTTATAATGTTATTCCCCTGGTCAAGAATTTTCATTAACTCCATCTTTCCCATAAAATTGGGTCAAAATTCCTCACTATTGCATTAATAATCTTTCTTTTCTACAACTTCTTCTCCCTTCCCCACCTGCCTCAAACCTATCCAAACTTATCTCCTTTCACTTACCAACCCCTGTTCTCCATTAAGTTCAGCCAGTTTCCTAGCCTCTCTCTCTGCACACACCATGTTTATTCCTGTCTTTGCTCTTTATGTGTTACTTCTTTTAACCTAAATTGGATAGTCTCTTATGATGCTCTTGTATGTGAGACAGATGTGGCATGGATGATAGTAAAATTTGGTATATTTGCAAATGAATAAATGACTGGTCCCAAAGAATTCGTCAATGAGTTGATGTCAACTTAGAGGTAACTAAGGTTTATTGGAATGTTTGTCATTTTGACCAATTCTGTTTAACAAATAGCTCTGTGTAGTGGATAGAGTGAGGGCTAGAAGTTAAGAGACCTGATTTAAAATGATCCCCCAAGTATTTAGTGGCTATAGAGTTAGCATCTTAATTTCTTAGAGCTTTACTTATCTGTAAAATGGGTATAATAATTCCTGTGCTACCTATTCTTTGAAATGGGGTTAGTCCCTTCCTAATAAGATAAAGTGGGGTACCCTACCACAAATTAAAGTACATGGAACAAATGAAGCTACTTTGGTACATGTGCCCCTGGAAATGATTGTCTGGGAAGCTAGAAGATGACTGGTGAAGAAGACTCTTTTCTCACTGAGTCAAAGAAGGTGTACCTGCATCTATCCCATGCATGTATGAAATGAGGTACAGAAGAGGAAAGCTACTTGCTTAGATCTTGGATGAGGGGTAATGGATCATGGTTAATACAAGCATATACCTATTTTGTAATAGTGTTGCATAGAACTGTTTCCACTTTTCTGGCACTGTGTTTTTGTTGGGGGACTGGTAGGGGAGGGGAGGGCAAAGCTGTAACCTGGTGTAATGAGATCTATCGTGCTGTTAAAAAAAAGTGCAAGCTTTGCCTCTTGACTTAAATAATTAACAATATTGGATAACATTAAATTAGTAAAGCAGTCCTATTATAGAAACAACTCTCCATGGGATTTGTTAGAATGAAAATACCATATTATCCTAGCTTTGAAGAAAAACCACAGCTTACTGTAGCTTTGTGGATTCAGGATAACCACAACATACTAGAGTTCTGTGCATTGGGAATTGTGAGCAAGGCAACAAAATGATTAAGGGACTGTAGGGAGTAGCTTATGAGAAAGGATTAAAAGAATTAGGTGTGTAGAGCTGGATGAAGAAAAGGAGGCCTTGTTATTGTCTCTAAGTATTCAAAGTATGCAGATCTTCAAGAAGGAGAGGAGTCTTCAAGGCAATCTAAAGGAGTGGAAGAACGGAGGAGAGGGAGGGAAAGGTCTGCACAGTGTAGAACAAAGAAAAGTATGATTTAGGCTGAAAATCAAGAAAAATTTCCCCAAAGGAACATTTATTAAACTCTGGATTAGTCTTCCAAAGCAAGCAGCAGAGTCTAAAATGGTGCCTTAAAAATATGAGGCATTAAAAAAAATACCCAATTCTTTGTGAGCAGCCCCACAGTGGTGAATTAGTAATAGGGGCTTAAAAAAACACCCTTTGCACCTCTTTAACTCTTTTCATCCAGGATCTCTAAGCACTCTATAAACTTTAATGAAGTAAAGTTCAGCATATTGGTGGTTACACCGTGAGGCTGCCAACTTTGCTTTCCATCTGGCATTCAAATGACATCTAGTGCCTAACTAGTAAGTTTCCATCAGTGGGTAGGAAAAATGAAGTACCAAGTTTCCTACTTTTCTCCCTAGGTTATCTTTAGGTTTATGCATTTTCCAAGTTGTATTTTTTTTTTAAATCAAGTCCTCTCACCTAGACCTAGCATTCTGTTCTCTCCACCATCCACCTAAGGATTTATGATTGAGGTGCTGGCTTCTCTATATATCAGCTTATTCCCAGGGACCTGAAGAGAAGCTGGAATCACTTGTCTGCTCTCTCATACATGGAAATCTGAAAACCAGGATTTCTTTTCTTCTAAGCTCTTGCCAATTCTGTCCCTCACATAGGCACAGAACATTGAATAATCAATCTCCACCAATGAAGAGTCTTATGCAAATGAACTTTGAGCCATAGGTTACACTCATAATCATGTAAGATTGATTCAAGTCTTTTCTTCATTTTGTATGCTCTTTAGCTTATTAACGTCCTTCTTATATTGTGGAGCCCATAACTGAACATAAAGCAGAGTACAGAGGAGTTGTTACTTATTCCAGAAAGTTTTGCTTAATGAAGCCCAAGTTTACATTAGCTTCTTTGAGTTCCATATCACTCTGCTGACTCATGTTGAACTTGCAGTCCATTAAAACCCCTAGAATTTGTATCGCCAAGGCAATATTCACAGCATCGAGGGCAACTATGAATATGCCAGTGTAGTTCTGAATCGTGAAGTATAACAGACTCTCCATATAGAAGGCAGTAGGAAATCATTTATTCAGACACCAGAAAGTCAAATCCCAACACCAGAAAGCCAAATCCATCATAGTAGCCAAGAAGTCAAAAAAAACGTTATCACTGCAAGGGGCAAAGCCGTTTCCAATCCTTCTCCCCCCATGTTGTCCCACTTCCCTGGGCCTTCCCACAAGCAAACACTCACAAGACTAGTCTTGCCTGCCTGTGTCCTCTCTCCTCTTCCCTAACTGCTCTCACCAACTTTCTCTTAGCTCTGCTCTACCCTTCTTGTTCTGCCTGTTCAACAAGCTCCTCCTACCACATGTGACTTAGGCTTCCATGGGATTTAAGCAGGTCACCTGGGCCTATTAATGGGTGAGAAACATCTTTAAATTAAGCAGAAATATATTAACAATACGTTTTATCAGAAAATATTGCTTTCTAATAATTCATTTCTTCATCTTGTACTTTTATGATTAATTTTTTTGAAATACAAGTAAAAACTTTTACAAAGCCTTGTTGAATTTCATCTTATTAGATTCTTTACAATGCTCTAGAAGATTATCAGGACAATTTTGGATCCTGACACTCATCCAAAAGCTTACCTCTCCCTCCCTGCTTCAAATTGCCTACAAATTCAGCAAACATTTCATCATAACATTGAATACATTATGCAATTACGCTGAGTTTGTCCATTCAACTGGATCCAAATCCACTTAATTGCATCATCAGCTAATCCATAGTTCTCCATCCTTTGATAAAATACTTTATTAAATGTGTTACTAAAATAGAGGTAAACTCTATTTACAAAATTTCTTGGATATACCAGTGCAGTAAACCCTGTCCAAAAAAGTAAGGGAGGATAGTCTAGAATGATCTATTCTAGATGAAGTTATGCTGGCCATTTATAATCACTACTTCCCTTTCTAGGTGTTTATGAGCCATCTCTTTTAATGATCTGTTCTAGAAATTTGCCAAGAACTGAAGTTTAGTTCACTGGTCTGTAGTTTGTAGACTATTTTTTCCCCTTTTTGAAAATTGGGACATTTTAAAAATCCTTCAGTGGCTTTCCCCTTCATATATCAAAGCACTGATAATATTTCAGCAATCACATTTGTCAGTTCTTTTGAATTCTGTCGCTGCTACTTATAACCTATATGACTTTAGGTGAATCACTCACTTTTTTTGGACCACAATTTTTTTCTCTGTAAATGGGGCTGGATTTGATGACTTTTATTGTCCCTTTCAGGTTTTAATCTATGATCCTACTATGAATATGGGACCTGTGCAAGGACCTATGAACCAGACAACTGAGACAGAGGGTAATGACTTACTAAAACTTTGTAAGATCATAAATATAGACCTGGCAGGTATCTCAGAGGCTAAAGAGTCCAACTCCCTCATTTGACACATGAGGGAACTGAGGAACATTGAGAGTAAGTGACTTGCTCAAAATCACATAGCTACTAAGTATTACAGGAAGGATTTAATCCCAAATCTTCCTTAGTCCAGGTCCATAGTAGTTATATAACTAATAAGTAGAATAACCATGACTTGAACCCAGGTTTTCTGAGTTTAAGGTCCATGATCTATAGCATACTTCTCTATGGCATGCTCAATTCTGATATATCTTTTTCTTTTAAAAAAAAATTATTTAATTAATTTATTTTTAGTTTACACCATTCAGTTCCACAAGCTTTTGACACATCTTTTTCTTTTGATTATTTCTGTATACTCCATCTCTCCTTTGATATTGCTGCTCTTCTGGCTTAGGCCCTTATCACCTTCCGCCTAGACCACCGAAATAGCCTTCTGGTCTTCCTGACTCAAGTCTCTTCTCACTCTAGACCACCCTTCACTTAGCTGTTAAATTGATCTTTCAAAAGCATAGGTTTGACTATGTATCCCCTCCCTTTCCCTACAAAATTCAATAAACTCCAGGGGCTCCCTGTCACTTCCAGGACCAAATATAAAATTCTCTGTCATTCCAGGCCCTTTATAACCCAATCCACCCTACGTTTCCAGTTTTCTTTTACCTTATTTACTCTCTGCAATCCTGCACAATCCTTGCGTTCCTTCACTAAGACATTCTAGCTCAATGCCTTGTATTTTCTTCTGGTATTCCTTCCCTGAAACTCTCCCTCTCCTTATCTCTACCTCCTCCTCTCCCTGGCTTCCTTCAGGTCCCAGCTAAAATCTCACCTTCTACAAGATATCTTTTCTAATCCTCCTTAACGCTAATGCCTTTCCTCTGTTGATTATCTCCAATTTATTTTGTGTCTATCTTGTTTTACCTAGCTGTTTGCATGTTGTCCTCCCATTAGACTGTTAGTTCCTTGAGAACAAGAACTGTCTTTTGCATTTCTTTACACTCCCAGTACTTAGCACAATGCCTCCTACTTAATAGGTGCTTAATAAATGCTTATTGACTGAACTTGATGGAAGGGAAAGATGAAGTGTGAAGATTCCTATTGAGATGATTTGGAGTATGGCATGCAACTTAGGTAAAGTGGTAGGCTGAAGGACTATCAGGTAATAGAAAGGTGTTTGGCAGCTGGAAGGACATGCTGAGAAAGATGGGGATGTTAACCTTTTATTGGCTCATTATCACCTAGTACAAAATTTTGATGTTGGATAGAGATTAAGTTCTTGAGGTCTCAGTTGGATGAATGAAGAGATTGCAAAATGAAAAACATCAGGTGAGAAGGAAGAGTAGAAAACAAGACAGAAACTAGGCCACTACAAGGTACTTATCATCTTAGGTCAAATGTTGAACAAAGGATTGACTTGATGAATATCATTTGAGCAATTAACTGGGAACAATAGACTTGGTTATTAAACCTTGTCTTAATGGATTAATAAATTAAAAATTAATACATACTATTAAAATAATAAAACTAAAAACAATAAATTAACTAATAATCATTAATTAAAATTAATAAATAATGTCAAAATAAATTAATTCAGTTATCCTAAGGATGATGGATGATGATGATGATGATGATAATAATGTTAGTGTCATATTGACAGAGTCAAAACACCTATATTTACTGTGGCCATTCCTTTTTGTTCTCTTTTTTAGTAATATGACCACTGAGTGGGTGGTTTGGGACAATACATTAGATGGATCAGTGGTCTGCAAGCTCCTTGAGAGCAGGGTTTATTTTGTTTGGGTTTTGTTTCTTTGCTAAGTGCTATTCTTTCCTTCTTTTTTGTTTTATAGTGTTTTTAAATTTGTATTTTCAAAGGCCAGAACACAAATACAGAATACAGAAGAAAAACATATCAAACTTAAATATTAGAATTTAAATACAAAGAAAGAAAAAAAAGCATGTCATGTACATAGCAGAACATGAGAGGATTCAAAATATGTAACAATACATTTTTCATTTCAAGAAAGCCCATATGATAAGTAATATACTTTGTGTTGAGAACTGTCTATCTTTTCTTTGCTTTCTTGAAGATTTTCTTTTGTCCTTTGCTGTGCACTTTTTAATTTTGTTTTTCCTCCCCCCAAGCTAGTTAAGTTTGGGTGTTTTTCAAATATATCTCATTTGATCCTCACAACAACTCTGGGAGATAGGTACTACCCCACAGCTGGTAAGTCTCTGAGGCTTCATTTGAACTCAAGTCTTCTCCACTTGGGGCCAGTGCTCTATCCACTGGGCTATATATTAGTGGATTCCATTAGTCTGAAGTCTTTGAGCTCAGGGATGTTGTTTTTTTTCCTTTCTTTGTATCCTCAGCACTTAGCACAATGCTTGGCACATTAGGAGACGCTTCTTGACTTGCGTAGGGAGGGCCTTCTTATAGGTTTTTGCTTTCTAGTGGTGTTTTAGGGGTGGGCACCCATGTATGACTTGATCTCTTCAGGAGCCTGTTCCTGCCCAAGCTTGGCTGACTTTTGCCTCAAGGGCTCACCTCTCTGCCTGTAGGTTTCTCTGGTTGTAATAACTCATGTTTGTTTAGGGGTAGGATATCAGTATTCCTCTCCTGCTTTTGACACTTGCAAATGGGATGATAGTCTGCTCCTCCCTACCCTTGCCATAATGTCTCCTATCTTTTTGAGAGCAAACATCTCTTCTTGAAATTGTACCCGCTGCCAGCACAAGCAGGGATTTACAGTCCCCAAATTTTTATTTTATTAAGAAGATTAAGGTGAGAGCAATGAAAGTACAGTGAGCAATGTTGGGAAATAGTTCATTTGACAGGAAGAAGTTGGCAGTTCATCTCTGTTAGTCAATAAATATTTATGAAATGCCTGTTATGTACACTATTAGGGGCAACTAGGTGATAAAGTGGACAGAGTGCTGCCTGGGAGTCAGGAGGACCTGAGACCCTTAGTAGCTGGGTGACCCCGGGAAAGTCACGTCACTGTTTGCCTCAGTTTCCTCATCTGTAAAATATGCTGGAGAAGGAAATGGCAAATAACTTCAGTATTATTTGCCAAGAAAATCCCAAATGAGGTCATGGAGAGTTGGACATGACTGAAACAACTCAGCAATACTGTATGCCAGTCATTGGAAAAGACCTGACATTGGGCAAGGTTGAAGGCAAAAGGAGAAGGGCACAGAAGATAGTGCCTTGGAAACAACAAACATGAACACCAACATTATATGCCAGGCCCTGTGTTAGGTGCCAGGGATACAAATACTTGTAAAAGCAGACAATCCCTGCTTTCAAGGAGACAACAAACGAAAGGGCAAGAGAGTTAATCAACAAATACTTATTAAGTGCCTATTATGTACCAGGGAGTGATTGGGGTAAATTGCATTATGTTGCATAATATTGAATTAGCTTCTTCCTTCTTTAACTTCTGGCCACAAGGGATGAGAGACAGAATTTGAAATGAGCAGTACATGGGAGTAGGGGGAGGATGCTGCTCTCTCACCTGGAACTGAGACTTAGGGAGAAGGAGGTGATCAGCCTTAGATCAGGCATTATTTCACCTACCATCATTCTTAGCTCTCAGTCATCTCATGGGCACTCCACAAGTTGGACCATTCCATCCTGCCACAAGAATTTCAGTGCACAGGGGACTGCAGGGTAGGGGGAAGGGTGCCCAGTACCACATGTGTCCTTCCAGTAACCCAAACTGGCCCATGCTTTTGTAGGGTCAGACAAGGTGGATGATCTAACTCTTCTCCTTTGCCTTTGCTCTCCCAGAAGCCTCTGAAAACAGTTCCTGAAAATCAGTTCAAAGATGTCAGCAACCTGGTGAACTCTGAGTCGAACTCTGGTATAAGTGTCTTCTTGAGTCTCCCATTCTACAGAAGCATTTGTGACACAGATGTCCCAAGCTCCTGCATGATGGGGGGAAGGGAAAGGTAAGCTTTTGAACCAGGACCTCTAAGTCCTTTGTGCCTCTCCTAATTTAAAAAAAAAATATTTTCATGGTACTATAAAGGGAAGAAAGGAATTATCCTGGAGAAAGCCTGGTGTAAGGTAGAGACCAACGGATTAAATCAGGGGACACAAATTTTCTTCCTGAGTTTTCCATTAAATAGCTGTGTAATTGGGAAAGTCAGCTAACTTCTCTGTTCTTTGGTTTCTTCAGGGGCAAAAAGGGAAGACGAGTAGCTGTCTTCTGTGCCTCACAGGGGTGTTGATTGTTGTGAAGACTGACTGCACCTGAAAGTGATTTGGAAAGCAAAAAGTGCCTGTAGCTTTATATAGTAAGGTATTCTATAAAAACAGCAGGGCCTAAGCAAAAGTGGGATGTTGAGGATATTTGTCTCTGGTGTTGTGCCCTTCTTTTGTTACTGGTTCTGGGTGCCATGTATTAGAAACAACATGGATAAACTGAAAAGGGTCCTGGGGAATGGTTAAAGGCCCAAGATCAGGCTGTCTGAGGACTGGTTGAAAGAGCTGGGGATTTTAACCTGGAGGAGAAAAGACTTATTGGAGCTACGTGATAGCTGTCTTCAACCATTTGAAAGACTGTCCTGCTGAAGAGGGATTAGCCTTAATTCTGTTTCCTCTAGAAATAATGGGTGGACTTGCAAAGATGCTATCTATCTTCCTAACCTATTGTATGTCTCTGTCCTAGGCTTCCTGCATTCACTCTGAATCTCTCACTCCTGCCCTAGGACTGAGTTTATTGGTAAAAACTCTCTACAACTGGTGATGGTATCATATAATCCAGTCAAGATTGCTATTGTTGCTTATTCTTCACTTTTGTAGAAGGCCATGACATCAGAGCGATGATGCCATGACATGCAAGTGAATTGGATTGAAGTGATGGAGGGCTATGCAAAGTCACCAGCCTCACTTTCTCCTCTGGAGCCATATGGGTCCAGTGGCCAGATATAGATCAGGAGGGCTGGAGATGGCCCTGAATACAATGCGATACCTTGGCCCTTTTAAGCTAAGGTCTTTAACGGTTTCAGTTTGACTGAGGCAATGCCTCAGTGATTAAGGCTAGGTAAGAAAAGAAGTGGAGAATGGCCTTTTTTAACCTATAAAAAAAAAAAAACCAATCTGAGAGGGTTAGACCCTCAGGGTTTCTGGCCAAAACAGAAACAACTGCTATTTACGTTAGCTCTGAGCCAATCAGGGCCCAAACAATGACCAAGTGGGGCTTGGACTGGGATCTATAGTTGGTCAATCAATGAGAGTTGGAGTGATTTGGGTTTAAGTCTTGGTCCTTAAGAAAATCTAGCCTGTAAATCCCAAGATATCTTGTGAGGTTTCAGTGATCAAAATTTACATTCTTTTGTGCAGAGCAGCTGCAGGAAAGGGTCTGATACCCTATGTGGACACTGGGAAGGGAAAGAAGAAAGAGCGAGCTGTGTTGTCCAACCGGCCAGTTCTAGTACTCACAGAAATGGTTTGTTTATGATCCAGTCAAGGTTACTATTGCTTCTGGAAAGGATAAGTCAGTCAGTAATCAATTGCCCAATGGCTCCTTTAGCTATTCACTTCATTTTTCCCTGGCCTGTCTAGGTATACAGTCCTCTGGAGAGTATATGCTTTCTCTTCTCATTAGAATGTGAATTCTCAGGGATGGTTTTTGTATTTGTGTGCTAATTTTAGCAGAGTACTTGGTGCATAGAAGTACTTAATAAATGCTCATTCATTCTTTCATTCCTGCTTTGGTGAAAGGAAACACTTCCTATTAATCAGATAAACAGGATAAATTAGAGATGAACAATGGAGGAAAGGCACAAGCATTAAGTGGGATGGGGAAAAGGCTTTTATAGAAGGTGGGATTTTAGCTAGAACTCAAAGGAATCCAGAAAAGCTTGATGGAAGAAACTGCTGCAGGAATTAGTGGATTCTTCCTCCTTGGAGGCCTTCAGAGTAAGTCTAAATGACCACTTGCAAGGTACGTCATAGGATAGATTCTTGCTTATTGGAAGAGGTGGCCTCCTATTCACAAAGCTCTAGTGGCTTTCTAAAACCTCTAGGATCAAATAAATACATAGGGAAACCCAGCTGCATGAAGACTTTTGGGACACTGCATAAAACTTGGCTCTCTCCTTACCCTTCCAGTCTTCTTACACTCTCCACCTTCCCCCACCCTCCATCTTCTGGGATCCAGGGACACTGGCCGCCTTGCTTGTCACAGAAGACACTAACAACTCCTAACCCTAGGATATTTTTGGTGGCTATCCCTCATGCCTGGAATTTCTTCCCTCCTTATCTCTGCCTCTTGACTTCCTGGCTTCCTTCAAGTCCCAGATAAAATCCCACCTTCTTCTATAAGAAGCCTTTCCCCATTCCCCTTAATGCTAATGTCTTCCCTTTGTTGCATATCTCCAACTTATCCTGTTTATAGCTTGTTTATACATAGTTGTTTGCATTTTGTCTCCTCCATTAAGCTGTGAGCTTCCTGAGAGCAGGGGCTGTTTTTGCCTTTCTTTGTGTCCCAGGCATTTTAGCACAGTGTTAATGTCATATAGTAGGTTCTTAATAGGGCAGCTAAGTGGCACAGTAGAGTGCCAGGACTGCAGTCAAGAAAACTCATCTTCCTTAGTACAAAATCCAGTCTCAAACACCTACAAGCTGTGTGACCCTGGGGACATCACTTAACCCTGTTTGCCTCGGTTTCCTCATCAGTAAAATGAGTTGGAGAGGGAAATGGCAGACCATTCCAGTGTGTCTGCCAGGAAAACCCCAAATGGGGTTATTGAGGGTCAGATATGACTGAAAACTCAATAACAAAAGGTGTTTAGTACATACTTCCTCCAGACTGTCTGAAGTCTCTTCTAATTTGAGAATTTATGATTGTGGGAACTCCTCTTTCCCCACCCGGACCACTGAGTGTTCTCATGCTGCGGGCCCACTGAGGTTGTAGAAGCTCATCCTTGGAAGGTTTTACCTTTAGTCCTACATCATCTATCCCCCTACTCTTCCCCAGTAGCATAATCTTGTTCCTTAGTTCACCTAGGGAGTACCTGCATTTTCAAAAAGTAATTTATTAGCCCAAAGGTATGACTCTCTGATGGGAGCATTTTAGTTAAGACAATTTGGGGCAGGTGAGCCTCTTCAGTTCTGTATGAGTGACTCTTCTGCACAGAAATCACAAGAGTGACCTTTTAGAAAAGATCACCTTTGTCTTTTGCTTCCCTGCTTAAAGTACACCCTGCAACCTGTCCCTGCATATTATAGTCCCAGCAGAATCTAGGATCCCATCCCTTTGCTTGGCTCTGCAATGAGGCAAAATGTCTTCTAAGTGTGATCCTAGCTCAGTAGCTTCTATTTGAAAAAGTATGTAGCCAAGGAAGGAGAGCTGGGAGAGAGGAAACAAAAGGAAACCTCCACATACAACCTAAAACTGTTTTCTGCTAGAGAGCTAGGGATTTCTCATTTAACTTTATTTTGTCCAACACTAGAATGATCTACTGGGTCACTTTGGATTCAATTTCATGATTCTCAGATTTGGGTTCCCTTGAATCTTCTAGGATTGGTCGGCAGGGGGCACTGCAGGGCGAGTTTTCCCCCCTAGCCCAAGCAAAAAAAGACTTGGTCTGTGTATGACATAAATTAACTTTCAGGTGTTGTTTATTTTTAGCTATGCTATTTACTGGTGCAAGTGAGTAATTATAAGTTTAAAGTCAAAAGTTGTTCTTGGGATGTGAATAGCGGAGGAGAAAGAAAACTTCAGACTTAAGGAAGGCTGCCAGGTTTGAATTTAGAGACTCCAGGTGTGGTGTGGCTGGGTGGGGGGGAAAGGGGAACTCATTGGTAGAGGGGACCAGAGACTTGTGGGTGTGAATTTGTGTCCCTGCTGACAGTTGTCCCCAGGTTCCTTTAAAGAACCAAGTTTTTCCCCAAAATGAAGGCACTGAAACAGACAAAAAAACTGTACATGAGGATGCTTGGAAGCTCTTCAATATAAGAGAATTTGGTGCAAAATATCCCTGAAAGCAAAATCTTCCTCTTAGATCACAGCATACACACATCCTGCATTGCTTTTATAGGATGCTGGGAACTCGGGGGTTGTGGCTTCCAGACAAAAGTAAACTTGTTGCATAATAACCAAAGGAAGAAGGGATAAGCAAGCATTTTCTCCAAGGAAGGAAAAGAACTTGAAATGCCAGGAAGGAAATAGACTGAAAAGCAATCACAGGGCTGATTAAAAAAATGATTTAAATATATTAATGACTAAAAAGATCTTAATACAGACATTGCTTTTGTATTCTCCTTCCCCAGGAAAAAAATTCAGGAATAATCTGACCTCCTTTTAGCCTTATCCGAAAAGGTATTTTACTGGGAGTTACAAGACAGATACAATTTTAACCTTTTTTCACCCATACTAGGGTCTTATAGCCTGAATTCTGAGGTGCCATCTTATTGTCTGCTACTTGTTACTGGGGTAACAAGAATTTTTGGAGAGCTAGAAACAGTTACAGATTTGCAATCTATAAATATTTGTAGCTTTTTTATAGATGATGGAAATTGCCCAGAAAAGAAACAATCAAGAGTAGTCTCTGCTACAGAAGAATTAGTCACCGAGAATTTTTTAAATACCTACCATGTGTGAGGTACTATGTTACACACTGTGGATTCAGACAGAAACAAATTTCCACCCTCAAAGTATCTTGCCTTCTGTAGAGTTTGACAAGCACAACTATAAATAGGTACAGTTATGATCAAAATTAAAGTAAACTGAGGCACAAAATTTCGAGCACTATTGGATTTATTAAAAAAGTGTGAATTTACCAATAATTGGGATCTTGGTTTCTCCAAAAAAGCTAAGTAAGATCTTGAATGAGGGAGATAGCTCTCTTTTATAGTTTTTAGGGAAGGGCAGAACAAGGAACAAGACTTTGTAGGTAGGGAACAAGCTACGATTAATTAGAAGAACTTGACATCACAATTGGTGAAATCAACATGATTGCTTACAAAGCTGAGGCAGAGGGGACAACAAGAAATGTTCATTGTTTGAGTCTACCTGCAAGGTTGGATAGAGATAGTGAATCACACTTCTTTGGAAAGCAAATCAGACATCCTGGAAGGATAGCTTGATGGTACAAAGATACTAAACCAGACTGCTTGGTGTCCATCTGCATCCTTCAAGGATGTTAATTAATTATCAGGAGAACTGAACTTCTAAACTTAACTCATTACAGGCCAGCTAAATTTCTGAATTAAGTTCAGAGGCAAAGAATTATGACTGAGGCAGTTACAAGACAAAATCAATTAATTGTAAAGAGGATCAATTAAAAAAAGGCAGAATCAATTAGTACAAAAAGTAGTCATAGTAAACAGAAAGTACCCTGGGAAAGGTACCAACAGGTGAAAGGATCAAGAAAGACCTTGGAGGAGGTGACTCAGGGGTTGGGCTTTGAAAGAAGCTAGGTAATCTAAGAGATGGAGGTGGGGTATTGTAAGTTACTGGCCTTAGAGTACAGTTTGTGCAAAAGCATGAAAATGAGGGAGGGAACAAGAAAAGAGGGAGGGACCAGACAGAGTTTAGAAAAATGAATAAAAATAGGAGTGATGTTATAAATATTCAACATAAATTTTGCTAATTTAGAGCATTACTGAAGAAGCAGCAGAGTTTTGGAAAACTGATTGAACTTAAAGTGCTTAGATCTGAGTTTTAGCTGTGCCATTCATTTACTGTGAAGCTTTGGGCAAGTCGCTTACTCTCACTTAGCCTGTAATAGGATGACAATAAAACCTGTATGAAATAAAATCGCCTTTCAGGCTTTATCTGAGTGATGATTGTTCTGTGATGTAACTGTGTGCAACACAATATTGTACAATTTCTTCATATCCAATGAGTTCAGTTGTTTCAGTTGTGTCCAATTCTCCGTGACCTCATTTGGAGTTTTCTTGGCAAAGATACTTGTTTGCCATTTTCTTCTCCAGTCCATTTTACAGACAATGAATTGAGGCAAATAGGGTTAAGTGACTTGCCCAAGATCACATAGCTGGTAAGTAAGTCTGAGGCTGGATTTGAACTCGGAAAGATGAAATTTCCTGTCTGGAGGCCTTGCACTCTATCCACTGTTCATCTAGCTGCCCTATGAAATGAGTTACCAAATGTAAAGTACTTCTTGGCCCAGGGGGCTAATTTGGGTAGTACAAATGAAATAGGCATTTCCTCCTTCCTTGGAGAAAATACTTGCTTGTCCCTTCCTCCTTCCTCCCTCACTCAAAACAAAGTCAAGTGCAAGTCATGTCATCATTTCTCTGATGGCATGGTCTTCTTCAGCAATGAAGGACGAACACACAGATTGTGCAACCATGTAGGTGGAATGAGGAAATTATAAAATTGTAAAATTTATAAAATATTTATAAAATTTATAAATTTATAAAAATTTAAAAATTTAAAGATTTTAAGTTATGGGATAGAAGAAAAATGACTTAGTGGATAAAAATGCCTTTGGAGCTAGGAAGATCTGAGGGTAAATCTTGCCTAAGAGACGACAAATGGCTGTGTGATCTTGGGCAAGTCACTTAACCTTGAAGTGCTCCTATGAAAACTTCTGAGTGCAGAACAACGGATGATCTATTTTGGTGGAGGGAGCAGAGTGGCTTAGCAGATAAACCAAGTCAGATAGACTTGAGTTTGAATCCTGCCTCATACAGTCCCTAGCAGGATGACTCTGGATAAATCTTTTAACTTCTCTATGTATTAGTTTCTTCACCTGTAAATGGGGAAAATAATAGTGCCTACCTCACAGGGTTGATTCCAGGCTCAAATGAGTTAACTTGTAAAAAATACTTTGCAAACCTTAAATTGCTACATAAATACTAGCTGTTATTATTATTATTAATCATTAATAGTTCCCTCACTGGGAGTTCCCCATATCAACAAAATCATAGGCCCAACTGCCTCCCACCTCCTAAACTCACCATAAAAAGTTATAGAAGAAAATTTGGTGATCAGGAGGACCTGGGTTCACATCCTGTCCCCAAGACTAGCTGTGTGATTATGGTCAAGTTACTGAACATCAGTTCCCTTACCTATAAAATGAAGAGATTGGATTAAATGGCTTCTAAGGTCTCTTCCACCCTATATAGTCCTTTATGTTTCTGAGTTTCTAATCCTATGTCACTATGATCATAGCATGATCTTGCTGTTCTGGCTAACCACTGTGAAGTTAAGCCAACCAGAGGCAACAAGAGCTAGGGTTTTTTCCTCCATTCTTTACCCCTTCCCAGGAGCTTTAGGAGAATGCATAGTATTCCTAGTGGCATTCCTGCCCTGAATTTAGAAAAACACTCTTCTTGAGGAGGACTGGAAACTAGCAGAGACTCTTGATAGTTTGGAATGATTTGAATAGTCCTGTGCAGTTTTTTAAAGAGAAAAAACTGAAGAGTCATTGGGGTCCTTGGAGTGAGGAGTGTCTCCTTGGATGGAAGGCACCTTCAAGGTGTCAGAGGCAAAGAAGGATATCAAGATTTTGAGTCACTATATATAGACATTCCTGAAGCTACTATAACTTTGCTTATCTGTCAGACTGGTTCCTTTTACAAAAATTATCACTTACTGTAGGGGTAGCAGAATATCAGTTGACTGACCAAGATGAAATATGACTTAACCTCTAGCATGTAATGGAGAATAGTGCCATTATTTTTGTGACCAGCAGGTGGCACTGTCTGGCAAGGTTTGAAGATCTAAGGTGAAGGTCATCTCCCTCATCTTAGAAATTTGGGCAAGTTCACTTTTTCCCTTAGCTCCTTGTTGGGAGGAGTTGAGAAGATGGAGAGATATGATTTTCCTTAAGTAAGTGTCAAAACTATTCCCATCACTAGGGGCAAAGGACACAGTAACCTTAAAAGAAAAGAAAAAACAAAGAATGCAAACTCTGCCTGTGGCTACCCTCTACTGAGGAAGTTTCTTGCCTTTGCCAAGCTTTCTATATGTTCTAAATCTATTTATTCTGGAAAGGCTAGGGTAAATGATCTTAAATTACATGGCCAATCTACTTTGCTATTTAGTAGCTTGTATTACTAATGTAACCCCAACCACAAGATTCTCATGATAATAGCTCAGAGCCCCCAAGCTGTGATAAAATCCTAGCTAATTTAAAAATCCATTCAAACCTCTGTTCACTTTAGTTTTGTGTACTACAAACCATTCCAGATCTCCTCCATTGTAGTCCCCCTGTATTCAACTAATTATAGACATGAATCTAATAACAGTTATGACTAGTCATAGTCCTAGATGGAAAAACATTAAAAATTAGGGAACAACTTAAAGAAATAGAAACTTGGAAGTAAAATCTTTGCCATATGAATGTGGGGTTGAAGGAGAGACAGAAATTAAAAGGGCTTTATCAGCTTTTTGCAGAAGTCAGAGGGACAACAACTCAGGAAATTTCATTCCTTGTCAGTGATACTTGTCCATTTTTCCCCCTAAGAAACGGAGGCTATTTTTTGCTAGATGCAGGGCTACAATACTTAGACTCTTGTTTCTGAACTATTCTGTCTCTCTTTCTCAGAATATCAACATTCTACCAGTGTCACTGTATAACACTGAGATATGGCACAAAACTGCTTTAGATGAACTAAACATTAATATCATACAGAGGACAATAGAGAGTTGCGTGATGGATGTGAGCAGGCTGCAAAATGTGACCAATGAAGAACATTGAAGAACAATAGGACTAATAGATATCAATGAATTGTGTGATAGAGAAAATGGGCATCTCTCATATGGCAAAAAAAATGAGAGATGACAGATAGAGTACTCTATTGATGTCCTGACAATCAGGAGAAAGTGAGGAAGGCCTCCAGGACATTGGATAGACCTTCTGTCACACACTTTTGAGAGAATATAGCGAAGAGTTGTACGGGATGTTGGGCATAAATGGTTTTGATCTCAAATTGATGAGATTACAGATCCATTTGAGTTTTGAGATGGGTCAAATGATAACTGTGCAGCTCAGTGAGGGACAACTATGCCTGGAGCCATCTTCTGGGAGTAATATGGAAATAGAGCATGAAGCAATATGCTCAAGTACAGTGGTTCTCAGGTTTTTTTTTTTGTTGTTCTGAGTACCCCTTTCAACAATAAGAAAATGTGAACCCTAGGGGAATTGAATATACTACTCATTATACTCTTTTATATTTATTAAGTGCTTGCAATAACCACAACTTTTGCTTCCAAAAACTCCAAATTAAATTTTGCATCATATAACTATAATTATAAAATGTAAAATTTATTCTACCTATAATCATGAAACTGAAAAATATAAGCCTATAAAACTCTAATTATAAAATAAATATGAAAACTTTATATGAGATTCTGTAAGAATTAAAAAAACAATCCAGCAAGACTTCATATCCTTACTATTGTTCACAAACTTTCACATTAAATTACCTTATTTTATAGGATTTATTGGATACAAATAACATTTTTAATGATATAACTTACAACTTGGAAGTTGTTTAACATAATGTAATAATCACATGTAAACTTAATGTTGGAATATTATATTTGAACAAAAGTTTGCATTATTTGGGGTAATACCAGATGACATAGTCTTAAGTCTGGTTCCCTAAAGAGTTTATAGTGCACATGGTTCTCAAAGAGCCTGTATGCACTTTAAGAACACAAACACTGGCAATGTCTTGATTGTGTAATTACAAATGATATGTATATGGTTACAAGGCAACAGGAATTACTTTGGTGCAGTAAACAACACAAATGAGGATATGTTCATGTGCCTGACTACAAGTTGTGAATACATTTGCCCTTGAATGTCAAATCCTTGTGGCAATTTGGAAACAATTTGATGATGGGTTGAGAAATTACAGGAATCTGTTGTGCATAGTTGGAAGTAGTCAGATTTTGATGTCATCTCTATGGTCATGTGCTCATGATCATGATGATTTGTAGTTACTGTAGGTGTTTATGTTATTGCTGCAGAAACAAATTTACTGCCTCAAACATGCAGATGTTTCTTATCACAGAAGAAAAATACATTTGTAATATAATTAGGCAATTATTTAGTGCTTAAGGTACCATTAAATAATTTTTAGCATGAATCTTTTGGAACACTGTTGTAAGCCCCTTTGCTCTAGAACCACTAATAGGGGAAAGAACACAAGCATTAGAGATTCAAAGAATTAGATTCAAATGCCAACTCTGCCACTTAGTGGTGTGACCTTGGAGCAAGTGTCTTTCCCTGTTTGGCCTTCAATTTCCTCATCTACAAAATGTAGGAATTGAATTACATACTCTCTAAGGTCTCTTCCCACTTTAACATTTTGTGAGTCTGAGTCTATAAGCCAGAACAAGAGAGAGAGAGAGCACAAGGCTTGATGTCACCTGCTGGGAACATAATGGATCTGTAGAAGGAGCCAAGACAGAGTATAAAAGCTTGGTAACGCCTGCTGGGAGCTACTGGGGACTACAGAGTGAACTTTACCACTGAAACCACTCCATTAGCAGAGGGCATGAGGCAGGCTATAGAAATCATCAGAGAAACAGCATGGAAACTCATCTGCATTCAGCTACAGTGAGAGGGATCTCTGAGTGACTAGAAATTTACACATATCTTTGGGAGGCACTTGCTCATTGGAGAATTTCTTTGTATTTTTCTAAGGGTTCTATTTTCTTTTTCTTGGTCTTTCAACAAAACTTTCTTTAATGTTGTAAACAGTATGCTTTCAAGGGAACTTGGTTTTAGTACACTGTGTTTTTCAGGTAGTGTGATTTCTCCATTATTTTTGGTGGGGGGAAGTAAGGAGCATAAGCCAGAGAAATGAAGAATCCCCCAAAGTATAAGTAGGCACTTTAGGTCATGAGAGTTTCTAACATGAAGGCTATACTTACAGTAACATCTTTTAGTCTTCTCTGATTCTGCTGTGGTTGCATATGATGTTTCTAGGGTCTGATAGAAGGAGGCATCATTAACATTTTACAATAAACCTGATTCTTCAACTGACAGACTAGAGACGGGGGTGTTATAACCCGCTTTGGGAAGTCCTCTGTAGGTTTGCAGGGGGTATGGGTATTTAGTTACAAGAGGAATAGACAGAGGTCTTTCCTTTCTATATGACAAAGCACTACGTCCCATACTTGTCCCCTGTGGAGCTGTAACAGGAGAATCAGACTGAATGCATTGGGTTTCATGCAATAGGTATTCTGATTTGTGAGACCCATCCAAAAGCTTCTAGTCTCCTCCTCCTCCCCTACAGTGATTTAACAGCTAATTCTCTCATAAATCCAACTTCAGAAAAATTCCCAGCATTCCCAAACTAAGCACTTAGCAGCCTTTTTAAACTTATGAAATACCAATATAGTTTATAACCATAAAATTAGGGTTATGTGGGCTTATAACTTTTTACTTTAGATTGGAGCCTCTGTGAATCTCTTGGAAAACTCTAAGGCTTTCTGGTCTCAGGGTTTACATGTGAGCTCTAATATAAGGCAAAAAGGGGGCAAAGAGGAGGGGGCCCTTGGGGACTGATTGTGAAGGGGGTGGGAAGAGAGCCATAGACTTTATTTAGAGCTTCCTGAGTGTACAAAGGTATCAGAAACAAAGCTTGAAATTTCTTGGTTTTTAAAAGGGAGGCTGTCAAACTGCCTGGAAGGAATTTCTTCTGTTCCAGTTAAAGGTTGCTCAGTAGCTCAGTGCAGTCACTGAGGTACTTGAAGAAAATGAAAATGAATCAGGGGTCCAAAGTGTGCCCTATGGTCCACATACTCTAATTTTTTGAACATTTAATATGGTGTGGGTTGATGGGCTATACTTGTGACTGGGGATATTTAGAGCCCTTGAAAGTTGATACTTCTTTGGAGTTCCATTTTCAGGCCAAAGGTAGAGAAATTCTGTGGGACTTCAAAGTATAAGGCAGAGAACTTGTCATCTGCCCTGAGTTGCCTTTAGTTGGAAGCTATTCTGTTCAAGAAGTGCCTCACTGTGGTTCAGGGGATATTCTAATTCTTTTGACTCAGATGTGCTGGAATAGACCAAAAAATAGGAAAAGAAAGAACAAAGATAATTCAGTGTGAAATATTAGTCTAGGAATAAAGTTCCCCTGTCTGGAGCATGGTACTGAGGCCAATGGGTCATGCCTGGGATTTCTTCCAGGCCAGTAAACTTTGGCATCCCAACCTTAGCTAGCCTTGTAAATGCATGATGTTGGTCACAAGTGGGGATAAGCTCAATGTGGATCTGTCATCACTACTGGAAAAAACAAATCAAAGCTGCTAATGATGCTGGGTTGAGATGATCATCTTTGTATGTGAAACAAAAGCCATGTCTTTATGAGTAGGAGCCAATTGGAAGGGACTGATACAATGAACTCATGCAAATAGATGGACCTTATTTATAGAGTCATTCAGAACCAGTAAGACAATCCTGCACAGATAAAAATCACTAAATGTTTTAGTCCTTATTCAATTGTAGTCTTATAGACTAGGGCAGAGTGGTGGCAGGATATCCAATTTTGATAGACAAAGTATTATTTTGAAAAAAATGGGCAGCAGTTACTTTTATATCTTAAGAGGATCTAAAGCTTATTAAATGAATTTTAAAATAAAGTTTGATGAAGTAATTAGCTCCACAAGAACAGGAACTGTTTCTTTTAATATGGACCCAACTTCTTAGCATCTAAAAAATCCTTACTTGGATTTGGTCTATTGTGAGTTTTTTGGGTGCCTCTACAGCTATTTCTTCCTCTTCTCTTGGAAGACTACAGGCAAATACATTTTTACTGGTGCTAGTTATGAGCACTCCATCCTTAGTCAAGAGCTTGTCATTCTTATATTTTAATTTGTGGTCCAGAAATCCAAAGTCTATTGTCAAACACCATTTTCTTAACTGTTGTTGTTTTGTTTTTACATGTCAAATCTGGCTTACTCTTCTGAAGCTCTTATATTCAGTCAGTGACTGTAGTAGAAATACCAGCTATGTTTCTGACATTTTCTTTCCCTAAACTGCATAACCCTTAGAGATGCTTTATAGATTCCTCTTTGGTGGTATCATTTTTGCCTGTGTAAATCATCAGAAGGACATAGAGGTCATTAGATTTGACAAGTTTTGGGAAGTTCTATGTTGTGTTCTGGATACAAGCCCTAGGAAGACAGTAAATCTTTCTATCATAATTATCAAGGTTATTTTTGAATAAGTTGATGAGTTTTGGTTTTCCATAAATTATAATTGATTTTTTCCTAGTAACATTATGATGAATAATTTCAGCACATAAGGTTGAATTGTGGTCCATATTACATTCCATGTAATATACATCCATGTTACAATTAACGTGTTAATGATCAAGCTATCTCCCCACCCAGGAGATAGGGATGTAGCACCTTCTCCTGGCTCACTTTCCCAACCTATTCTGGACTAGTAGATTAGGTTTCCCAAAGGGCAATGACTACTGCTGTCCTAGAGGTTATAGGGGTAACACTGAGAGATTAAGGTTTCTAACATTGTCACCGGTAAGTCCCAATTTGGTATGCTTTCCATTACCAATCCATCAATTAAGCTCCATTAGTTTTTACAAAAAATATTTACTGAGAAAGGAGAATAAGAATAGTGGCTACAAAACCATCTCTCCAAATCAGGATGCATTGTCTGCTCACACGCACCTGAAGTCCCCAGGAAGAGAAGACTCGCAGACTCAAAGAAAAGAGATCACCAAGAACACGGGGGTCTGAGAAAGTTCTTTAAGGCTCTTGCTTTATTTTTCGCATGCTCTCCACCAAGTTTGATTCTGGCTTTTTCAGTTGGCTTGGTTCTTTACAGGGTACACTGTCTTAGAAGACTGGGTAATACACTCATGGGTTGGGTCAAGCAGATGGCTTGGTTGCTGTGCTGACTATTGGTCTTAACTGTTACTGCTACTAGTTTTGGTTGCCAGTAAAAATGAGGGCTTAGATGCATCTCCTGGTCTTACTCACTGCCTGGGCACTCCTTTCTCTGAATCCTTGTTTATTGAAAATCAAGAAGGAATAAACACAGAAGACATTGAAGTGCCATGCATTTTTGAATGAATGGAAATCATTGCTCCTTCTCCTCACCCGGCAACTCAAAGCAACTCAAAAATTGACTTTGAACCTCAATGGCCACCAGGAAAGAAAAGTGCAAAAAGGCCAAGGCTTAGTGATCCTTTTGTATGTACACAGTTCTTTCTCCATGCCTCCTGAATCCTCAGTCCTTCCAGCTCCAATATCAATTAGAAGGCTTTTTGTCACCACATAATATGAATCCCTGAATCATCTTGCCTGAAACTAGCTTCCAAAGTTCCTGTAACAGCAAGGACCCCAGCATACACAGGAGTGCCTCCTGTACAGGTTCTTAGATCTACTTTTCTAAAAGGAAAACATCCTTTGAAGGGGTCAGCAATCTACTTTAATCAAGCACATATATCATGCACTTAGTTCAGGGTAAAAAGCACCCTGAACTTCCGAGAAAATACAAACAGAAATTACGAACAGAAAGACCAACAGACAGGGCTTCCAGCTGTCTGACCATACACAATATAAACATCATTATCAGAGAGAGAAGCACCATCCTCTGGGTTTTCAAAGCCAGAGGCTTCTTAGTGGCTACCCAGAGTCTCATCTGGCACAACAGCAGGCAGAAAATGTCCATGATTGCTTCGAGGACTGGACCTTTTTTGTCTCCTTCCCTTCTCCCAACTCCCATTGTGGGGTTGGGGGGGAGAACTACATTAGAAATTCAGTGACCAAGCTGGGTTTGGGACTCAGGACTTCTCAATCTCTATTTGATGGGGGTACATAGTACATGTATTGTGGAAACATGGTCTCATTGTAAGTTTATGATAATACTTGTAGGAAGGTAGCATGATTATTTTTTTTTCTGGCCAAAATATAGTACTTAAACCAGATAAGTTTACTCTTTAAAGATACTGAATAAGATCTGGAATTTAAGCCAAGAGAATGAAAAGAAATGACCTTGTCTCCTTTGATTAGATTTTGTACTGGCTCAAATTAATTCACCTGGCAAGCTGGAGAAGAGTTTGGGGACTTCTAAACTTAAGTCAGATAATTATCTGAGTCAAAGGAATGGACTTTAGCCTTAGACATAGGAAGTCAAAAAACATACTTAATTTTATTCAGACTTCTTAGTTATGTGCTGGCTTATCACTGGCTAACACTAAACATTTGTCAGCCTGCCTTTATCCAGAGGAGGCTTTCTAGTCACTGCATTAGAGCTGAGATGGCTAATTGAGGGTCCTGAATAGATAAAAGCTGGTAGTAGAGAGTAATACTCAGCAGTAACTATCACAGCAGCACAGTGATATATCTAGTAGTGAACAGCAGAGAGTAGAATGATGATATGGAGGATGCTAGTCACACTGTAGCTTCAGTGGTATGGCCATGTCTGTGCTCTGTTCTCATGCCCTCTATGTATATGTCCTCTGCTTGTGTGCCAATCAATTAGCCAGTCAACAAACATTTATTAATTTCTCAACCTTCGCAATTTTCTCAGCCACCAACATTCACCTGTAGACTTAGCCTTTTTCACTTGGATACAGATTCTGGGACATCTCTGACTTCCTGACCATGTCCTAGGAACGAAATTTTCATTAGAAAAATCTCATCAGTAAATCAGCTTTGGAAATTACACCTTATCATTACCCTCTGCCTCTCTGATTGGAGAGTGGAGCTATGAGTTCTTTCAAAGTCTTCCTTTAGGGAGGGGACTCAGGACACACATCTCATTTCCCACCTGGCTTTACTACTCTGTGACTTCTCCACCATGCCCTCCGTGCTGCATACCTTCTCCCCCTCCTTTTCAGTTTTCTCTTGTGTGTCATTTTCTCCACTAGACCACAAGCTCCTTGTGGACAACTCTTTCTTTTTCTCTTCTCCATATTTATATCTCCAAAGCTTAGTGCAGTGCCTGACACAGAGTAGGTATGCTTACAGACTACTTGCTGTGTGTCTGGGTATGCGAAGGCAAACGTGAAACAATCCTTGCTCCTAAAGAGCTTACATTCTAACAGAGACAACATGAGCACTCATGATCAGGTGTAGAATGCAAAATGAATACAAGGCAGTTTTGGGAGGGGGAGCCCTATAAGAAAATGGTGCTTGAGAAGACTGTTGAAGGAAACCAGGGATTCCAGGATGTGGAGGAGAGGAAGCATTGGATTCTTGGTATGGGGTTAGCTATTGCAAAAGCATGGAGACTGGAGACACAGGACTTCTCAGTTCCAATGTGGCTGAAATACAGAGTGTAAGGAGAGGACTGTGTAAGATAACTGGAGAGGAAGGGAAGGATTCAGGTTGTAAAGGACTTTATATGCCAAAGGGAGGGAGCACTTTATATATTAACCTTGAGGCAATAAGGAGCCTGTGGAGTTTGTTGAATAGTGGACTAACGTGATCAAACTTATGCTTTAGGAAATCACTTTGGCTGTTGTAGGGGAGAGGTTTAAGGCAGGGAAACCAAATGGGAAGTTGCCTCAGTAGTCTAGGAAAGAAGTGATAAAGACCTAAGCTTGGGAGTAGTAATGACCATGAAAGTACAGAGGAGGAAAAATGTGCTAGAGATATTGTCAAGATAAAAATGGCAGGATTTGGCAGCTAATTACATATATGGAACGAGTCTGTGCTTCTGAATGCATGTTCCCTGGTCACATGTTCCCTACGTGTGTGTTCTCTGAGTGTGTGCCTCTCCCACAGTAACCTGTGAGAGGGTGGATCTCATCTGTGCTCTCTTGTTACTTCACTCAATATGTTGTTTGATTAAATTTGTGTGTGTGAACTAACATGTCCTCTGCTTGATGAGTAAAGACAAAGACATCAGTGGGACTTTATGAGCTATAATTCTGAAGAAGTTCTGACCCATGTGATACCTTGATGTGATTAGCATTTCTGGGAAGCCTACTTGAAAGAGGGTTGGACCAATATTTACTTAAGAATTCCAATTTAATTTTTATTTTCTCCTTATTTTTTGAACCATTATACTACTTGACATTTGTCTCTAGTAAATTTCATCTTAATACATACAGCCCATGCATCGATTCCATGGAATTCTCTTTGGACTTGACTCTGATATTCACTATGTTAGCCATCCCTCCATATTTCATGTTATTAGCAAATTTGATAATAGAAACACAAAAGGGATGTCAATTAAGGGAACCATCAGAATGAAGTGAGATTAGTCAGGGAATTAGTTTTATATATCCACAAAATATTTGAAGAACCAGTGAAATGTCCCTAGAAATTGGGTGCACCTCCTATGGAAGATTTATAGAAAGATAATTACAAAAACTACTCAAGATGCGAGGATAAGGAGGGGTTGCTATTTGTATAGATAGAAGGAATGCCAGTGGCAATGAGATTGTGATCCACTGACATCTGATGTACTTTTCCTTTTTTTTTTTGAATAGCAAAAAATAGGAAGCACTGATCTACAAATTCCTATTATTTTGTAGGACTTCTTTTATTCAATGGAAAGCTTAAGTAGATAAAGTTATTTCAAAAAGTATAGGGGGCAGCTATGTGGCAGCCAGGTGGTACAGTGGAGCACCAGCCTTGGAATCAAGAGGACATGAGTTCAAATTTGACCTTAGACACTTATTAATTGTGTGACCCAGGACAAATCACGTAACCCTAATTTCCTCCAAAAACAAACAAAAAGCATAGGGGATGACCATCTTATTTTTAGGGATATCTATCTTCTTTTCTCTCTGCATTTCCACTTCCAGTGCTCCCTTTCTGGTTTTTGTGCAGTTCTTTTACTTCACAAGTCAGCCCAATAGTGACCTGGGAGCAGGTGAATGGTGGGTGGCTGATGTAATTCCTGATGCCGCTGTCAGATGCCGACTTCAGGGCTGGCTCACTGGAAAAGTGACCAACTTGGTCTGTCAAGTTCTGGCTCTCTATTGCAAGTAGTTGGCAAAGCTGTTTGTCCTTTTTTCTTTTTATTGCTTGTTCCACAGTCTGCAGAGGATACACAGCTGGTTGGCAATTTTGCCCCTAATTCCATAGCTCTCACTAAGTTAGATCTGGCTGAGGCGCCTGATAAGCAGGGACAATGACAGGTAATGTCAAGACAGCTCATTCCCCCATACATCTCTATGGGGCAGATCTTTGTGGAGTCTGAAGATAGAGATGAATTTCTAGCATTCCCTAAAAACTGATTACATTTCATGCCAGCCTTTACCTTCACAGGTAAAGGAATCAGTGCTTGCAACCCTTTCGGTGGAGGTATTTTCTTCCTTTTGGAGGAGAGAGAAAAATAAGTACAATGAATAACCCCTCACCCTTCTGGTGAATGCCTATTTCCAGTTTTATTCTGTCCTGGTATTACCCTCTGTACATGGAAATCACCCAGTGTGAAGTAAACCACAGCACTTTCCAAAACTGTTTTTCTGTTTTTGCAACTGCAGATGTCCGGGAAACAGTAAACTGTTGTTTTGAAGGCTTTTTTAATATTTATTTTTTATTGAGCTTTGGATTCCAAGCGATTGAAAATGGTTCCTGTTTATGCTTCTTATTGGTGATAGTTTAACTAGCTGAATTTTGTTTTCTCTGGATTATGGTTTTTTATGGTTTTCCTCTCACAGTTTATTAGTCCCCTGAGGTCACTGGTAGCAGAGAAAAAAATGCCCAGAGAAAACGAAATTTGTTTTATATCCACCTTTTCTGTGCCACATAGAGAGGTGTCAGTTTCTATTGCAGGGTTAGTATGTGATTTCTTTCCTGGGGGTTCATGGATTCAAACACACAAGGAAAATCTGGGTAACATTAATGCTTTCTTTTGGCAGGCTCTATGGACACAAAAGGCAGGATAGAGTAGTGGAAAGAACCTTGACTTAAAATCAGAAGTGCAAGGAAGACCTGGCTTCCATTGACTCTTCCAAGTCATGGGACTCTGGCGAAGTCACTCAGCTTTACTGGGACTCCATTTCCTCATCTGTAAAATGAGGCTAAGAATATTTGTGTCACTTACCTCAAAGGGTTGTTGTGAAGCAAGTGTTTTCTAAAGTGCTGTAAAGGTGTGACCACTTTTATGCTTGATCAGAAACCCGCAAGTTAGGAGATTCGGGTTCTACCCTTCACTTCACCACTAACTTGCTTTGTGACTTTAGACAAGCCATGTCTCTTCAATGGGTTTCATTTTACATTTGATGCATGCCATGATCCTGAGAAAAATCATAGAAACATAGCTTTAGAGTTGGATGTCACCTTTAGCATCTAGTCCAACTCCCTCATTTTACAAAAGAGGAAACAGAAGTCCAGAGAATTTAAGTGACTTGCCCAGGGTCACCCAGCTAGTAAATGTAAGAGCCAAGGTTTTCCTTACTTGTAAAATGAAGGAGTTGGTGATCTCTAAGGTCCTTTCCAGATCTAATATAATATGACTTTGGAAAATGAATAATTAAGTAAAAACCTCTACCTTATTTCTGAAATTTTTGAAAGATGGGATAATTATCTCAAATTCTCCCACTAATTTCTGTCCTCAGGTATTTATTCTTGAATTCTTTGGGTGATTATGACTGGTACTCAAGAAAAGGTAAACAGTTTATACAAATATCATAGGGCAGTAGGATCTGAGCTTCCCTTTTTGTCAGTCTTACAGATAAATCCCCCAAACTTATTAACCTATGGAATTTATGCCAGAAATTCAATTTAATTCAATTTATATTTATTAAGTGACTACTACATGTACTAAGCATGGAGGATGCAAGGAGGATCTTATATTCTGTATTAGCTCCCCACATTTACCAATTCAACAGCTATTCCACCAATGTCTGCTCTTTGCACAGCACTGTACTAGGTCCTGGATCAAAAAGGAAACTTGTGCATGTTGCATTCCACAGCTTTCAAATCCTAGGAGAATGTAAACTTCTTGAGGTAAGGGTTTTCTCTTTGTATTCCCCAGAGCCTAGCACACAGGCATATAGTAAGTGCTCATTGGATTGAAGGAAGTAAAAGATATGGAGTAAAGGAGAAGGATTTAATTCTCTCTCCAGTTGATCTAACCAGAGCTAGCAAGGGTCAGATGAGCAAGATAATGAAGTGTTACTATGTTAATAAAGTGCAAAGATGTGTTCAACACCTTGTCATCCCTTTGCAAAGTATGAGTTTCTCCTTGATGGAATTAGAGGAGCAGTGGCGTTGGATTAATACTGACCAAACCCTTGGGGGTCTTTTTAAAAAGCTGAGCTCATCAGTTCTGGAGGATTCAAGGAAGGAAGCAGCTTTTAGAAATGTTACCTCTGGGCAGCAAAGAGAGGCAGCTATGGATTCAAGGGAGAATTAGCCTGGGCAGAGAGGAGCTAATGAGGTGAAGGGAACACATCGTGGGAGCCCGGCTGAATGATCTGTCCAACAGAGACATTGAGCCTGGAAGTGTGAGGAATCCATAAGGAGGGTAAGGATATTGGGGACCTGATGTACCAGAGGAGTGAGCTGCTTTGTTTAAATGTGAGATTCATTACTGTCACTAAGTTTATGCCGATCTTTTCAATGGGCATTGTGAAGGGTGGGTATATGAAGACACAACTTTCTTGGGATAGGATTGGAGCAATTTTGGATAGAAAATGAACTATGGCATAAATCTACCTCACATCACTTTTTGCTTAATGTAGAATGACCTCTTGCTTATATGTGAACAATATGGTATTTAAAGAGGCAGAGAAGTAACTGTCTACTGAAAACTAGAGAAACATAAATGTAAAGAAACACAATTTCAAGGACACCAAATGTGATGTTGGACCATATTAAAGACTACAGAGAATTATGGCACCCAAGCTTATTTGTATATATAATGTGTAATATAACATATACACTATAATATAATATATTTGTATATTTGTATAAAACTTGTGATTAAAGAGGCCAAAACTAAAAGAAAACTAAAAAGAATTTAAAAAACTAAAAGAAAAAAGATGTTATATAAATAATATGGACATTGAGGTATGATTTGAAAAACTATTGATTTCAAATGAGGAATTTGAGGAGTTGTGGTTTTTTAAAATGAAAAGTAGACTGAAGAGGCAATTATTGAAGTCACTGAAGGTATAGGAATGTTAAAGAGGAATCTGGAGAGTCGAACTGTAGAAAGGAAGTGGTCGGAAATTTGCTTTATTGGAACTGCGGTAGCTAGAAGCAGTCAATTGACAGAAGACTTCAGATTTAGCGATTTGTGGGAGAGAGGATTGATTTCATTGGCCAAGATCTTTAGTAATAACTGTTGACCTCTATAGAATGACCTAGAGTCAGAGAGAGGAACAACTTCTCACAAGTGCTCTCTAAGCTTAAAGGAAACAGATATCCATATTTAGAGAGAACATTTTCCAAATACCCCTTTCAACGTGATTATACATTGAAAGAACTTGTCAGTGCTCCTTTTGAGTACAGTAGAAAATATTTCACCAGCTGAAGAGTGGTAAGGACCAGTAGGCCATTTCGTATGGTCAAGATGTTCCTGGATGGAACAATGAAATCAAAGCTTGACCTCTGTTGGTGTGAGTTACCCTAAGTGCTTCTCTGCTCGAATCCTATGTGTGCCTATTGTTCACCATAGATACTGAGTACATTTTGTGAGAAAATGGTGTGATTTAGGTTTACATTTGGATTGCAGCATAATTTATTATTTGGGCATTTACTTTCATCAGTGAATATCTATGATATTATTGCTTTTGCTTTATTGTGAAATTAGTTTTTATATTTTAATGTCTTTGTGAGTAGCAGGCTATGTATATGTCATGCAAAGTAGGACAACAACTAGGACCCTGAGAGAATTTGAATGTAACTGTGTTGTGATGGTCCATCTTTGGAAAAGTAGCTCTGTCAGTGTGAGGGCAGAGATTGGAGTGAGCAGACTCATTGGGTGAGTAGGTGTCAACACTCCCTGAGCAAGTATGATCTAATCTGTAACATTGGTGAGTAGCTATTCCATGTCACCCACTTTCCTATACTACTATTGTTCTGTTGTTGGAATGGTGACCACCATACACTGGCCATGCCATATTTGTGTTACACTAGGCTGAATTTAGATTTGAGTTGATGGTTAATAGGGAGACACTAGTGGTTCTTGAGCAGGGGAGGAACATGAGTAATGATTGAGGGGGATGATTACGGCATTCACAAAGCAGTGTCATAATAATGAAATAGCTGATGGCAATGGTCATCCAAAATAAGTTTCTTAGAATTTGGTGTTGGCAACTATCTCCTTGCTGGCTTCTCTGCCTCTAGTCTCTTTTTTAAAATTGGTCCTCTCGCAAGAAGTATAGATCACTTTGTTTAAATATTATTTTAATCAAATTAGTCATCCATCAAAACAGTTCAATGAGGTTCAAGATAAAGATATTTTCCAACTTAAGTTGCAAGGCTTTCTATGAAATAACTATGAATACCTGAAATTATAACTGTTTATAGCAATGCTTATGATTTGTAATTGTTATAGTTGGTATGTTTGCACAATTTTATAGTGCTGGATTTGGAGTGAGGAGACCTGGGTTAAAAACTTGCCTTGGACTCTTACTAGCTGTAATATCATACACAAGTCTGATTCCCACAGCCTGTGGGAATGGAGATCATAATATTTTCACTGCTTACCTTATGGGGTTGTTGTGAGTAGAGTGCTTTTTAAAGTTACATTCTGACTTTCCTGTAGTCTGATTTCCTTAAGGCCTAGCCTAATTTCTTCCAGACTATAGAATTTCAGGCTCTCTCTTTTTTTAAGTTTAAAAATTTATTTTATTTTTAATTTATGGGATAGAACAAGCATTTCCATAACACAATAAAAAAAGATGATTGCACACGAAACTGCAAATCTATTGTGTACAATTTTCTATTCCTTTTAAATATAGAATAAATCTATCATGTAAATTTCTTTTTTTCTTCCTTCTCTAGCATCCCCCACCCCAACCTAGAGATGGCTGCCATTAGACACAAATATGTGTAAAATATATGGAAAACCATTCTATACATAATTCTATCAGTTCTTTCTCTGGATGCAGATAGCGTCTTCCTTCAAATGTCTGTTGTAGTTAAGTTGGTATTTAAAGTAATCAAAATCACATAGTCACTTAAAGTGGTCTTAAAATAGTATTGATGTTACTACATACAGTGTTCTCTTGGCTCTGCTTATTTTGCTCTTCATTATTTCATGCAAGTCTATCCATGGTTTTCTAAGATCACTCTCTTTTGCATCCTTGGTAGGTGAGGAGACAGAAAAACATTCAAATGGATTTGTGGTCTCATTCATGTGAGTATTGTAGATTGTAAGCCATCTAGACCTACCTATTCTGTATGACTGTTGTTCAGGTTTGCTGGGGGCAGGGGGTCCCACCCAATGTATTGGGAGTCTTCCTTGACTTTTTTTGACCTCTTTCCGAAGATATGAGTGCAGCACACAGGTTGCCCATCAGTTGTCTATCATTCTTACAATGTGTCCAGCCCATTTTCTCATTTGTCTCATTATGTCTTTCATTCTTGCACTCTTTTGTAATTTTTTGTAATGTCTTACACAGTTCTCTCATATTCTCTCTAGTGCCCTCTGGGTGATACGATTCTGGGTTTGTAATAATTTCCATGACTCATGGTTGTACAGCAACAGGTGAAGAGATGGTTAACGAAAATCACTTCCACTAGTCTAATTTGTATTATTTTTTTATTAAAGAAGAAAATGGAATTTATCTTTTAAGGCTTCATCTTTTCTCCACAACTCCTTGGCATTTTTTTTTGGTGGGGTTTCCAACTGTCTACCCCTCCCTAATCTTGCTAAAGTCTAATGTAAACACACAGAGCTCTGCCTGGTCTGTTGATGAAGCTCCAGCAGAGCCACACACAGCAGGGAAGTCCAACACAAAAACTGGATGGCTGCCGGTGGAGCTGCGGCTTCTGATTAGGCAAAAAAGGGAGGGAGTACTTATGTGTGTCTCTTGGTACCTGCTTCACTACCTCGCCTACGTTTGAAGGTTTACTGCTGGGCCAAAATCTCCTCTTCCTTATTAAAACCAGGTGTTTGATATCTAGTCCAGGCCTTTGTGGTATACCTTAATTTGGATTAGTACAGCAGTCTCCAATTTACTTAAACATGAGGCCCCTTATGCACACTTAGATATATGGTTCTTAAGCACAGTGGGAAAATGCAAGGTTGATTTGGCCCATCTCCATCACCTTCCCTCCATGTCACGTAATTGCTCTGGGGTTACAAAAACACCATGACCATCTTTAAGAGAGCCTATTTGGGTGAAGATGATAAAATGGTCCAAACTTAGTAAGACTGGAGGGGTTCTTCTGTCATTATCTCCTACTGAGAATGTATTTCTTTTGGATGTAGCCCTTAAAGTCACACCTCCTCCCTGAAGTCTTTCTGGACTGACTAGAACCAAGGTGAATGATTTTTTCCTGACCTTGCCCCAGCAGAACTTTCAACTCCTACTATGCATCACATCAAATACTGTTGCAAACAGAGACTTGGAGAATGTTGAAACCAAAAAGGACCCAAGAGCTCTAGCCCATCTCTCTAATGGAATTCTTTCCATCCTTGATAGCTTGTCTCCGATGTCCTCTCTTATATGAAGCTTTTGTTTTTTCTGTCTTCTCAGATCTCAAATGGCTTTTCATGCATTTCCTAGGTATTTATGTTTTCTTTTGTGTCCCAGCTGATTACTAATTATCTGGGGCTAAGGCAGACCTGGAAAAAGGAGATAGCAAGAGTTAGAGTTAGTGTTAACTTGGTAAGTGGATTGGCCGTCTCTTATCTTATATGGTCAGAAAACTTTGGGAGGAGAGGGAGACAGGAGTCATGGTATAGGGAAGAACTCTACCACGTCTCCAGAGTGAAGTCTTAAGTGTCTTTTCTATTTCCAGGCTTGCTCTCAAACTCTTCTAAGGATGTTAGTTCAGTGATATCTCAGAACATTGCCACATCTGAGAGGCAGCTTTTATCTATCTGAGAAAAACTTGATCATCCCAGACTCTGCTTACTATCAAAAGACTGACTTCAGTCAAAGAAATGGCTTTTGATATAGATACAGCAAACAAAATCTGACAATAGTGATGTATAGTGGATACTTTTGGCTTACACCATGTAGCTTGGCATGCACTATAATCCTTTATGGTCTTTGATATAAGGAATCTAAGCTACCAGGAATGAATTCTAGCCAATGACTTCATGTCAATAATTCTTCAATTACTGAATATGGTATGGTATGTGGTTACTCTCTTTTAGAAATGAGAATGATTTTCCATCTTTTAGAAGAGGTAACTCAAGTTAAACTCAGATAACTCATGAAAAGATTGAATTCCTCAGGCAATTTCTCTGCTTTCCATTCCATCCATACCCAGTTAAATATACCATGCAGGTGAGTCTGTGAAATTTAAATCCTTCAATGATGACAGTTCAGGGATACTTCAAGACAACTTGAGAATAGTGTGGCCATACCATCCATAACCATCCCACCACATATACCAGAGAACATGCCCCTGGATGAACTTCTGCTCTGGGATCTCATTCTCCAAATTCCCTTCCCTCTTCTTTCCATTCTGGAACCATTGTTGTTCAGTCATTAAGTCTTGTTGGACTCTTTGTGACTCCATGGACAATGCTGTCCTTGGGTTTTCTTGGCAAAGATACTGGAGTAGTTTGCCATATCCTTCTCTAATCCATTAAGGCAAACAGAAGTTAAGTGACTTGCCCAGGGATGCACAGCTAGTAAGTGTTTGAGGTGGATTTGAAATTTGATCTTCCTGACTCCAGACCTCTCTGTCCACTGAGCTACCTAGCCCTCTCTGGAACCATTAAATCAACTTCCAGTTCTGCCATTGTTCCTGGATCGTATGTGTCAATCCACTCCCTGAACGTCCTTACACACTAAATTTCTGGGCCGAAGTGCTCCTTCCTGGCCTCCACTCTTTTATGTGTATGTTTCCCTTATTAGAATATGAGCTGCCTGAGAGCAGGGGCTGTCTTTGCTTTTGTATTTCCAAACAGAGTACTTGGCATGTAGTAAGAGCTTAATAAATGCTCATTCATTTATTCAAAATATTTAACACTATCTTATTTTCAAGAATGTGAACAGAAAGGTAGTGGTAAATGACAATAAGCTTGAGGTCCTATCTAATTACATATTGGATATGATAATTGTTTGTGTGTTTTTTTATGTGTAAGTTTACATTTGTTAAAATCCTGCCCAACGTTGAAAATCTGACTCTTTTTTGAAGCCTTCTAAGAACAAATTAGGCTACCGTGTTACACTATCCTCTGAAATCATATTACTTGACGTTTACCTAGTAATAAATTCATATTGTTATTTGATGTTTCTATTTGTATTCTATCTTGTCTCCCCAGTTAGACTGTAAGTTCGTAGAGAGAAGGAACCATGTCTTCTATTTCCTTGTTTCTCTTGTGATGATAAGTGCAGGGTCTTGCCTTTTAGCGAATATTAGTAAGTGCTTAATACAAATTCATTGACTGTCAATTGATTTGTGACTTGTAGGTTAATGTTCATGTCAGAACTGTGGGGAAAGGTAAAAGCACTGCAAGTCAAACCTCTCAAAACAGAAAAGAGATTGATAAAAAAATCCCAATCATGCAGGTCCTTAGAGAGGGAGTAGTTCATGACTCAAACCTTCCCTGTACCATTGGAAATCTTAGTCCCTTCCCTACTGTTTCCCATCAGATTATTCAAAGGTGAATCAAACAGCTGCCTCCCTATGGGCGAAAAAGTCACTGAAGCCAAAAAGTACATGGGAGATAAGAGTTTGTGGTTTGAACAGAGATCCTTTTATTTGAGAATTCTCCAGTGATTCTGTTTTTTTGGATTATCTGATGAAGAGTCCAAGGAATGATTTCAGCTCTTTGCCTCACCCCTCTTCGCAAACTGCAGCAAAGGGCAGGGAAGCTCTGTTGCTGGCTAGCTGGACGTCCTTGGGCACATTCTTTCTTCTCTTTGGGCTTCAGTTTCTTCATTTGTAAAAATGAGGGTAGTGGAGTCATAAATCTCCAAAGTCCCTTCCACATCTAAAATTCAGGACCCTTTGACTGTTTCTTTATCATCCACTTGTATCTCACAATCCATTTGTATCTTACAATCTGTTTTCTATCCCTTCCACTAGATTGATACTCTTTCCTTAGAGGCAACTAGGGATCTCTAAATTGCTAACTTGAAAAAAAAGTTGTCCTTTTTGCAGCCTTTAAGGCTTTTATCTTGTTTGTTATCCTTACCTCTGATTTTTTCTCCTCCATTTGCTTCCATGACAATACTCTCTCCTGGTTCTTCTACCTGTCTGAATACGCCTCAGTTCTTTTTGCTGACATTATCTATCTTCTTTCAAGCATTACTATACTCTAAGACTTATCTTGGTTTGTGTTCTCACCACATACTCTCTTCCTTGCATGTCCTTTAACTCAGATAATACCAGATATATTAGGCCTATATTCAAAAGAGATCAAAGAAATAAGGAAAGGTTCTATATATACCAAAAAGAAATGTGTGGTAGCTCTCATTGTAGTGGCAAAAACCCTGATAACTAAAGGGATGATGATTAATTGAAGAATTACTGAATGAATTGTGGTATATGAATGGGATAGAGTAGTATTATTCTGTAAGAAATGAGGAAGTAGATGATTTCAGAGAGACATAGAAAGACATATATGAAGCAAGCGGAACCAGAAGAATAGTAGTATGACATCAATATTATAGCGATAAGCAATTTTGAAGACCATTATGAACTGATGAAGAATGAAGTGAGCAGAGCTGGGAGAACCTTTGTACAATAAGAAGGGTGTTTTAGCATGTTGACTTTGAGGTGCTGGTGGGACATTCAGGTAGACATGCTGTGCAGGCAGTTAGAGACATGGATTTTAATCTTAGGAGAGATGTCAGGACTGAAGATGTAGATTGAGAAGTCATCTGATTAGAGGTGAAAGCTGAAATTATAGGAATAATAATTATTGGAAATAGTATTTTCTATTTCCATGGGAAAAAAATATAGAGATGAAAGAGATGGAGGCCATCACAGAACCTTGATGAACTTTGGGAATGGGAAATAAGAAATAGGTTGGAAACACATTGTGGAAGGCCTTAAATACTTGTGCTTGTAATTTTCTTGGTTTTGATGATTTTCCTTAGTATCTGTTCATATAAATCTTCCCATGTTTTTCTTCATTTTTCATATTTATTCTTATGGCACACTAATATTCCATTATATTTGTATATCACAATCTGCTTAGCTATTGTCAGTCCTTGGTTACCTACTTTGTTTCCAATTCTCTGCTCCTACACAAGATTCTGCTATAAATATTTTGGTATATATGGGACTTTCCCCTTTGATCTTTGACCTCCTTATGGCATATGTATATATATGTATACATATATGTATATACCTTCTTTTATATGAAACCACAGCTTTACTTTGTGAAATTCTGATAACCATAACTTAAGAAATATATAATGGAATTAGAGAAGATTCAGGGAAAGAAAACCAACATAATAGGAGTAGATTCATTTTGGTGATGGGAGGAAAGAGGAGGATACATTACTCATAAGGATAGACTATGAAGAATAGTGAGAATAGTCAGTAGAAAACTGAGAGGGGCTGATATAAAGTATGGAGCTAAATTTATCAAATCACAGAGAGCACAGAAAGTATATTGTAATCCATAGAATGTAGCCTTGAACAAATTTTTTTTTTTAAAATGTCATTTGACCAAATCCTGACCATGTCACTCCTTTTCTTAAATAATTTCAATAGCTCCCTTTTGCTTATAGAACAGGTTGGCAAATTAGGGCCTACTGGGCCAAATTCAGTCTATATCTGTTTTCCTATGGTCAAACGTAGAATTGTTTTGCATTTTAAAATAAAGTTTCATTGTGTTAAAAAATGGAAGAACCATTCTTAGTTCCAGGACTGCTCTCAGGCTACAGTTTGCAGACCCCCTGATCTACAAGATATAAATTTTTTACTTTTGCCCAAGTTAATAGTCCTCTGCCACTTTTTTGCTCACTTGAACAGATTTATAATATCTTCCTTGTAAACCGTTCCAATCAACTTGGCTTTTTTATCCTAAAAAGAGTTTATTATCATGTGCAAATTTGGAGATTTCACTATACTTCCTTTTCTAGAAGATTTGTTCTTAAATATTTCCAATGTCTGTGATTCCCTCAGCACTGGGAATCCTTCCACTGACATAGATCAAAACATCCCTTGAGTTTTGGGGATACTCTTCAAGAGTCATGGTGGCTGAAAAATCCATCCCCTGTTGACCAGCCTGGTATTGGTCTCTCTAGCCTTAGGGAGGCTGGTTTTGGAACAACACACATACTATCCATTTTTGGTTTCACACTTGACATAGTAACTTCTAGAGCTTCTGCAGCTGGCTCAGCTTGCAAGAATGTAGAGTTCACCTCTATACCATGGCGAAGTCTCAAAGTAAGACTTTAGTGCTCTTACCACATGTATGACCTCCAGTAAGTCTTTTCATCTCTTTGGGCCTCAGTTTCCTTGCCAAATAAGGGGATTAGATTAGACAGCCTTTGAAGTACTTTCTTGCTCCAGATCTATGGTTTTATGCATTCATTTTTTTTGAAGATGTTAAATATTAGTCCTAGGGTAAATCCCTGAAATGACGCTTTACATTTCAGCTAAGTGCTTTTGGCTTGCTAACCTTTGTGTCTTCTCTGAAGCCAGTTTATTGTCTAGGAAAAAAAATAGTGAGCCAGTTCTTGTGTGTGAAACCTTGTGAAAGTCTTTCTTTTCTTCTTAAATATATTTTTATTTAAGTATTTCCCAATTGCATGTGAAATTTTTAACATTAATTTAAAAAAAAATTTAGTTCCAAATTCTTTCCCATCCTTACCTCATCCCTTGAGATGGCAAGCAATATAATAACATCAATTTTACATATGAAGTCAGGCAAAACATATTTCCCTATCAGAAAGGTTTTTTCTTTACACTACATATCTTTATTTCACCTAGGCTGGAAGTACAGTTCCTTCCTATGGGTTTGATGCCAACATTGATTGGCATGGGACCATTGCATTGCTTTATTTCTGACCTGGGCCAGAATTAGTATAGATCAGCTTAGCTGAATGCATCTTACAATTCTTTTCTTTTCTTTTTGGTTTGTCTTTTGTACTTTTTCTATGTTTATTTATTTATTTGTAGTTTTCAACACTCATTTCCACAAAATTTTGAGTTCCAGATTTTCTCCCCATCTCTTCCCTCCCTCACCCCAAAATGCCATGCATTCTGATTACTCCTTCCCCAATCTGCCCTCCCTTCTATCACACCTCTCCCTTCCCTTATCCTCATCTTCTGTCTTGTCTTGTAGGGCAAGATAGATTTCAATATCCCGTTATATATATTTCTTATTTCCCAGTTGCATGTAAAAACAATTCTCAACATTCATTCCTAAAACTTTGAGTTCCAGCTTTTCTCCCTTCCTACTTCTCTACTCGTCCCCACTGTGAAGGCAAGCAATTCAATATAGGTTATATATGTGTAGTTTTGCCAAAGACTTCCATAATAGTCATGTTACGTAAGACTAGATATTTCCCTTCATCCTATCCTGCCCCCATTTCTTCTATTCTCTCTTTTGAACTTGTCCCTCCCCAAAAGTGTTTACTCCCTCCTCCCATTTACCCTCCCTTCTATCATCCTCCCCACCCTACTTATGCCTTTCTCCCCTACTTTCCTATAGTGTAAGATAGATTTTCATACAAATTGAGTGTGCATGTTATTCCCTCTTTAAACCAAATGTGACAAGAGTGAACTTCACTTTCTCCCTCTCACCTCCCTCTTTTTCCTCTCCATTGCAAAAGCTTTTTCTTGCCTCTTTTATGAGAGATAATTTGCCCCATTCCATTTTCCCTTTCTCCTCCCAATATATTCCTCTCTCATCCCTTAATTTTATTTTTTTTAGATATCATCCCTTCCTATTCAGCTTACCCTGTGCTCTCTGTCTATATAATCCCTCCAACTACCCAAATACTGAGAAAAGTTTGAAGAGTTACAAATATTATCTTTGTAAGTCCCTTGTGTTTGAAAGACAAATTTTCTATTCAGCTCTGGTCTTTTCATCAAGAATGCTTGAAAGTCCTCTATCTCATTGAATGGCCATTCTTCCCCCTGAAGTATTATACTCAGTTTTGCTGGGTAGGTGATTCTTTGTTTTAATCCTAGTTCCTTTGACTTATGGAATATCATATTCCAAGTCCTTTGATCCCTTAATGGTATCTTGATTGTATTTCCACAATACTTGAATTGTTTCTTTCTAGCTGCTTGCAATATTTTCTCCTTGACCTGGGAACTCTGGAATTTGGCCACAGTGTTCCTAGGAGTTTTTCTTTTTGGATTACTTTCAGGAGGTGATTGGTGGATTCTTTCAATATTTATTTTGCCTTCTGGTTCTAGAATGTCAGGGCAGTTTTCCTTGATAATTTCACGAAAGATGATGTCTAGGCTCTTTTTTTGATCATGGCTTTCAGGTAGTCCCATAATTTTTATCTCTCCTGGCTCTACGTTCTAGGTCAGTTGTTTTTCCAATAAGATGTTTCAAATTTCATTCTTTTGGTTTTGTTTTGTAATTTCTTGGTTTCTCATAAAGTCATTAGCTTCCATCTGCTCCATTCTAATTTTTAAAGAACTATTTTCTTTAGTGAGCATTTCATCCTTTTCCATTTGGCTAATTCTGCTTTTAAAAACATTATTCTCCTCATTGGCTTTTTGGACCTCTTTTTCCAATTGAATTAGCTTATTTTTGAAGGTGTTATTTTCTTCAGCACTTTTTTGGGTCTTCTTTAGCACACTGTTGACTTGCTTTTCATGATTTTCTTGCATCGCTCTCATTTCTCTTCCCAATTTTTCCTTCCTCTCTCTTACTTGATTTTCAGAATCCTTTCTGAGATCTTTCATGGCCTGAGACCACTGCATATTTATTTTGGAGGATGCAGAAGCCTTGGTTAGGTCTTCCTCTGATAATATGCATTGTTCTTCCTCACCCAAAAGGATGGAAGAAAATACCTGTTCACCAAGAAAGTAGCTTTCTATAGTCTTATTTTTTTCCCCTTTTTTGGACATTTTCCCATCCAGTTACTTGACTTTTGAGTCCTTTATCAAGAGGAGGGTATACTCTAGGGGCCTGTAAGTTCTCAGTTCTTTCAAGGTGGCACAATCAAAGGAGAGGAGTTTACTCCTCTCCTGGCCTGCACTCTTGTCTGTGAGCAATCACAAGCACTCTATTCTGCCCAGGATCTGCCAGTAGGGTTCCCTCTCCAGAGCCTCCACTAGCTCCACTGCCAGCTTTCCTCCTCACCCCAGGGCCACCACTCAGGGTGGAGATCCACATCAGTGGCTCAATTCCCCCAGGGGCTTTAGGCTGAGAGCTCCAAAAATGGACACTGCTGTAGTTGCCACAGGGCCAGACCACATTCCCTTCTCACAAAGGTGAGAGAGCTTTCTCACTGACCTTTGAAGCTGTCTTTGGTGTTTGTGGGTTGAGGAATCTGGGAACCACAGCTGTTGTTTGGGGATTCTGCCCCCTGAGGCCTGCTCTGGTCCTGTTCCTACTGGTGCTGCGTGGCCAAGGCTGGGCTGCACTCCATGGGCTGCACTCTGCCCTGAGCCCAGTGCAATAGACCTTTCCTGTTGGCCTTCCAGGCTGCCTTGGGTTGGAAATCTATTTCACTGTGTCGTTTTGTGGCTTCTGCTGCTCTAGGATTTGTTTAGAGTCATTTTTTACAGGTATTTTATGGGCTATGGTGGGGGAGAGCTTCTACAGGTCCTTCTTTCTACTCCACTATCTTGGGTCTGCCCCTCATGTCTTAGAATTCTTGAGCTCAAGAAATCCACCAGTCTCATCTTGAGCTGAAGAAATCCACCAGTCTCATCCTCCTTGATAGCAAGGATTACAGGCCATGTGCCATCATAGTGGTAATTAAAGACTTTTAAAAAGGCTGAATAAATTATATCCATTGGGCCTCCCTTTATCTATATGCCTATTTATTTCCTCAAAGAACTAAAATGAATTAAGACAGACTTTCTCCTGGTAGAAAATATTTATTTTTGTGTGTGTGGTGCTCCTATTCTATTTTGATTCCCCCCCCCCAAAAAAATCCTTTTATTTGCTAATAGAAAAGGTAGAATATCATTCAAATATTTTCAGAGCATATTTTGTTACTTTCTTTAAAAAAAGTTAAATGTTGGCTTTTGTTTTGATATCACAGTAATTTCTAGAAACATCTTCCTTCCCCTCATCACCACCTCCTCAAAATTTAAACATCTCTTCTAATAAAGGAAAAAAAATACTCACTATGGTGATCTTATATGACAATGTATACAACATTTTGCCATAGAAGTCTCCTAACTTGCTGCCACAAGGATGGAGATATATATTTCATTGCCTGTTCTCTGGAGCCTGCACTGATTTTTCTGTCATTTGGAGTACTATCCTATCAGATTCTGCCATGATCAATGTTTGTTCTGGAGGAAGCCAAATATTTCTATTAGGTATAGGCCAATAGAATCACTAATTTAGCTGTTCCATTCAGTTGAAACCGTTGATCTTGTACCTTTGCTTAGGCACAAGCTGAATTGTATCTGGTGATAGATGTCAACCCTCCTATTTATGTGATAGGCAACACCTCAGGGTCAGCCCTAGACAAACATCTAAGTGTTGAGATGGTAACATACTGGACAACGATGGGCAATCTGCCTAAAATCTACATGCAACCAAAATTCTGTGGTGTTTGAGCTCTGCAGTTGTTGAATTTCGAACTGAACTTGAACTATTAGGGATCTAAGTTCATTTACTCTTGGCAAAGCATCTCTAAGGAAAAGGCTTTAAAAGGCTTATAAAAACTTAAAAGGCCCTTGGACATCAAATGGCTCTTACAAATTAATCAGAAACATACGGATTAAATTTCTCTTAAAATACATTTAAGTTTAAAAATTATGGGAAAAAGTGCTGGGCAAAATATCTTTTAGGTTTGTCCAAACCAAACCCTAAATTCTTGAGAAATGGTTGGAAACCATTTGACAACAGCAGGATTAGTCTAACCCTATGTGTGGTAGGCAACTTTAGGTATCATAAGAAACCATAGAGCTCACATGTCCTCCAATAGGGTGTAGAGTGGCCTCATGTCCAACTGAAAAATGAAGGTGGTCTCTGGCAGGTTTTCATGAAGCAAGATGCTGGGAGAGGTATGGGGTACAAGATAGGACATGGGAAGCAGAAAAGGACAGTACGGAGAACATTTTTTTTTGTTGCCATTTTAATGCCAGTAGTCTCTATAAGAAGTATCTCTGTTTTATTATGGTCCATACATTCCTGAATATTCTAAGAGCAGACATGAAAAAGTTATGGACTATGGACCAGAAGAGCTAGGATCTAGTTCTACCTATTATGACTTTATCCTTTTGGATTTAATATCCTCATCCATGAAATGAAAGAATTGGACTAGGATAGAGTTCCTTAACCTGAGGTTTGTACTTTAAAAAATTTTAAGATAAACTACATTTCAATGTAATTGTTTTCCCTTGTAATCTTATATATTTTATTTTATGCATTTAAGATTACTCTAAGAAGATACCCATAAGCTTCACCAGGTTGTCCCAGAGGGCCATGATACACAAAAAACTTGAAAATCCTGACCTAGAAGATCTTTACGGTCCCTTTCAGCTTCACTTTTTATGATTCTGTGACCTAGTCTTGAGGCATCTGTTTTGCCAATTCTTTGCCAGTTGGGCATTCTAATCTAAGAGCTAACTGCCACCCAGGTGTCAACCTTTGGGAGGAAAAACTGAGGCTGGAGAAGGTGACTAAAGAGGAAGGGATGGAAGAAGGCACTGTTAACACCCTCCTGTCCTAAACTGACTTGTATTGATTTATTCTGTTTCTACTTCTAGATGTGCATTCTCTTTCCTGGTAGATTCTAAAGAATTCCTTGACAGCAAGGACCATTTCATTTTTGCCTTTATGTCTTCAGTGCCTAGCACAGTGCCTTGTATGTAGTAGGATCTTTATTGATTGATGGACTGAAGAGCCTTTTTCTGTAGCTGAAGACATCACTTCAGAACAGAATATAGAGCAGAAGAGAAAGCAGAAAGGGTTTCTTTGCTGCTCCACTTGGACCCTGGTGTTGGGCCCTGGTTTTCTCCCATGCCTAGAATGCTCTTCCTCCTCTGCTCTAACTACTGATGTCTCTGGCTTCCTTTAAGTCCCAGCTGAAATCTCACCTTCTACAGGAAGCCTTCCCAAGCCCCCTTTTGTTAATTTTTTTCCATTTATCTTCTATATAACTTGCTATATGTATTTGCTTACATGTTGTCCTCCTCATTAGATTTATGAACTTCTTGAGGGTAGGGACTGTCCCTTTCTTTGTATTCCCAGCACTTATCACAGTGCCTGGAATATAGTAGACATTAGTAAATGTTTATTTGTTGATTAATATTGACAGCAAACAGTGCCTACACCTTATTGGGATAGCCCAGTAAAGTACAGAACTCGAGCTCAAGAAATCTAACACTCTCAGCCTCCCCGATAGCTGGAATTCCAGGTAGGCACTATCACACCTAGCATGTTAGTTAACTCTATACAAAAATTATTGATTTTTTTTGTTTTTACATCATATTTATTTCCAAGTATTTAATGAATTGACTTTTTCTGTCTGTACCTGTCTCTCTCTCTCTTTTTCTCTGTCACTCTTTTCTCTTTCTCTCTCTTTTCTATTTCTGTTTCTGTGTCTTTGTCTCTCTCTCAGCTGGATCTAATATACCATGAGTCTAGGTAACTAGCACTGAGGATCAGCACCCTCTCTGAGAGTTATAGGCTTAGGGAGCTGATGAGGGCACAGAGATGTTAGGAGTGAGGGAGAGAAAGAATCAATTCATTCATCGCTATGTGCCAGATGTTGTGTTAAGGGGTTTACAAATATTAACTCATTGGATTCTTACAATGACCCTGGGAGGTAGGTGCTCCTATTATCTCCATTTTATAATTAAGGAAACTGAGTCACATAGAGGTTAAGTAACTTGTCTGGGGACACACAGCTAGGAGGCACTTGAGGCTGAATTTGAACTCTTGTCTTTCTGACTCTAAGCCCAGAATAGCACCACTTAGCTGTTTCTAAGTTAAGAGACTTTCCTAGTGTCCCATAGCCAGTATGTGTTAGAAATAGCACTTGAACTTCCTGATTTGAAGTCAGCTCTCTACTATACCATACTTCCTCTCTAATTCTTCCTTATGGGTCAGCTAGGTGGTGCAGTGGATAGACTGCTAGGCCTGGAGTCAGGAGGACCAGAGTTAAAATCTAGCCTTAGACACTTATTAGCTGTGTGACCCTGGAAAAGTCACTTAACCCTGTTTGCCTCAGTTTTCTCATCCGTAAAATGAGATGGAGAAGAAAAGGCAAACTGCTCCAGTATCTTTGCCAAGAAAACCCCCAGATGGGGTCATGAAGAGTCAGACATGACTGGAAAGACTGAACAACAACAATTCTCTCTTGGTTATTTAGAGTGTTTGCACTTCTGCTTTATTTAGAAATGAATGAATGAAAATGACCAGGCTTTCAGATAATTGTAGAGAATCATAGGTTTTAGAGTTGAAAGGGACCATAGAAATCATCTCCTCCAATCCCTTTATTTAAGAGGTGAAGAAACTGATGTCTGGAGGGGGGAAGTGACTTCTCTAAGACCACAAAAATAAATAACAGAGCATGTGGGATCTGGATCCCAAGTCCTTTTGGCTTCCACATGCTGGCCCTTGCTCTGAACCTCTACAAGGGCCACGCTCATCATCTTTGAGGGGTCTCAGTTTTCACATTTGTTAAATGAGAACTAGATGGAATCTATGTTCTCTCAGATCTCTTCAAACTCCAAAATTTCATGACTCTACAAGTCTATTTTGAAAGGAAAGAGGCCCAAACCCCAGTCTTAACATAGGTGATGTCAGTGGTTTGGTGGCCATTAAGATGCTCCAAATATTTTCACCAGAATTGGAGCAATCAGTTGTGTTAAGGGAGTCATTATTTTGATTGATTTCTTATTGACAGAATCATAGATTTTGAGTTTGAAGGGATCTCTGTGACCATCTAATATAACTCATCTCTCAAAGGAAGTCACTAAAATATACCTGCCAAGTGATTATTCAACATTTTCTTGAAGATCTCCAGTGATGAATAACTCACCACTTCCCAAGACAACCCATTTTGCTCATGGATTGCTTTAATTGTTGGGCAGTTTTCCTTCACATTAAGCCTAAATTTGTTTCCTTGCAGCTTCCATTCATTGTTCTTATTTATGCTTTCTGGGGTCAAACAGAATGAGTCTAAATCTCTCTTCTGTCAAATACTTGAAGACAGCTATCTTATTTTGATCTCTTTTTCAGGCTCAGTAATCCACATTTCCCTTCAAACAATCCTCATTTGGCATGACTAAAAGTCCTTCACTCTCCTGACACCCTATGATTATCAAGTTATTTCCTAAACCATGGTACCCAGAATTAAATACAATATTCCCGATGTAACCTAACCAAATCTGAATAGAGAGGGACCATCTCCTTCCTTCTGGAATCAAGGTCTTTGTTACTACAGCCTGAAATCACTCTAGCTCTTTGGGCTGCCATATTGCAATGCTGACTCATCTTGAGCTTGGGAGTCCACAAAAATTTCCACACCTTGTTCAGGCTATTCTCTAACCATACTTTCCCAATCTCATATTTGCAAAATTTCTTTTCCCAACACTCCCCCACCCAACTTTAGGCTCTCTTATTTCTTACATAATGAAGTAGTGACTGTAAATGATGGACAGCTCTATAAAGGGAATTCATGGCTAGATAAAAACAGTGTTTAATTCTAAGCAACCAGTACATTTTTCCAGATTCAAAATTTATTCTTATCCCAATATTTTTAGTTTTTTGGAAGCCTCTCCCTCAAAAAAGGAAAACAAAAAAATTTTTTGTTCCTTAAAGATATTTCTGTTGTTGAAACAATGAAGATGGTACAAAGGAAGTCTGGACCAAGATGTTTCAATTGGCTGCACTGTGTAGACACAGCCTTCCTCTTTGGGGATGTACTCTGAATTTTTTGATGCAAATGCTAACTAAAGTTAAAAAAATTACAAACCAATGCATATATTTTGTTAATAATTTGGGATATTGGATAGTTCTTCATATTTCTTTTCATATTCACATTTACTTATTTAAATTCCTTTAAGTTCACTACTAAATTCTCAGGCTATTAAACAATACCAGGCATCAAATAAAACACATCTGTCTCGTCTGGGAAAATGCATGGGACTCTTGGGTTACTGGTTGATTTACCATTTGTTCAATTGTGTGACTACATACATATTTTATTTAATCAACAGATTTAAACTGAAAGGAGGAGTGCTTAGATACTCTAACCTAATGTGAGCATGAGAATCCAATTTGTTTTATGATCCCTCCATTTGTGGAAAACTGTAGTTTTGCTTATACGCTATTGTGGCTGCAAGTTTTAGTGCTATGTCAGCAATGGAAAAAAAAAAGTCATCAGCTGCCGAGAACCTCTAGTTAAAATTGGATTGCATAAGCCCACAGCAGTGTGTTACATAATGAGACAATTTACAACCAGCATGATAACGGCTTTGTTTGTTGGAAAGAAGAGATAGCGAGATCTGTAGAGCTGCACCTGCAGTCCAGCCATAATTTCTGTGTGGCTACGACAGAAAATGTGAATCATGGATTATTACAGATTTTTTTTTTTGAGCACAACATGCACTTTCCATTATTTATTACAATTCCTGGAGGACTTACCCGAGGTTTGAGTAAGTGTACTCACATGGTTTGAGATAGATATATGTTCCCATGTACCCAGATGTGTATATAGAGATACACATACACACATATGTTATATATACGCACACATTCTGCATGTAATTTATGGAAAAGAAAATAAATAACCTCAATGTTTAAAGCCATGCAAGATACTGGAAGTCAGACAAAGGGAACTTTTACATCTGCAGGTTAAACCCAAGACTGAGTTCCTAGTAGGACTATCAAAAGCTGTTGCCCCAATATTTTAAGGGGAAACCTCAATTTGGTTCATGAGCTATAGTCAAAGGCCAAGCTTCCCCCTCCTGTGTACGTACACAGTGGGCCCATTTTTCATTGTCCTCTGGGCTCTGCTGAGCTGCCCCAAAGCTGGAGCTTCCTTTGATGTCACTGGAGTTGTGTGAAACAAAATGGGGCCCTCTCTCTGCCCTTTCCTATTATCATTACAAACCATTTATAACCTCCATCCTCCCTGTGTCTAGGCTACTCCCTGTTGTAAATTAAGCACCTTTGGAAGCTGTATTAGCTTGCAGGCCACCAGGGTATCATTTATTAAGTAGTCGTACTTTAGTCTTTTTGATTTTCACTAAATGTTTGGCTGTAAAGGGCAGCTGTGGACAGTGGGCCAGCCTTGGAGTCAGGAAGTCCAGCTTCTGACATATATTGGCTGGGAGACCCCTTGGCTGGGCAAGTCACTTAAACTCTTGGTGCCTCTCCATGACTTGAAGACTTGAAATTTGCAGAACAGCTGCTAATAGCTTTCATTGATGAAATCACTGATCTGTACCAAAAAAAAAAAACCCAAAACAAAAAACTATGGCTTTACAAAATCTGGGAAAATTCTTGGAAGGAGGTAAAGTTTATCTTCCATCCCTAGGCTCCCTATTCTGAGCATCCCAGGGCCTCTTCTCTGATATCTTTCAGTAAAGGATCTCATCAGTTCATTTACACTGGAGCTTACCTGATTCATTAGATTTAAAGTAGGGTAATGTAGTGAGAAAAAGGCTAGACTAGAGAGCCAGAGGACCTGAATCTGAAGTTGGGATTTGCCACTTTGGCCACCTGTGTGATCTTGGGCAGGTCACAAAATTTCTAGACCCTGGTTTCTGAACCTATAAAATGAAAGCATTGGGCTAGAAATGAGATGATCTGTAAGGTTCTTTGTAGTTTCTAAATCTAAAAATGTATCACCTCTTCCAGGAATATATATCTACATTTTAGAAAAATAGCAATAACAAGGTTTTAGTTCAAAGAATGGAATTCTAAGGGTAAAATTTAATTATTAGTCAATGGAGGTGTTGTAGAGTTTTCTTTTCTTTTTTGGGTTGTTATTGGGTTGGTCTAGTGCCTAGGAAATCACATAAGATGGGTTACTGCTCCATCTAGATGGAAGACAGGCCCAATCCCATAAAAGGTTACTGGAAAAAGCTACTTTAAAACAAAGGAATAACTGAAGTTTTGGGAAAATTTGACACCTTATGTGAGTTGCTGTTTTAGAGAAATATATTGGAATAGATTCTATCACTCCTGGCTTTGGCAGGCATGACAATGAATGTTTCCAAGTCATAGAGGAGACCACTTTCTTGAGATGGCTTGCACGAATACTTGTGGCTGTTTCCTGAAGCCTGTTCAAGTTTTACACAATTCTCTCAAGTTGTAAAAGGGAAGTGGGACTCTACAAGGTCTGACCATTATCTCTTGGTAACTATGTTCTATGGACCTGTGAAACTACCTACTATTAAGCTTAATACACAAATACATATGTCACTCACATTACTGACTTATGATTGGCTGATGGTTCACTAGGACTTTTAGAGCTGCATACTTCATACTTGTGCATCTATAACCTGGGCTCATCTGGGCATGTCTAGTTTTCCTAAAATGGCGGCATTCTGGTCCCCTACCACATGGAGCATAAAAGGGGGAGGAGGTAGCAAGAGGAAGTGCTTTCTCTCTCACCGGTTCAGTTCATGACAACCATACTGTGGTTAAGTGTGTTTTTAACCCTCTAGACACAACAGGAAAGAGTGTTGGAGAAAACACAAGCCAGAAAACATGAAGGAGGTTTAGGATTTGAAACTAGGACTGTTTGCTCTATAAGAACTGAGTTTAATTATGAACCTATAGTTAGGACCTATAAAACGAATCTATTTAGAACTTATAGAACACTCCCCAGAGGTGGAGGTGGTATGGTGGTGGGAGATTATGCCTTTCACTTCCAGTTGGGGAATAAGTTTCTATATTTGTCATTATATCTTTTGGAGTAAATATTTCTTTGTAAAAGCTAATCTGACTGGTAGCTAAATGGAATTGGGGTGCAAGGGACTCCCCTACCATTGAGGAAACACCATCAGTTGGAGTTGGAGCCATTGGCAGAGAGTCCAGACACCCTGATTCCTTTAAGGGTGTCAGGCAACCCTAGGGGAGAGGGGTGGAAATGTCTTAAGGCCTTAAAAGTGGCTAGTGTTATACTAGTTTTCCCACCACTGGTACTTTTTGCTTTTCTTTTAAAAATCTCAATCAGCATGTTCTATGACTACTTTAAATATTTATGAATGTCTTTTTTTACATAAGTCATTTCTTGACTTTTCCCCCCTACCCTTATCCAATGTCGTTTCCCCTTTGTCAGAGTAAAACAGTTGACCAATCAAACAATTGACTAATAACCAAGTGATTGAATTTTGAGAGTGTACTAAATATTCAGGTTTTATAGTCTTGTACCTCTCTACCTAGAAGAAGTAGAGGTTGATCATTTGTCTTTGTGGTGAATCTGAGTTTAGCTCCCCTTTAATGTTGTTTTCATTTATATTATTGTGGTCATTCTGAATATTGTTCTCTTGGTTCTGGTCCTGCTTATTTTTCTCTGTATCCATTCATACATGTCTTCGCATGAATCTCTGTAGTCTTCCCTTCCCTTTCCCTTTTCCTTCCCCTCCCCACCATATTAATGACAAACCTAGTTCAGATGTGAAATTGTCATATCCTTTCTGTGGTTCAGGCTTCCAGAGCTTAAGAGATCCATCAGCCTAATTATTCCCAGTAGGTAGGATTACAGGTATGTAGCGTCATGTTTAATTAAATTTATTGCTTCTTACAGCACAATGATATTCCATTACATCAATGTGTTCTGGTTTCTTCAGTTTCTTCATTCTCTAATTTTTGGGTATCTACTTTGTTTTAATGTTTTGCTACAACAAGAAATGCTGATGATAACAATCTGAATATATACATATATAATATATATATATATGATACGTGTATAATACATTTGTTGTATGTAATATATATTTGTAATATCTATACATTTATATTTAGGACCTTTATGTCTTTAATTACCTTTGTGGTGGTCTGTTTTTCAATTTGTCCATAGTTATATGGTATGGAATACATATATTAGTAAAATATCATTAAGAAGTAGATTTTGTGTGGTTGCAAAGAAGTGATGGAATGTCTTCCAAAAGGCAATGGGAATTATTTCTGAATTATTTACTATCTTTATTGTGAATTTTGCATATTTCCTCTCTATTGGTACAGATAATTGAACTTCCTCTGAGGTTTTACTTCTGAAAATTCTCTTATTTAATAACAATAACTGCCATTCATATGGAACTTTAATATTTGCAAAGTGCTCCATGAACATTTTCTCCTTTGAACTCCTCACCTACTCTGTATACTAGAGGCATTATTTCCTCCTTTATACAGATGAGGAAGGTGAGGTTCAGAGATGGGAAAATATTTGCCCAGGGGCATACAGTAAGTGTCAGAGGTGGGATTTGAACTGAGTTCCTCCAGACTCCAGGTCAAGTATGTTGTCTACTCTAGCTGTTGTCGTGCAACAACTCTTTCTATTTTGCCATATCCTAAAGGTTTCTGTGACTGTCATCGTTAAGAAGGACCATGGTACAGTGGGGAAAAAAAGCAGTGATTTTGGAGTCAGAGTAACTCAGTTCAGTTCCTACCTGTCACTTACTACCTGTGTGACCCTGAGCAAGTCCCTTAACCTCTCTGTTCTTCAGTTTGTTCATGTAATGCTAATGAGAGTTAAAGATCTTTCCCACTTATTAACGAGCCTGCCCATTAAAGGAAGCTTGATTACCTTGTGCACCTTTTGCTAATTTCTATTGAGTCACTGGGTCAGAGGCTCCTGTCCTCTGGCTCTGAAAAGTACACAAATACTCTGAGGTAAGGTTTTACTTTGGGACTTAGTGTCTGGAAGAAGGTTTGTGTGCCAGATGAGACTCTGGGAAGCTGCTAAGGAGCCCCCCAGCTTTGAAAACCCAGATGTTGGTGCTTCTCTCTCTGGTAATTATATAATTATGTAATGGTCAGACAGTTGGACCTGTCTGTTGATCTCTGACGTATGTATTGCTTATAGTCAGACAGTTGGAAGCCCTGTCTGTTGATTATTATTTCTTTGTATTTTCTCTGAAGTTCAGGGTGCTAACATTTTCCCCTGAACAAAGTGAATGATATATGTGCTTGATTAAAGTAGTTTGCCGACCCCTCAAAAGTTGCTTTCCTTTTGGAAAAGCAAATCTAGGAACCTGTACAGCAGGTCCTCCTGTGTATGTTCGGGTCCTTGCTCGTACAATTCATCATCTGTAAAATGAGGGGTTAGACCAGATGATCTGTCTTTCAGATCTAGACCCTTGGTTCTGTAATCTTTAGTGGAAAAGCACACAGAAAAGAATTAATTATTGGATAATAGAGAGGTAGCATAGGATAGTCTAAATCTGGCACTAACTACTTTCAGTTGAATCTCTTAACTTTATTATTATTTTTTGTCATCTGTAAAATCAGGGATCTGGACTAGATGGTACCTAAAGAAGCCTTCCACCCTCCTAAATTCTAAGTAGAGGATCAAAGCATTAATCATTTGTGTTTGGAAATTTTTTGATGGGTTCTTTTCACTTTTTAGCCTGTATAGATGGTTCATAAAGAACATGTCCCTTAGGAAAATTGGTGAGTCTATAATGCTTCATATCCTCACACCCTAGCTCTCCTTGGCTTGCTTTCTGTGTTTGGTTTGAAAATGAGCTCCGTGCTCTTACAGTACTTCTTTGATTTACTGCCAGTATTTACTGGAGCAAATTGAAGAGAGAGTTCAGGCTACAGTACAGTAAAGAATGACAAATTACAAAAATATAGTGCATTTTCCAACCAATGCATTGAGCCCAAATCACCCTCTTAATGGTGGGGAGGCTTCTGCAAGTGTCCCCTCCCCACCTCTGACAGGACAAAATCAATGGAACCATACATTCTACTGTAGTAGATCTTTTAGGCCTATTTTCCTTTCAATTCATTACCTTAGGAGGCTTCCAAGACCCCCAAAATAGTCCAGACATGAACTAGATTAAGGTGGGGGTGGGGCACCAGATGGTTTCACAAGGTTCACATTGGTGTGTGCTGCTAGTCAGAGAGAATATGAGGATGGTTGATGGGGCCCTGAAATGATAAACCCCTATGTAAAATAAAAACACAGAACCATCCATTCAAGAGCTGGATGGCAAGCCTGGCCATAATTTGGATTTCTCTCACTGTACTTCAAGTGTTATGGGTCAGAAAAGCATAAAGCATGTTTTGCCCAGCACTTTTTCTTTATAATTCTTAAGCCCATGTGTATTTTAATGGAAATTTAATCGTATGTTTCTGATTTATTTACACTTAACTCATCAAAATGTTGTTTTGCAAGAGTGATTCAAGGTCCAAGAAGCCTTTTGAGTTTTTTTTAACAAGCTTTTTAAGGACCTTTTTCTTATAAACAGGAAATCATGTATCACTGAGAGCAAACAAACTTGAACCCCAAAAGGTTCAAGTTTGGTTTGAAACTCAGAAGCCATAAACAAGGGGAATGCCCCAAGCATGGTAAATTGGACCTCCTCATTTACTTTGTCTATAGTCAGTTGGAGGGAAACAAATATGAATTTCAGTAGAGCATTATCTATTTTTCTAAAACCAGTGAATGATCTGAAATGTGATATCCAAACTGAATATCTTATAGCAATTTAAAAAATCACTTGCTTTTTGACATATTTCTTAATTTTTTTCTGAATGAAAATTTAGCTAAGTGCAAAACCACTTGTAAGCAGAGATTTCATTTCATGTTAAGTCACTTAATAGCATTAAGGTGATTACGAAAAATATTGAGCAAATAAAAAGTGTCATTTTTAAAGTATACTGATGATGCATGCATTCTGGTCATTCTGAAAGACTGTCTACACAGGTTATGTCTATACAAACAAAACAAAGTACATAGTTGATAGATTTAAAAGAAACATTAATTGTATATAGCCCTCCTCTTCTTAAGGAATAATAGAATTATCAGGGATTTCAGGTAAAACAAAAACTGAAATGTTGAAGAAAAAAACGTTTTTAGTGAATCTACATTATCTGAATTGATTCTTTATCTAGATGTGGACCCAACTTTCATTATAGCTCATAGTTTTATAATGCTTTTAGTTTTATAATACCATTTACAATACCATTTATAATATCATTTGTAATGCCATTTGAAACTCATAACAAACCTGTGAGGGAGGTGCTATTATCACTCTTATTTTATAAGGAAAGAAATTAAAACTAATGAGATTAAGCAACTTGCCTAGGCTTAACCAACTAGGAATTGTCTGCAATGGCATTTGAACCAGGTTCTTCCTTTCCATGAACATAGGCTGTGTCAATATTCTTCCTTGTTCCTAGCAAAGTCAACCATTTAGGGATCTGGTTGCTTGTTTTTTGCCAACATAATGGTTATGTATATAGATTTACTGGCAAATGGTTGATGTAATTTAATTGTTAAGAAGTTTGCTGGTTTGACCATTGAACTGTCAGTTGATTGCTCATTATTGGATAATTGTGATGACCAAGAAACGCAATTTACCTAAAAGCTGATTTAGTGATGTCAGAGAGCCATGGTTATGGAATAAAGGCAGTGGATTGAGTATAGGACGGAAAAATTTCCCTTAGGATTGCCCAGGAGAAAACCCTTGGGATTGTTTCTAAGTAAAATGGAAGCCCTCAGTAGAATGCATGCTCCTCTAGTACACTATTCTTGAGGGCAATCTTTTGCTTTTGTCTCTGTGTGCTCAATGTAGAGCAGGCATTTAAAGAAGGCTGATTGTACCATTATGTGTTCAGTGTTCCCTGTCCTCATGGTACTTACATTCCATTGGGCAGATACAATATGTACTCAGAGAAATAGGTATAAAGTAATTTCAAGATAGAGTTTTCAAGACTGTGAGTGTGAGGAAAGGCTTCCTACAGGAGGTGGCACCCAGGGAATGTCTTGAAGAATGCTAAGGTTTTAAAATGGGTGATATATATGTATGTATGTAGATATATGCATATATGTATACATATACACATATACATATGAATATATACAAGCATATGTATATATACAATTGAATAAGCATGTATATATGTAGCAGACAATGGAAGAATTAAAATTTGGACCTTGCCTTAAATCTCATTTCTAGAGCAAATGGCTTAATGTTTGTTGAATTGTTATCCACACAGAAAGCCTTCAATAAAATATGGGGCATAAATTAATTTAACATTCTTTAAAAATGTGAGTCAGAAATCTTAATATTCTCTTATAAACTCCAAGAGATACAGAGATAGGTCTATCTAAATACTGTATCACTATGTAAGTGTTGTATCACCTGGAATATACCATAAAGTCATATATGCATTAGGTGCTTGGTAAATGTTTGTTGAATTGTAGTGGGAAAAAAAGATGCTTGTTGAGCTGCGTTGAATTGAAGATAACTTGTTTTTAAGTACTGAAAAAAGTGATTAATCTTTGGGACTGTCCTTTTAAAAGGTTTTTACTGCAGGATAGGTCTTCCTAGATCTCATCCATCTTTCAGGCTCGTGGACTTTGGTTGGTTTAAATCCAATTTGATAGCAGTTGTATAGATTTGGCCTCAGGGAGTGTGTGAAGAAATCTCCTCCACATCATACTTTTAAGCAGTTCTTTACTACATACATGGAATTAGATATAGAAAATCCTACTAAAAGGTTGGAAGAATCCAGTGGATATTTTCAATAACATCAGACATATGCATAAGAAGTTTGGGTTTAGCATGAACATTTTACTGTGGCACAAAATAAATAACCAAAGGAAGCACCTTTTGGAGCAATAAGTGGCGTCTTTTTAATGAGCCACAAAAATAAATTCATAAATGATATAATTGCAAGCCAGTGAAGCAGTTGGCTGAGAGCCGCTAAAGGTTGACATCCTTTTCCGGCTCTGAGGAGAAACTCCCTATCAGGTCTGCTTTAGAGGAGCCATAAAGAGAAACTGGGTGGTGAAACTCTACAAAAATAATTGTGCATCCTGTGTAAGATGCCCGCACCATCCGCCATCCGCTTTGGGTAAACCTCCTCAAGGCAGGACGAAGCCAGGTAACATGGAATCAAAGGGTAAGTGATTTTTGCCAAGTGGGGACCCAGAGCCAACTGGCAAGGAGAGGACCTTGTGGGAGTAGACCCAGATTTGAAGGGTGAATGCCAACGGAAAAACAAAGATTGCACCGACCTCAGAAATCGGCACTTCGTAGCCTCACCAAGCAAGGCATGGGGGAATTCAAACAAACGGGGAGGGGGAGAGGATTTTATAGACCCGGTGCAGGGTGCTGGCTGTTCCGGGGCTTCTGCAGATGCCCACGGATGCGTCATTGGGGCTGATTATAGTTTTTGGAAAAATGTAGAGTTGTGTTGGTTTGACCTGGCTAAGTTGATTTTTTATGTGGTTGGTCAAACTTCTCTCTTGTGATCACTTACTAAATTGAATTCAAATGTGTTCTGCATGTACTGTTAATACATTTACTGTCACTTTGAATATTACTGAATTATCTTAGATCATTGTCTTTTAATACTCACTGTCCCCCATGAGTTGAAGTATAAATGCTTACAATCACTTAAACTTAGAATGGAAATGAACCTTAGAGGACATTTAGTTCTGTCTAGGGAGGTAAACTAACTTGACCAATAATGCCCTACATAATGTGTGGAAACATGCTCAGGATTTGAGCTCATGGTCTCTTGCTTCATATTCTGGGGAGAAGCCCTTGTTTTCTAGAAGCTTGTACTTTAAGGGGACACAAAAATATGTCATACATACAGATGCATATATACGTGACCCTAAGTAAGGGTCTTTTCTTAGCCTCAGTTTCCTCATTTGTCAAAAAGGGTTTTGGAGTTCAAGCAGTCTATGATAATATATGCTGATCATTTTCAAAGTTTTAATTCATATTTTGTCTTACTTTTCTTTTTACAAAATTTGGTAGATTTGACACAGATCTCAGAGGAAAGGTGAATTTCTAGAGAAGCTGGGAGAAAGTCTGAATTCTTCTGGTTAAAATGGCAGTTTAGAATTTTTACCCAGTAATTATTAGGTCTGCTCTGCTGGCATACTAAATGATGAGAATTATTCCACATCTTTTCATTCAAAAAACAGAAAGCAAAAGTAAAAGCAGAAACAAACCCTAAAAAATAAAAACAAGGAAAATCAGAAAAAAAATAATTTTACCAAAAAACCTCCCTAGCCCAAACAGAACCCAAACACCCATTCCAATTTTATTTCATCTTTTAACTGGCCTTTCTCAGGGGATCCAAAGGACTTGGCTATAGAGACATTTTCCTGGAAACACTTGCTTTGTTCTTTGTGGCATAGACTGTTGCTGTTAAAGAGACTTTCAGCTCAACGTGTAATTAATAGTTTGGCATTTCCCAAAGGCTTTTTCTTGGACCCTTTCTGTATCTGTTTTGTATTATAGAGCTCCCTTGCTAAATATTTCCAGATCATATAGATTTAGATAAGACAAGTTCCAGAACTTAGAGTATTTTTTATTTTGACATTTACAGTATTTATTAGTGTAATGAAAATAATACTTTGACAAGTTCCCAGGTAATAAATGGTAATATTCTCAGCCTCTGGGTAGTTTAGAGTAATTTTCAGTGCTTGGTGACCACTAGATATCTGACTGCTCTTCCTTCAGATGTGTTTGTGAGTTTCACATACCTTGGCAGGCACCCTTTTTGAATGCTTTCTTGAGATATCGCATTTTCTTGAATCCCTCTGGGTGGCCAGCAAGCCTGAGGATATCTTGTTCCTTCATCTGTGAAAGAATTAAATAAGCAGGAGAGGATGAACTGGGGAGCTGGGGTAAGTTACATTCTTCTCTGCTCATGTACATACCAAACTCACATCCAGTGTATGCTCCAAGTGTGATCTGACAATAAACAGTGGACTTTCTTTAACCAGCAGTGACTATCCCACATGATACCTGAAAGCCTATTAGAAGAAGAGCGCACTCTGACTGTCCTGAGATATAGTTCAGCTGAGGCCAGGGATAATCATAATTTCCTTGTGTTTGTTCCAGGACACTTGTCCAGGTATTGTGTGCATAGGCAGGATTGCTATCCTTCCCAGAGAGGAATGCCCATGAAGAAAAAAAATCATAAAGTCAGATAAATAGCAGTTTTTATTGATGTCTTCTGTTTCTTACAGCATCATAATTATCCCAAGTATTCTTTCTCCTCCCTCTCACAGACAGCCATCCCACTTGACAAATAGTATTTTTTAGAGGAAAAAACCCACAATCAATCGAATCATTGAAAAAGTCAGAAATGTGCAATGTGTAATACCTGTGATTGTAAATTTGTAATTTGTAAATTGTAAACCCACAAATGGGTGGCTTCTACTTATACCTCTTCATTCAATTTCTGCTTGTTCTTTATAATTTTATTAGATTCACTTTTGAATTTTTGATTAGATTCACTTTGATTTTGTTTCCATTTATATAGTTGTAGTTGCATATTGTTTTCTTCTCCTTACTTCACTCTGCATCAGTTCATGTAGATCTCTCCTTCTTCTCTGGATTCATGACATCCATCACTTCTAACAGAACAATAATATTCCATTATATTCAACTTCCACAATTTGTTTAGCCATTCCCCAAATGTTGGACATTCACTTGGTTTCTAATTCTTTGCTATGACAAAAAGTGTGCCGCTATAATTATTTTGGTGCATATGGCACCTTTCTTCTTATTGATGGCTTATTTGGGATGAAAGCATAGCCATGGAGTTCAAAGGGTTTGCGCCTTTCAGTCACTTTATGTATATAATTGCAAATCGCTTTCCAATAACGTTTACCACTTTACAGCTCTACCATGCATTTTGTAGAGATTTGGAATGGAATTTCTCTTTCTGCTCTTGCTCCTTAGATTTTGCTATTATTATATAGAAAGGGGCTATCAATATTTGAAGGTTTATTTACTGCCTGAAACTTTACTGAAACTATTAGTTATCTCATTTATAAACTTTGTTGATTCCCTAGGATTTTTCGAGTATGTCACAATATCACCAACAAATAGCTATGTCTATCTTTATGGCTTTAATTTCTTTATCTTATCTTATTGCTGTTGCTAGCATGTCCAAAACTTTATCAAATAATATTGGGAAGAGTGGTCATCCTTGCTTCACTCCTCAATTAAAAAGGAAATAAGGAAATGTTCTAGTCTATACCCATTGAATATGGTGTTTGCTTTTGGTTTTAGATAAATACTTTTTTAAAAAAAGGTATTAAAAAAGTCCTTTTATGCCTATATTTTATATCTTTTTTCTAACATAAAAGAGTACTTTACTTTGTCAAACCTTTTCTGTATCTATTGAGGTGACGTAGTTTTGAATGATATTGTTTTTAATGTGATTATGTTGATTGTTTTTCTAATGTTGAACCATTCTTGCATTCCTGGTATACATACCACTTGATAAGCATGAATGGTTTCTTGGATGTATTGCTGTGGTCTGTGTGACAGAATTTTGTTAAAAACATTTTGAGTCAAAATTCATTAATGATATCTACCTATAGTTTTCCTTCTTTGTTTTATATTTCCCTGGCCTAGGTATTAAAATTATATTTGCATTGGAGAGGGGTGGAGTTAAGATGGCGGACTGAAGGGTCACAGCTGCCAAACTTTCCCCAAAAACTCTCCTACAAAATGACCACAGAAAACATGAAATTGAATTCTGAGTGGAAAAACAAACAAAAAGTCAGAGTGAGTCATTGTTCTAGCCCACGGGCACATTGTAGAGGGCCTCAACATTGGGGTGGGTACTGATCCCAAGCACAGCATGAGTTGTGGTTTAAGTGGCACTAAATTGGGCCTTGAAGGAAGCAGCTGCGAAAGAAGCAGCAGGAGAACTAGGCTTGTGCAACACACAGGGATGGTAAGGTGACTGAACACATGATCAGAAAGAGATTCTAGGGGACTTCTGTGCTAGCATTGGATATAGGATCTGGGACTATTTGGCAGCTGCATAGCCCTTTACTCAGTTTCAGGTTCCAATTCCAGAGCAGAGGGGAACTGTCACATAGGAAGCAGGGGACCTGCTTGGGTAAGGACCAGAGCACAGAGCAGGAAGGTCGTGATTAGACCTCTCCTTGGATCATACTACCTTGGAAGCACCCAAAACCTACAGGCTGAGCTATATAAGCTCAGACCAGCCACACTGCACAGAATGGAGCAGAACTCTAACATAAAGTTCAAAGTCAGGAAATAGGCTGGAAAAACGAGCCATCTCTAGGGCAGGGGTGGGAAGGAAAAAAAAGTGACCTGATAAATTTATTATATATTTAAAAGTAAGAAAAAATTATACATAGTAAATTTGTAGTTTCATGTGCAATCATATTTTTAAAAGTTGTACTATTTCATGGAAATACTTGTGTTATTTCATAAATTAAAAATTTTAAAAAATGGAAAAATAAGATGAAAATACCTACAAGCAAAGCCTTAAAGAAAAAATAAAGATCAAAAACAAACCTAACAAGAATTCTCAGAGGAATTAAATAGATTAAGAAAAGAACAAAAAAAGATTTTAAAAATAAAATAATAGTGGTAGAGGAAAAATTATGAAAAGAAATGAGAGCAATGCAAGAAAATTATGAAAAGAGAATTAGCAGCTTGGTAAAAGAGGTATAAAATCTCACTAAAAAAACTCCTTAAAATTAGAATTGGGTAAATGGAAACGAAGGACTCCATGAAACATTAAGAAAGAAAGAAACAAACAAAAAAAATCAAAAGAAAAAATAGAAGAAAATGTGAAATAGCTCATTGGAAGAGCAAATGTGTTGGAATATAAGTGAAGGAGAGATAATTTAAGAATTATTGGACAACCTGAAAACTATGATAGAAAAAAGAGCATAGACATCATATTTCAAAAAATTATAAAACTACCCAGATAGCATATAACCAGAGGGCAAAGTAGCAGTTGAAAGAACCCAGTAATTGCTTCCTGAAAGAGATACTCAAATGAAAACTTCCAGAAATATTGTAGCCAAATTCCCAGAGTTCCTAGGTCAATAAGAAAATACTACAAGCAGCCAGAAAGTAATAATTTAGATGATGGTTGTTGTCCTTCATCTTCAAAGAGGACCAAAATGACATCAGCATGATAAAGTGAAATTTCAGTGTGTCCAACTGTGATTGATCAGACCTATACAAGCTTGGAATGCTTTACCACAGGTTGGGCACAGATAGTCCATGTGAATATTTGGGGTGGATATCCCAGATTTGCGCGTCGTGTGTTTACTTTGTATTGTCTCAATTCTGCTTTTCTCAAAGAGCACAGCACCCTTTCTGATATGGGCACACCATGCTGAGTGGTCCTGTGCCAGTGTCTCCCATGTTCCACAGTCAAATCCAAAGTTCTTGAGAGAGACCTTGAGAGTGTCCTCTTATCATTTCTTCTGGCCACCATGTGATCGCCTGCCCCATGTGAGTTCTCCGTAAAATAGCCTATTTGGCAAGTATACATTTTGCATTCAAGTAATGTGACCAGCCCATCAATGTTTCGCTTTCTGAAGCATAGTTTGAATATTTGGCAGTTCAGCTTGAGCAAGGACTTCAGTGTCTGATACCTTATCCGGCCAGGTGATCCTCCGAATCTTCCTAAGACAGTTCAAATGGAATTTAGATAACATACAGCCACAGTAAGGATCATGAAAGGCTTATCAGCTACTGCTGTAAAGAAGTAAAGAGTTTGGAACATTATGTTCTAGAAGGCAAAAGAGCTAGGCTTACAACCAAGAATAACCTATCTAGCAAAACTAAGTATAATTCTTGAGGGGAAAAAATGGATATTCAATGATATAGATGACTTTCTGTATTCCCAATGAAAAGACCAGACCTGAATAGAAAATTTGATATTCAAACACAAGACCAAAAAAAAAAACCATAAAAAAGATAAATGTGAATGAGAAATCGTAAGGGACTTAATAAGGTTAAACGGTTTATATTCCTTAATGGGAAGATGATACATGCATCTCCTAAGAACTAAGAAAGAAACCTAACAAGCTGAAATAAAAGCCTAGAGCAAAATCTATTATGCTTCAATTTAATTTGAAAAGACAGGGGTAGCAATCATGATCCCAGACAAAGCAAAAGCCAAAAAAACCCTAAAAAACTAGATCTAATTAAAAGGGATAATCAGGAAAATTTCATTTTGCTAAAAGGTACCACAGACAACACATTAATATCAGTACTGAAATGGCATAACACAAATTCTTGAAGGAGAACTTAAATGAATTACCATGAGGAAATAGACAGTAAAACTAGACTAGTGAGGGACCTCAATTTATTCCTCTCAGATCTAGAGAAATCTTCTCTTAAATAAGAAAGAAATTGAGATGAATACACGTCTAGAAAAGTTAGATATGATAGATCTCTGGAGAATATTGAATGGGAATAGGGAGGAGTACAATATACCTTTTTCTCAGTTGTCCATGGCATATTCACAAAAACTGACCATATATCAAGGCATAAAAACTTCACAAATAAATGTAGAAAAGCAGAAATACTAAATGTACCCTTTTGGACCATAATATGATAAAAGATAGCATCCAACAAAGGCCTTTAAAGCATAGACTAAAAATTAATTGAAAACTAATCTAATACCAAAGAATGAGTGGGTCAATGAATAAATTGTAGAAACAACCAATAATTTCATTAAAGATAATAACAACAAGTTCACATACTAGAATTTGTGAGATGCAGCCAAAGCAGTACTTAGGGGAAAATTTATATTTCTAAACACTTATATTGATAAAAGAGAAATAGCAGAGCACGTAATTGAAAAAATTAGAAAAAGAACAAATTTAAAGTCCCTAATCTGAAATAGAAATCTTGACAATTAAAGGAAAGATTAATAAAATTGAAAGTAAAAAACATCATTGAACCAACAATCAAACTAGATGCTGGTTTTATGATTGGTTAATTTAATTTAAAAAAGAAAGAAGAAAACCAAATTACCAGTGTCAAAAATGAAATGAAGATGATATTAAAGCAATTGTTTGGAGTTATTTTGCCCAAATATATGCCAGTTAAACTGACAATCTAAATGAAGTTGAATATTTACTAAAATATAAATTTCCTAGATAAACAGAAGAGTAAATAGGGAATACTTAAGTAACTCTGTCTTAGAAAAAGTAATTAGACAAGCCATAAATGAGCACCTTAAAGAAAACCCTGCAGGACCAGATGGATTTACAAGAGAATTCTACCAAACATTTAAAAAACAATTAATTCTATGTATCTATGTAAACTATTTGAAAAAATAGGCAAAGGAGTCTTGCCAAATTCCTTCTATGAGACAAATATGGTTTTGATATCTAAATCAGGGAGAGCAAAAACAGAGAAAGTAATAGATCAATTTCCCTAATGAATATTGATGCAAAAATTTGAAAATAAAATACTAGCAAGGAGATTGCAGCAATATATCGCAAATATCATATGCTATGATCAGGCTGGATTTATACCAGGAATGCAGGAATGGTTCAATATTAGGAAAACTATGAGCATAATTGACTATATCAATAGCAAAACCAACAAAAATCATGTGATTATATAATGAATACTGAAAAAACTTTTAACAAAATACAACACCCATTCCTATAAGAACACTAGAAAACAGGAATAAAAGGAACTTTTCTTAAAATGATAAGTAGTCTCTGTCTAAAACCATAAGCAAGCATCTATAATAGGGATAAACCAGAAGCTTTTCTAGTTAGATCAGGGTGAAGCAAGTATAGTCATTATTAACAAAATATTATATTAGAAATGTAGCTATAAGAAGAAAAAGAAATTGAAGGAATAAAAAATAGGCCATAAGGAAACAAAACTATCATTCTTTACAGATGATGTAATGGGACAATTAAAGAATCCTTGAGAATCAACTGAAAAGCTAGTTAGAACAATTGCCAACTTTAGCAAAGTTGCAGGATATAAAATAAACTCATATGAATCATCAGCATTTTTATATAAAACCAACAATACCTATCAGGAAGAGATAGAAAAATTCTATTAAAATAAGTACAAACAGTATAAAATACTTAGAAGAGCCTACCTGCCAAAACATACACTAGAACTATATGAATATAATTACAAAACTCTTGATACAAATAATGACAGATCTAAATAGTTGGAGAAATATTAATTGCTTATGGGTAGGCTATGCTAATATAGAAAGAATTATAGTGCTACCTAAATTAATTTTTTAATTCACTGCCAGGCCCATTAAACTACCAAGGAATTATTTTATAGAGTTAGGAAAAATAACCAAATTCATCTGGGAGAACAAAAGGTCAAGAATATCAAGGGAATCAATGAAAAAAAGAGGGAAGGTACTAAATCTCAAACTATATTATAAACTAGTAATCATGAAAACAATCTGGTAATGGATAAGAAATAGAGTGATCGATTAATGAAATAGATTTGGTGTACAATATATAGAAGTAAATGACTGTACTAATATAGCATTTGATAAACCCAAAAATCTCAGCTATTGGAACAAGAACTCACTATTTGACATGAACTGCTGGGAAAATGGAAAGCAGATTGAGAGAAACTAGGCATAGGCCAACATCTCACACCATATACCAAAATAAGCTCAAACTGGGTCCATGGGGGTATCATAAGCAAATTAGGAAAACATGGAGAAAAATCAGCTTTCAGATCTATGGATAAGGGAGCAATTCATGACCGAGCAAGAGACAGAGAGAATCATGGGAGGTAAAATAGATAATTTTGATTATATGAAATTTACAAGGTTTTGCACAAATGAAAACAATGCAGCCAAAGTTAGAAGGAAAGCAAGAAACTGGGAAGATTTATAGCAAGTTTCCCTGATAAAGATTCCATTTCTCAAATATAAATAACTGAGCTAAATTTATGAAAATAAGAGCCATTTCTCAATTGATAAATGAGTCTAAGATGTGAACAGGTAGTTTTCATAAGAATTAAAAACTATCAATAGTTATATGAAAATTACTCTAAATAACTAATAATTAGAGAAATGTAAATTAAAACAACTCTGAGATACTATTTCACACCCATCAGTGTGGCTATAATGACGGAAAAAGAAAATTAAAAATGTTGAAGTAGATATGAAAAAATAGGTACTCTAATGCATTGTTGGTGGAGTTGTGAACTGGTCTGAGAAGAACAGTTTGAAACTATGCCCCAAATTTGGAGCTATCAAATTGTGCTTACCCTTTGACCCATCAATAGTGCTATTAGGTCTGTACCCCACAAAGTTCAAAGAAAAGGGAAAGGACCCACATATACAAACATATTTATAGCCATTCTTTTTGAGGTAGCAAAGAATTGGAAACTGAGGGGGGATGGCCATCAATTAGGGAAGGGCTTAATAAGTTGTGGTATATAATTGTGATGCAATGCTATTGTGTTATAACATGATGAAGGGGAAGGTTTCAGAAAAACCTGAGATTACATATATGAACTGATGCAAAGTGAGGAAAGCAAAACTAGGAGAACATTGTACACAGCAACAGCAATATTATAATTAACTGTGAAAGACTAAGCTACTCTGATACAGTGATCCATGACAACTCCAAAGGACTAGTGATGAAAAATGCTATCCACCTCCAGAGAGAGAGAGAGAGAGAGAGAGAGAGAGAGAGAGAGAGAGAGAGAGAGAGAGAGAGAGAGCGCTAATAGACTCCAAATGCAGATTGAAGCATATTTTTTCTTCTTTATTATTGTTTTGGTTTTTTCCCATTCCAAGCCCCTGCAAGATGCCTAATGTGGCAATGTGGAAATGCTATGCATGACTTCATATGTGTAGTGGGTATATTCTTTACCCTCTCAATAGGTGAGTGAGAGGATGAAGGCAGGGAGACAATTTGGTACCGAAAATTAAAAAAAATAAAATAACATAAACAAAGATATATTTTCCTCATGCAAGCATTCTGGTAGGGTGCTTTCTCAATTTTTGAGAATAATTTATAAAGTATGAGTATTAATTATTCTTTAAAAATTTGATCACATTCTTGTGTGAATCCAGTGGGACCATAAACTTTCCTCCTTTAGTTGTTCCTTTATAGCTAGATCTATTTCCTTTTCTGAGATTGTTATTTAACATCTCTATCTGGTCTTCTGATAGTTTGAGTATCTCCTACTTTTGAAGGTTTTTTATTTCTTTTGTGTTCTCACCTTTCTTAGTATATAACTGTGCATAATATACTCTGTTTTTTAATTTCTTTTCATTTTGTTGTGATTTTACCTCATTCATTTGATATATTATTGATTTGATTTTTTAAAAATTTAAAAAAAATTTAAAAATTTAAAAATAATCTGATTAAAAAATGAGATTAGCTAAAGGGTTGCCAATTTTATCAGTCTTTTCAGGGAACCAAATTATACTTGTATTTATTTTTTCTATGCTTTTTTTTGGTTTCTAGTTTATTTTTCCTATAATTTTTACTATCTCCTTATCTATGCTCATTTTACATGCTTATACATTCTTGTTTTAGATTTATTTGTTAGCTTTCTAATTTGTAAAAGAAATGCATTTTCAGCTTCTTAATACTCTATTTGCTAATATAGGTTTGTAGAGATGTGTTCTCATCTGTCCATTTTGCTGGAGGGAATCTTCACCTGCTTGGGGTAGACATTCCCCCAACTCACTGACTAGTTTGAGACCTGTTGATTATCCTTAATCTGGTTTAGCCCTTTTGCCAAGAAGGATTTACTAGCTATGGCTGTTGTGCATACTACGGCTTTTTGGAGCCTCAGGTGAGAGTGTACATCATAGAGATAGGAGAAAGGAAGGCTATATCTCAGTGGACACAAAGTCCTCTATTTCTGCAAGGCACTATATTGTATGTTGCAAACTTGTTTGCCATACCTCCTAGCCAGAGTTATATGGGTATTAAAATACTTAGATATGTAAAGGGTTGATTAATTTGATGAGGTTATGGGAAGGTACATCTTCCTATGGAGACTGATCAGGGGAATCTGATGGAACTGCTAAGTTTCAAGGAAGGCTGCTATCACTGGGCTTTATTCCAGTGACAGGAAGTCAGGAAGACCCAAGTTCAAATCTGACCTCATACACTTACTAGCTTTGTGACCCTGAGAAAGTCACTCAACCTCTGTCTCAGTTTCCTCAGTTGTAGAAAGGGGATCATAATAGCACCTACTTTCCAGGGTTGTAGTGAGGATCAAATGAGATATTTGTAAAGTGCTTGGCATAAGGTAGGTGCTTAATAACACCTTAATAATAACATGTTCCCTTTCCTTCCCCTTCCCTCTTTTTCATGACAGCTCAAGAAACAACGTAGTGTAGTGGGCAGAGGGCCAAACTCGCAGTCAGGATCACCAGACACATTCTGATTGTCTAATTTCTGGGCAAGTCACTTGGCAAGTCTCAGTGCATCAGGTAACTCTTTAGTTTATAGGTTGTAGAATAGTTGCCTCTCTAAATCGATGGAGAAGTTTCATTGGGAATTCTCTGTATCAATGAAATCCCAGCTCCTAAACTCTCAAAAGATTATAGTTCATAGCTTTAAAGTTAATCAAAGCGCTTTGCTTTCAGCAACCTCGTAAAGTAGATGGTTTAAGTATTGTGATGCCCATTTTATAGATCCAGAACTTAAGGTATAGAGAAGTTAATTGGACTGTCCATAGTCAGACCAGTACCTAAATTGGTTGCTCTCACACTGCGGTCCAGTGGGTTTCTCTGAACACTCTAACAGTCCCAGGGGTGGGGAATCCTGTGACCTTGAGGCCACATGGAACCCTTTACATCCTCAAGTGCGGCCCTTTGTTGGATTCAGTGAAAGGGTTGCACTTGAGGAACTAGAGGGCCATATGTGGCCTTGAGACCACAGAATTCCCCACCCCTAGTAGATTGCTGGTATCTACCATGGTCTTTCATCATGAGCTGGAACCACTAACTAGGTGCTTCTTAGCTCCTGATTTCTGTTTTGGATACAGCCTGTACACCAGTCTGGTTTCATTCACTTTTCAGTGGCTAACTTATTGGTAAGTTAAAAAAAAAAAATTGATTTTACATCCTCAGATAATAAGTAAAACAAGCAGATAACACATTTGTCCCTCAACCTCTTTTCACACACACACACACACACACACACACACACACACACACAGATACACACACAAAGTTATGATTTCTGAAATTGATCATTTCTTTGACAAAAAGGCATCTTCAAGCACACATGCATCAAACACATTGCAGAGGTGGTGATGAGGAGTTGGTCAAGCCAATTAATTTTCCCTTTATCCTAGTTGATGAAATTATGAAAGATAAGGGTCAGATAACAGAAGCAACCAGGTGTCAAGGTCTTTACTATTGTTGTTCAGTTGTTTCAGTCATATCCGAATCTCCCTAAACCCATTTGGGGTTTTCTTAGAAAAGATAATGGAGTAGTTTGCTATTTTCTTCTCCAACTAATTTTACAGATGAGGAAACTGAGGTAGTAAGTATCTGAGGCCAGATTTGAACTCTAGTCTTCTTGACTTCTAGTGTTCTGTGCCACCTAGGAAGTGCAAAGAACTGTTTATATTATTAAACAATTTATGAGGAATTAAGAAATTCTTCTATCAGATTTAGAGAATGGCTAGGTATTGGCTGGCTGAAGGATCAATAGCCATATAGAAAGCAAGAAATATTCTCTAGGGAACAGTTGAGTCAAGAGGTTGCTCTGGTAGTCAAGAAGAGAGCCCTGGGAAAAGTGTTGGTTGAGGAAGGAGACTGACATTAGGAACTACAAGGAAGTTTGGGCTATTAACTGTGAATTTCACTTTTCTAAATCAATTTAAGTATTTATGAAGTGCCTACAATATGTAAAGCCTCCACAAAGTCCTAATCTAATACTTTGTCATGTGTGGAGGTGTTCAATGTTTCTCAAAGGCTGTGCTAGTGAACTTTAAGGATTAAAAAGGATAATAATTGTAGAGCAGTTAGCATAGTGCCTGGTATATTGCTATTTGTTATTCACTTATTTCAGTTGTATCTGACTTTTCATGACCCCATTTGGGGTTTTTTGAACAAGATACTAGAGTGTCTTGCCATTTCCTTGTCCAGCTTGTTTTACAGATGAGGAAACTGAGGCAAACAGTTAAATGACTTGCCAAGGGTGGCACAGCTAGAGTCTGAGGCTGGATTTGACCTTGGGTCTTCCTGACTCTGGAGGAGAGAATGAGGTTCTTGACTTCATGAAGCTCTGCCTCATTTAAATCCAGTTCACTTTCAAGTCAAGACCTTACCCTTCTGATGTCATTGATCCTTTTCCAGAATGAAGAACAAACAATAACTTTGGAAAGCAGATAAAGTCTATTACCAGAAGGAGAGTTGAAAAAAAATGGAAGAAGCAGGAGGAGGAGAAAGAAGAGATGAAAAAGATTTATATAATATTTTGAGGCTTACGAGTATGTTAATTATAATAATAATAAGTAACATTTTAATAGCATTTACTGTATCCCAGATGGGGCAGCTAGGTGACATATATAGAGAGTGCTAAGTGGGAGACATACTTGGTAAAGGTGCTCACCATTGTCGTGGAGGAGATCCAATGAACAGTCCGTAGAATCAACCAAGAAGACTTGGAGGCACATTATAGAAATGTAAAAATATAATTTTTTTGTCATGCAGCTTGAACACAACATAACACAAACTTTGGTTCCCTATAAAGCTGAAAATGGTAGTGATCTAAGAGCTTGCAATTTCCTTGAAGATTCTGAACCTACCCCAGATTTTTCCTTTCTAAACCAATGTGTTTTTAATAATTTTCTCAAACTTCCGGATTCTTAGGTCTATTGGTAAATGCCATCCAGCCTGTAAACTAATTGGACCCAAATGAAATGAACATGAAGATGTGCTTGTAATCTGGTCTGCCTGCACTCTACTACTGTATTTGTGAAATGGCCAGGGTTTGTCCTATCTTTCTTCTTCTGGTTCTTCAAAAAGCACAAATCAAATGATGAATACCAGATGTTGGGCTATCAAGTGCTCCTGGGGCCAAATATATTATATAGTTCAGGGTGAATAAATGTATTTTTTCTTGGGATTAAAAGGCTAAATAGCAGGTCACGCATACCTATGCATGTGAAACAGTATTTATATTTTTGATCAGGTGAAGGGCACCTGGGGACCCTTAAAATTTTAGTGCACATGCACACAAAAGCCTGCTGTAACATAATTGAGTCCTAGTGTTTGAGGACTGACTTTTCTCCTGGTCAGTTCTTTCCTTTCTTCAAAGGTAATAATAATTCCCTCCTAGCAGGAATGAATATACAATCAATTGCCAAGTCAAGTTGATTCTATCTCCACCACTTTTCTCCTATCTTTTCTATTCACGTAGCCATCACCCCAGTCCAGGCCCTCATCACCTCTTGCTTGTATTACTATAATGACCTTCTAGTTGGCCTTCTTGCCTCTAGCCTCTCCCCTCTCTAATCCACCCTCCACATTTCTTTCCAAGGTGATATTCTTAATGACCAGGTCTTATCATGTGTCTACTCAAGAAACTTCAATGAATTCTGTTTGTTTCTAGGATAAAGCACAAACTCCTTCATTAGTATTTAAAAGCTTTTCAGTCTGGCTCCAATCATCTGACTGATTTTGCTTCACCTCCCTCCCATACTCTTTGTTATAACCAAACTGGTGAATATGCTGTTCTCTGTACAGGCAATTCTATCTTCTGCCTCCATCCCTTTGGGCTTTCTGCAGGCCTGAAATGATCTGCCTCTGCATCTTGTGGCTTCTATTTATCTATGTATAAGTCCCACCTCTCCTTCTGTTAGATTATAAGCTCCTTGAGGGCAGGGAATATTTTGGTTTTGTTTTTGTATCTGTGGTACCTAAAAAATCCAGTTCAGTGCCCGTGGTCTGAATTTAATAAATGTATTTTGAATAAAATATCAGCACTGGGCTCTTGAAGTTTAGACCTTTTTTTTTCTAATTGTTGAGAACCTTACTCCTGATTCACCAAAGCAAAAAGATTTATTAAAATGGCATAAAACAGTAGTTTAGGGATCTGTAAGTTATAGTAGGATTTATATTATGTAAAAATCATAATATCTTTGAGTTGATAGAGACTTCAGAAATCATCTAGTCTAAACTGAAAAAAACAGTCTTCTCTATCATATCTCTGACAAGCCCTGCCTTCCACTTCTACTTGACTTAAACTTCCTGAGGTAAGATATTTAACTTTTAGATATCTCTACACCTGCTGCTATGAGTCTTCCTCCTCCTCCTCTTCCTTTTCCTCCTAAGTTTTGTAATCACCAAATTGGAGAAATATTCCACCTATACCTTCATCCAAGTAATTGCTAAAAATGTTGAGCAGTGCATATCCTTGAGTCATGCCATTAGAGGCACTGGACCATTGAGTCTTTACTTTTTCTCATTCAACTAGTTTTGAACATACCTAACTATTGTGCAGGGTCAGCTTGGTGGCACAGTGGATCTGGAGAAAGCAAGACTCATTTTCCTGAGTTCACTCTGATACTTACTAGCTATGTGACCCTAAGCAAGTCACTTAATCCTGTTTGCCTCAGTTTCCTCATCTGCAAAATGACCTTAGTCTTAAACCACTCCAGTATCTTTGCCAAGAAAACTCCAGACAGGGTCATGGAGAGTCAGACATGACTGAAATAACTGAACAACAATAAACTATTGTCCACATGGACAGCCAGGCAACTAGGTGGTACAGTGGGTGGAACACTGCACCTGGATATAGGAAGACTTCAGTTATTCAAATATTGCCTCAGACACTCAATAGCTGTGTGACCCCTGCAAGTCATTTAACATCAGTTTCTTCATTTATAAAAATGGATATAATAACACCATCTACCTCCCAGGATTGTGAGGATCAAAGGCGATATTTTTAAATGCTTTGCAAACCTTAAAGTGCTATATAAATGCTAGCAATTATTATTATAGGTGAAAAGATATGGTCAAATATTGGGTTAAAATCTAGGTGTTTGATTTGAAATAGAAGACTGGGATTGGTCAGTGATTTCAGTCTTGATCAGTAGGCTCTGTTGATGCAATCCTCATGTGTACTTCAGAACATGTGTGGGTATTGTCTCTGTTTCCTATTGTAAAAGCTAATTGACGTTAATTTGTTAAATATTACTAGGATGATAAACTTCAACAGTTATCATTGGGCAGGATGCACTAGAAGGGGGCATAAACTAGCATTAGCTATCACCTTCAAGTCAATAAGGGTACTCTTAGCACCTTGAGATGGGAGATATAACCTTGCTCAGGGACCTAATACTAGGAGAATGGGAGTTTGAATAAGGTTACTTCTAACAACATTTGGGGTATATCTACAACATTCACCTCATTTCTCAGTCTGGGGAATAGAAAGGCTCATGGTGGACATGAGTAATGACCAACATTTTTTCCTATTTAAAAATTAAAAATAAACCCCAAAGTTCCGGTAATAAGATTTTAGAAATAATAATCTGTCCTTCCCAGTATTCTCTTTCCCTACAGAGAAAATTGAAAAACAAACAAAATAAAACCAAGAAAGAAATCACTCCATATATATCTATGTAGGTAGGCAAAGCAAATTACCACATTAGACATGTTCAAAAATATATGATTTTTTCCTGGATTTTGAGTTCATCACCCTTTTTTCAGGAGATCAGTGGCATTTTCATCTTCATTTTCTTTGAACTGGGGGTTTATAATTGTATTGCTCAGAGTTCTAAAGTCTTCCAAAGTTATTTTTCTCTATAATGTTATTGTTTCAAAACCTGTTCTGGTTCTGCCCACTTTTCTCTACCTTGGTTTATAAAGGTCTTCCCACTTTCTTCTGAGATTGTCTACTTCATCATTTCTTATGGCACAGTAATATTGCATTACATTTATATACCTCAACTTGCTTATTCATTTGTAATAGAACAGAGCCTTAGTTTCCAATTTTTAGTTGTCATCCCAGTCATTGCTATAAATATTTTTGTATATGTAGATCCCTTTTCTTCTTTCCTTACTTTCTTTGGGAGTATTGGCTTAGTTATAGTATAGGCTGGTATTCAGTTTGATAACTTTCTGGGCATACTTCCAAATTGCTTTCTGGAATGGCTAGAACTAGATTAATTCACAACTACGGCTCCCTGTGCACTTGTGTACCTGTTTCCCCAAAGCTACTTCACGGTCATCATTGTCATTTTCCTCTTTTATCATCTTGACTAGTCTGATAGGTGTGATGTGGAACCTCAACATTGTTTTAATTTTCATTTCTCTAATTATTAGTGATTCAGAGACCTTTTTCAACTCACATTGTTGTTGATAGAATAAATTTCTTCCTTTGAAAATTGCCTGTTCAAATCCTTTGATCATTAATCTGTTGGGGAATGGTTCTTAGTCTTATCAATCTGAATAGGTTCTTTATATGTCTTGAAAATGAGACCTTTCTTAGAGAAACTTGTAAAGATTTTTTTCCCTAGTGCTATTTGCTTTCTAATTTTTACTACATTAGATTTGACTAAAAACTTTAAAAAATTGTTCATATGATTCTTGTCTGAAAATTCCTTAATATCAGGCAAGTAAATGCAAACCCATTCTCAGAAACTTGGAGTTGTCGGTCAATGAATTACAAATAATAACAGAACTGTGTTTGCTTCAGCAGAAATTTGAGACGTATCTGTGGTTCACTGAGGTATTTCTTCTCACCTGTGCAGATTCTCAGCCTTCTTACTGGGGAGATTCTCAGTGAGTCAGTCAGTCAACTAACATTACTTTAGTAGGTGATAAAAGAAAATTCTCCTGCTCAAGGCAGGAAAGCACAGAAGGAGCCCCCTCCACCCCCAGTCTTCAAACATCCTGGAAAAATTGAGAGCCAAGACCAGAGGGCAGCTGCCTCTGGAGCCTTAGACTCCCTGCCTAAACTCCAGACACCCAAACTGACTATGCCTAAGCCCCACATAAGGCCTGTGGCTGGCTAGCTAACTTCAGGAGGTAGCAGCCTCTGAGTGTTCTGTCAGAGTCAACAAACATTTATTAAATGCCTACTATGTGCCAGGTACTGTGCTAAGCAATGGGGATAAAAAAAAACAGTTCCTGCCCTCAAGGAGCAAATTATCTAATGGGAGGAAAGACAACACCCAAAAACAACAGAAACGGGGAGGGGTGGGAAGGAAGGTACCCAACTTGAGGCCATGTCAGAAAAGTCAGAGAAGTTCGGTTAGTTTGTAGTTCATTGACTGACTTACTTCAGAGAATAGATCTCAGGTCAGTTCTGATTCAGCGTGCATTTTCAATTACTTTGTTATTGTTTTTTCCACTTACATTGTTATAGTCATCATGAATATGGTTTTCTTGGTTCTGTTTATTTCCCTTTATACCAGTTCATATGTCTGTCTATGCTTCTCTGTATTTATTTCTTATGGCATAGCAATATTCCGTCCTGTCCATGTACCAAAATTTGTTTAGCTATTGCCAGAAATGATGGTCATTTACTATGTTTCCAGTTCTCTGCTTCCACAAAAAGGGGTGGTTATATACAGTTTGGTGTACGTGGGACCTTTGTTTTGTCAATGCCCTCCTTGGGATATATGTGCCTGAGAGTAGAATCTCTGGACCAAAGGGTATAGATATTTTAGTCACTTTATTTTCATAATTCCAAATTGTTTTCCAGAATGGATGTGTCAATTCACAGCTCCGCCAACAATGGATTAATGTGCTTCCTATAATCCCACAAACCAATATATCAAAAAATACTGAGATTATATGCAAGACTCCAAGGTCCCCCATTTCCATAAAAAAAAAACCCAACAAAAAACTTGTCCTGTTTAGTCATCTTTTCCACTCAGAAAACTTTTTTTTATATGTAGCACCTACCATGTACAAAGCACTATTAGATATTTTTTTTTTACCTGAAGAAACTGAAAAAAACTGAAGAGAATAGATGATTGCTGATTGGCTAGGAGAATGCTGAGCAAGATACTGCAACTCTGCATAGGAGAGCTAATTCCTCTGATCCTGCAGGTCCTCATCATCTCACACCTGAATTATTGCAATAGCTGGATGGTGGGTCTGCCTGCCACAAGTCTTTCCCCACTCCTCCATTCTCCTTTGAGCCACCAAAGTACTTTTCCTAAAGTGCACATCTGATCATGTCACTTCTCTCTTTCACTCCATAAACTCCAGCGGCACCCTACTGCCTCCAGGATCAAATACAAAATGATCTATTTTGCATTTTAAGCCCTCTACAATCTAGTCCCCTCCTACCTTTCCAGTTCTTCTTACGCTTTACTCCCTAACATGCATTCTTTGATCCTGTGACACTGGCTTCCTGACTGTTCCGTAAATAAGACTCTCCTTGTTTTTGGCTGGAGGCATTTTTCTCCCCATTCCAAACCTGGAATGTTTTCCTTTCTCTGCTCTGACTGCTGACCTCCCCAGCTTCCTTTATGTCCCAACTAAAATCCCATCTTTTACTAGAAGCGTTCCCCACCCTCTCTTAATTCAAATGCCTCCCATTTGTTAATTATTTCCTCTTTATTTAGTTTATGGCTTGCTTTATATTTGCTGTCTTTCCCATTAGTTTAAGAGAGGTGATAGATTCAAGATACACAATAATACATACATTTTCAAACATGATAATTGTGGGCAATTCTTTTGACTATCCATATTTGACACAAGGGTTTTGCTTTTCTTTTGATCAGGAGGAGGGAGAAGGGAGTACCAAATGAAGGGTTGGAGGTGTGGGAAGAGAAAGAAGAGAAAGAAAAATTAGAAATTTGGGTCATTAAGGCATTTTTTTAAATGCACAGAAGGAAAGTCAGTAGGAAAGGCTTTTCTTTGTATCCCTATCAACGAGCACAATATCTGTCACCAGGTAGGCACTTAGTGAATTTTATTGATTGATTAAACTGAACTCAAAATAAGTGCAATACATCTGGAGATCATATGACTATGGATGTGGCAGACCTGGATAGACAATTACCTTATTGATTAATTTGGCTTGACTGTATTACAAAAGAAGGTTGAAGATGTGTGGGAAAAGGTATGAAGGGAAAGGATTCTGACTATAAAAAACAAAGACAATAAAAATAGTTAAGGAGCACCACTGTAGGCAGATCAAGTAAGAGCTGTCTTTATCTTAGAATTCTTGGTACACAGTCTAAGATGCCATGGGTCATCTCAGGGCTGTATATTAAACCCTGGCCAATCCCAGTGGAGGGATGGGAAGGACAGGAGAAAGGATGACAGAAGAACTATTTGAATTTCAGCTCATGACTATGGTTCAATGCATTTCCATGCCACTTTTTTTTAACTTTAAGGGAATTTCTTTTGGCACATGGGTAGACAATTTTAGCTCTATAGATGGCACTCTGTGATTAGTCAAGATATATTTTCCAAGGAGGCTTGTGTTATGCTGAACATGCACATGTGTACCAAATCCAATCAATGACATGATTAAGTGACATTGAAGATAGCCTACATTTAGAAAACACAGGCTGAGTGAAGTCTGACAGACAAGCCATCAGATCACTGACTGCCTTCTGAGTTCTGCTTAGAAGGACTCTCTCATTCTGGCCTATGCTCAGGGGAGGCAGGCAATGCTAGATTTTCTAGAAAAGCTGTTCTTTCCATAAATGTGGCTGAGAAAAACTGTCAGGCCACTTGAACAAGCAGATTCCTGGTTTCCCCTACCAGTTTTCCCCCTTTTTCCCGTTGTGATGTCTGACAAAAATCAAGTTGAAAATGATGGCTAAGAAGGATGAAGTCAGCAATACGTTGCCCAAATCATGCCATGGTCACAAAGGGAAGAAAAAGAAACATTGAACTTCAAGCTGAATCACTTCATGGGAACAAGGAAAGTGGATTTTGTCTCCCTCCAGTTAACTTCTGCTTTTTTTCTCCTCTCCAGGTGCTTTTATACCATGCTATCTACCATTATGGAATAATCATGATGGCTAAGACGATGGTGATGATGATTCACATTCACATATTGTTTTAAGTTTTCCTGGTCATAACTAGGGTAGGGTCACTGGGGCTTTGTCCAGGGTGCCAAAATCTAGAAGCCTTTGAGAGTAGAAGTAAACTGAGCTTAGCACTTAGCAAGAACATAAATCATGAGATCTTGTTTTTCTGAGCTGTAAGGGTCTCTAGAAATCATTGAGTACAGTTCTCTCATTTTACAGATGAGGCAAGTGAGGCCCATAGAGATACATAACTTGTCTAGGGTCACCCAGCAAGTAAATCTGGAGACGAATTTGAATTAGGATCTTCCTTATTCTAGGTCTAGGACTTTATCCATGGTGCCACCTCATTATCTGCCAAAATTTGTTTAAACCTTACTTAAAGAGAAAGCAACCAAAGAACCTGCTTATTTCTCTCTCCCCCTACCCAAGCAATACCCCAGGTGAGTTATTCCCTAATCTTCCCCTGCCCTGCCCTTGATGATCTCATTAATAACCTAGTTTCCCTGGTATGTCTGCCCATGAGACCTTGTATTCAGAAGCCTCAGCCCCAACCCTACTAACTGAATTTGTATTACAAAGTTGATTTGAAGGTTCTTTGATTGGTGGTTGCTCCAGGCATGAGAATTGCTAGTTATGACTCTGGATTTTTCCAAAGCTTTCTTCTTACAACCTTCTTCTGAGGTAGGTTATTATTCCTATTATTATTCCTATTTAAAGATTTTTCAGAGGTTCAGTTAGCTGAAGAGTTTGCTCATAATTGCATAGGTAATGTCAGAATTGAAACTAAGGTCTCAAGTTGCTCTTCCTTATCCACTATATTGCTGCTCTCCCTCTTACAGAGCTGACTACTTCTTTAATTTACCCCCCAGTCTATTTTGTATTTACCGTATGAACTTTTCTACTGATGGAATGAAAGCTCAGGAGGGGAAAGACTTCTTCAGTCCTGTGGTACCAGTCCCATTCTCCATGATCTTTTAGAATGATCACTGGCAGTGACTCAGTAGTTACATTCACCAGTTTCTTTGGTCCTCTGGGTTATAGTTTATCTGCTATAAATTGGAGAAGAGTGACCATAGAAAGAACAAATGCAAGTGTTGGGGCAGGCAGAGGGGAGACCACAGTAGAGGCTGAGTAGAAGAACAGCAGTGACCAGGACCTCTCATGTCCAGCCTGTCCATGGGACTAATGAGCAATGGGAAGGGGGAGGTTTGAACCTGAGCAGCTGAACTGTGTTTTTTTGAGATGTTGTGTTGTGGCTTGATTTCAGACAATGGGATTTCTGGTTGTCTGATCTGGGAAGGATTTGTGGGTTGTCGGTTCAGGCTAGTTGCTTTAATTCAATGGATTTTATTCCTTTCTAATATCATTAGAACTCTAACTTTAAAGAACTGTATCCAGCTGTACTATTCAGTGTTTTTGTGAATAACTAATTATTCTAATTATATAACTAAATATAGCCTTTAAGAACCTCCTCCCTGCATGAATTAGTCCATTCTTCTTGGACCTCCACCCCAGGGCTAAGCTGGAATGTCCAGCAAGAGAATAAAAACACATCACAAAGCCTAGATCTTCCTGGGTTCCCTCAATGCTTCACATCTATTCATCTTGGACATCTTATTGTCCATTCTACCACCATGAATGTCCTCTTCTCCTAACTTCCCCTTTCCTGAGTTCCTGGCCTGCATTTAACTCTTGCTCTGGGAACAGTAATGCATTCAATACCACCAGAGCTTCTGGAAAGAGCATGCCACAAGGGCATGACAATTGCCTGCCTTATGGTGCTCCTCATCATTCCTTTGACTCAGCAAAACCAAAAAACCCCAACTAAAACATTTCCCTGGCCACCGCTCCTCTACATGTGTTACTTTCCTCCGTTTGAATATAAATTCCTTGAGGACAAAGATTGTCTTACTTTTGTCTTTGTATTCTTGGTACCTAGCACACTGCCTGGAAAATAGTAGGCATTTAATAAATTTTAAAAATTAAGCAATTAATTCAAATAAAATGCAGATGTTATGGAAATGAGGGACAAATTCTTCCTCAGTTTGGTGGGTTTTAGAATAGAGAGTCAGATTGTATAAATCTACACTAACCCACCAAAGGGTGAACCAAGGCGGGAGAGGGGTAGCCAGCTCTCTAAGAGGCAAGAATACTGGGCAGTGACCTAGAGAACTCTTCAGCGAGAGTTATCTGTGGCCGCTGGGAAAGAGCCTTTGACTCATATCACTTAGCCCTTATTAATGAATAGTATTGAGCACTGGTCAGTACTTCCACATAACTAGACAAATAACGTCCAAACTTCAACCTAGTCCTCTACAATTTGAATCTATTCTACTTTTTGGCTCTATTGCTTGTTCTTTCGCTACACGGACCATTCATTAACTCTAACCAAATTGGTCTCCTCAATGCTTCCTAGTTATCACATACATTTCTACCTTTGTCCCTAAATTCATGTCTCTGTCACTATTTATTTCATTGAATGCCATTCATACTTCTAGGTCTGGCTCAAATAATTTCCTCCATGGTTTCCTTGGCCTGAAATGATCTTTCTCTTCATCACAGCACTTTCCCAAGTACTTAGCCATCTACTTTGTTGTATATACAGTGATGTGAGCTTGGAGCTGAGGTACATACACTTCTTGTGGGTAGTTTGTTCTGTAGGTCTTCAAAAATATCATGAGGTTTAGGTGGGGGAAAAAGGAAAAATCCCCTAAATTTCTAGTTGAAAAGACTACCTGGATTTGACTGATCTTATTTAACTTAGGCAGTCAGCATGTATCAGAATCATTTGCAAGGCAATCTTTTTATTTACTGTCCATAGATGGCAGGAGAAACTACAGGCAGATTTAGTTATATAAAATCCAGTCAGATATAAGGAAATCATTTATTTTTCATTTTTTATTTTTCATTTTTTAACACAGTTTATAATAGATAAAACAATTCAAACTTTTGGTCAGGTGATGCTTCTTTTACAATATGGACCACAAAAGAATTTTTTTTTAAACATTAACCAACTGAGACACAAATAATATTTAAGTTGCTAACTTCATAAGCTCTTGACCTAATTGTCTCCACAGTATTGCTAAGAATTAAAGGACCCTAACTTATTGTTATTGGTCTAAAATCCTAAGCCTAATAGCTTAATTTTAGACTTAACCTCGGATGTTCCCCTACCAATAATCTATAAATGAATAGATCTGGTATTAAGCTTGCAAACCTTTTGACTATAGGAAATTGCCACCAAGAGTAGGTTCATTGCAGGAATACAGTATCTCCCTGACTTCATGTTGTTCCAGGCAGGATTAGATTATCCACTTGCATTCAGTCAGGCTTAAGGTTTGCCAGGTGTCAGTGGGGAAATTGAGTCAGGAGAATCCTACCTCAGCCCAGGCTGAGCAGCTGCTCTCCCACCCTTCCCATGAGATCACCTTTTGCAGTTCCTACCAGCATCTCACCAGCTTACTGACATTATGGGTTGGAGGCTCAGATTGTCTTTCTTGCTACCCATACCTGGAGTTAGACTCAGAAGAACAGTCACTTAATAGTCCCATAGCATCTAAAAAATGGCAAGTTCCAATAATCAGGTTTCAAATATGATTGTAATTTTCACTTTGGCTTAGGAACATCTTTTGAGGAAGTGGCTTACATGCCCTTCTATACATATTCTAGTTCCTGATTAAATAGCAATCATAAAATCAAATTTACCATTAAAACCTTAACTTTTCCATCAATGCAAATTTTACCCGAGGCTACCTTCCTCTAGGAAATTTAGACTGAAATTCTTTTCCCCAAACTGAAGATGTCATTGATTTACTCTCAGTAATTAATTCAGTCAATTGTTTTGATACTAATTGCTTTTACCTCACTTTGTAACATGTCCAATTTTTCTCCCCACCACTCCCCTCCCCCTGCTTCTTAATACCTTGCATTCTGATTACTCCTTCCCTCAGTGTACCCTCTCTTCTATCACACCCCACCCTTCCCTTATCCCCATCTTCTCTGTTTTCTTGTAGGGCAAGATAAATTTCTATACCCCATTCCCTGTAGTTCTTATTTCCAGATTATATGCAATAAAAATTCTCAGCATTTGTTTCTAACACTTTGAATTCCAACTTCTCTCCCTCCTCCCCTCCCTCCCCAGCCCCACTGAGAAGGGAAGCAATTCAATACATACTAAATATGTGTTCTTTTGCAAAAGACTTCCGTAATAATCATGTTGTGTAGTACTAATTATATTGCCCTCTGTCCTATTCTATTCCCCCTTATTTTTTCCCCCTACAATTGACCTTGTCCCTTCTTGAAAGTGTTTATTTCTAGTGACTCCCTTCTCCCATTTGCCCTCCCTTCTAACAATCCCCTCACCCCACTTCTCACCTCTTCTCCTTCTTTCCTGTGGTGTGATATAAATTTTCATATCAAATTTAGTGAGCATGTTATTCCCTCCTTCAGCCACATGTGGAGAGAGTAGCTTTATTTCCCCCCCTCCCCTTCTCCCTTATCTCCTCCATTGAATAAGATTTTTCTTATCTCTTTTATGAGTTATAGCCTGCCCTGTTCCATTTCTCCCTTTTCTCTTCCAGGAATTATCCTCCTTCACCCCTTAATTTTTTATTTTATTTTATTTTTTATGTGGATATCATCTCTTCTGATATAACACACCGTGTACTCTCTATCTATCTATGTGTATGTGTGTGTGTGTGTGTGTGTGTGTGTATGTACAATTTCTCCATCTACCCAAATACTGAGAAAAGATTCAAGAGTTAAAAATATTTTCTTTCCATGTAGTAATGTAAACAGTTCAACTTTAGAGAGTCTTTTATGATTTTTCTTTCCTGTTTACCTTTACATGCTTCTTTTGATTCTTGTCTTAGGAAGTCAAATTTTTCTATACAGATCTGGTCTTTTCCTTAACAGGAATGATTGAAAGTCATATATATCACTGAATGACTATTTTTTCCCTTGAAGTATTATACTCAGATTTGCTAGGTAGGTGATTCTTGGTTTCAATCCCAGTTCCTTTGACTTCTGAAATATCTCATTCCAAGCCCTTTGATCCCTTAATGTTGAAGCTGCTAGATCCTGTGTTATTCAAAATTTGTATTCAAATTGTTTCTTTCTAGCTGCTTGCAGTATTTTCTCCTTGATCTGGGAACTCTGAAATTTGGCCACAATATTCCTAGGAGTTTCTCTGTTCAGGTCTTTTTCAGGAGATGATTGGTGAATTCTTTCAATATTTATTTTGCCCTCTGATTCTAGAATATCAGGGCAGTTTTTCTTCATAATTTCATGGAAGATAATGTCTAGGCTCTTTTTTTGATCATGGCTTTCAGGTAGAACAATAATTTTTAAATTATTTCTCCTGGATCTATTTTCCAGGTCAGTTGTTTTTCCAATGAGTTGTTTCACATTATTTTCTATTTTTTCAGATTTTTGGTTTTGTTTACTAACTGCTTAGTTTAACTCAAAGTCATTTGTTTCCTTGAACTCAATTCTCTCTTTCAATGAATTATTTTGTTCAGTGAGCTTTTGAACCTTCTCCTCCATTTGGCTAATTCTACTTTTTAAAACCTCCTTCTCCTTGTTGGCTTTTTGGACCTCTTTTTCCAATTGAGTTAGCCTCTTTTTTTTTTTTTTTTTGGCTTTTCCAAAAGGTATTTATTACTTTTGACATTTTTTTTGACATTTTTTTTTATTTAGCTTTTAACATTCATTTTCACAAAATTTTGGGTTACAAATTTTCTCCCCTTTTCTCCCCTCCCCCCCAAACGCCAAGCATTCTAATTGCCCCTATGACCAATCTGCTCTCTCTTCTATCATCCCTCTCTGCCCTTGTCTCTGTCTTCTCTTTTGTCCTGTAGGGCCAGATAGCTTTCTATACCCCTTTACCTGTATTTCTTATTTCCTAGTGGTAAGAACATTACAGTTGATCCTAACACTTTGAGTTCCAACTTCTTTTCCTCCCTCCCTCTCCACCCCTTCCCTTTGGAAGGCAAGCAATTCAATATAGGCCAAATCTGTGTAGTTTTGCAAATGACTTCCATAATAGTTGTGTTGTATAGGACTAACTATATTTCCCTCCATCCTATCCTGTCCCCCATTACTTCTATTCTCTTTTGATCCTATCCTTCCCCATGAGTGTTGACCTCAAATTGCACTCTCCTCCCCATGCCCTCCCTTCTATCATCCCCCCCCACTCTGCTTATCCCCTTATCCTCCACTTTCCTGTATTGTAAGATAGGTTTTCATACCAAAATGAGTAGGCATTTTATTCTTTCCTTTAGTGGAATGTGATGAGAGTAGACTTCATGTTTTTCTCTCACCTCCCCTCTTTATCCCTCCACTAATGAGTCTTTTGCTTGCCTCTTTTATGAGAGATAATTTGCCCCATTCAGTTCTCCCTTTCTCCTCCCAATATCTTTCTCTCTCACTGCTTGATTTCATTTTTTTTAAGATATGATCCCATCCTCTTCAATTCACTCTGTGCACTCTGTCTCTATGTGTGTGTGCGTGTGTGCATGTGTGTGTGTGTAATCCCACCCAGTACCCAGATACTGAAATGTTTCAAGAGTTACAAATATTGTCTTTCCATGTAGGAATGTAAACAGTTCAACTTTAGTAAGTCCCTTATGACTTCTCTTTGCTGTTCACCTTTTCATGCTTCTCTTCATTCTTGTGTTTGAAAGTCAAATTTTCTTTTCAGCTCTGGTCTTTTCATCAAGAATGCTTGAAAATCCTCTATTTCATTGAAAGACCAATTTTTCCCCTGAAGTATTATACTCAGTTTTGCTGGGTAGGTGATTCTTGGTTTTAGTCCTAGTTCCTTTGACTTCTGGAATATCCTATTCCATGCCCTTCGATCCCTTAATGTAGAAGCTGCTAGATCTTGTGTTATCCTGATTGTATTTCCACAATACTTGAATTGTTTCTTTCTAACTGCTTGCAATATTTTCTCCTTGATCTGGGAACTCTGGAATTTGGCCACAATGTTCCTAGGAGTTTCTCTTTTTGGATCTCTTTCATGCGGTGTTCTGTGGATTCCTTGAATATTTATTTTGCCCTCTGGTTCTAGAATCTCAGGGCAGTTTTCATTGATAATTTCATGAAAGATGATGTCTAGGCTCTTCTTTTGATCATGGCTTTCAGGTAGTCCCATAATTTTTAAATTGTCTCTCCTGGATCTATTTTCAAGGTCAGTTGTTTTTCCAATGAGATATTTCACATTATCTTCCATTTTTCCATTCCTCTGGCTTTGTTCTGTGATTTCTTGCTTTCTCATAAAGTCCTTAGCCTCCATCTGTGCCATTCTAATTTTGAAAGAACTATTTTCTTCAGTGAGCTTTTGAATCTCCTTTTCCATTTGGCTAATTCTGCTTTTGAAAGCATTCTTCTCCTCATTGGCTTTTTGAACCTCTTTTGCCAATTGAGTTAGGCTAGTTTTCAAGGTGTTATTTTCTTCACCATTTTTTTGGGTCTCCTTTAGCAGGGAGCTGATTTGCTGTTCATGCTTTGACTTCATGTCTCTCATTTCTCTTCCCAGCTTTTCCTCCACCTCTCTAACTTGATTTTCAAAATTCTTTTTGAGCTCTTCCATGGCCTGAGCCCATTGAGTGGGCTGAGACACAGAAGCCTTGATTTCTGTGTCTTTGCCTGATGGTAAGCATTGTTCTTCCTCATCAGAAAGGAAGGGAGGAAATGCCTGTTCACCAAGAAAGTAACCTTCTATAGTCTTATTTCTTTTCCCTTTTCTGGGCATTTTCCCAGCCAGTGACTTGACCTCTGAATATTTTCCTCACACCCACCTCACCTCCTGATCCTCCCAGCCAGTGTTTGGGGTCTGAGATTCAAATGCTGCTTCCAGCCTCAGGGCTTTGGGCGGGGGCAGGGCTGCTATTCAGTGTGAGATTAAATTCAGATGCTCAGGTGAGGGCAGGGCTGCCTCTCAGGCTCAGTTCCCTCAGGGAGTTTATGCACAGACCTTCAACAATGGATCCAGGCTCCTGCCTGCTTGGGGAGCCCTGGTCTGCCACTGCCCCTCAGCTTCTGTCTCCCGAGGGGGCCCGAGCCATGGGGGCACCCCACTCCCCCCTCGACCCGCCAAAGAGACTCTCTCACCGACCCCCGTCACCTGTGGGTGGAGGTACTTGTGCGGCCGCTGGAGATCCCGTCCCTGAAGCCCGCTCGGATCTGTTCCTCTGGGTGCCGCGGCCACGGCAGGGCTGTACTCAGCTCCCAGTCCCGGCGCCCAGTCCGCAGCACGAAGGACCTTTTACGAGAGGTTTGCAGGTCTCTCTGGAACAGAAATCTCCCTTGCTCCAATGTTCTGTGGCCTCTGGGTGCAGAATTCGCCGTGAGTTACTTCTTTGTAGTTGTTCTATGGGTTGTGGGTTCGGAGCTATGTGTATGTGCGTCTTTCTACTACGCCATCTTGGCTCCGCCCCCCGAGTTAGCCTCTTTTTAAAGCTGCTATTTTCCTCAGCATTTTTTTTGGTTCTCCTTTACTAAGCTGCTAACTTGTTTTTTAAGATCTTCTATTGCCTGAGCCCAGTTTAAGTTTCCTTTGGAGGCAGAGGCCTTGACTTCCTCTGACAGTATGCCTTGTTCTTCCTCATCTGAAAGGATGGGGGGAGACACCTGTTCTCCAAGAAAGTAACCTTCTATGGTCTTATTTTTTTTTCCTTTTTTTGGGCATTTTCCCAGCCAGTTACTTGACTTCTGAGTTTCTTCTCCACATCCACCTCACCTCCAGTTTCACCAAGCCAGCATTGGGGGCTGAGATTCAGATGAGCTGTTCCCAAGCCTCAGGGGCTTTAGATGGGGGCAGAGCTGCTATTCAGTGTGAGATTAAGATCATCTGCTCAAGTCGGGGCAGGGCCACCACACAGGGTTCAGTTCCCTCAGGGGGTTTATGATGAGACCTTCAACAATGGATGTGGGCTACTGCCTGCTTTGGGAGCCCCGTCTGCTGTTGCCTCTATTGCTGCCACCTGAGGAGGTCTGCTCCCCTCTCGGCAAGCCAAAAGGACCATCTCACTGACCTTTGGGGCCTGTGGGTTGATGAATCTGTGCTGCTGCTGGAGATTCTGTCCCTGAAGCCTGCTCAGATCTGCTCCTCTCGGTGCCATGTGGCCAAGTCAGGGCTGGGCTCTGCTCCACGTCCTGTGTAGGACAGACCTTTCCTGTTGGTCTTTCAGGTTTCTCTGGGACAGAAATCTCATCCACTCTATTGTTCTGTGCTGCTGCTCTAGAATTTGTTGAGAGTTCTTTACAGGTATTTTATGGGCTGTGGGGAAGAGCTAAGCACATATGCTTCTTTCTACTCTGCCATCTTGGCTCCTCCCCCAGATATAAGGAAATCATTGAGAGCTTTCAGTTGGAAAGATGGCCTCATATATGTTGGCTCCAGAAATTCCAAGTCGCTGACCATTAACAGGGGTATGTAGACAGGTCACAAAAAATTGCAACATCAAAATTTTTCCTATGGGTCCTATTAGGCAGTATGCAAGTTTAAATTAACCTTTCTCTATTAAAAACATCTTCTTTCAGTACAATGGCTAGCACATAGTGGGCACTTAATAAATGCTTGTTGATTGATTTCTTTTAGGTTCAAATATTAAAGTTTTCACTTTAAAAAAATACTGCCTCATTGATCTTGACAAACTTTCATTCATTGTTCAACTTTAATCCATTCACTCTTAGAAACAAATTCATGTGTTATGAAATATGGAATACTTAAGAATGAAACCTATGTTTTATTGAAAAGTACCAACTTAATAACTCATTTGTAAGCCTACTGTCTCAAGCACGTTACCCATTGCAGAAAATGTCAGACTCCATCTACAACATGGAGAAAAAAATCACTCCTGGCTCCTGTTCTTTGGGCTGTCTCCATGATTGAGTTTATGGAAATGGACTGGATTGCAGTGATCCGATTTGGTTAACATGGCCAAAGTAACCAGCTCGCTAGGGGCCATGCTTGAGTTATTGTGTTTGGCTTTAGAGGCAATGGGGAATAGTGAAAAGTTGTTGAACGTGGAGTCAGGAGAGATCTAATTTGGAATGATACCACCTCCCATATTCATTAGCTCTATGACTGTTAACTGTATCATTAGCCATTATTAGCTGTGTTAACTTTTCTGAATTTCAGTTTCCTCTTCTGTAAAATGTGAACTATAATACAAATAGCATGGCATAGAGGAAGGAAGCCAGATACCTATAGAGTCAGGAAAACCTGGATTCAAGTCCTGCCCTTAACAAATACTGCCTGTGCAACTTTGGAAAAGTCACTTAATCTCTCACTCCAGTAGGTTACTCTTTAAGTTAGAGATGAGTTGATGCTCTCTATTGGAGGAGAGAGTTTTCATACCAGGGAGTTCCCCTACATGGATAAAATCAGAGGTCCAGACTAGATAATATATTCATGCACTGTTCCAACAACATTATTCATATGAGGATGCAATGAAACCATTTTTTCTGTCTGTCTAGATACTTATATCTTACTTTGGAAATCTTAAAATACTTAGCTATTTTAGCTTTTGTAGGTGTATCTTCTTTGTAGCCATATGACTAGATCAAGCAATGGCCCGAGAGTTCATGGCTATGTTGCTCCCCATTTGGCCAGAATGTTTGCTAAGCCTAACAAATGCTGTTAAATGCCACGGGTATCCCTCCCATTCCCATGTTTCTAGAATTACCTTGAAGTTTCTCAGAGCCTCAGGGTAATTTGCATGCCCCTGGTACTAGTGGGGGTACTTTGTTTAAGTTGGAAAGATAATGGGAGAGGGGTTAAGAATTTTTCTGAAGCTTCAGAAAGATTCACTGGGATAAATGTTGACTCTGTGTGAGAGGCACAATGCCTATGCTTTAAGGCATACAAGAGAACAAAATTCATTCAATGTGGAAAATCCATTTAAAACTATGAATCTCAACACCCATGCCACCACTGCTACTGCTCTTCCACTGACACTGAAGAAATGAAAGTGAGCCACATAGGACTGAGGACCATTTTGTATTTATCTTTGTTTCATAGGTTGCCATAGCCAGAGAATTCAACATCCAATGAGCAGGCTATTGATGAGGAGCCTTTTTATAATTCATTGGTCTGATCCTTGGAGAGAAGACATAGTCTGTTGTCAGTACTGTATTAGGAACTTTTCCATTATGGAAAAATTTTGAGACAACTCTATTAACAAAAAGACCTTATGCCAGGGGTGTATGTCCAGGTTATTTTGGAGAAACATCTATGACTTGTCAACTTGTTCACATTCATGTGAGCATAAATTATATGACTAGAAGAAAACTAGAATTAGTTAATAAAAAAAAATTTATGAAATCTTGGGCAAGAAACTGAACTCTTTAGGGACTATGGTTGTTGTTTAGTTGTTTCAGTTATGTCTGACTCTTTATGACCTCATCTGGGTCACCTCATTTCTTGGCAAATATACTGGAGTAGTATGCCATTTCCTTCTCCAGCTCATTTTGCTGATGGGAAAGCTAAGGCAAATAGGGTTAAGTGACCTGCTTAGGGTCACACAGCTAGTAAATGTCTCAGATCAGATTTGAACCCAGGAAGATGAGTCTTTCTGACTCCAGACCCCATACTCTATCCACTACTCCCCCTAGCTGCTCTTTAGGGGTACAGGTAGCATTTTCATTACTCCTGCCAATCTAAGGCAAGGAATTCAGAGGTGAAAGGCAGATTTGATTTAAGAAGATATTCTTTGAGGATAGTATTTGGAATTCTGAGTCATAGCATAAAATTTAGGATTGATGGTTTCTTTGAGCTTTGTTTTTGTGGCTGTTGGGGTTAAGTGACTTGCCCAGCTAATAAGTGTCTAAGGCTGGATTTGAACTCAAGTCCTCCTGATTTCAGGGCTGCTACTCTATTCATTGTATCACCCAGCTATCCCTAACCACCTTAAATTTCAAAGATAGGTGCCAAAGGTGGAAACAAAGTTGGACAACAGAGGATGATTGCAAAAGTATGAATCTAAAAATATCTGTCCTGTAAGAATACCATTTGGGCTGCTAAAATTCAGAATAAATTGAGAATTATGAGAAATGCTAAGGATGATAAAGTCACCAAATGTAGGCAAACCCTCCTCAGAGGGCTGGTTGATATGATTTCTGAGCCACTATTAGTCACCTTTGTGATGGAGGAGGTGCCAAAGGACTAGAGAAATGCTAATGTCCCATTTTTTTTTAAAGGGAGGAAGAATAAGAATGCGGTCTGAAAACTTTGAGAGCTTGAATTCTTAGCAAAGTTCTGTAATATAAAGGGAATGGCAGTGGATATCTAGAAAGGGAGAAATAATTACAAAGATCTATCATGACTTTATCAAGAACTGGTCATTTTAAACTAATCAAATTTCCTGGGGTTTATTTTGTGCTGTGTTATTAGACTGGTAGAGTATCAGAAGTCTGTAGGCAGATTTTAACTAGCTTTTAATGAAACATTTGCCAAAGTCTCGTGCTGTTCTAGTGGAAAATATGGAGATGTGTGGGTTTACCCTAATTAGGTCACAGAGTTATTTTTATGAATGAAACTGTGCTTAAATATAATAAAAATCTAGGTTTTAGTCTCTGGAATCTCTGTGTTGTGATGGTGTTATTCGGCCACCATTACCTATTGCATGACTTCAGTGGGAGTATTTTTTCCTTTAACATGGCTGCCTATAGTGGAGTGCCTCAGATATCTATTTTTGGTCCCATATTATCTAACTTAAAAAAAAAAATCAATGACTTGCATAAAGATATAGGTGTTATCATTATTCATTTTTTGTTTTGATGATTCAAAGCCAGGAGGGATGGCTAACATTGTACAACAGAGTCAGGTTTAAAAAAACAAAACCAGAACTCTTGATAGCCTGTTGGGCCAAATCAAATAAGAAGACAGGGGTAAAGGCCAAAGTATTATATGTAGGTTCAAAAATGCTAAGGCCTAGTTCTACTTGTTGTTTGTACAAGCCTTGGGGTAGGGTGGGGTAGGGTGGCTGTTTGTAAATGTTTGAAAGATCATCTGTGTAGGAGAGATTAGGTTTTTTCTGCCCAGGTAGAATTAGGAACAATTTGTAGAAGTTTCAGAGAGACAGATTTTGAGTTTATGTAAAAACAACAACAAAAAACCTTCCTAATAATAAGTCCATCTAAAAGTAGAATGAGCTTCCTTGGAAGGGTGGTGAATTTCCCCTTACTGCTCTCTATAGCTTTTCAAGAGTAGGTCAGATGTCTACTTGTCAAAAATCCTGTAGGATGAATTCTTTTTCAAGTATGGGTTAGACCTGTTGGCCTGTGAGACTCTCTTTCAACTCTGAGATTCTACTTCTTTGAGAATCTAAAGTCATCTCTACCATGTGATATCAGAGCAAGTCATTTTGGGGGTGGGGGAGCATAATGCATGTACTTCTCTGATCAATAAATTTTCAAGAAGGTCTTGATTACTAATAATAGTGTCAGTCAATCAATAAATATTCATTAAGTACCTACTATGTGCCAAGCACTGTGTTAAGTATAAGAAAGCAGTGTGGCATATTGGATTGCATTCTGTATTGGAAATTCTGTGTTCAGATGCTACCTCTGATATTTATTAACTCTATGTCTATGAAATCTTTCATGGGGCATTTTTGTTCAAGAAGAAATGGATACCAGCAGTTCCTTGAATCAGAGGGAAGAATCTCTGATTGTGGAATTATAGTCATTATGATTGGGATGGATTTAGGTGTATGGAGGGGACTTGAAAATCAAGCCTTTTAGGCTATAAAATTGTATATACTCTTTGAGCCAGCAATACCACTAATAGATTTGTATTCCAAAGAGATTTTTTTAAAAAGGAAAAGGTCCTATATGTACAAAAATATTTATAGCAGCTCTTTTTATGGTAACAAAGAACTGGAAATTGAATGGATGTCCATCAATTAGGGACTGGCTAAATAAGTCATGGTATATAATTATGGTATAAGAAATGATAAGAAAAGTATAAGAAAAGAAAACAAGATGCTTTCAGAAAAACCTGGGAAGACTTATATGGACTGAAGTACAGAAGTGAACAGAATCAGAACATTGTACACAGTGATAATCCTTTTTTTATATAAACTCTAGATTTTAGTAAAGGCCAGAGTTTGAAGAATCTGGACCTTGACAATCCTTTGATATAAACTTTAGATTTTGAATTAAGAAGAGCCTGGACCTAATAATCTCCTTTGTTTAGAGGATGCCTTTTGATGTCAAGCAAATGGGACTTCCTTACCAGATCCTCCTTCTAGCATCCTAGTGATAAGAGAAAAACACAGATACCTTGGGTTGTAACTTCAGCTTTGTCAACTCTGTTAAGATGAACAACTTCAAAGGCCTGTTTAGGACAGGATGTCTGTAATCTGGATGATGGGACTTTTCCTTATCTTGAATCACAAAGGCATACTAGGGAAAGAAGATGCTCATAGCTTGGGATCATAAAACCCAACTGATGCTACTTTGTTTACAGTGTGTTTATCTAAGAGAACTCCTTTCTCACGGCAAAATGTATATAAGCCAGAAGATTTCTGTACTGGGTAGCCAGAACATCTTTCTGGCTCCATAATGCATTATGTTACCGTTTTCTTTAATAGGGAATTGATTAATTAATTAATTAAATCATAAAATGTATGCATTTAGCCTGTTGCCTTTTCTTTAACCAAGTTTTCAGGTCAACAACAGTAACAGTAACATTGTGTGATGTTCAACTGTGAATGACTTAACTATTCTCAGCAATAAAATGATCTAAGACAATTTCAAAGGACTTATGATAAAAAATACTATCCACTTCCAGAAAAAAACTGATGGAGTATGAATGGAGATTGAAGTGTACTTTCTTTTGCTTTCTTTTTCTTGTTTTTTTGATTTTTTTTTTGATATGTGTTTTCTTTTGCAACATGGCTAATATGGAATATATTTTGCATGACTGAACATGTATAATCTATATCAAATTGCTTGCCTTCTCAAGGAGGAGGATGGGAGGGAGAAAAGGAGAGAATTTAGAACTCAAAAATTAAAAAAATGAATGCTAAAATTTGTTTTTACATGTTATCCAGAAAAACCACCCCCAGAGGAAATCAAGCCCTTTCACTTATAACACATAGCAGAACACCTACTAGTATTGTGTAGAAAATGGCAGTCCAGCCTGCAAGGAGAGTGAGGGTGAGGGAAAATGTGGACTTTCCTTGTTTTTTCTGCTGTTGGGGCCAATCCAGTCAGACTTTCTAGGAGAGCAATACCAATGAGAAAGGTGAGCCCTGGGGCAGTCTGAGAAGCCTTCCGAGTTCTGCCAAGGAGATTTACAGGCATATGGTGAGTTGGTAGTCATTGGGATTTCTCCTTCATGTGACTCATTTTTCCTTGTTTCCTACTGCAGCTTCCTTTCCAGGCTGTGCACCCCAGGATGCATTGGAAGCTCTTGCTGGTTTCTTGGCCACTTCTAGGGACTGCACTTTTGAAGGTTTCCTCAGTTTCTTTCTTTCTTTCTTTCTTTCTTTCTTTCTTTCTTTCTTTCTTTCTTTCTTTCTTTCTTTCTTTCTTTCTTTCTTTCTTTCTCTCTCTCTCTCTCTCTCTCTTTCTTTCTTTCTTTCTTTCTTTCTTTCTCTCTCTCTCTTTCTCTCTCTTTCTCTCTCTCTCTCCCTCCCTCCCTTCCTTCCTTCCTTCCTTCCTTCCTTCCTTCCTTCCTTCCTTCCTTCCTTCCTTCCTTCCTTCCTTCCTTCCTTTCTCCCTCCCTCCCTCCCTCCCTTCCTTCCTTCAACAGATGTCAGCAAGCTGCAGGAGAACTCAGCAAACACTTCAGGGTGCAGAGTATGCAGAGCTGGGCTGGTGCAAGAGGGAGTAAAAAGGGGAAGAGTGCATTAGGGTGAGAGGGTGTAGAAGAGAGCTCTCCTCTGGAGTTAGGAGAACTGGGTTTGAATCCTGCCCCTGTACTTGCTAAGTAATTTGATCTTGTATAAATCCATCTGTTCCCTATAGGTCTCAGTATTCCTGTTACTAAAATGGGCACAGATCATACAAAGAGTGCCTGTGAGGCTCATATGAGATCATCTGGATCAGAGATGTCAAACAGTGGCCAGGGAAACTCCTAAGTGGACCGGAAACAGATTAAGATGTAATTGGGAAGCATTTAATAAAATAAAATAACAACATAATAGAACACAGATAATGTTAATTTGTGGTTTTCCAAGTCAATATGTAGCCTGTAGACATTCTTTTACATAATTTAGTGGCCTCTTATTTCTATTTGAGTTTGGTGCCATGATCTGGATAAAGGTGAAAACTGTAAAACATCATTATGTTTCTAGAGTTCAAGGAATATGGTTTTGCCTTAGATGTTTTATGTAAAACTCCACTGAAATCTGGATCTTTAAATGAGGATGGTCTACAGTTCATTCATTTAAGAAGCATTTATTAAGTGCCTACTATACATGGAGTGGTGTATGAAATGCTCAGGGAGAACTAGCATCTCTGGTGTAAGGACTCACTGAGCCCTTTTCATGGTTGCTCATCCACCTGTGGTATCCACCTGCCACTCAGCTCTCACCTGTGTCCCAAGAAGCTCCAGCATGTGCAGCAGCCTGACCTTGGTAAAAAACCATTTCAGCAGATGGCCTAAACCAGGCTGAGAGTAACCAACAGGCCACAAACCCCTTGGTGAGTTAGTAGGGTGTCTACCCCAAGCATGCGAAGATCCCCATGGGACAATGGGCTGATAACGGTTTGTTTCATTGACCACGAAAGTGACTGAAGCCGGTGCTGTTTAGTGCTTAGAGCTGGGTCAGACGCTGAAAACGCCAAGGTCATCCACTGCATCCTAGGTCATCACCAGACATCTGGCGATGACTCTGGAAGAGAGAGTAAGACTTATGTCTTTCTTTAATTCTGCTTCACTTCAACCCAGTTCATGTGCAAGATATCACCTCATGATGTCATTGGCCCTCTTTGAAAATGAAAGAAGAGTAACAGCCATAAACTGAATACTGTACTGGGCAAAGCGAAAATATTTTTCTCAGGGAGAGGACATGTTATGTGGACAAGTAAGTTTAGAACATATATAAACATAAATAAAGTAAGTTTTTTTGGGGAAATGGGGATATAGATTTCTATTTCCATTGCTGTGGGGAACTCCTTATTGAAGAGATTCCCACATCTAATATAGATGAGTAATTTTTAGTCTTAGACAATTGCCTAAGGCCACTGAGAGCCTGAGCGACATGTTCAGGGTGGCATAGCTGGTTACACTGTAGGAGCAGAACCTGATTTGGGATTTGACTCTATCTATTATCTTGTACTATCTCTTCTACAAAATTAGTACCAATGATTATTATTACTATAATTTTCTTTTGGTTGTAGGGAAGGCACTAACAACTGGGAAATAAAGAGAGGCCTTATAGAGGGGTACCAACTGGTTTCCCTTTTAAAAGATACTTTGAATCCTTTCTAGTGAAGGAATCCTGTTGTTCTTGTCTGGCTCCACAACAGGAGATTACTTGTTGGGTGGATGTTGAAAATAAGACCACTTGCTGCTGATAGCTCGGCATGTAGTTTTCTGTTCCCAAGAATGACTTTCAGGTTCAAGAAAGATGTGCCTTTTTCTTGATAGCTGCTTTTTGGAATTTGGTGGTTTCTGTTTTCTGTTGGATGTTGTTAGCACTAAACTGCAACAGTTCCCTGAGCTCTTAGCCTTTCCATTCTTGCTGTTTAAAAGGCAAGCAGAGCTGTAAATCTTGTTGACGGTGACTTCTATAGCTATTGGCAGGCACTCATCCACATTTCAGGCAACCGTGGGAACAGTTGAAGCCAAATGCCAACACCCAGAATTGATCTCCTCAGCTTTTTGCAGAGCAAGGCTAACACATCTCTCCCAGGTGAAAGGCCTTCTTCACCATGAGCAAAGGGACATTTGGTCCAAAACACCAATAAGTTTATGTTAGGATTTTGCTTTTCAGCAGTATTTACAATGTGTTCTGATAAGAAGCCAATAAACAGTTTGGGGTAGAAATGAAAATTTAAGAATTGGTAGTGACTGTGAGAAGGTGATGGGGGAAAGGTATTGGAATCTCTGGGAAACACTCTTCATCCATGCTTTTCATCCTTCCATTACCCCATAGAGCTTGCTGGCAAAGGTAGAAAGGAGATTAATGGGCTGGCTCTGTGCTCCTTTCCAATTTCTACTAGGTTGTTGAAAGGAGAGAATAGTCCTAATCTCTTTAAGATGACCATAACTATTTTCTCTAGGACACCACCATCAGGGTAACAGCTGGATGGGAGAGTATTGTTTGCTTGTTTGTTTTAAAGACCAGATCTGTGATTTTATTTCTAAGTCCCTTCATTGGAGTTTTGCAATTTCTAATCTTAGAGAAGTGCTTGGAGGTGTCAAGAGGTTAAATCAGTTGCTGGAGGTCATTCAATTCAATGAAAGTAAGTTTTTTTTTAAGTGCCTACAAGGTGCCAGGGACTGTGGTAAATGCTGGGGAAACACACACACACACACACACACACACACGCACACACTCACACACACACACACACACACACACACACACACATGCAAAAGGCAAAAGACAATCCTTGCCCTCAAGGAGCTTCCAGTCGAAGGGGAGAGACATCATACAAACAAGTCAATCATCAGCTTTTGCTGGCTAACATTCCTAGAAAATGACTGGAAAGTCAAAAATGCAAATGTTGATACATTGAACCTAGGGTAAATAGAAGGTTAAACCACCAAAACCTGTAATCCTTTGTTAAAGATTCCTTAAAATATATGTTTTTCCCCTGCATACAATTTTTTATTACAAAACATTAATTTTGATAATATGTACTTTTCCTGACATACTACCATGAAATACAATGAAATATATTGAATAAAATTATTAACATGCAAAATATTTTTTCTGGCTAATAATTCCCTAGAATTTTGTGAACTTTTGTGCTAACATCTCAATTAAAAACATGGATTTCAGATAATATTCATTTTTCACAACATATGAAATCTACTGTACTATAAATACTGTACAGCAAATAAAATTCTTAAAACTAAAACATTTAAGAAAATGAATCTTTTTTTCTCCTGTGTGAGATGGCTATGTAAGGGCGTTGTACTGTATGCTATGTTGCTGTATATCTTTCTACATTGGTCCCCCTTTGAAAACTAAGGGGGACGTTGCTGGTTCTTTAGTTGCTGCTGGAAGACCCCAACATTAGTGAGGTCTTGACATCACCTCCAACACTCTGTCCTTCACAGCTGGTGGACGTTGTTAGAGATTGTGATGGAAGAACCTTGAAATAAATCATTAGTTACATCTACTTCATGAACTTTTAAGAGTCTTGGAGTATGAGAGAATAGCAGAGTTGACATTTAACTTTGAGGTTGCAGTCTGTTAGGATAGGTGATGAGAATATGCAATGAATGTACAAGTAGCTCTTTACAAGTTAGGGTGAATAAGACCAATGAAGTACCAGCTGTTCCACAAACTTGTCTGCATTATATTTCTCATTTGTTTTTCTCTACTGCTCATAACTGGGAATGTGCATGATTGCCAACCCAAAAGTGAAAACGAAGTTATTAATAAAATCATGGGAATGCTTGAAGTTGCAAAAATTAAAGGTGTAAATATTGGTGATTGATTATATATAAAAGGTAAGCTTTATGGAAGATGAATGGGAAATAATTTACAAAGGAAAGGAATTGGGATTAGGAAGGCTTCCTGTAGGAGGTGGGGTTTTAGTTGTGTTTGTGTGTTCATCCTTTGTTGCCCAAGAAGACCATGCCATCAGAGAAATGATGACATGACTTTCACTTGACTTTGTTTTGAGTGAGGGAGGGCTCTGCAGGTCACCAGCCGCACTTCTCCTCCAGAGCCATCTGAATCCAGTGACCAGATATTCACCAGGATGACTGGAGATGACCCAGGATGAGGCAATTGGGGTTAAGTGACTTGCCCAAGGTCACCCAGCTAGTGAGTGTCAAGTGTCTGAGATGAGATTTGAACTCAGGTCCTCCTGACTCCTGCACTGGTACTCTATCCACTGCACCACTTAGCTGCCTCTGGGGTTTTAGTTAGGATTTGAAGGATGCTAAGGAGGTCAGTAGTTGGAATGGAGGAGGGAGAGCATTCCAGGTCCAGGGGGTAGCCAGAGCTGAGAGGTGGAGTGTTGTGTTTGTGGTCCAGCCAGGAAGCATGTATCACTGGATCAAAGACTGTGTGTTGGGGAGCAAAGTAGAAGACTAGAAAGGTAGGAGGGGGCCAGTTTGTATGAGAGGCAGGATTTGAACCCTCTTTTAAGCATTTCTTTTTTATCTAGTATATATTTTGTACATATTTATTTCCTTATTGTCTCCCCCATTGGATCATGAGTTCCTTGAGGGCAGGGACTGTTTTTTCCCTTTTTTTGTATCCTCAAGTATTTAGATAGTACCTGGGACACTGTAATAAATGTTTGTTCGCTGACAGCTTTACCTGTTGAGCCGTGCTGCTTCTTAGAGGGCAGTTTTGAGGGCAAATTTTGCCTTGAGTGCTTCCATCCTCATGGTTTTTTTTGCCCTTTGTTTTATCTGATGGCACCCCAGTCCAGGCTGAGAGACAGTATGTTATAGCAGAAAGAATGTTTGACTTAGAGTCAAGAGAGATGTGGGTTCTAATCTTTTTTTTCCTGTTGGACAAATCACAACCTCTCTGAACCTGTTTTCTTTTCCTTTCTTTCTTTCTTTCTTTCTTTCTTTCTTTCTTTCTTTCTTTCTTTCTTTCTTTCTTTCTTTCTTTCTTTCTTTCTTTCTTTCTTTCTTTCTTTCTTTCTTTCCTTCCTTCCTTCCTTCCTTCCTTCCTTCTTTCTTTCTTCTTTTTGGTGAGGCAAAGAGGATTAAGTGACTTGCCCAGGGTCACACAGCTAGTAAGTGTCTAAGGTAAGATTTGAACTCAGATCCTCCTGACTCCAGGACCGGTGCTTTATTCTCTGTGCCTCCCAGCTGCCCTTGCACCTGTTTTCTTATCTATAAATTGAGACCAACATCAGTTCTTCCTTTATTACCTAGGATTTTGTGACAAAAGTATTTCATGAACCTGAAAGTGCTATATTAATATGAATGTTACAATGAATCTTCCCAAGGGGCTCAGTGCCTTCATGTTGTCTGTTCTTTCTTCCCCTTTCAAAATCTGCTTTCAGAAAAGGAGCTGAAACTACTCACACTCAGGTGTCAGTCAATCAAAGAGCCTTTATTAAGCAACTGCTGTGTTTTAGGCACTAGGGATACAGACACCAAAATGAAAGTCTCTGCCCTCAAGAGGCTTATATTCTCTAGGTGGAGGAAGCACGCAAACTTCTAAGTATGTACAAGATCGGTTTAGGCAAAAATATAGACAAAGGGAAAGGTCATTTTTGGGGGGAGAGGGTATGCACAGGCAGCGAGGGAGGAAAAAGTTTCATATAGGAGGTGACATTTGAGCTGACCTTCAAAGGAAGCAAAGGATTTCAGGAGATGGAAGTGAAAAGGGAAGGCATTTCAAGCACTTGGTGGGTAGGGGCCCTAGTTCAGACTGCAAAGACATGAAAATGTAAGCTAGATATGCAGGAGGAACAGAAAGCAGGCTGGTTTGGTTGTTCAGAAGGGTGCATGAGGGAGAGTAAGGTGTCCCAAAAGTCTTAGTGACAATTTTAAGCTTTAACAGAATAAACTGAACTAGTACTTTTGGGTAACCAAACCTGTATAATAAAGCCAGAAGAAAATAAATATTTGTGGAAGCTTTAGGTATGTGGGGGAAAAGGGGGAGGGAAAAGTGCTTTTGTGGTCATGGATATGATGTTTTCCCCAGATGTTACTTGGTGCCACCATCAGAGGGCTAGATGGAGATGGATTTGGGGTGATGTTGGGGCTCTAATTAAAGTTGTTCAAAGAAGAGAAATAGAGGATTATCTTATCCAGGAGAGGAGAGAAATCTTCAGTACAGAAAGATGAAAGTTAAGATGAAGACTACGTGTGAATGATATTGATACTTATTGCTATGTTATTTTGTGTTTATTGTATGTTATTGATGTTGACGAAGTCATCAGATTTAGGACTGAAAGGGAATTTAGAGACCATTTACATCAGTGTCCAATTGCCTTATTGTATAGATAGTAATAACATATTTAATATTTTAGTGCCTGCAAAGTGCTTTCCTCATAACAACTCTCCGAGATAGGGAGTATACGATGTTTTTCTTTTCTTTTTTTTAAAATTAAATTATTTTATTTGTTTTCAGTGTTCTACAATCACTTCCATATATCTTAGATTTTTTCTCTCTCTCCCCCTTATTGTCCCCCTCCCTCCCTGAGACAGCATACAATCTTATATAGGTTCTACATGTACTTTCCTATTAAATACATGTTGCATAGAAGAATTAAAATGAATGAGAGAAACCATAAAACAAAACAAAACATAATACAAAAGAAAATGGTGTACTTCTATCTGCAATCCAATTCCACAGGTCTTTCTCTGGATGTGGAAGGCATTTTGCTGCAAGAGTCCGTTGGAAATTTTTTAAGTTCTTGCATTGTAATGAATTACTAAGTCTACCAGAAAAATTCCTCACATATTGTGGTTGTTGCTGTGTACAAAGTTCTCCTGGTTCTGCTCTTTTCACTCAGCATCAGTTCATATAAGTCTTTCCAGGCCTCTCTGAAGTCTTCCTGTTCATTGTTTCTCATAGCACAACAGTATTCCATTACATTCATATACCACAATTTATTCAGCCATTCCCCAATTGATGGGCATCCCCTTGATTTCCAGTTTTTGGCCACCACAAAGAGAGCTGTCATAAATATTTTTGTACATGTGGGCCCCTTTCCCATTTCTATGATCTCTTTGGGATATAGTATAAGATGTTTTTCTAACTGGACAAGTGATTTCACCATTGTGGAGATAAATTCCCCCAGTCAGTCTAGGCTGGTGCCTATTCTGCAATTTACTGTCTTAAAATGTTTCTTGGTGGTACCAAGATACTAAGTGATTTATCTAATGTTACATTGAATATATTACCAGTGGTCCTTGAACCCAGCTCTTTATCCAATTAATCATTCTGCTTCTCAGTGTACTGTTTTTCCTCTTTTATCTGGGAGGAAAATGAGGCTCTTAGAAGTTGTGACATGCCAGTACATAACTATATAAGTAGCAGAGGACTGGGACAGGATTCAAAGCCAAGTCTATTGTCTCCAAGTCTGACACTTTTTCCATTATACCACATTGTTTCCCAAGTCATGGATGGCTGCTAACACAGATATTCACCAAATAAAAAATCCTACAACTAAAGGGCTCCCCTCAAGGTTCAAAAGAGCTAAATTAGGGCAAATTAAAGTTTCCTACTCAGCATGTAGTATACTTGGGAATGTTTAGCCTGGAGAAAAGAAGATGTAGAGAAGACATAATACTTGTCTTCAAGTATTTAAAAGGTCACTGCACTGAAGAAGGATTAGACTTTTTTTTGCTGGTTCCCTTGAAGGCAGAAATATCAACATTTTGTAAAAGTTATAGAAAGAAATATCTTGGCTTAATACATGGAAAAACTTCCTAAGAATTACATCTGTCCCCGAGTGGAATAAACTACTTCGGGAGGTAGTGAGTTTTTTTTTTTAATTGATGGAAATATGTGATCAGAGGCTGGATGATTTATTATTAGGGATATTATTGATGGAATTTGTAATTTGAGAAAGGTTTAAGCCAGATGAAGTCTTAGGTCCCTTCCCAGTCTGACCGTAGCAACAACAACAAGCATAGCCATGATGATGATGAAGATGATAGCTATCATTTTTATAGTGCCTTATGGTTTGCAGAGCACTTTAAAAATCTTATCTCATTTGATACTCTGAATAACCCTGGGAGGAAGGTGGTATTACTATCTCCATTTTACTGGTGGGGAAACTGAGGCAGACAGTGATTAAGTGACTTTCCCAGGGTCAAATAGCAAGGAAGTGACTGAGCCCAAACTTTGACTTGGGTTTTTTCTGCCTCCAGAGTCAATGTTCTGTTCACTGTATGACCTAGTCCCTCTAGGTACAATGACAAAAGCGTGAACAGCTCATTTTTATGTGGAGCTTTAGGTTTCATCTCAATAATTACATCTATCAAGGAATATTGGAGAATTTCCATGCCTGGATGGGAAAAATCATGGAGGCCCTGGTTCTAATTCCAGCTGCGGGAGAACTGGGGCAAATTAATGTATATCTCTTGGACTCAGTTTCATTATCTATGACATCAGAAGAATTGGACAATTGGTCTCTTCCAGCTGCCAGGTTCCCTGACTCTAGAGTTGGAAGGGACCACAGAGATCATTTGGTTCAACTCCTTCTTAGGTTTACAGTGACTCTAGATAATAACTGCTTCTCTTTGGCTTCAGGGCACAGTGCTAGGTTCTGAAGTACATTGGATTGATAATATATTGTGATATATATATTTTTTAAACTAGATTGTAAACCTTAGGAGCATAGAAAGTCTTTGCCCAAGGTAGCGTAGGTAACATGCTGCAGAATTGGTTGTAACCTAGGTCTTCTGACTACTAGTTCTTTCCATCAAAATTAGACATTAGCATTCTGAGTATGTGTGTGTGTGTGTGTGTGTGTGTGTGTGTGTCTGTGCGTGTGTGTGTCTGTGCGTGTGTGTGTGCATGCTTGTGAAAGAGTATGGATGACTACACAAGCTTTGGGAAAGACAGTATGACATTGTGGGTAGAATGAGAAATTTGGAATTAGGAAGGCCTAGATTAAATCCTACCTCTTAAAACCTCCTAGCTATGTAGCCAATTGGCAAACCACTTAAGCTTTCTTTGTTGTTCTGTCATATCAGTCATGTCTGACTCTTTGTGACCCCATTTGGGGTTTTCTTTTTTTTTATTAATTTATTTAACTTTTAACATTCATTTTCACAAAATTTTGGGTTCCACATTTTCTCCCCTTTTGTCCCCTCCCCCCACCCCAAAACACCAAGCGTTCTAATTGCCCCTGTCTGCCAATCTGCCCTCCCTCCCTCCCCACCCCTTCCCTTTGGAAGGCAAGCAATTCAATATAGGCCAGATCTGTGTAGTTTTGCAAATGACTTCCATAATAGTAGTGTTCTGTAAGAACTAATTATATTTCCCTCCATCCTATCCTGTCCCCCATTACTTCTGTTCTCTCTTTTGATCCTGACCCTCCCCATGAGTGTTGACCTCAAATTTCTCCCTCCTCCCCGTGCCCTCCCTTCCATCATCCCCCCCCACCCTGCTTATCCCTTTATCCCCCACTTTCCTGTATTGTAAGATAGGTTTTCATACCAAAATGACTGCATTTTATTGGTTCCTTTAGTGGAATGTGATGAGATTAAACTTCATGTTTTTCTCTCACCTCCCCTCTTTTTCCCTTCACTAAAAAGTCTTTTGCTTGCCTCTTTTATGAGAGATAATTTGCCCCATTCCATTTCTCCCTTTCTCCTCCCAATATATTTCTCTCTCACTGCTTGATTTCATTTTTTTTTTAAGATATGATCCCCTCCTCTTCAGTTCACTCTGTGCACTCTGTCTCTATGTGTGTGTGCGTGTGCGTGTGCATGTGTGTGTGTGTTATCCCACCCCGTACCCAGATACTGAAAAGTTTCAAGAGTTACAAATATTGTCTTTCCATGTAGGAATGTAAACAGTTCAACTTTTGTAAAGTCCCTTATGACTTCTCTTTGCTATTTACTTTTTCATGCTTCTCTTCATTCTTGTGTTTGAAAGTCAAATTTTCTTTTCAGCTCTGGTCCTTTCATCAAGAATGCTTGAAAGTCCTCTATTTCATTGAAAGACCAATTTTTCCCCTGAAGTATTATATTCAGTTTTGCTGGGTAGGTGATTCTTGGTTTTAGTCCTAGTTCCTTTGACTTCTGGAATATCCTATTCCACGCCCTTCGATCCCTTAATGTGGAAGCTGCTAGATCTTGTGTTATCCTGATTGTATTTCCACAATACTTGAATTGTTTCTTTCTAGCTGCTTGCAATATTTTCTCCTTGATCTGGGAACTCTGGAATTTGGCCACAATGTTCCTAGGAGTTTCTCTTTTTGGATCTCTTTCAGGCAGTGTTCTGTGGATTCCTTGAATACTTATTTTGCCCTCTGGTTCTAGAATCTCAGGGCAGTTTTCCTTGATAATTTCATGAAAGATGATGTCTAGGCTCTTTTTTTGATCCTGGCTTTCAGGTAGGCCCATAATTTTTAAATTGTCTCTCCTGGATCTATTCTCCAGGTCAGTTGTTTTTCCAATGAGATATTTCACATTATCTTCCATTTTTTCATTCTTTTGGTTTTGTTTTGTGATTTCTTGCTTTCTCATAAAGTCATTAGCCTCCATCTGTTCCATTCTAATTTTGAAAGAATTATTTTCCTCAGTGAGCTTTTGAATCTCCTTTTCCATTTGGCTAATTCTGCTTTTGAAAGCATTCTTCTCCTCATTGGCTTTTTGACCCTCTTTTTCCAATTGAGTTAGCCTATTTTTCAAGGTGTTATTTTCTTCGGCATTTTTTTGGGTCTCCTTTAGCAGGGAGCTGATCTGCTGTTCATGCTTTGACTGCATGTCTCTCATTTCTCTTCCCAGCTTTTCTTCCACCTCTCTAACTTGATTTTCTATGAGCTCTTCTATGGCCTGAGCCCATTGAGTGGGCTGGGATATAGAGGCCTTGACTTCTGTGTCTTTGCCTGATGGTAAGCATTGTTCTTCCTCATCAGAAAGGAAGGGAGGAAATGCCTGTTCCCCAAGAAAGTAACCTTCTATGGTCTTATTTCTTTTCCCTTTTCTGGGCATTTTCCCAGCCAGTGATTTGACTTCTGAATATTCTCTTCACACCCACTTCGCCTCCAGATCCTCCCAGCCAGCGCTTGGGGTCTGAGATTCAAATGCTGCTTGCCAGCCTCAGGGCTTTTGGTGGGGGCAGGGCTGCTATTCAGTGTGAGATTGAGTTTAGGTGCTCAGGTCAGGGCAGGGCCCCCTCACGGGCTCAGTTCCCTCAGGGGGTTTATGCAGAGACCTTCAACAATGGATCCAGGCTCCTGCCTGCTTGGGGAGTCCCGGTCTGCTCCAGTCTCCGCTGTTGCCTCCCGAGGGGGCCTGAGTTATGGGGGCACCCCAATCCCCTCTCGACCTGCCAAACAGACCCTCTCACCGACCCCTGTCACCTGTGGGTGGAGGGACCCGCGTGGCCACTGGAGATTCCGTCCCTGAAGCCCGCTCGGATCTTTTCCTCTCGGTGCCGCGGCTGCAGCGGGGCTGTACTCAGCTCCCAGTCCTGGCGCCCAGTCCGCGGCATGAAGGACCTTTTGTGAGAGGTTTTCAGGTCTCTCTGGAACAGAAATCTCCCTTGCTCCAATGTTCTGTGGCCTCTGGGTGCAGAATTCGCCATGAGTTACTTTTTTGTAGATGTTCTATGGGTTGTGGGTTCGGAGCTATGTGTGTGTGCGTCTTTCTACTCCGCCATCTTAGCTCTGCCCCCCGGGGTTTTCTTAACAAAGATATTGGAGTGACTTGCCATTTCCTTTTCTAGCTCATTTTAGAGATGAGGAAACTGAGGTAAACAGGGTGAACTGACTTGTCCAGGGTCACACAGCTACTAAGGGTCTGTGGCTGGATTTGAAGTAAGGAAGAGGAGTTTTTCTGACTCCAGGTCTGGTACTCTATCCACTGTGCCACCTGGCTGTTTCTAAGCTTTCTTAGCTTCAGGTAAATCTTTAAGATATATTTACTAAATTATAGTCAGGTTGTAAGTTGTGGACAGATTTCACACACCGAAAAAATTGTACCTTTTTGATGTATTAACATTGATGAATATATATGCATATGTATATGTACATATATGTATATACACATATATGTTTATGTATACATAAATGTGTGTGTGTGTGTGTGTGTGTTGAGGCCCTTTGTCAATGATACTGATGAGTCCTAGCTCTTCTTTTGGGAAGGTTGGTCATTACTATCATAAGAAGTTGGCTTGGCATGGTGGCACATGCTGCTGAGGAGGCTGAATTGGCCAGCTGGTAGATTGTTGGAGCTTGAGGTTCTGAGCTATAGTAGGACTAAAGCTGATCTGCACTAAGTCTGGCACCAGTACGTCCCTGGAAGGGACTGGTGGCTGCCTAAGTTGGGGCAAACCTACCCAGACAGGAAAAACATCTGCTTGAACCTATATCTGAACACGTATTTCCTCTAGTAGACAAATGGCTATCTTACCTTTACTTGAAGGCCTTTAGTGATAGAGAACCCACTGTTTCTTAGGACAAACTATTCTGCCCTGGACAGATCTAATAAACAGTTAAATTTTCATTTGTATGGAACCTCTTTCTGCTCATTGAATTCCTTTTCCACATGACAATCCTCCAAATGCTTGAAGACAGTTGTCTTACTCCCATTAAGTTTTTCCTTCTTTTGGTAAACACCTTTAAATCCTTTAACTTGTCTTTATATGTTCTTTATCCCTTCTTTGTTTAGGTGTCTACTCTAGATTGGGTTCATTAGTCATTGTTCTTTCTAAAATATGACACCAAGAATTGAAAATAGTCCTCTAGATGTGTCTGACAGGGACAAAGTATGATGAGACCCACAGATCTTTTCACATGTTCTTTTGGTTGCTTAGCCTCTCTCATCCTGTATTTTTTTTCAAGAGAGAAAACAAAAAGATTCAAAGGAAAACAAGGAAGAAAAAGAAACCTAAACAATGCTTACCTTTGTCAGGAAGGTGGAAGGATTTGACACAGAAAAAGGAGGTAGGAGGGAGTCTTTTGAACTTTTATTATGAAAGTGGCTCTTCCCACAGAGAGAATTGCTGGATCCTCTGAGGAAGAAGTTTCTGGTATTTCAAAGAATAATGAGGATCCACAGGTGTCACCAAGATAGTGACTGTCTAGTAGAGGAAAAAGAAACAAATAGTGGTGGTTGATGCTGAGGACTGAGGGCTTTCAGGGCCATGGTCTCTATGTAGAGATGACACAGACAAGAGTGGAGTATAATGTCTTCCAAGAGCATATATCTCAGATATGATGGAGGCTGGCTTCTTTGGGGGACAGAAATAACTTTTTTTTGGAATTGGGAAGTGAATGTGCAGGATTCTCTCATGAAAGCATCAGTTCTGATGAATAAAATCTTTCTTTACATAAGCATATTCTTGGAAACTCTTCTACTATGCCTACTTGTAGCAGGGTAGTGAACCTGAATTCTTCAAGGTTGTACCAAAAAAAATAAGCTTTGGCAACTTCTAACATTGCTGGAAATACTTCTTAAATGGACCCCTCAGTGGACTGGATGTCTGGTGTCTGGAAGCCAGCCTAGCCAAGAGGCTTATCACCAAGCTGGCCAAGGAGGGGGTGAAATTTTCAGATACAGAAACTCAAAAGTAAACTACTTGCAAGGTATAAATAGGTTGCAATTTTATCAGTGGGGGGAGGTATCCACATTGATGAAGTCTCCAGTCCTAGGAGTGTTTAAGAAATATATAGTCCCTCCATTATAAGGCCCTCCACAGTAGTCTCCTTATGGCGAGGAGGTAACCCTGGAAACTAGACTGGCAAGTCACCAAGTACCTTGCCAACAGAGTACCAGTTACAAATGACCAACTTTTCAGGCACAGATACTCATGAAGACTGTCTACTAAGGTACAGAGGAGATCTGATCTGCATTGGTGGAGGGAGTACCTACATGGAAAAAAATGACAGCTCCTTCAATCAATCGACAAGCATTTATTAAGCACTTACTATATGCCAGTTATCATTAGGTGCTGGGGATAAACATATAAAGAATGAAACAATCATTACTCACAAGGAGTTTAAATTCAAATGGGGGAGAAATGTTTCCTAAAGTAACTATGTAGACCATCCAATCCTGGTGTCTACTTGGGCCATTCTGTTATTGATCCTGTGCCACCTTTTCTTACCTGGAACACCCATGCTCCTTTGGAAGCTAATGCGCTTCTGGCATTTCTTCTCACCTGTTGGCCTCAGGAAGTTGTCCTAGGTTTGTGACAGCTTACCTTCCCCCATGAAGTGGGTCAGCACCCACTCAAAACCACAGTTCATAAGGCTATATTGATGTGATTATTTTCACCAGCCAGCCAGAAGATACATTGGTTAAAACAAAATCTATTTCATTAGACAGCATAGCAAATAAAATTCCCCATACCTTATGGGTACATTGTTCTAAAGTTTAATACATCATTAATAGGAGAAGGCATACCTATGAAGAAAGAACACACATGACCAAGGAACATACATGGAAGGCACAGATGGGGATCGCAGAATACATTGGGAACTCAAGTGACCAGAGTAAATGTGTAGGGGACATGTGTGTCCAGTATACATGTATATCCAGGACAACTAGCATTGACACTGAAGGATTGTAAATACCCTCTTATGATATTACCATACTGCTGTCTATGGGGTGCACTGTTTCTTCTCGATGCATTATTTCTGTGCTGGATAACATTGTCTTTTCTGGGTGGTGCCTCTCTGCCTTGCTCTTCATATGAACATTGTCTATTGGATGTCTCCACTCTTTTCAATGTCAATGAGCTTCCCTTGCTACCAACTTCTGGGCTTCCTCTCCTCACAGCCACTTGCTGACTATCTTGCCTTCTATCTACTAAAATGCATTGGTTGGACCCTGGTAAGAGTATGATGAGTCTATGTACCACAACCCTCACAGGCAGGAAAGCAAAACCAAGGAAGGCTTCAGTCTAAGGTTTTTTATTCTCTTGGACTTTCTGTGTTTGGGGCTGAATTAAAGTCTATTGTTCTAGGTAATTATCTGACTTAAGTTTAGAAATTCCTTATACTTCTTTTAAAAATGCTTATGGTAATTCTGTGCCTTCTCTACTCTCTTCTCCCCCCTCCATTCTCCGTGCCCCCCCCCACCCCATTTCAGTGTTTTTTGTTCAAAGAAACCTTATAGGAGCTATTTGGAGACTGGGATTACAAATCTTACCTTTTTTGGGTTGGGAGATGGGGAGGAGGGCAGGAGATTTAAACCCTGCTTTTTTAAAAAATTAAATTATTTTATTTGTTTTCAGTGTTCTACAATCACTTCCATATATCTTAGATTTTTTTCCCCCTTCTTCCCCCTTCTCCCTCCCTCCCTACTCCCTCCCTGAGATAGCATACAATCTTATATAGATTCTACACATACATTCTTATTAAATACATTTTCACTTTAGTCATGTTGCTTAGAGCAATTAAAATGAATGGAAGAAATCATAAAACAAAACAAAATATAATACAGAAGAAAATGGTCTGCTTCATTTTGCGATCAAATTCCACAATTCTTTCTCTGGATGTGGAAGGCATTTTGCCTCAAGAGTCCATTGGGAATTTTTTAAGTCCTTGCATTGCAGTGAAGGAGTAAGTTTACCAGAAAAATTCCTCACACACTGTGGTTGTTGCTGTGTACAAAGTTCTCCTGGTTCTGCTCCTTTCTCTCAGTAGCAAGTCTTCCCCAGCCTCTCTGAAGTCTTCCTGTTCATCCGTTCTTATAGCACAATAGTATTCCATTACATTTATATACCACAATTTATTCAGCCATTCCTCAATTGATGGGCATCCCCTTGATTTCCAGTTTTTGGCCTCCACAAAGAGAGCTGCTATAAATATTTTTGTACATGTAGGACCCTTTCCCATTTTTATGATCTCTTGAGGATACAGTCCTAGAAGCAATATTGTTGGGTCAAAGGGTATGCACATTTTTGTAGCCCTTTGGGCATAGTTCCAAATTGCTCTCCAGAATGATTGGATCAGCTCACAGCTCCACCAATGATGAATTAGTGTTCCAATTCTCCCACATCTTCTCCAACATTTATCATCTTCCTTAAACCCTGCTTTTAATACTTGCTCACTGTTGCCCCATGGGTAAATAATTTATCCTTTCTGAGTCTGATTCTTCATCTATAAAATAAAGTGGTCTGACTAGATCAGGGGTGGAGAACCTGCGGCCTCGACGCCACATGTGTTTGGATTCACAGTTTAAATTCACTCCAAGGGTTGCACTTGAGGACCTAGAGGCCCACATATGGGGCCTCGAGGCCATTAGTTCCATACCAGTGGACTAGATCAATCAACAAACATTTATGTGTCAGTTAGTTAATCAAAAAGTATTTATCATAAGAAATGCTTATCCTGAAAATCACTCTGCTAAACACTAGGGATATAGAGAAAAAAATAAAAACAGTCCCCGCCTTCAAGGAATGTATTACATTCTAATGGAGGAAGCAAGAAGTAGATAAAGCCCAGTTGCTGCCTATGTGAATAGGCATATACAAGATACATACAAAATAGAAAGCCATCTCTGAGGGGAAGGCACTAGTGGCTGGGAAATTGAGAAAGACATCCTATAGAAGGTGACCCTGCATCTTGAAAGGAACCAGGCATTTTAAGAGATGGAGATGAGGTTATGAGTATTCCAGGCAAGGGAGACAGCCAGCCTAAAGTGCTCAACCTGGAAGATGGCATGTCATGTGTGAGGAAAAGTAAAAAGCAGAGTATGGCTGCATTGTGGAGTGCATTGAAGAGACTGATATATAAGAAGACTGGAAAGCCAGGTTGTGAAGACCTCTAAATGTTAGAGGAATTCCTATTTGATCTGGAGACAATAGGGAGCCACTGAAGTTTATTGAGTAGAGGTACAGGTGAAGCATCAGATCAACACTTGAGAAAAATCACTTTGGAGGTGATATGAAGAATGGATTAAGGTAGGGAGAGTATTGGGGGAGAGTGACCAGATAGAAAGCTATTACCAGATATCTAGGTGGGAGGTCATTAGGGCTTAAATAGGGTAATATGAGGGAAGAAAAGGGATGTACCTGAGATTTGTTGTAGAGAAAGAAAGCACAGATTGGATATGTTGAGCTGAAGGAGAGTGAGGAGTGAAAGATGACCCTGAGGCTGTGGACATGCATGCCTGGAGGGATGTTAGTGGCCCCAATATTAGTAGGGAAGTTCAGAATAAAAGTGGGTTTGGAGGCACCCCTTTCAAGCTCTAAATCAGCGGTTCCTAACTCTTTTTGTGTGTCATAGACTCGGGCATAATGGATTCTTTCTTACCATGTTTTTAAATGGCTAAAATAAAATTCATAGTATTGCAAAGGAAACTAATTATATGGAAACACTTTCCAAAATATAGAAAAAATAATTTTGTGTTATCATAATATATCTAGTGATCAGTTAACTATAACTATATATATATATAACTGAATATTATAACTATGATAACCATAGCAATTTGAAGCAGTGAGGAGTGAAAATAATGCTTTTCAACATGTGCAGTAACTGTAATGTGATACAAAAAATATCTGTGATTTCTACTGGGGACGAATTAGAGGTACTGCTCATATTCCTAATTAAGGGAAATGCTAAATTTTAGTTAGGTGTAAAACAAATATGTAATTTTCCCCCAGTCCAAGTTAGCACACCCCTTTGGGGGGTCCACTATGCTAGGTTAAGAATTCCTGTTATGATCCTAAGTGATGGAAGCAAGGTCTTTCACTCGCTTGACCTTTATTCCTTCTTTTATTATTATATGTTGTCTGTTAGTAGCAAAGAAAAAAAAAGACCAACAGTGGGTTTGTGTTGTGTTTTGTCCAGTGCTAAACCTTGCTTTTCCCCTACACAAATATCCACAGGGGAAATAACGCCCTGTGAAACTTGAAAACAAACACTAAATATCCCTACTGACCATGCTAAAGGAATTAAGGACCCCTTTTTCTGAACGCTGACATTCAACACTACTGATGTCCTTATATTACCTTGTCAAGTCAAATAAACAAATATTTCTTATGTGTCTACTATCTGACAAGCTGCTAGGTGGTGCAGTGAATAGAGTGCCAGGTCTAAAATCAGGAAGACTCATGTTCATGAGTTCAAATCTGGCCTCAGACACTTACTACCTATGTCATCCTGGGCAAGTCAGTTCACCCTATTTGCCTCAGTTTCCTTATCCTTAAAATGAGCTGAAGAAGGAATGACAAACTACTCCATTATCTGCCAAGAAAATCCCAGATGAGGTCACAGAGAGTCGGACATGACTGAAATGACTGAATAACAAAAAAGTGTCTACTATATGTCAGGCACCATCCTTCCCTTTGAAGAACTGGGGATACAAAGAAAGGGAGAAGACAGTCTGCCCTCAAGGAGCTCCCAGTTTAATGGGAGAGAAAACATAAAAACAACAGTATAATATAATTAGATACACACATGATAAATTAGAGATAATCTCAGAGGGAAGGCACTAACTAACATTAAAAGGGGACCAGATTCATATCCCTTCTGCAGCAAACAAGATGTCATTTGGCTTTGCTTGAAAGCCCTTCACAAAGGATGCAGAGCCCTCCCCCAAACTGCTCTGGGGGTCCAACATGGAAAAAAGGGACATTTTCTTGGAATGTGTCCCACTCACTATCTCATGCCTGTAGCATTCTCTGAGGTCAGACTCCAGCATCACCCACTGGTGGGGGATATGACCAGTTCCATGAAACCCCAGAGTGCATGGTCACATGGAGAGTTTTCTACGCGTCGTCCTTTTGGAAATTAGGTCACATTTTTAACCTGAAAGGAAAGGAATCTAACACCCCCCATTAAAAACCCTTGAGGAGACTGGAAAAAGATGGATGGGGGGAGGCTGGTCTCCTTGTGCTAATGGTGGGCCCCTGTAGGACGTCCTATAGCTGTAACCTGAGAACGACAGCCAGCCAGGCTGTTCTGTCCATAGTGTGCTGGCTGTTAGAGTGGGCGAAGCCAGCTGTTGTAGCCTTGCCAGTTGGGGAGGGGGTAGATTGGACCTGTTCCTAGGTGTGTGCCTGGATGTGATTTGCTTTCCTCAATAGCATACACGTACTTTGCCTGAATTGACAGAGGGATAGGAAACTACCAGCAGAAATCACATCATCTGGCTCCCTTTCAGACAGGCTTTTCTTTGTGCATAGGCGGTACTGATTCATATGGTACTTACTGTGTTGCTGATAGAAAAAGAGAAATAAGGGAATACCTTTCCTCCTCTGGGTTCAGGATTGCAGTTTTGTTCAAACAGTGCTCTTGAAATGCAGGTGCCTCGTTGCTCGAACCATGAAGATGGATCATTAGGGCTAGGCACTTTCTAGACTAGGGTAGTTACAATGAACATAGGTATTCCAGGGAGTAAGGGAAAAGGCTATTTTGAGAGCATTCTTGTTGTTAATAGAAATTTTAGTGGTGGCCAGAGGGAATTGGGGAAGTCCCAGTTAGTATATTAAGATGAAGAATTGTTTGAATCACAAAATTCTCTGGTTCTTTTCAAGGAGGAGGAGCTTTCTTTTGGGGACTTCGTTACTTACTTTTTTTTTCTTCTTGCTATCTTTTAAAATAAAAAATGATCTTTTTTGTTTTAATGTCAACTCAACTTTTGAATATATCCTTCTCTTTTCTCCCTATCTAGCAAGCCAATCCTTATATAATAAAGAGTAAAAGAAAGAGAAAGAAAGAAGTTCAGAAAAGTCAATATAGGAACGAAGTTTGAATATAAATGCAATAGCTTGTACCCTTAGCACTGGATATATTTTGCTACCTATACATCCCCAAGATTTATATTGGGAAGAAGCAATAAGGCATAAACTAAAAAATGTGGAATTCTGAAATCAATTCTTCAGTGAATTAAAAAAACAAATAAAAGTCCAATTATGAAACACAAATTTTAGTAATACCTCTCAGAAGTTATGAGATGAAAGCTAGGAACTCTAGTGGTTCAGTTAGTATGGTAGAGAAAGGTCGAAAGATGAGATTTCAAAACCTTGATCAGACTAGTACTTACTAGCTTGTGACCCTGGGCAAGTCCCTTAACTTCTCTATGCCTCACTTTCCTCTTCTGTAACATGAGAATAGGAATAGCCATTGCACTTGCTTCACAGGGTTGTTGTGAGGATCAAATGAGATGGAGTTTGTAAAGTGCTTTTGCAGACATTAAAGTACTACAGGAATGTTAGTTGTTATTAGATTACATAACGAAATGGAATAATTTAGTTCACAGGATGGCCAAATCAGAATTACACAAGCATATCTTTTCTTTATTTTTTGAACAATTTTATTCTGAACTTAGCAAACATCAAATAGCATGGGCATTTGCATATATATCATAGGAAAGAAGAGGGGATTATACATGAACCTCATGTAGGTCTCTATTATATACAGTTGGCTCTTCTTTTAAAATCTATAACAAGATCAATTTACCCACCTTACTCCTCCTGGGCACAGGATAGGCAAGAGTTTTTGGAAACTATATGAATCACACTCTAGGCAAAGAGAAAAGAGAAAATTAACTCTAGGGTATAATTTCATTCTATTTCTATTTTTGGTGCTGAAGGGAATTATCTGTTTTTATTTGTGTTTATTTATGTCTTCACAGTGCTTTTCTTTTGTAAAACTATATTAAAGTGGTCAAATTCCACAAGAAGTGAAGAATTGGTATGAGGGCATCCAGCTCCCTGAAAGAGTTCATGTCATTAAGCTCTGGATAAATACATATTTCAAGACATTGTAAGAACCCAGGGCTATGAGAACTGTGGTACAGTAGAGAAAATATTGGATTTGGAGTCAGAAGACCCAAGTTTGAAGTCTAGCTCTTCTATTTAATGTTTGTGTGACTTGGAGCAAATTACCACTTCTCTAGGGCTTCATTTTTTCCTGTTCAAAATGGCAGAGAAATGGAATAGGAGTGGGGAAAAGGATATATTGATCTCCTTTTAGCTCTAAAATTTTTATCTTTGAAAAATCATGTAGACTGGGAGAGGTATTAAAGGGATGGAAACAAGGGAATGTCCTGAATTTTTTAGAGGAATAAATCTTTTTAAAAAATACTTTTTAGAGGCTAAGCATGACTTCAATTCCTTGAAAAATTCTAAAATGCGTTATTATCAATTTGTAGTTTGTGAACTTTGACAAGGGAAGCAATGGTCTCTAAAAGCCAGGAAGGGTTAATCAAGAGTTGGCCATGGCCAACCTGATTTGCCTTTTGATAGAGAGTTCCAGATCTAACTTGTGCTTGAACAAGAATTCTTTCTATACCATCCCCGGCAAGTGATCATCTAGCCTTTGCTCAAGGGTGAGGGGATCCATTCCAACACTGGTAGATCAGAGGGATGCCCTAGCCAGAATGTAACTGGATTTTAGTCTGGCATTTGATTAATTTCCTCATGATATCCTATGGATGAGATAGAGAGATTACATAGCAAGGTCAGATAGATTTGGAATCATGATTAATGCAGTGATTTCAGTTTGGAGGGAAGTCCATACTATGGTGCCCCAGAGTTCTCTCTCTTCTTTAGCCCAATTCTGTTCAATATTTTTATCAGTAACTTTGATTGGGGCATAGCAGAGATGCTTTGTAGTAAGCTTGTACTGGTTTGCATGAACAGATTGTTAAATTTTTAGTGTGAGCATCTATACCTTGGAAATTGACAAATACTACAAATTAGAATTTGATTAATTTTTTGGTTGATTTTCCAGACTTAAGAAAGTGATAGAGGAAATGTTAATAATACTGATTAAATTTAGAAGTGTATTGTGCATATTTTTCCCCTCAGAGAACTGGATTTTAAACATTTACCAGTATATCCTGGGACATAAGTAGCACACTTATCAAATTTGGGGGTGCCACAAGATAGGAGGAATAGTTTATGGGTGGCAGAATCTGGGTCCAAAAGTATTTCAACAGGATGAAATTGTGGATTTGAATTAGCACTCTTATATTTAATAAGATTAAAGGCAAAATTAAAAAAAAAATCACCTGTACAGGTAGAGGATGAGGAAGATGTGGCTAGAAAGCAATTCATGGGGAAAAGACCTTGAGGTTTCATTAGATCCCAAGATCAAAATACCAGTATTATAATATGTCAGCCTCCAGAGGTCTTAGCTTTATACTGCATTAATCATAGTGACTTGTCCAAATTCACACAGCTAATAAATAAATAAATAACAGAGATTGGAACTCAGGTTTTGGGTTCCCTCCCCCAAATCCAACATTATTTTCATTATGCCACATTGTATAGTTGCACAGAATAAAGCGAGTGATAATCTGCTACATTTTATGCTGTTCAGATGGTATCTGGAATAGCATTCAGTTCTAAGAGACCCAATTTAGAAAAGAATAAAAGAGAGAAATCCCAATATAATCTGCCCTGGTCAGGTTGCATTGAAGTATTGTATCCAGTCCTAGATGCTACTTTTAAGGAAGGATATTGATAAGCTAGACTGTATGTTTTCTCTTTTCTGAAGTCAAGGACTTGGTTATGGGATAAAGGACCAGAGCTATCACATGGACAAACATTCATATGTATACTGTGGGCAAAATGGCATGACCTATTCAGGACAAGAAGTCATGAAAACATCTGTTCAAACTCAACTAGTACTGAACAAGAATGTTCTCTATAACTCCCCAGCAGGGGCCATTGAGCCTTTCCCTTGAAGACCTTAGTACCTTCCAAGGAAGGCTGTTCCACTTCGGGATGATTCTAATGGTTAGGAAGTTTTTCCTTTTCTTGAGCCTAAATCTGCCTCTCTGCAACTTTTTCCTGTTGTTTCTAGTTTTGCCTTCTTGTGCTAGGCAAGACTCATCACTTTTCCTTATGATGGTCCCTTAGATGCTTGGAGACAGCTAGAATGTTTCCCGTCCCCTACCCCTAAATCTCCCTCTTTTCCAAAGTCAACATCCCATAGAAATATGAACTGGTCCTCCTATGGCACATTCTGGAGGTCCTTCATCGTGTTGTTTATCTAGGTACTTTCCAGTTTATCAATGTATTTTCTAAATTTGGTATCTTAGAATTGGACACTAATACAGATGTCATCTGAACAGCATAGAATGTAGCACATTATCACTTGCCTTTTACTCTGGGCAACTTTGCAGCGTGACAGTGAGAAAAATGCTGGATTTGGGTAAAAAGTCCCCCAAACCTGAGTTCAAATCTCAACCTTGCTATTTCTTTACTAGTTCTGTGACTTTGGGCAAGTCACAACCTCTCCTGGCCTGTTTCCTCATCCCTGAAATGATGGAGTTGACTGACCTTGATTTGTTAGACTTCTTGTAGCTCTAAGTCCATCATCTAGAAGAAGGCAATCCAGGTCATATGAGGACTGATAAATGAAACTGATGCTGTTTAGCCTAGAAAAAAGTGAAGAAGCAGGAGGAACATGATAGCTGTCTTCATATATTGAAATGACATCAAAGAAAAGAGCAATTAGATTCAGAGGGTTTTTGCCCCATAAGGTATAACTAGGACCAAGGTGTGGAGGTTATAGGGAGGCAGATGAGAAGTGATCCATTCCTTAGAAAGTTTTCCCCGGGTCAAGGGAGGGGAAGGAGACCAAGATCAAAGCCAAGACCATAGTCTGGGACTCTGCTCCTTCTCCTCTCCCCCCCCCCCCCAGTTGATTTCTTCTTAGGGACTTAGCCTGTTCAAATCTTTTTGGGTTTCAGAATTAGCTTCCTGGTTTTATACAGGCCCTACAGGATGTTACTAAGCTTCCTCAGCCAATCCAAACACTCTGTCTGTGTAACATCCCTCTTGCTGGTCAAGGACTTTTTGACACTTAATCTAAGGCTTGTGACTGATTGATTGGAGAAGTGTTTTTCACCTCATTATAGAAGCATTTTAACATTTACTTTAAGTGGGGTGGGGTGACTTGACAGTGGATAACTCCACCCTTAATATGAGTTATTATTATTGGTGAGATTCTTATTATAGTATGAATAATAATGATGATGACTATGATATCCTTCAATTTCAACTGGATCTGTGGTCACTGGTCTCTCCAGCAGTGCAGATTATAACCCATCCATGTCTCATAGTAAGAATAATTGAGGAATGAAAATATTATTATTATAATTCAGACCCCCCTCCTCACTCTCAGTGGAATCTCAGTAAGAATCTCAGTGGAGATGGAAATGCCTTGCCTTGCCATGTGGAAAAGTCTGGAGGGATTTGGATTTCACAAGGCTGCCTTGGCACTCTGTTGTCTCACCCAGTTAAGCAATACTTTTTGTTTGCTTGGGATGATTTCTGAAAATTTGAAAGATAAGAAACACCTTTTGGTGTGTATAAATTAAAATAAATGTGTCTTGACTGAAAGTGAATGCAGAATAATGCACACTCAAAATCCCTTCTAATTCATTCAATAAACATTTATTAAGTGCCTCCATGTGCTAGGTACCATGCTAAGTCCTGGGGACACAAAAAGAGACAAAAGGCAATTCCTGCCTGCAAGGAATCTACAGTCTAATGGGAGAGACAACATGCAGCAAATACATACAAAACAGCTATGTATAGGATAAATAAGAAATAATTGAAAGAGAGAAAGCACTGAAATTATGAGGGGTTTAGGAAGGCTTCCAGTAAAAGAAGGTATTTTAGTAGGGACCTAAAGGGAGCTAGGGAGGTTGCTAGATAGAGTGATAGAGGAAGAACATCCCATTTATGGGGGGCATGCTGAGAAAATGCTTTGGTCAGAGAGATGGAATGTCCTGTTTGTGGAATGGCCAGGGGTCTAGGGTCATTGGATTGAAGAGTATGTGTTGGGAAGTAAGGTATAAGAAGACTGAAAAGGTAGGATGAAATTAGGTTATGGAGGGCTTTAAATGTCAAACATAGCAGTTTGTATTTGATCCTAGAGGCAGTAGAGAGCCACTAAAGTTTATTGAGTAGGGGATTTGTATGACATGATCAAACCTGTGCTTCAGAAAAGTCACTTTAGTGACTGAATGAAGGAGGGAATGGAGTGGGGAGAGACTTGACTCAGGCAGCCCCACCAGCAGCTTATTGCAGTAGTCAAAGCATTGGGTGATGAGGGCTTGCACCAGAGTGGTGGCTGTGTCAGAAAGAAGGAGGCATATTATCAAGATGTTGCAAGGTGAAAACAGATCTTGACAACAGCTTGGATATGGGGGAGTGAGAGATAGTGAGGAATCCAAGATGATTCTTAGGTTATGAACCTGAGAAATGAGGATGGTATTGCCCTCTGCAGTGATAGGGAAGGGATGTATAGGGGCAGATTTAGGGGGAAAAGAATGAATTCTGTTTTGGACATATTGAGTTCAAGATGTCTACTGGACATCCATTTCAAGATGTCTGAAAGGCAGATGGCAACGTGAGATTGGAGGTCAGCAGAGAGAATGGGGTAAGATAGGTAGATTCATGAATTATTGGTATAGAGATGGCAATTAAGCCCATGGGAACTGATGAGATCACCAAGTGAAGTAATATATGGGAACAAGGAGGAGAGGACCCAGGACAGAACCCTGTGGGACAACTATGGTTAGACAGTGTGAGCTGGGAAAGATCAAGCAAAGTAGTGATCAGATGGGCAGGAAGAAAGCTAAAAGAAAGTGGTTTCCTGAAAATCTAGAGAGAAGGCAGTATGAAGGAGGAGAGAGTGACCAACAGCTTCAAAGGTTGCAGAAAAGTCAAGGAGAATGAGGATTGAGAAAAGGCCATTGGATTTAGCAATTAAGACATTATTGGTAACTTTAGTAAGAGCAGCTTCAGTAGAATAAGGTCAGAAGTCAGATTGTGAGGGATTAAAAAGAGAGAAAAAGGAGAGAAAATAGAGGTACCTATGGTAGATGGCTTATTTTGAGGAGTTTAGCTACAGGGAATATAGGATGATAATTAGTTCAAGGACTCTTCTAACAGTCAGATTCCCTCTTGAGCTCCAGTTATTTCCTGGAAAGAAGTCATTCTCTGGAGAAGAAAGGTGCGTTAACTCTTTCAGGTAATCTCAACTTTGCAGAGCTATGCTAAAAGGCCCACTGGGGTGGGAAGAGATCTGAATGAGATATTGCCATTCCTACCTCTGCAACATAGGTTTCCTTTTCACTCACAGAGCCACCATCTCTCACCTGGGCTTCTATAATAGCCTCATAATTGGTCTCTCTGGCCCAATCTCTTACTCATCCAATAAATCTTCCACACAGCTGCCATGTTAAATGGCTTTTTAAATGGTTTTCTTGAGGCACAGATGTGACCATGTTACTCCTCTCCTCAAGAAATTTTGGTGGCTTCCCATGATCCCTAGAATGGATCATTAAAGAGGTAGCTAGTGAAATCTAGAAAGGGAAGCAATGATTGTAAAGAGTTAGAATGGCTTCAAGAACAAGTCATACCGGACCAATCTCATTTTCTCTTTGACCTCTTTGATGCTTGAGAATATCTCATGGGGAATATCAATTCCACCATTGTGCTGGTCCCCTTCTCCAATGGTGTGTTCCTTCCAGATTCCTCCTCCATTTTGAGAAGGCTAGATTGGCCATCCTTCAGATTCCTCCTGGCTTTGTTTTAGACTTTCTTGACTTCAACTCTATGCTCCTCCTGCCTATGCACCCTCTTCTTTCCACCCCTTCTCAGCTCTTTTGTGTATTCTCCTAATAGAGTATAAGCTCCTTGAAGGCAAGGGCTTTTTTCCCTTTGTATTTGTTTCTCCAGCACTTATTATAGTGCCTGGCCCATAGTAAGCACTTAATAAATGCTTAAGGCCTTGCCTGTTGTCTCCTCTTTGGGTATACTTCTCTTAACAAGGATATATAGATACCCTTTATTTTATATTGAGCATACTTAGCAAAGAGATTTTTATATCTTGCAAATTGCAAAAAGCGTACATGCTTATTCCATTTAAAAAAATGTATGTCCATGATAACATTACTTTTATTTTGCTTATAAACAGACTGTAGAACTTATGTTAAATTTATGAGACGTGCAGCAGAATGTTACCGCGTTCTTGAACCACCACTGTTTTACAAATTTGGCATCTGCAGGCCTCGAAAGACTGAAATGTTTTAAATTTATTTACACCCCGCAGTTTCCTTAGGGAACTGTTTTCCATAAGCTAATGAGGCAGTGGTGCAAGTGTCTCACTGTTATTCCTGGCAGGACCCTCTGAGCCTTGCCGGCCCTGCTTCACTGTTTTTTTTCTTCAGTAGCCCAGTGCAAATAATAAATAAGGGAAATACATCATCCCTTTTAATATGGGTGCCAAGTGGTGAAGCTGCCAAGGTTAAGACAAAGCAGTTGTGAGTTGGAGTCTGTTCCTGCCCTATACCACATGTGCCCCCAGCCTAAGAGACACCCCCAGAGTGTGGCATTTTATCATTTCAGATTACTCAGAATGAGCACATGTAGTCCCTTGACATCTTCTCCATGAAACAGCCAGATTTTTAAGAGGGAATGATATAGCTCAGCGTTTCTGGAGAAAAGGATTCTTGGTAGATTAAAAGGCCCTTCGAAGTCAGGGATTTTAGGATGAAAGTTGGGGGTTTTAGGATCATAGATTTGTAGCTAGAAGGGAACATTGAGATTAGTTAGTTCAATTCCCTTATTTTATAGATAAAGAAGCTGAGGTCTGGGGAGATTAAATCATTTGTCTGAGGTAACACAACGAGTATTGCTTTCTGTCTTCGAGAAGGGGAGAAAATTTGGAACTCAAAGTTTTTTTAAAAAAATGTTAAAAATTTGAATTTTTATGTAATTGGAAAAAATACTATTAAAAAGAGTAAATATCAGAGCCAATATTGTGTGTCCCAAAAGTCTTAGGGCAATATGAATCCATTAAAACTCAATAAGACTTTGGAGGAAACCTGTATTTGAATCTCTTTCTTCTTGACTCCAAATCTAGTGCTTTTTTCACCAAGTCAGGATGACCTGGTCTGAATTAATAATTTGTATAAACACTTATTGGATACCTGCACTGTACTCAACTTTCTGCTCACCAATGATGGGAAACAGAATGGAGGGAAAAGAAATATGTCATGGTCCCTGCCTTCAAAAAATTTATAATCTTTTTCTCTTTTGACTCCAAAGTAAATCCTCTACTATACTAGTGGTTGGTAAGCCTGATCTTGTACATGAACTAAGAATGATTTTCACATTTAAAAATACAAAGAACTTTATATAAAAATGTTAAAACCTGTCTTGGTTGTACCTGCCTTGGAGTACAAAAGCTTTACAGTGGGAGGGATTAAGTCCCAGCCAACCCTTGTATTTACACCATGATGCTCCTGATAATCTGGTTTGACAACACAATTTCCACTTCATTTTCCATACTTCCTTGTTTCCTATTTGTCTCTAATCAACATCACTCAGCTAACGAACAACAAAACGGTAGATCATGTGCCTGGGAATGTAAGTAAAATAGGAGTTTAGAGAAAGGAAGTTAAGTTAGGGCTGGGGTAATAGGAGAAGACTTCTTGGAGGAAGTATACTTGAATTGGGGGACATGAAAGATAAAGAGGATTTGGGTAGTGGAAAGGCTACCCATGGGACATGGTCAGAAAAGCAAAATGATGAGGGCAAGAGTGAGCATGTGTGAGGGACGAGGAAGGTCTTTGTGTGAGTGGAAAGCAGGGTGCCTGCTGTAGAGGTGCAGGAAGTAAGGTTGTATAGATTGTTGTTCAGTCGTTTTTCACTTGTATCTGCCTTTTTGTGACCTCATTTGGGGTTTTCTTGGCAAAGATACTTGAGAGGTTTGCCATTTCCTTTTCCAGCTCATTTTACAGATGAGGAAACTGAGGCACACAGGGTTATGTGACTTGCCCAAGGGTCACACAGATAGGATGTGTCTGATGCCAGATTTGAACTCAGGAAGAGGAGTCTTTCTAACTCCATGCTCAGGGCTCTATCCATTGTGAAGCTTAGCTACCCTAGCTGTTACATAGATAGAGTGGGGCAGGTGATGGAAGACTTTCAAAGCTAAACAAAGGAGTTGAAACATGATATAGTGGGTCACAGGGAGCCATTGTAACTTACTGAAATAGGGAAGTGAAATGATGAAAATAGAATTTTAGGAAGATTAGTTTGGAAGTAATGTGCAGAAAAGACTGGGGAAAGAAAGGCCAGCAGAAGCTATTTCAGTAAGTCAGGTGGGAGGTGATAAGAGGCTAGGCTAGTGTGATGACTCTGGGAATGAAATAAAACATGGCAGGGGGAGAAGCAAGGAAACACCAATATCAACAATTTCAACCAACCAACCAATTAATCAAAAATCGTTTATTAGGTGCCTACTATCTGCCAAGCATTATGCTAGGCACTGGGGATACAAACAAAAAAAATACAACTGTTTCTGCTCTTAAAGAACGTAGTTTCAATAGAATTTGGGAATAGACAGATAAAACATTTATTAAGTGCTTACTGTTTGTCAGGTACTGTACTAAGGGTTGGGATACAAATACAAGCAATCAAGACAGTCCTTATCCTTCAGCAGTTTTAGTTCTAAAGACAATATGTAAAGGGGAACTGGAATTAAGGAAGGGCTAAGTGATGACAAGGAGGAGCAAAAGTCTATGTTTAGTAATGAGTGATGAGAAGCATGGTGGGGGCCCCTTCTGCAGAAATGCAGATAATTAAAGAGAGGGAAGAGACAGAGACGATCACAAGCTGTCTAGCGTCTTTGCTCACAGATGAATTTTTCTCTTCTCTCTTTGTAAACCTCTACTTTGTCCAGGACACAAAATTAGGAAATCCTCGAATGTTGGTAGATGAATTCTTATCAAGAATCCTATGGTTGCCTATATCCTAGGAATGGTTCTTAGGTTCAAGTGTTCTGGAAATTGGGGAATGCAATAGATAGATGATCACCAAGAAAGGAGGGTATTCTAATGGAGTCAGAAGACTTGGGTATGAGTTATTATTTTGCTACTTTCTAACTGTGTGACTTTAGGTAAACTGCTTATACGCTGGTCCAGGTTTCATAAGATGATGGATCAGATGACTTCTTTAGGGCAGTTACACTACACGGTGGATAGTACTGGGTCTGAAAGCAGGAAGATTCATCTTCAAGAGTTCAACTCTGACTGCAGACACTTACTGTGTGACTCTGAGCAAGTCACTTAACTCCCTTTGCCTCAGTTCTTTATTTTTAAAATGATCTGGAGAAGGAAATGTCCAACCGCTCCAGTATCTTTGCTAAGAAAACCTCAAATGGGGTCACAAAGAGTTGGACATGACTGAAATGCCACAACAAGGTCATTATTTACAATTTTCTGATCTCTGCTAGGCTGGAGATGATAAACTAAAGTTACCAAACCTTTGTCTGGCATGGTGTAGTCCTAATGTACCAACCAGGGCTTTATCTCTCATAGCTCCCATCCTCCTTCTTGACTTCCACAAGGCCAAGGATGTTGTGCCTCATTTCTCCATAGTCTTGGTCTCAGCGTATGATCATTCAGGAACCAGGGACACTCCAGAAGAGGGTGATTTTAGATGAGCTGCAGGGGGAAGTTTAGGTAGCTAGAGGGAAGTGGGGGCACTGGGGAGTTGTGGAGAGGGATTGCCAGGAGGTGGGAAAGAGCTATTAAAAAGGGGGAATTGGGGAGATTCAAAGACAAACTTTGCCTTCTTTTTCGTATGATTTGGGTTCTGGTTGAAACTACCCCATATGCCTTTGTGAATTCTGCCCCATGCCAAAGGTGGCTTGTGCTTGTTTTTGTGTGCAAACACTACTGAAGCAGCCCTTTCTTGGAGAAAGGGTCGCCTCTCTGTTGAATATCTGCTTACAGTCAAACCTGGGTTCCTGGAATTGGAGTAACTTGCCAGAAGCTTCAATTAGTGGAAAGTGTGTGTGTGTGTGTGTGTGTGTGTGTGTGTGTGTGTGTGTGTATGTGTTTATGTATGTATGCATGTGTATGTGTATGTGTAGGGGGTGTAGCATTCTATATATATGTATCTCAGGGATTTATTAATTAAAAAAATAAAGACAATATAAAATCAAACACAAACTCCTGTGGAGGGCATTTGGGGGCTCAGCACCCATTCAGCCCAATCTCCTACATTTTCTATATCTTCAGTACTTTATAATGTAAATTAAACATTGGAATAGTTATCCTGTGATACTGCAAAGTCCTGATTCATCTAAGACAGGTTTAGTCATATAGTCATGACAAATATATTAGGAGTGATTCTATAAAGCAATGAAACTGATTTTAAAAGAAATGTACCTCAATATGTTTCAGCATCATACTTTAGTACACAAAAAGCATGTTCCCTAAACTCAAAGACATAACTAGGATTTTTTGTATCTGAGGCAAATATTACAAATTAGAATGAGTGACATGAGATATTTTTCATTTAAGGTTGTGCTTATGTGTAAGAGCAAGCTACCATCTTACTGAGTGGGGTGTGGGGGAGACAGAGAGGAGGTGGTTACACAAAGGGTAGAGGGAGAGGGTTAGGTCAAGCCTAGGAAGCAACTAGCTTCCAGGCCTCCACTGAGCATATTCCTGTTTTAGCTGTTCTTGGTAAACAGATACTAAACTCTCTTGTTGTGCACGTGCTATTGAGCCCTCTAAATTCAGTGATCTCCAAACTTGGAACCCTGAGACGTAGCCCTAGTTATTCCACCCTAATTCTATCTCTGTTTGCACTGATTCAAATTACCACTACTAGAATATGGTTTCAGGAGTTGTAGCCCCAGGTGCCTCATTACCTGGTGACCAGCCTTAGGGTGATGAGCCTTTTTGATCATCTTGAGGATGATCTTTGAAAGGCAGACACGGACTGCCTGTCTGGACCAGAACTTGAAGTCTTTCCTGCATGGTAGGACTTTCCATGATTTGTGCTCTGCTAGCAGGGCCTTCAAGGACTGACAGTCCCTTTTATGCCACAGGAGGACATGGGAGAAGGACTTTCATGGAGGTTTGAGAAACATACCAGGATTCACACCTCCAAGTGAACATCATCCTGGGATATTAGAAATGTTCCAAGGATACTGCCATTACTTCAAACATATCTAGGATGCCTCTTTCGGAATTGCCTTTATTCCTTTTTTTGGAATGTCCTCAGTGTAAGAAATATTAATTTAGTAATACTTTTTGGAGTAAAGAAGAAAAATAAAGAATGTGACTATAAAGTAACAGGACAGTTTTCTTGTCACTGTTTCAAAAACTAGCTTTATCTTTGGTGGACCTGATAAGGTCTGGTTTCCCCTGAGCATCAGGGAAAAGACATATATGCACATACATATACCCACATATAACACAACATATATGCATGTGTGTATGTATGTATGTGTGTCTATATATACACACATATGGAATATATGTATTTCCTTAGAGTCAAGTTCATATTAAACAACAAGGATAGAATTAGTGTTTCCAAGCTGACAACACATTTGATTTCTGACTCCAAGCACTTCCTTGCACATCTTTGAGAAAACTGGCAAAGTAAGGCCTGGAAGAGCATTGTTGACTTTATCCATAGAAAGGTACCTTGGGGTGCTTATATTCTGCTATATGGTGTGCTGGGTATATGGGCACTCTTGGCTCATGGTTTAGGCATGTCTTTGAATCACACACCCATGCTAGTCTTGTTTGATACCTGGGTATTATAGATGGATTTACTCTTTTGGCAAAACTGATCTTCCAGAAGATTTTTTAGATGCTAAAAAGTTGATTCTGAATGTGGAATGTAGAATAAATAGGTACAAAAAATGCACCCACACTGGGTGTGTAGCTGGGAAGGTCATAGAACCAAACTTCCCTCAGTCATGCTCCTTCCAAGGAGTTCTTCTACCTCAAAGTTTCATGTGACTGTGGTTGCTCTTGGGCACTGATTAAATTCTCTATGGATGGTTAGAGACTAACCCATGACTTCTTTGGTACAGGGAACTCCCAATAAGGAAACACCCTTTGCCAATGTAAATTAGTACCATCTCTGCAATATATTTAGCCTCAGAGAGGCCTAAGACACTGAGCACTTAATTGACTCAGGGTCACATGACCAGCACATGTCAAAAGTACATTTTGAATCCAGACATTCTGGTTTGGCGATTGGCTTTTTACCCATTATGCCATTCTGTTTCTTATGTCTGCTTTATATTTCATACATCCCTTCCCCTCTTTTTCTACCCCTTGTACCTCAATAACTGTGGACTGAAAGGGAGTTTAGTTCTGTTTTCTTTTTTAAAAACATCAGTTTTGATGGAGATGAAGAAAGAGGAGTGAACTCATTTTAGTCATTTAATCTGATAAATTTGTTCAGGGATAGGGCACAGGGCACAGAAATTCCCCCATCAGGGCTATGACGAGTGGCAAAGAATCCAGAAGGTTCAGTCTCCAGTGATCACTTGATAGGGGTCTCAATTACTGAACCCTTCCCATATTGATATATTCATCCCATTCCTTCCCATCTCATCATCCTCCATTCCATCCTATTCCATTCTGTACCTTCTGTGCTTCAACACAAAATTAAGTCATTATGCTAGTCATATAATCTAGAAGGGGAGATAAGGCACAGGCACAAATATCTATAACACAAACTAGAATGTGATCAGTAAATAGAAGTGTCAACAAGAAACTACTGTTTGAAGTCTGAAAAGTTAAAACTCATTTCCACTTGGGAGGTTCATGGTATAGACCCATGCTAACAGGCAATAAACATTTCACTCCTTCCTTTGTGGGCTAGGCTCACAACCAAGTTATCTATTCAATTCAATGTACAAATTTCTGAAGCATCTAAAGTATAGAAAGCACTGTGCTAGGGCCTAGGGAAGACATAGAACCTTGGTAAAGTAGGGTCTTTGCCTAAAGGTGGTGATAACTAAATGGTGCAATGGGTAGAGCACTAGACCTGGGATCGAAAGACCTGAGTTCACATCCAGCCTCAGATACTTACTAGCTGTGTGACTCTGAGCACGTTGCTTAACCTCTTGCTGCTTCAGTTTCTTCAGCTGTAAAATGGGGATCATAAAAGAACCTATCTCCCAGGGTAGCATACTGCCTGACACATAATAGGCACTTCAATGATTGTTCCCTCCCTCTTTGCTCCCAAAAAGGTTTTAGTGAAGCTGGGAAATGTAACTCCCACAAAAGTAACCATAAGAGCAAGATAATACCAAGAAAGTGTTACATGAATCCTGAAAGGGAAATGTTTTCAAATAGAAGTGTAAGAGGAAGTTTCATGGAGGTGGTATTTGTTTTTTTTTTTAAATAGCATTTTATTTTTTCCAATTACATGTAAAGACAATTTTTTATATTCATTTTATATAAAATTTTGAGTTCCAAATTTTCTCTCCTCTCTCCCCTCCCCCTCCCAAAAATGGCAAGCAATTTGATATAGATCATATATATATATATATATATATATATATATGCCATCATGTAAAACACATTTCCATATTAATTATGTTGTGAAAGAAGAAAGAGAATAAAATGGAAAAAAGAAAAAAAGTGAAAATAGTATGTTTCAATCCACATTCAGACTCCATCAGCTCCTTCTCTGAATGTGGCACCATTTTCCATCTTTTATCTTTTGGACTTGTCTTGGATCATTGCTGAGAAGAGCTAAGTCAATCATAGTTGATCATTACACAATGTTACTGGTAAGTGTGTATGGTGTTCCTCTGGTTCCGTTCACTTCACTTTGAAACAGTGCATGTAAGTCTTTCCAGGTTTTTCTGAAATCATCTTGCTTGTCATTTCTTATAGCAAAATAGTATTTCTTTACATCCATATACCACAACTTGTTTAGCCATTGTCCAATTCATGGGTGAGGAGATGGTATTTGGATTGGACTTTAAATGGTAAGTAGGAGTTTAAGAATAGGCCAAGTGGTAGGGGAAACTGAGTAAAAGCACAAGGTGAGAATGTACAGGTCAGTTGTAGTGGATGGTGAGTAGTCCAATTTGGCAGAGTCTTGAAGTTGAAGAAGGGGGATAAATAATTCCATAAGGAAAGGTTGGACTAGATTTGGAAAGGACTTGGAAAGCAACGTGGAGTCATTGTAGGGCTCTGAGCAGAGAAATGACATGACCAAATATATGAATAAAGCAGATAAAATTAACAAGTCTATCAAAATGATGAGTATTTTGCTTGTAATGGTCTATATGTGAATAGAAAATTATAGAAGTTAGAGCTGGAAGTGAGTTCAGAGATTATCTAGCCTTAATCTCTAATTTTACAAAGGAAGAAACTGAGGTCCCAAGAGACTTGTTTAAGGCTCCACTGCTAGGAAGTAGTAGACTTAGAATTCAAACCCAAGTTATCTGATACCATATCCACTATTATGTTCTAACTCCATTTTTATACAAATAAGAAACTTAGGCTTTATGGCTATAAGAGTAAATAATAGCCTTTAGATAGAAACCTGCAGATTAGTATGTTTAAATTAAAGGTTAAATTCATTGCTTGAGGCCATCTTGTTAGGAAGTAGCAGAATAAGGATTTGAATTCAGGTCTTCTGACTTTAAACCTAGCATTCTTTCTAAGGTTCCATGCTGTGGCTACTTCCTTCATTGATGTAAGTCATCATTCCCTCACATTTTCTCATCCTGTGCCATTCTTGACATTGCTATTCCTTACATCCTTAATAGAGGAGCTACTCAATGCTAATGATCTTAGATATGTTGCCTACTCTGCCTTTTTCTGGTTCTGTTAATATCTTGATGATGCCAATGTATAGAAAACCCATGAACAGGAAAAGAAACAGAAAATTGCAATGACCTTGTTTAAAAAGCTTATTTTAAAGAATTCAAATAATTTGTTTTCATTCAAAACATTGGTCCAATTTGAAAGTTTCTTTGTTATTAATTACTTTTTGCCTAATGTTTCCTTTTTTTCTATTTTAAGATTATGGTTTATTCTTTTTTTTTGATGTAACAGCTGACCTTATTAAAAGTTTATTCAAATAAAGTGTGATTTTCAGATAAGAGGGACAGAAACGTAAACAAAGAAAGCTGGTCAACACATCAAAGCTCCAAGTTTCTTATAACAGTCAGTCAGTGTTTTCACATTGGTTAAAGGAGAAGGGTCTTGGGATGAGGGATGATATTAACCTACTAAACATTACCCACTAGCCCTGGTCTTTTATAGCTGGGGAAGGGCTGGAGGGCATATTTGTGAATTTGCACGTTATATTTTTAAGAAAGGTTCATGGCCTGTTGATTTAAAGGAGTATTTTTTGGCTGTCGAATGTTACGAAGCTACCAAAAAAAAAAAAAATTGTGGAGTGGTCAGTATTAAGGAATATTTTATTCCTGGAACTAAAAGTTCTCACTCAAAAGTCTAGAATTGAGAAATACAGGCAGTGGCTTTGATATATCATTAAGGAATCAGCCTGAATCATCATGTATGAGAAAATTTTAATTTTCTAAGTACTTAGAAAGAGGAGGGTGCCTGGGGGGATGAGGGGTGGGAGAAGGAGGAGTGGTGGTTAAAAAAAAAAGCTTAGGAGGTGACAAGGTATTTGTAGAGAGATTCAGACTTTCCATTCCTTTATTATGTGTGCATGATGTAAAGCTCTTTAATGTAAAAAGTAAATAATAGCCTTTAGGTATAAGCCTGCAGATTAGTATGTTTAAATATTAGTATATATTTGTAACCACAGCCAGATTATTTGATAATGCCTGTCTCTGTCTACTATCAAAGAACACTTTAAATGTTTTCTTTCTATTTTATGTTTCGTTTCATGAGAGGAGGTAGAAATTTTAAAACATGATAACAAGTTTATAAAGCTTTCCCTTAAGCTACAGAGAGTGGCCCATGTTGACAGAAACAGAGTGTGCCCCAAACCAGATGCTCTGGGGTTATTCTATTTGTTAACTTATTTCTAAGTAATGACATATGGGGCTTTTGATGCCAAAGAGAATAATATATTGAGTGCCCTCTGTGTCATCCCCTCCCCGCAAGTGTAGTTACATTATTCATCTTCAATAACAAAATCACTATATTGTTTTTACAGAAATATAATGAAGAATTTCTGTACCCTTTATGAATTTCAGCAGATGTGTCTATTTCCTTGCCCTTCTCCAACTTGGGAGAGCTTTGCTTTCCCTTTTCTCCTTCCTCCTCATCCCAATCTTCACCTTAATGTACACATCCAAGTCATAAAATTATGAATCTACACAATGTTTATTAAACACTTGCTGTGTGCTAGGCACTGTGCTAATCACTCTTAGCAGATTACAAACTCAATGTTTTCTTTGCTTTTTTCTCCTGTCCTGTCCTGTCCTGTCTTGTCCTCTCCTGTCCTGTCCTGTCCTCTCCTCTCCTGTCCTGTCCTGTCCTCTCCTCTCCTGTCCTGTCCTGTCCTCTCCTCTCCTGTCCTGTCCTGTCCTCTCCTCTTCTCTCCTGTCCTGTCCTGTCCTCTCCTGTCCTGTCCTGTCCTCTCCTCTCCTCTCCTGTCCTGTTCTCTCCTCTTCTCTCCTGTCCTGTCCTCTCCTGTCCTGTCCTCTCCTGTCCTGTTCTCTCCTCTTCTCTCCTGTCCTGTCCTCTCCTGTCCTGTCCTGTCCTGTCCTGTCCTCTCCTGTCTTGTCCTCTCCTGTCCTGTCCTGTCCTCTCCTCTCCTCTCCTGTCCTGTCCTTTCCTCTTCTCTCCTGTCCTGTCCTCTCCTGTCCTGTCCTCTCCTGTCCTGTCCTGTCCTGTTCTGTCCTCTCCTGTCCTGTTCTCTCCTCTTCTCTCCTGTCCTGTCCTCTCCTGTCCTGTCCTCTCCTGTCCTGTTCTCTCCTCTTCTCTCCTGTCCTGTCCTCTCCTGTCCTGTCCTCTCCTGTCCTGTCCTGTCCTGTCCTCTCCTGTCTTGTCCTCTCCTGTCCTGTCCTGTCCTCTCCTGTCCTGTTCTCTCCACTTCTCTCCTCTCCTGTCTTGTCCTGTCCTGTCCTGTCCTGTCCTGTCCTGTCCTGTCCTCTCTTGTCCTGCCCTGTCCTGTCCTGTCCTCTCCTCTCCTCACCTTGTTTTTGTTTAGCCGTTAGGTAATATTGCTAGCCATTTATTTATCAGAAAGGACTAATTTCTGGATGTCTCATGCTTATATGATAATTACATGTTTGACTTTGCTGAGGACAAGTCCTGTGGAAGTTGCAGTGGTTCTTAGAGAATGGGTGATAGTTGGTTCTTCAGCTCCACCTTTCCCTGGATAGAAATAGAGAGTGGTTAGTAAGTATCTACCCATCAGAAAAGCTCTGAGGTCCTACCTGCTACAAAATCTTTCCTCCTCTATGAAGAAGCTGTATTTCACTGAGTGCTACTTATTGTAACCTTGATATAATGGAGCTGACTCTAGGAGTTAGACATACTTAGATATGGTGTTTTATTCTTTTCATACAGAATTAATAAATGGAATAAACATATAATGCTGTAATGCTTGGAGTTTCTCCTAGATCCAGATCATCCCTTCAATAGTACGTAAACAACTAGGTGTATAATGTTATATAGGGCAGTTAGAAACTAAATATAAGACTATTTTACAGAGAACTCATGCAAGGCAGGCACTCACATGGTGGTTAGAAGAAGTGATACAAGGACACTCTGGAGGTCTCTTTGAAAAACTTTAGAATCAATTATGAGACATGGGAAACACTGGCACAGGACTGCCCAGTGTGGTGTGCCCACATCAAAGAAGGTACTGTGTTCTATGAACAAAGCAGAAGAAACATGAGATGGTGCAAATTTAGAGACATCTTCACTCCAAACATTCTTATGGACTATTCGTGCCTAACCTGTGATAGAGCATTCCAAGTTCCTGTTAGTCTGAGCTGCCACAGGCAGACACATTGTATCTGGACTCTGATAGAATGATGTTATTTTGATCCTGTTTGAGAATAACCAATTAATATAGGGCAACTAGGTGGTGCAGAGGATAGGGTATTGGGCCTGGAGTCAAGAAAACCCGAGTTCAAATTCAGCCTCAGGCACTTACTAGCTGTGTGACGTTGGACAAAACACTTAACCCTGTTTGCCTCAGTTTCCTCATCTGTGAAATGAACTAGAGAAGGAAATGGCAAACCACTCGGGTGTCTTTGCCAAGAGAACCCCAAATGGAGTCAGAAAGAGTCTGAAATGGCTGAACCACAACAACACTGTTAACCCAGTAATTTCAGGAAAGACTTCAGTTAGTTGTTTAGTTCCCCGATGTTGGCAACAAGGCTTCATAGATGGACTTGGAGTCAGGAAGACCTGGTTTCAAATTCTGCCTTAGACCCTTACTATGCGACCCAGAGCAAATCATTTAATCTTTCTGAACCTCAATTTTCTCATTTACAAAGGAGGAAGTTGGATTTGATGACCCCTAAAGTCCCTTCTAGCTTTAAATCTATGAACTGATGACTAGTGAGTATCAAAAACCAGCACATTTCCCAAGTCATAACATCTAGTGGGACCAGCCATTAAATGAAGGACTCAGGAATTATGGATCCAGGTCTTGGTTCCTCCTTGCAGTATGGGGCATTGAGTCAGGTTTAGATAGACACTACTATAGCTTGTGCTTTTCTGTCCACTGTCCTATGGCAGCCAGGAATTATGGATCCAGGTCTTGGTTCCTCCTTGCAGTATGGGGCATTGAGTCAGGTTTAGACAGACACTACTATAGCTTGTGCTTTTCTGTCCACTGTCCTATGGCAGCCAGGGACCTTCTACTGCTCCTAATCATGTCTAGCTCTTTGTAAGTGGAGTGGGGAGTGGGGGATAGGCGGGAGCAAGCCAGATGCCATAAGGAGCTGTCTGCCTTCCTCACCATCTTGCTCTTAACCATTTTGGTAGCCTCTCTCCCCTGGCTGCCACACAGGCTCATGTCTACATTGAACCACTGTTAAACTCTTTAAAAAAATTCATACCCACACTCATAAGCTTTATGAATGGGGCTTAACCTGAGACAATGACATTTTACATTTGTATTGATAGCTCTTTGACCAGCTCCTCAAACATAGCATGTACGCTTTCCTTTCCTCAATTTTAATTAAACTTAATTTGATTCTTCTCCTTCTGGGACTTAGGGACTTAGGTTGTTGTTTTGATCTTGTCACCGGCTAACTAGGTGACTTAGACAGTCAGTCAATAAAAATTTATTAAGCACCTATTATATGCCAGGCATTATTGGGGATACAGAAAGAGTCAAAAGAGAGTCCCTACCCTCAAGGAGCTTATCATTCTCATCACATCTTTGGATCTCTCTCAGTTTCCTCATTTGTAAAATAATGTACTTGGACCAGAATGTTTCTAGATTCTTTCTAGCTCTGAGACCCTATGGTTCTGTCATGGTATAGTTGCTTCAGTGAATAAAACCAACAGGAGACATTGCCCCTGCTTTTAAGCAGCCCAGGGCTTTTCCAGGGGCCTGTAATCTGAGTGAGCGGTTGGTATCAGGGAAGAGAGGAAGTTGAATGGAGGAAGAATGGCCCTATACCTATAGGGCCTATACACATAGTGCAGCTGGGAACCTGCTTCTCTCTATGGCTCTCCATGGCTCTTTGGGAAAACCTTTTATTTAGGGCTCCTGTCTTTTTCTGTGTAGTTTCTTGAGTATCCATACCAAGGACAAAAGTGAGGCTAGATTCTCTTAACAGAAACTACCCTAGAGCTCAGGCATGACCTTGGTTGTGCTGAGAACTTCTTGTAAAAGACTTATACCAATCAGGGACCTTTGGAATTCATTTTGAATGTGCTTAATAATAAAAAAAAATAAGTAGCATTTATGTAATAGTTCAAGGTTTGCAAAGTGCTTTACATATGTAAAGTATATTATCAATCCTTATAACAACCTATCTCACTTGATCCTCATAACAACCTTGTAAATTCTTATTCCTATTTTACAGATGAGGAAATTGAGGTTGAAAGAGGTTGTTTGGTAATTAGGTTTTTGTTCAGCCATTTCAGTTGTGTCTGACTCTTCATGACCCTCCCCCCCCCTTTTTTTTGGCAAAGATACTGGAATGGTTTATCATTTCCTTCTCCAGCTTGTTTGACAAATGAGGAACATGAGGCAAATAAAATTAAGTGACTTGGTCAGGTTCACACAGCTAGTAAGTTGTTGAGGTCAGATTTGAACTCAGGAAGATGAGTCTTTTGGACTCCAGGTTCAGCACTATATCTGCTGTGCCACCTAGCTGCCCTTAGTAGTTAGGTAATATAGTGCAAAAAGCACTGGGCTTAGTCAGGAACACCCAAGTTAAAATATTATCTCAATGACTAGTTGTATGATCCTGGGCAAGTCATTAACATCGTCTACCTCAGTTTTTTCAACTGTAATTGGGAATAATAATGTCACCTGTCTCCCAGAGTTGTTGTAAGGATCAAATGAGATAATATTTGTGAGGCACTCAGCACAGTACCTGGTAAATGGTAAGTGCTTAATAAATGCTCTTCTCTTCCTTCTCCTTGCTTTGCCTTGCCTTGCCTTTTCCTTCCCTTCCTTTCCTCTCCCTTCCTAACTTACCCATCATCACACAGCCAGTATCTAAAACACTATTTGAACTGAAGTCTTTTGGACTCCACATTCAACCCTCTAACCACTGGGCGGCTTCACGTCCAAGATGATTAAAGTCTTATGGAAGACATAACATAGAGCAGCCTAGTGCATAAGGAAATGGTGTATCATGGAGAGAAAAGAAAGCTGCTTTCATGAAATTGATCTGATGGTCCATCAGAGGCCAGTAGAGAGCTGCCTTTTCAGCACCATCTTTCCCCACAGGGTGAGAACCTTTCCACAGACAGTTAGCCCTGGTTCTTTGCTCAGTATCCTTAACACAAACTAGTGCTTTATACTAGAATGGAACTTCAGGTCACCAGACTAGGCCAGTTCTCATAATGTGGAGTCGTTGGCCAGTTTAAATAAATTTATCCTTCCGGGGATTGATTGATCTTGGCTTATGTGATGCCATTAAGGCATGGAATAGGGGTAGGGTTGAGGCTGACATTGTCCTTTTAATGTGGTAAAACTCTGATTAGCTGGAGCTCAGCCGGAGCCCTTAACTTAATGGATTTTCTCCTCTTCCCTACACTGGAGAAAGAAGAAAATCACAGGAAAACAAATAATTTATAGCCGGGTCTTGATTAGTATGACTAATGAATCCCCTGAAGTCAGTTGTATTCAAATTCACTATTCTATTTACTATCCAAATTGCCATTCAAAATTATTTCAAAATTATAACTATTAAAATATAATAATTAATTCCAACTCAGTTGAAATATACAGTGCAAATTTGAATGATGTGACCATTTCAGAGGATTCATTTAATTAATCAGGACCTAACTATCTTCATAGACTCTTGTGACTTTAGAGTTGGAAGGGACTTTGGAGATAATCTAGTTCAACAATGCCCAAATATTTAAAACCTCTTTCCTTGTGGCATAGAACTCTTTGATTTGCACTTTGAACATTTAAGTTGGCAACACTGTGGAAGAGCCAGAAAAATTTGTACATGCCCAGTTTCTCATCAATAAGAACAGCTATTTTTGTTGCGTTTTGGACACATTTTGGTTAGTCTATAAGTCAGTAAGCAAGTATTCATTTTGTGAGTATTATACTTAACCATGCTGAGTAAGTAAAATTGCTAAATAAGATTTATATTAAATAAATTTGTATTTATATATATTCTCATATCAGCAACAAATCAATACCTCAAATTTTGTAGCCCATCTAGCAAAAATTAAGGCACTGAAAAATGACTCATTTAATCCAACTTCCTCATTTTGTAGAAAAGGAAACTGAGGCCCCCAGAGTTTGTGATTTACCTGAGGTTAATCAGTAGTTAATTGTAGATTCTTTTCCTTCTGGAATCAGTACCTAGATCATAGATTGAAAGCTAAAAGTGATTGTAAAGGCCTTCTAGACCAACCTTTTCATGTTATAGATAAAGAAACTGAGAATTAGAGAGGGTAAATGACTTTATCAGGATGATATAGCTAGTAAGTTTCAGAGGCAGGATTGGAATTTAGGTTATCTTTTTACTCAGAATCAAGTGTTGTCTCCATCATCATACTGCTCCATCTCCTTTACATCTCATTTCCTCAAAACTGAAGTTACCTACACCAACTATAAACACTCTTTATACAAAAATAGATCTAAATAATAGATATATTAATTTCTCATCAGTAGGCTGAGCCAATATAATAAAAATAATTTGGTATTGGCTGAGAAACAGAGAGATTGATCAATAGAATAGATTTATAAAGAAAACATATAGAAGCAAATAAGCATAGTAACCTAGTATTTGATAAATGCCAGATTCTAGTTGTTGAAGCAAGAACTCACTCCTACAAAAAATTCTGGAAAAGCTGGAAAATGCTCTGGAAAAAATGAGGTATAGGTCAGCATTTCACACTGTACACCAAGATAAGATCCAAATGGTTACGTGTATTCATCCTTCATTGCCCAAGAAGACCATGCCATCAGAGAAATAGTGACATCCATCAGAGAAATAGTGACATGACTTGCATTTGACTTTGTTTTGAGTGAGGGAGGGCTATGCAGGTTACCAGCCTCACTTCTCCTCCAGAGCCATCTGAATCCAGTGACCAGATATTCATCAGGATGACTGAAGATGACCCAGGATGAGGCAAATGGGGTTAAGTGACTTGCCCAAGGTCACACAGTTTGTGAGTGTCAAGTGTCTGAGGTGAGATTTGAACTCAGGTCCTCCTGACTCCTGCACTGGTGCTCTATCCACTGTACCACCTAGCTGCCCCAAATGGTTACATAATTTAGACATAAAGGAGTGAGGCATCATAAGCAAATTAAAGGAACAAGGAAAAAACTACCTCTCAGATCTATGGCTAGAGGAAGATTTCATGTACAAATAGGAAAGAGAGAGGTTTGTAGAAGAGTAAAATGGATAATTTTTGATTATGTAAAATTAAAAAGCTTTTTGCATAAGGAAAGCCAATGTGTTAAATGGGAAAAAAATGTTTGCAGCAAGTTTCTCTGATAAAGGTCACATTTTTAAGATATATTTCAAATTTATAAGAATAAAAAGCCATTTCCTGACTGATAAGTAGTCAAAAGATATAACCAGGCAATTTTCAGGGGAAGAAATTCAGGCTATCGATGGTCATATGAATAAACGCTTTAAATTCTCTAATAAGTAGAGAAATGCTAACCAAAACAACCTCTGGGTTATATCTCACTTCCATCAGATTGGCAAAACATAAAATTGACAAAGTTGATAAGAAAAGAAAATGATCAATGCTAAAGGGACTGTGTGAAAAGAGGTTAAAAAAACATTATTATATTGTTAGTGGAGTTATGAACTTGTCTAGCCATTCTGTAAAGGAATTCAGAACTATGCCCGCAAAGCTATTTAACTGCATATCCTTTGAACCAGCAATACTACTATATCCCAAAGAGAGCAAAGAAAGAGGAAAAGACCACCTATGCACAAAAATATTAATAGTAGGTCTTTTTGTAGTAGCAAAAAAATTGGAAACCAAAGCGATGCCTGTCAATTGGGTAAAATGAAGAAAGAGAAGGAGATAGAGCAGAGCACAGGAAAGAAAACCCCTTCACTTTGACTTTTCTTCTTTCGGTTTTGTAGTAGTATGAAAAGCAATAGACTCTTCCAAACTTTGGAAAATCTCAGGGGTGCTGTGTGGTTACTTTATGGAGGTTGAGGAGGAAAGTGACTATGTTTATTGTTATCTGGGGAAGGAGAGTCACAAAAACCCCTGGACAGCATCCCTGGCACTTGGTTTGCCAGTAACTCTTTGAAGATTTTTCATAAAGGGTCATGATGAGGAGGATCTTCTCCTTCCCTTCCTTATCCCGCCTTCGCCCTACAAAAGTCCTCCTACATTTTGGACATCTCTAATTGTTTGGAAATTGTTTTACCCTGAACCATAGATTGCTTCATTATAGCTTCTATTTACTGGTCCAAATTCTTCCTCCTGGGACTAAACAGAAGAAACCTAATCTTCAAATATTTGAAGGTTCTTTTATGTCCCTTAGATCTTTTCCTCTTGAGGTGAAATATCCTCAGTTTTTTCAACTTATCCTCACATGTCATGGCTTCCAGTTCTCTCAGCATATTAATGGCTCTTCTCAACTTGCTGCAACTTCTTAAGGTCCTTTCTAATGACATAGAGCTCAGAATTGGACAATGAGGTGACTAGAGTGGGCAGAATGAAAAGTGTAGTCAGGAAACCCAGAGTTCAAACCATGCTTCAGATGTTTTCTAGCTATGTGATCCTAGGCAAGTCACTTAACTTTTCTCAGCTTCCATTTTCTCACCACTAAATATGGGGATAATAGCACTCATAGGATGATTATGAGGATCAAATGAAGTAATGTGTAAAGCACTTTGCAAAACTTTTTAATCTCTTTTTTATCTCTTTTTATACATATATACATACATACATACATAACATAAAATTGTCTCACATATGTAGCAAAATGAAGAAGAATATAAACTATTACCTCCTTTATTCTGGGTGCCATATTTCTATTATTTCAATGCAAGATCACAGAGCTTTAATGGTTGTCACAACTCGTTTTGTTGATTCATATTCACTTTGTGTCCACCAAAACCTCCAAATCTTTTGATATAAATGACATTCTAGCCTAACATTCTCCATTCCTTGCTGAGGCAGTTTATTTTTTGGACATAAATATAAGACTTTGCATTTGACCACATTAAACTTTATCTTATTCTATTTAGATAATTTCCCACTTAAGATAATTTTATATCTTGGTATTGTCATCCAAAGTATCAGCTATTTGTAACCTAGACAATTTGATGAACATGTTGTCTATACCTTAATTTTCCCTTAGACTCTGTCCTGGGCCTTCTTTTCTCTATATTCTTTCTTGCAAATTTCATCATCTCCCATACATTATCATTTCTATGATGCTGTGACTTCCACATGTGTGTGTGTCTGTGTATCTCTATCTCTTGCTACAACATGGAGGGGAAAGAGAGGAGTGGAAGAGGCGAAAGGCAAGGGCAAATAGTGTGTTTACCTAGTTTCAAACTCTCCAAGTGCCTGTTGTGCATTGCTAACTGCCTGTTGGATGTTTTCATATGGATATACTATGGTTATAACAAAACATGATATGTCAAAAACAGAACTCATTGCCTTCTTCAGTACCTCCTCCCCTCTAAGCCTGTCCCTCTTTCAGTCTTTCCTATTTCTTTTTCTAAAATTTATTTTTAATTTATGGAATAAAACAAACATTTCTATAAGATAGTACAATAAAAAAGATAAATTCATGTGTAACTGCAAATCTAAGTACAATTTGCTATTCCTTTCGAATATGCAACAAAATTATCATACAAAAATCTTTATTTCTTTTTTCCTTCCCCCTAAAGATCGCTACTATTATGTGTCCGTGTGTATATATACACATATGTACACACACATATATGTAAAATTATTCTATGCATATCTCGATTTGTCAGTTCTTTCTCTGGGTGCAGATAGTGTCTTCATATGTCCTTTATAATTAATTTGGATGTAATAGATAATATAACTTATTTGCTCAAAGTCATTCTTCTTATTTTTTTTTTGGTAAATTTAAAAATTTTAAGCTTAAATACAAAATGAAAAAAAGAGAAAAAAAAAACACATTGCCATGTACACAGCAGACCAAAAGAGAGGATTCAATATAAAACAATACATTTCCATTTCAAGAAAACCTATATAACAAATATTGCACATTGTTTTCAGAACTGCCCAACTTTTCTTTGCTTCCTTGTTGGTTTTCTTTTGTTCTCTGCTGTGTACTTTTTACTTTATTTTTTTCCCCTCCCTCCACCTACCACCCTTAAGAAGGCTACAATTAAGCATGGACATATGTACGTAAACACAGACATCTATAAACATACACATATATACACATAATGTAAATATGTAAGGTCATACTATGTTTATTTCCTCCTATCATCTATATCTCTAAAGGTGGATAGCATTTTCCTTCATAAATCCAAATCTTTTCATGTTTTTCTAAATTAACCAGCTCATCATGTCCTACACCACAGCGATATTTTAACCCAATCACTGCCTACCTGAGAGATTCTATATGAAAGATTTTCCCCTCAATTTTCTTCATTCTTTCTATTCTTGGCTACATAGATTTTATTTATACAAGAAAATTTTATTTTAAAATAATTGAAATTATCCTTTTTACACTTCAACAATGCTCTTACCTTATTATATAGTTTAAGGTCTACTTTCATTACATCTTTTTCCACCAGTTTCTTTGAGGTTCCTGACCTTTTGTTCTTCTAAATGAACTTTGTTATTATTTTTTCTAACAGTAAAATAATTCTATAGTAATCTAACTGGGATGACTTTGAATAAATAGATTAGTGAGGTAAGATTGTCATTTTAAAAATTATATTGGCTTTATCTATTGTAATGGGAGTTAAAAATCTTCCCCACCCATTAATAGGCAGCAGGTAGGGCTATTAAGGCAAGTTTGTTTAGGGGACGCTTGTTTTGTATGAAGGCTCACACCTTTTGTTAATTGCTAATGAGGCACTGTTATGAGAGTCATGACTGGGTAGCTGTTAGGAAACCTCCCCTCCCCTCCTGCTTTGAAAACCCAGATGTTGGTGCTTCACTCTCTGGTAACAATGTATGTATGTCTATGGTCAGACAGTTGGAAGCCCTGTCCGTTGGTCTTTATTTCCCTGTTTTTATTTTCTCTGAAGTTCAGGGTGCTGACTTTCTTCCCTGAACTAAGTGAATAATATATGTGAGTGATTAAAGTAAGATTGTTTACCGCATTTAAGGCAGCTTTCCTTAGAAAAGTAGAACTAAGAACCTCTGCAGCAGGCTCTTCTGTGTATGCTGGGGTGTTTGCTGTTGCACCTACCCATGAACGATGAATATTACTTCAGTTATTCAGATCTGAGTTTATTTGTATAAAGTGTTTTATATTTATATTCATGTAGTTCCTGTGTCCATTTTGGCAGGCATATGCTCAGGTATTTTATACTGACTAGATATTTTAAATGGTCTAAAACAATATTGAATAATTTTGTTGACATACAATGTAGTTTCTCAATTTTTCACTTTTGATTAATTCTAAGTTTAACTTTGTCCTAAATCATGATTACTATCCCTACCTTTTTAAAATATACTAAATTCTAATCCTGACCTTTATTTTATCTTTGTGTATATCTCTCATTTTTATAATATTTTGAAAGCAACATATTGTTGAATTCAAATTTTTAATCTTCTATCTGTTTCTGTTTTATGGGTAAATTCATCCCATCTACATCCTAAGCTACAATTACTTTTTGTGTATTTTCCTACTTCCTACTTTTCCTCACTATCTTTCTTATCCTGTTTACCCTATCCCTCCTCACTCTTCTGCTTTAGTTCTACCTGCTACTTTGACCTCCTATGTCTTAATCTACTTAGTCCTCTAATATTCTCTCCCTTATCCCTTTCCTCACCCTATCCCTTTACCTTCTTATTTCTTTTATTTCTTTCTGAATTTAGAAGGCTTTTATATCCTTCAATGTTGTTCCCTCTTTAACCCATTTCTGATGAGAGTAAGGTTCCAGTACTATTTTCCCTTTCCCTACTAGTTTCTTCTGTATCAAATTTTCCTTTTATACCTCATTTGTGTGAAGTAATTACTCCTTTTTATCTCTCTCTACACAGTATTGTTTTTAGAATCACCCCATCATACTTAGCTCAGCCCACTACCCAAATAATGATGACAATCATAAGAGTCCTGCTAATATTTTCACATGTACAAAGTAAACAATTTGACCTTATTGATTCCCTTATAATTGGTCTTTAATGTTTACCTTATATTTCTCCTGGATGTTATATGTTGAATTTTACTTTAAATTCTGGGGGCTTTTGTCACAAAAACCTGAAAGTTTTTGAGTTTGTTAATGTCAATTTTTTTTCCATTCAAAATTATACTTAACTTTGCTGGGTGTTACTTTGGTCATAACTCTAGCTCTTTTGTCCTATGAAATATAGTTTCTTTTGTTCTGTGGAATATAGTATTCCAAGACATACAGCCCTTCAATGTAGTAGCTTCTAGGGCTTGTATAATTCTTACTGTAGCTCCATGATATTAAAATTTTTTTCTTGTTGCTTCAATATTTTCTCCTTAACCATAGCTTTTAAACTTGGCTATGATATTATTGTAGGTTTTTCTTTTTTTTCTATTTCTGCTTTGCCTTCTTGTTCAAGAACTTCAGGGCAATTTTCCTTAATAATTTCTTGTAATATTGTATGAGGATCCTTTTTTTAAATCATAATTTTCAGGTAGTTTGACTAATGTTATTTTGTCTTGATCTGTTCTCCAAATCAGTTGTTTTTCTGAGACATTTTCAGGGGCAGTTAGGTGGTACAGTGGAGAGAGCACTGGCCCTGGACCTGAAAGGACCTAAGTTCAAATCTGGCCTTAGATACTTGATACTTACTAGCTGTGTGACCCTGGGCATGTCACTTAACCCTGATTGCCTTGTCCAAAAAAAATCAGATGCTTCACTTTCTCTCCTGCTTTTTCATTCTTTTGATTTTATTTTATGATTTCTTGGTGTTGTAGAATGTCAATAGCTTCCTCTTGCCTAATTCTAGTTTTCAAGGAATTATTTTCTTCCTTAAGTTTTTAATTCTCTATTTCTAGTAGGTTGACTGGAATTCCTTTCATAATTTTCTTGGATTGCTTTTATTTGTTTTTCATTTTTTCTCTCAATCTCTCTTACTTGATTTTAAAAGTCCATGTATAGTTCTTCCAAGTTCCAAGAATTCTTTTTGTGCTAGGGACCTTTTGACATTTCTCATTGAAAAAGGAGCATTTTTTTAAGCTGCATCATCTTCCTCTGAATATGAACCTGGATCTTCTCTATCCCCATAGTAACCATTTAAGGTTGAGTTCTTTATCCTTTCCTTACTCATTTTTATTTATTTTTGGTTTTATTTTGTTTTTAATGTAATTATTAGTGTAATCAAGTTGTAGTCCCGAGGTATGAGAAATGATGCTCCAAGCCTCAGGTCCTTCTTACTGTAATTTTTTAAGGTATATCTCAGGGCCCAAACTTGGGTTCTCCTCTCCACTCCTAGCCACTGCTAGAGCCCCCAGCCACATTGTCCCACAAATGATTTTGCTTCTTGCTGTCCCTCTGGTGGCAGCAAACTCCAGCTGTCTTCTCTGCCCCAGAACTGAAACCAGGGACTCTGTTCTCTTGCAATTGCCCACAGCCAACAGTGTCCCTGCCCCTTGCTAGTGCACTCACCAGGCATGTGCTAGCAGGTTCTTCTTTCTGAAGCCACAGTGGGATGTGTCTGGAGTCATTCCCCATCTGATGGGCATCCCTGCAATTTCCAGTTCTTTGCCACCATAAAGAGAGCTGCTATAAACATTTTAGAACATATAGGTCCTCCTCTCTCGCAATCATCTTTGGAAATAGGCCAAGTATTGGTATTGCTGGGCTCTCCAAAATGGTTGGATCATTTCACAATTCCTCCAACAATGAGATAGTTTCCCAATTTTTCCATAGCCTCTCCAACATTTGTCACTTTCCCCTTCTATCATTTTATCCATCCAGTAGGTACAACATGTTATCTCGAGGTTGTTTTAGTCTGCATTTCTCTAATCAATAATGATTTAGAACATCTTTTCATATGGTTATATATTATTTTGATTTCTTCATTGTAAAATTGTGTGTTCATATCCTTTGACCATTATCGCTTGGGGAATGACTCATGTTCTTTTAGGTTTGACCAAGTTCTTTATATAGTTTAGATATGAGACCTTTATCTGATAAACTGCCTATAAACCCCACCCCACCCTTTTCCTGCTTTCTTTTTGATCTTGTTTACATTTGTTTTGAAGGTATTTTTATTTCTTTTGAAGGCATCACAATTCTTCCAGTCAAGCAGGTTTGCAAGGTGATAGACATCCTTGACTCCTCCCTGTCCCTCACTTCTCATACACAATCATTTGCTAAATCTCATCAATTACAGCTACATGATTTCTCACATTATCTTCTCTCCACTAACATGGCTATCCCTCTAATTCAGTAACTTCTCACTCAGACTGTGGTAAAAATCTCCTTGCTTTCAGTCTATCCTTTTTCTAATCCCTCTTCCACAGAGCTTCTGAAGTAATGGATCTAAAGCTATTCATCTGCCTATATCATAGACCTGACCACATGTCTTCCTTGCTCAAGAAGCTTCAATGACTTTCTGCTGCTTCTTGGAAAAAAAACCAAACTCTTCAGCTTGACATTTAAAACTTTCTGCTTATTTCACATTGGTCTCCTTCATGGCTTCAATGTTACGGTGAAAGTTGTCTACTTGCCAATTCTCAAATTTGATATTTAATCTCTTGTTTCTGTGCCTGAGAGTAGCTCTCTACTTTACCTCCCTACCTCCCCTCTTGCTCCCTCCATTAGAATCTTTAGCTTCCTTTGAGATTCAGTTCAGGTGCAGACCTGTGAGAAGTCTTTCCTGTAATTCCTTAGTGGTTAATTCTCTCTTATTCCCTAGAATCAGTGGGGAAAAAAGAACAAGAGTAAACCTTTTTAGAGATCAAACCAAAAAACTTTGCTCAGAGTACATGATGCATAATAATAGTCTCAATAGCTCACATATATATGGCCCTTTAAGGGGCCATACAAGATACATAGAAAATCATCATAGGACACCCTCAAAGATGGATGAATATTATTACCATTTTCCCACAGTGGAAAATCAAGATGGAATTGACAGTGTTTGAACTGATTGCTGAAAACCCGAGTGTGGAATCTTTGCTCTGTATTTCAAGGTCTGTGAGACCATTTGTGGCTTGGCAACTTAGGGCAGCCAAAGGATAAGTGGAATCTTTCTAGCAAAGGACCTGTTTGGTAACCAGGGGACTAGTGCATTGGGGGGCCAGTTTGCAGGACTCCCTTATTTTCTAATGTTATTTGGAATATCTGGATAATTCTAGAAAAGGTAACTATCCAATCCACTGCTATGCCTCAAGAGAGTATTGTAAGTGGGCAAGTCACATAACCTCTGTCTGCCTCAGCTGCCTTGTCTATGAAATGGGGATAGTAATAACATCTACTTCCTGGAGTTTTTGTGAGGATAAAATGAGATAATATTTGTAAAGCACTTTGCATATGAATGCTACACTATAGAAATTCTATTATTATTATTGCATCCTTTTAAAGCTAATTATATCTACTCTAATTTTTTTTGAAAAATTCTAGAAAAGGAGAATTGATTCTTTGACTTTGGGGAGTAAGAGTCACTGAGAGCAGCTCAAGAAATGTGAAAAACAATAGCATTTTATTTCAGTGAATCTGGCCCTCAGTCTCCTCATCTACAGAGTGAGTGGGTTGGATTTCCTTTCCATCTCTAAATCTATGGTCTGAGTTTATGATCCCAGTTCAGATTAAAGTAGGTACAGAGAAAATGAGCATTCTGGTACCATGCTGTTTCTTACCTGGTTGATTATGTTGTATTATAAAATGAGACATTCCATTTTGGGATGCTTCCCCAAAAGATAATGGAACAATAACAACTCACATTGATAATTCCTCACTTTCATATAACAAATAAAGTTATATGATAAATTAATGTTGTTCTCACAATAGTCCTAGTAAGTAAGCACAGGCTTTATCATCAGGCAGTCAGTTAAAAGGCATTTATTAAGTGCCTACTATGTGCCATGCATTGTTTAGACATGGGAAATACAAAGAAAGGTGACCATAGTCCCTGCCCTCAAGAAGCATATAGTCTATGGGTGAGACAACATGTACATAACTAGGTGTATACAAGATGTATACAAATGAGATGGAAGGTATTCTCAGAGACAATAATACTGAGGAATTACAGTATCATTATCCCTCTTATTTTATTGATGAAGCAGCTGAAGCTTGGAAATGCCAAGGAACGTACTTGTCCATGGACAGAGCTGGTTTTAGCCAAGATTTCTCCCAGCTCTAGAATCCTCTGTTTCCATGATTCTGGATCCTATTTGACTTGTTGCCACCTTCACCTCCATACATCATGCGTACAGGACGTTTCTCTTTTAGGATAAAAAAACATGAAGTCTCTGAGCAGAAGTACATAGCCACACTCAGCTCTATGTCTTTCATAGGGGCAATAAGGCATTGCAGATTCGTGCATCTGTGTGAGCCTGTCATGCTCAGTTGGTGATCAGGGAATCATCAACCATACTCCTTCTATGACATTGAAGATCACCGGGCTTTGCCACCTATCCTGCCACACCTTTCCAATCTCCAGGCATTGCCATATAACTTGCCAATGCAGCATAATGACCCCTAGGCCTTGTCATGCACTGTAAGGACCATGGAGTCTTTCCATTGGCCCTGCAGCTGACTCTCCTCTAGGAGTTGCCCCTCTATATTAGCATTTGATGGACAGAGACGATGTTTCTTTTCTATTTGTATCCCTAGCAATTAAAATGGTGTTTGACTCATATTTAATGATTAATACTTTTCACTCATTCATTCAATTAGTGTTGAAGAAACATTTTTATCAGATTTTTGAGCCTTGTGATGGTGTCTACCCAGTGGAGAATTCTGTACATAATATAATCAAACAAGAAAAGAAAACAGATAGCAAGTCCTGAGGCAGACAGGGCAATCCAGATACCAATCAGTGCATAGATATTTATTGTGCTTACTCTGTACTAGGCACTTTGCTAGCACTAGAATGCAAAAAAGAGACCAAAGACACTTCCTGCCCTCAAGGAGCTTATATCTAATGAAGGAGACACCATGTAAACAAATATGTTCAAGGCAAGCTATGCATAAAGAGGAGACAATTAACCGAGGGAAGATATTAGAATTAAGAAAGGTTGGGAAACCTTCCTGTAAAGATAAATGAATCTTCTACTACTGCCTGAGGGTCAAGAGTTCCTGTGTAGATCCCAGTTGAACAGTGAAATTCCAGACTCAAAGGTCATATGTGGAGACCATGTTGCAGTAAGGTCTCTGATGTTCACAGCTGTGCCCCCCCAGCAAACAGATGCAGTTGGGTTTGATTGTGGAGGCAGTGGGTGTTGACAGCAGCACCCTTGAAAGAGAACAGCTCATTTGACTGGACCTGGGAGGTATATTCCAACACCTTGTGCTTCACCCAGAAGCAACTTGGCAGAGGAAAGCTTATAGAGAATTTCAATGATCTTCATTTGTGGGGATTTGAATTTGTCTTTAAGTATTTTAAGGATTGGTGATTTCTTTGCTCTCAGCTCTCCCTCCAATTAAGGTTAGCTCCAACAGGGGTTCTTGACTTGGGATTCATGAGCATGTTAAAAAGTGTTTTGATAACTATATTTCAGAATAATTGGTTTCCTTTGTAACCTTATGTGTTTTATTTTGTGTATTTAAAAATATTGTTCTGAGAAGGGCTTCATGGACTTGACTAAGTTGGCTTTAAATGACAGACTCTCAAAGCTTTGTTTTTTATTTTAATCTTTCTTTTGAACTGATGGTGTGCTTGGAATGACTAGTAAAAGTAAATCATTAATGGAGGCTCTCGAGTTAGACTGAGGAAACTGAGGTAAACTGGGCTAAGTAACTTGCCCAGGGTTACATAGCTAGTAAGTATCTGAGATAAGATTTGAACTCAGGTCTTCCTGATTTTAGGCCCACTGTTCTATTTACTGGGCCACCCAGCTGCTAGTACCATGCTGCCTCCTTTTATTTCCAAGAGTGCAGTAATAGTGGCAGTCAGCGATAGTGGCTTCTTTGCCCATGTTTGATTTGGCTGTTTTTGTGCCTTAAGACTCTTGCTGTCTGATCGCTGGCTCCATTCCAGGCTGTCTCTGTGAGGTCAGAGTTAGAATTTGGTATAGTTGGTGAAGTCCTTTTCTCCTCATTGGGGATTCTTTAGCCTTGGCCAACAATTTGGGAGATACCAAAACATATCTCACTTAGGTCTCACCTTGACTCGCTCTCTGGATTTCTTCACCTCCTTATCAGCTGCCTTCCCACCCTAGAGAGTCCCCACCTCTGAGGCCTTCCTCTCCTGATTCATACTCTCTATACTTGACCACCATTTGGAAGAGGCTGAACTCCCACTTATGTGTTTTCTTACTCCACTAGAATGTAAGTGCTTTGAGGCTATGGACTATCTTCTTTCCTTGTATTTGTATCCCCAGCACTTAGTATAAGGGCTAAATAAAATCTCTCTCTCTCTCTCTCTCTTTCTCTCTCTCTCTTCTTTTTCCTTCTCCTTTCTCCTTCCTCTTCCCTCCCTTCCTCTCTCTTTTTTCTCCCTTATCTCCCTCTGTTCTTCCTTCTCTCTTTCTTTCTTCTCTGCAGTTATCATCCTTCTAATATTCAGTCACTGATTGCTATTACGATCCCCATTCTGGTTCACCACTTCATTCATTCATTCATTCATTCATTCATTCATTCATTCATTCATTCACTAATAAAGGAGGTTACTTGTAAGAAGAATTAATAGAAGGGAACCAGTGGATGAAGGAATATTTTGGTAGGCATACTAAAATGTAGGATCCATGTGTATTCATGGGCATGTTTGTGTGATTATTCGTGGATATATGCATTGGCTTTCACATATGAACTATTTCCTGCTGAATTTCAGGGACTCATTTGACATGACTAGGAATCATTATCCATAATACATCAAAGGTGAGGAACACAGGAAATGGTAGAAAAAGCATTGGACAAAGTTTTAGGAGACATATGGTCTTGATTCTGGCTCATCCAGGATATAACCAATTGTGTGGCCTTGGGCAAGTCACTTGACCTCTTAGCCTTGGTTTCCTCATTTATGAAAACGAAGAGGTTGAATGTTCTGATCTCTAAAGCCTCATCCAGCTGTAAAACTCTGTGATTCTGTGATTTTTCTCTCCAGCAGCTTGGGTAGCAAGAAAGATTCAAGGCTCAAAGTACAAATTGTCGAACCTAAAAAAATATTTTTTTAAATGTTATTTTATAGCGGTGTGGGGGCAATGACTGGCCAGCCAAACCAGTGGAGCATGGCCAATGGAGAACAAGGTAGCTGGCAGTGCCAATGGCTGGACTCTGCCAGCCCAGCTGCAGCTGCTTCCACTTCCTTTCAAGTTTAAGGTGGGTGAGTGGGAGGTGGGCCCTTTTATATTTCTCTTCTGCCTCCTGTGAATGGTGATTACTGCTTTTAGTGGGATGGGCCCATTTAAAGTTCACCCCAGTTGTTTTTCTAAGGGACAGTTTATCCCTTTTTTACTTGTTATTTTTTGGGATTTTCTGCAGTTGTATTTTCCAAATATGAGTAAACTGGGGCGGTCGGCTCACTTGAAAGCAGCTGTGCTTAGACCAAGGTCCAGGAATAAAAATTCGGAATTCCTGTTAGACTGGGCCAGATTCATTATGGGACCTTTTTAAAAGTTACTTCTCCTCTCTCTGCCTCAGTTTCTGTGGCTGTCATGGAACAGTAGATTGAGATGGTAAAAATCTTCTGTTTTAGGAAGACATCTTGAAGACTAGTCTTTGGCCTTGTTCTGTTCATTTTATATCAGTGACTTCAATGAAGGCATAGATGGAGCACTTATTAAAATGTGCAGATGGCATGAAGCTGGGAGGGGGAGCTAAGGCAACTGAATGACAGAATTGGGATCCAAAAAAATCTCAACGGACTGGAATGATGGGCTGAAGTTCATATGATGATTGATGGGAATGATGAATAATTTTAAAAATGCATTGCTATATTCTGTTTGCCAATACTTTATTTAGTATTTTCACATCTGTATTTATTAGGAACATTGGTCTATGTTTCTTTTTTCATTTCTAGTGTTGTTTTAACCAGGTTTTCAAATCAACACCACATTTGTTTCATAAAAGGTTTTGGGTAACTTCCATCATACTTTATATTTCTGAAAAATCTATGGAATACAGATATTATTTGCTCTTTGTATATTCATAAAGCATCGTTTATGAACTCCAAATCATGGAAACTTAAAATCTCAGAGCTGGGAAAGACCCAAGGGGTAAACAGGTCTGTTCTATAATGAAACAGGAATACTCTCTGTAGTATTGCTGATTAGAGATTATTGAACCTCCAGTGGAGGTTGGATTCTTATAGTGAAGAGGAACTCACTACCTCCTGAGACAGACCATTATACTTGTATACAATGCTAATTGTATGAAAAGATTTCCTTACTTTAAGTCCAAATCAATCTCCCTGAAACTTCTATTCATTGTTCCTAGTTTTGTCCTTGGCAATCAAGTTAGGATCTCTTGCTGTTTTTGTTTTATTAAAAGTGCCTCTGATTGAATAATGTGATTAAAGAAGATCTTTCTCATCCGTTGATGGGTCTGCCCATTGTGGGAAGCTTGATTAAGGGAGTTGTTTTGTAGGAGGGTGCCAAGTACCTTTTGTTTTTTATATTGAGTCACTGGGTCAGAGGGTTATGCCCTCTGGCTCTAAAAAGTGTATAACTATTCTGAGGGTGAGGTTTTACTTTGGGGCTTAGTTTTTGTAAGAAGGTTTGAGTGCCAGACAAGGACTCTGGGAAGCCTCTTTAAGGAACCCCTCCCCCTTCAAAACCCAGATGTCAATAAGCACCCTCTCTGGTAACTATAGTCAGACAGTTGGACTCTCTGTTGAATTCAGGCAGAGGAAGCCATGTCTGTTGATCTTTGATTTCTCTGTATTTTCTTTGAAGTTCAAGGTGCTGACCTCCCCTAAACTAGGTGAATGATATATGTGCTTGGCTAAAGGAATGATACATATGCTTGATTAAAGTGATTGTTAATCCCTTGAAAGTTGCTTTTCTTTTATAAATGCAGATCTAAGAACCTGTGATAGTAGGCCTCCCTGTGTATGTTGAGGGTGCTTACTGTCACACCTCTAGAAGAAATTAGGTGGTGAGGCCTGAAGTTAGGAACAACTTGAGTTCAAATCCACCCTCAGGAACTTACTAGTAGTGTGACTCTGGACAAGTCACTTAACCTCTGCCTGCCTCAGTTTCCTCACCTACAAAATGAGGATGATAACAGCACCTACCTTCCAGGGTATTTGTGAGGACTGAATGAAATAATATTTGCAAAGCACTTAGCACAGTACTTGCCATGCAGCAGATGCCTAAATGCTTATTTTTCTCCTTAGTCAGACTAAACAAGTCTATAGTTCTTTGTACACATGGTAAGAATATTTGAAGATGGCCATCATATTTTTATTGTCTTATCTTTCAACTAATCCTCAGATGGCTTCATCTCTAATTTTTTCTAATCTTCTTTGGACCCAGTTTTGTCAATATCTCCTTTAAAATGTGGCTGCCAGAACTGAACAATATTTTGCTTGTGTCTGACTAGGGTAGAATAAAGAAGAATCATCTCTTCTCCCCTTCTAAATATTATGTTTTTTCTATTAAGGTCACCTAAGACCATATTGACCACCGCTTCATACTGATGGTTTATGCTGAGTTTGCAGTAAAATACCCAGTTTTAAAAAATTACTGACTCACTTTCCCATCTTGTGGGATAGGCAGTTGGCTTTCTGAATCCCCTTATATAGTTTTACATTTATTCCAATTCAATTTCAACTTATTGGATTCAGTTAATTATTTAAAATTTTTGAAACCTTGGTTGTATCATTCAACATAGTAGTTATACCTCTCAGTACTGTGCATATATTTAATCTGTTGGCCATCTGCCTAGAATAAAAGACTTTCCTTTTGCCTTCCTAGAATTCTGAATCATTTGAGTTGCTTAGAGAAAGACCCTTCCTTGGGTCCCTTTTCATTCTCCTGAATCTGTGTCAGCCCCATCTCTCCTGCTATTTGGTTCTATTATTTTCCAGTCCAGAAATTATTCTTCTTGAAAGAGAAAAAAAAGCAAGGTAAAAGTTGCCTGTTATCATGATCTCGTCAGCCTCAGACATTGACTACCTGTGTGACCCTGGGCAAGTCACTCAACCTTTGTCTGCCTCAGTGTTTTCATTTATGAAATGGAGATAGTAAGAGCACTTGCCTCTCGAGGAGGTTGTGAGGATCAAATGAGATAGTTTTAGCACAGTGCTTTATATTATACCTCAACATATTATACAAAGTACTATACCGGCTATCATCATCGTCATCGTCATCATCATCATCGTCATCATCATCATCGTCATCATCGTCGTCATCGTCGTCATCGTCATCATCATCATCATCATCATCTTGTATTAATGAGAATAGGCAGGTTTGAGCATGAGTTGGAGAGGCCAAAGTGTGTATGTGAGAGAACTTATATTTGTAATGGAATGTTGGGGACTTGGAGCCACGGTGGTTCATATGAGGAAGTTAGTGTGTGTTAAAGCTACATGCAGCAATTCCAGGAGGTGTGCTGGGACTTGGGGTAAGTGTGTGAAGCTAGATTTGAATTCAGGTCTTCCTGATTCTAGGTTTAGCACTCTGCTGCACAACTAGCTATCTCACAACAGCCTATAGACTTGCCTAGTGTTACACAGTTATTAAATAACAGAGGCAGGATTCCAACTCAGATATTTCTGATACCAAGTCCACTAAATTATCCATTAGGCCACTTGCCTGCTTCCCTGATTTAAAAGATTATTTTTTTTAAAGTAAATATAAAAGATAGAGGCAAAGGCTCATAATACATTCAGTAGGAACTTGGGTTATATTCTATGAACTCTATCAGTACTAAGGAGATCTGATGAACCCTCTTGGAGTGTGTTGTATAGCCCATCTCAGTGGCAAATTTCTGAGTTCCTTATAGTCTGAAAGGGAAACGGAAGAACTTGGGACTGGGGAGAAAGTTGCAAAAGGAGGCCTATAGCTTGATCAGTTACCATTTACAGCTATTCTTTCTCTACAAACATCCCAATGAATGCTGCCTCCTTTGGCTGCTGCCATGATACTGTCCCTAGCCTTAGTGATGATTGAGGTCATACGCTTGACTGCCTCCCCTTGACATGGCACTGACAACTTTTCTAATTCCAGTGCTTTAGTGCTTTGTCTGTAGTAGTCTTTCTTTTCCCTTTCTTGAGCTTTCCCTGCCTTCTTTCCATTATGTGAAAAACTACTTAGAAGATATTGAATGAATTTGGAAATGCAAAGGACCTCAGAGGTCATTTAGTTTAACTCCTTTATTTGACAGATGAAGAAATTAAAGATTAGAGAAGTACAATGAGTTGCCCAAGGTAATATAGACAGTTTATGCTGCACTAGAATTTGAAATAGGATTCACTATCCCCAACTTCCCCCTTTCCCCCACTGCTCTCCAATGCTAATGTGTCCTCTTAAAAATTATCATCTATTTGTCTATCTATCTTTCACTTCCCAGGGTGCTTGAGGAAATATGTATATATAGATAGATTCCCTAGAATGCTTGGGGAATACACACACACACACACACACACACACACACACACACACACACACACATTTCCAAGTGCTCTTATTATCTCCATTTTACAAATAAGGCAAGTGCTCTTATCTCCTTTTCACACCTGTAGAAACTGAGGTAGACTGAGATTAAAGTGACTTGCCCAGGGTTACACAGCAGCACATCCACACACAGACACACACATATCTATGTGTACACAAACGCATATGTATTGTCTCCTTCAACAGAATATAAGCTCCTTCAGGTTTACACTTTTGTCATTACAGCCCAAGAGCTTAGAACAATACCTGGAACACAGTCAGTACTTAATAAATGCATGTTGATTGATTAATTACATGCAGGAAGTTGAATTTCTACTTAAAACCTAATAGATGTTGCAAAACTTCTGTTTGTATTAGGACTTTGGCAGAAATTTGTTAATTTTCTCAGCTGGATTTGCTTGGTAATGACCAAATTTCCACGAAAACTGTGAAGCCAACAGGGACTCCCCTTAGCTGTTGTCTATGAGAAAATCTTAAATATCTGTTTTCCAGGCATATTTTGCCTCTTCCTTTCTCTTCTCTTTTCCCCCCACTGTTCAGACTTCAGATAATATTGAATCCTTTTCTTGACTTTTCACTTTCCCAACATTTCCTGAAACAGATGTATTTTTCCCCATTTAGACTAGGTGTTTTGTGGAGTAATTTACTGATGACTTGTCTCTCTCCTGAACTAGTCCCTGAAAATCTTCAATTGCATAGTCTGTAGGCATCTCAAATTCAGCATATTCAAAATGGAATGCCTGGGACTAGCCTTAGCCACTTGTCTCCCAGCTTCTGTCTTTGCTTCAGAGCTTTCTTCAGTGCTCCAAGGACCATCCACAGGACCACATTCAGTCATCCACTTCCTGTTTTCCATCATTGTTCCCAGGGACTTTTTCAGGTTGGCCCATTTTCCACAGCTTTTCCTACTTCTGACCTTCTGTCTGCTCTGTGTTCTTAACTTTTCCCTGAGGCATTACCACTGCATGCTCCTGACTTCTGGGAGGCATCTGCCATGAGGTTGGATGTGGAGCAAGGATCTTGAGTAGTCTGATCACCTGCCTCCTTCACTTATCTCTTTCTAATCACTGATGGTATGTGTAGATTCACTGTTCAATGATTAGCATACTACTGCTTCCTTATCCTCTTCCAAGTCCAGTAATTTTTAATCACCAGCTGCTGATGTACAAACTAACTTCCCCTCCTTCAACTCTTCATTCTGTTATTCTCATCCCTGCCTCTCCAACCATGTTCCTCTTCAGATCTGCCTCCCCCTTCAAATGTAGTACTTGGAATACTTGCTCCATAATTAACAAATTTACTTTCATCCCAGACCTTTTCCGTTCCCACTCCTTCCATCTTCTGGCATTTGCTGAGAGACTTTGCCCCTTCCTCATGACATCGCTTTTCTCACTACCATTTGAAGTACTTCTGTTCTTGACTCACTGGTCATGGTAGGTGATTTGGAAGGCTTCTTGCTCCCCATTGCCACTTCCAGACTCTCCCTTTCCCTCCTTCTCTCAATAATATCCCCCATGTGAGTTGCATGATATGCAAACTTATCACACCCATCCGGATTCTGATGGCTGTTCTCTGTCACCCCCCAGCTCAGGACATTTTCCTTCTTTCCTCAATGAGTTTGACATTTGGCTCACAGTTTTTCTTTCTGCCCCAATTCCTGCCCTTTTACTAGAGGTGCTGATATTCCCTCAACTACCCTCATGTCTCAGCTCTCAGTTTACTAAATCTCATCTCTGTCATAGCTGTTCATAGAGATTATCATGCCATTGATCTAGTCAGCACCTGCAAATGTTCTACTTGCATATTGATGAACTCTGAAATTCCTTTATTGGGTCATAAGATTTTTTTGATCATTCCATCTTTGTGCCTTAGGACCTTTAACTGAATTCTCTAGCCTCACTGTGATCTCCATTTGTCCCTACCTCTCAGGTCTTTCCCATCATCCCACACACTGTTTACACTCTATTCCAGGGGTGAGGAACCTGCAGCTTTGAGGCCACATGGGGCTTTCTAGGTCTTTGGGTGCAGCATTTTGAATGAGTTCAAGTTTTACAGAACAAATCCTTTTATTAAGGGGATTTGTTCAGTGAAGTTTGGATTCAGTCAAAGGGCTGCACTTGAGGACCTAGAGGGCCACATGTGGCCTGGAGGCTGCAGGTTCACCACCCTTGTTTTATTCCTTTTGCTTGCTCCACTCCTGGTGCATCAGTTCGACTCTGTGCCATTCTTTACTCCTCAACCCCTTGTCCCATCACTAATTACACTTTGCCAAATCCCTGTCCTGGGTTACTCCCACTATCTGTGTCCTTTGCTCATTGTCATGTATTGCTGTCCTTTTCCTTGTCAAGGCAAACACCGTGATTCCACTCCTCCCATCTTCTCCAGATTGCTCTCCCCTCTCCCATTATCATCCCTAGTTGGTCTCTCCTTATATTATCTGATGCCTACAAAACTACTCATTTCTCCTCCATGCTTAAAAAAAAAAACCCTCTTGCTTGATACTATCATCCCCACTATCATGTTAAATCTCTCCTTTCCTTCTTGACTAAACTTGTTAAGAAAGCTAACTATATTGGGTGTCTTTACTTCTTCTCTCACTGTCTTCTAACTCTGAAATGTGGTCTTTAACCTCACCATTCAACTAATTACCTGCCCCCCCTACCCCATCCATTAATTGCCAAACCTAATGGCCTTTTTTCAGTCTTTATTCATTTCTCTGCAACTTTTAAGCCTCTGGATTATTACTTCGTCTTGGATACTCCTTCCTCTCTAGGTTTTTATAACACAGTTCCCTTTTGGTTTTCTGTCTATCCCACTGACTATTCCTTCTTAGTCTCCTTTGCTAGATCTTCACTCAGGTCAGATTTACTAACCATAGGTATCTCCCAAGGCACTGCCTTCATGTTTTTTTTTCTTATCCCTCTATAATATCAGTTTCAGTGATCTCCAACTTTTAACTACTGGTTTTATGCAGATGATTCTCAGATACATTTGTATAGCCCTCATCTGTTCCCCAAGCTCCAGTCCCACATCACCAACTAAATTTCAAACTCAGTGTGTCCAAAACAATTTATCTTAGTCCCTAAACCCTTCCCTTCTTCTGAATTTCCTCATAAGTCTCTGGGGTACTACCATACTCTCAACCACTGAGGCCAACAACCTCAGTGTCATCTTTGACTGTTTGCATTCACCACGCATTCAAAACTGATGTCAAATCTTATTTCTACCTCAACAAATCATCTCTAGAAGGCGTGGGAAACATGTGGCCTTGAGGGCATATGTGGCCCTCTAGGTCCTCAAGTGCAGCCCTTTGACTGAATCCAAACTTCACAGAACAAATCCCCTTCACAGATTCTGTATGGATTCGGCCAGAGGGCAGCACTTGAGGACCTAGAGGGCCACATGAGGCCTGAGGCCACAGGTTCCCCAGTCTTCAGTTCTCTAGTATATGATCCCTTCTCTTCACTCACTCAGTTACCACCACAGTGCGGAGTTTCATCACCTCAAAACTTCTGGTCTGGTCAGCCTTCTTGCCTCAAGTTCCTCTCCATTCCAATCCATCCTTTACTCAGGTGCCAAAGTGTTTTTCCTAAAGTGCAGATCTGACTACGTCACCTCCCTACTCATCCACTAAATAAAACTCCAGTGACTCCCTATTTCTTCCATGATCAGATGGAAAATAATTTGTTTGGTATTTAAATCCCTTTATAAATCTTTCCCTTTCTATTACTTTTTTACATTTTACTCCCCAACTTTCCATCTGAGATTAATCTATGACACCAACTTCCCATGCAGTGTTAGTAATTTATCCTTTCACAAATCATCATCTATTTATTTAGGTTCTCTGATTCATTTGTATAGAGTTGTGTGCAATATCTATATTCTCCTTGGCTCTTTTTTGTTAGTTGTGGTTGCTCATTTTTCATATTTTGTTTTAGTGATGTCCTTTTCTTTTTTGGTTTCTTGCTAAAGCTTGTCAATTTATTGTTCTTTAAAAAAAAATCTAACTCTTCTCTCATTTATTAATTCAACTATTTTTTTCCCACTTCATAATCTATTTATTTCTTCATTTTATTACATTATCTCTCCTTTGTTAATTTCCTTTTGATTAATGCTTTGTTCCTTTTCTAATATCTTTGGGTACAGGCAATTCATTTAGTCTTGCTTTTTCTCTCCATAATATAAATGCTCAACATTACAGATTTGTGCCTAAGAACTTCTTTGGCTGTGTCTTACTTGTTTTGATGTGTGGTGTTAATATTATTTTAAAATTTAATTACTTAATAATATTTTTTTAGTTTTTTTCTTTAACCAAATTTTCTTTATTATATATTTTTAAATTTCACATAGCCTTTGAGATCTCTTATTTGTATTATAGTTGTTTAGTTTTAACCTTTTTCTATTGAATTATCAAGTTGGTAATTTGAGAATCCATTTTCTACAATTTTTGCCTTTTAAAGCTTACTGATAGTCACTCTATGACTATTGGAATATATAATTAAGTTTTATTAGAATTCAGTTTACATGTAAGAAAATGTGTCTTTCTTGCATCTCTCATTTAGTTGTTTGAAGATTTAGAGCTGGAAGACACCTTCGAGATTATTTAGTTCAGCTCCCTTCCCACTCCCTTGTTTTATGAATTTGAAAAATCCACTGAGATTGAGTGACATATCCAAGCTCAATTATGATGTAAGAGACAGAGCTAAAATGTGAACCTATGTTTTCTTATTCTGAATTCAGGGCTCCTTTCTTTATGCCATGCTGTCTCAATAGAGTAGTTGCTTCAATCTTATTTTAATAAGCAGATCATCATACCCATGAATACTGTATTATCAATTTTTAAACTGTATTTGTTTTGTTATAATAATGGAATTTTGAAAACCTATTAAACTAATGTAGTTTTGACTTTTTTTCTTGTATTGGTGTTAACTTTATTTATGAAATACCTGAGGAATTGTTTGTTGTATATAAATTTAAAATTGTTACATATTGGTTATTAATTGAAGCTTTCACCAGTATATAACACACTTGTGTATCTTTTTTGATGTGTTCTTGCTTAAATTTAACCTTTTCTCATATCATTATGGTCACTTTAAAAAACTCAAAGCTTTATAATGTATCTTAGACCAGAGGTGGTGAATCTGTGGCCTCAAAGCCATATGTAGCCCTCTAGATCCTCCCCTTTGACTGAGTCCAAATTTCATAGAATCAATCCCCTTAATAAAAGGATTTGTTCTGTAAAACTTGGACTCAGTCAAAAGGCTTCACCCAAGGACCTAGAGGGCCACATGTGGCCTCAAGGTTGTACATTCCCCACTTCTGCCTTAGACCAACTTTTCAGTTATAATTTATCTGTGTCTTTTTATATTAAATGAATTTCCTTTAAGTAACATAGAAGGATTTATTCTCTAACCCTTTTTCTTTAAATAGGGGGATCCAGACCATTGACATTTAATATTACAAATGTTAGAATTCTCTTCTAGTATTTCCACCTTTCTTCATATTTTGTTCTTGCTCTGAAGTAAGTGAAACTGATCTTAGTCACTTATAATTATTTCTAGTATAAAAACTGCTTAAGGAATATATTTAGATTGTTTTTTTAAACTACTAGCTTTCAATAATTTTCTGTAGCTTGATATTCTTTTTGTTAAAAATAGGAGTTTTACTTGTTTGTGTTAGTTTTTCTTTGGTAATTATTTCTTGCTAGTATTAAATATTTAATTTATAGTTTCATGGATATGTTTTACTGTTTAATTTTTTGTTAATCATAACACACAAATCTCATGTTTGATTTGATTACTTTTATTTCACTTAATAAATTGCATATACCTTGTTCTATGACCTTAACTGTAGTTAGCAATAGCGTAAAATATATTCATTTGCAATCTTTTTTTTCCTTTCTGGGAAGCTTTTTACATTAGTTTCTCAAAAAATGATGCTTATTTTTTTTTCCTTTTTGATATTTTCTTGAATTCCAGTTGGTCTAATGCTTAATATTCTTACTCTGTCTTCTAGGTCTTCTTTTGTCTTGTCTGTCCAATAGTTATTTTAAAAATTTGACTACATTATGGTATTGCTCTCCAATTTTTTCATTATTAAATGATCAAGTACAACTTTTCTGCTATTAGTTGCTTATATTGATCTTAACATTTGTTCTATGTGACTGAACTTTTGTTAATTGTTCATTTCTTGCTTTTATGAATTGGAATTTTTCTTTGTTGAATTCTTTAATGTTCTTACTGTTCAATTTATTTTTCCTTTGGTATTATTGTGCCACATGAAATAAGGTTTTAGCATTCATATTCTGTAAAAATTTTATTCCTTAGATTACTGGGTCATGAATTTAAAGGGGGAAAAGACTTCAGAGATCTTTTTGTTGGACCATCTCATCTTACAGAAGAGGAAGCAGAGGCCCAGAGATATAAAGCAACTTTCCTATCACATTGGCAATGGTTACATTGGTAATCAAGCTCCTGGAGCTTTGGAACTTCATTTGACAGCTTCAGTGGAGTGGTGACCAATGTTAGGGTGGGAGCAGCACTGGTAGAGATTCAGTCACCCAATAAACATTTATGAAAGCCTGTTATATGCTAGGCACTGTGCTAAGAGCTATGCAGGGGCAAAGAGTCAAGAAGAGGACTGAGCTGCAGAAATGGGGGTCAAGAGTGCCTGGTTGAATGCCATGGCAGTAGTAGGTCTCTTTTGAACTGAAAGCAGGAGGTAGAGCCCACAACCTTAGAGGCAGAGACTGAAGTGATAGGGGATGTCTAGCAAGATAAGGCGAGAACTCACCTGTCGGAATGCAGGGTACCAGGAGCATGTATACAAGCAGCCAAGGGATTTTGCTAAATGGTAAAACCAGTGAGTCAGCACTATGGTGTTTTAACCCTCAAAAGCTAATGCAATCTTGGATTACAGCAGTAGAAATAGAATGATCAAAATGTGGGAATGTGACCATCCACCTATTTTCTGCACTAGCTATACCCTATCTCTAACCCAGTGACCTTTACTGGGTTTTTCCTGCATTGTCTTAGAGAGTTTTTGGTGGCTCCCTTGCATCTAGGAAAGGCTAAGAGGGTTTCCTCTTTCTCTTACCTTCCTTTATTCTTGGATAGTCATATATTACCCTCTTAGGTTTTAGAAAGGTGATTTGTAAAGTACTTTTGGGAAAACAGTAGGAAAGTAAGAATGGGGATGAGAGGAAGGAGAAGAGAGGGAGGGAGAGTATGAGAGAATACTTCCCTTCCTTCCTTCTCCTCATTCCTGACTAGGAAATAGTAGTAGAAGATGGGAGCTGTCCTTTATTGAAACTGATTCAGAGTAACAAGGAAAATGGATCAGAATCACTCTCTGGGGGGCAAATGATCACTAGCACAAACTGTTGTGTTTGATTTTGTACCACATATTTTATAAAGGATATTTATAAACTGTGGAGCCCCAGAAGAGGATAATCAGGGTGGTGAAAGGCCTTGAGTTCCTACTATATGAGCATTGATAAACAACAAAGAACATTTCATCTGGGGAAGAAACTTATTTGGAAAGGATGGGAAAAGCATGATAACTGTCTTCAGGTATTTGAAGCACAACCCCATGGAAGAAGAATTGAATGTTTTCCATCAGGGTCCAGAGGCAGAACTAAGAGTCGTTGAGAGGAAGTGAAAATGAGGCAGTTTGAGACTCAATGTAAAAAACAAAACAAAACAAAACAAAAACAAAACTTTGAACTCTCAAAAAGTGAAATGAGCTGCCTCAGCATGTAATAGTTTTCTTAGCACTGCAAGTCTTCTAGGAAAGGTTGGATGATTTTTCATTTGGTACAATGTACAGGGAATTTTTACTCAGGTATGGGAGGATTAAGTGGCCATTTCTAATTTGGAATTTCTTTGATTTTGTAATATAAAACAAAAACATGATTGCTCAAGTCTTAATCCAAGTAGATGAATACTGACTCCAGCCTCCCTACCTGCAGCCAACAGAAAAAAAAAGCAAAAATAAAAACAGCATATAAAGATCATTATCCCATATATTCAAATAAAATGAAGGATTATAGGTAGACTAGAACGTACCTCTTCTGTTGTTGTGAGAATTAAATGAGATAATATTTGTAAAGCACTAAGCATAGAGCCTGGTACAGACTTGGTTGGTTGGTTGTTGTCCTTCGTTCTTGAAGAGGACCAAAATGACATCACCATGATAAAGTGAAATTTCAGGGTGTCTCACTGTGGCTGATCAGACCAATACAAGCTTGGAATGCCCTACCACAAGTTGGGGACAGATAGTCCGTGTGAATATTTGGGGTGGATATCCCAAATTTGTGCATCCTGCATTTACTTTGTGCTGTCTCAATTCTGCTTTGCTCATAAAGCACAGCACCCTTTCTGATGTGAGCATGCCATGCTGAGGAGTCCTGTGCCAGTGTCTCTCATGTTGCACAGCGAAATCCAAAGTTCTTGAGAGTGACCTTGAGAGTGTCCTTATGTTGTTTCTTCTGACCACCATGTGATCACCTGCCCCATGTGAGTTCTCCATAAAATAGTCTTTTTGACAAGCATACATTTTGCATTTGAACAATGTGGCCAGCCTATCGGAGCTGTGCTCTCTGAAGTATAGTTTGAATTCTTGGCAGTTCAGCTTGAGAAAGGACTTTAGTGTCTGGTGCCTTATCCTGCCAGGTGATTGTAAGATATTTCAAATGGAAGCGATTCAGTTTCCTAGCATGGTGCTGCCCATGTTTCACAATATATAGCAATGAGGTCAGCACAAGGGCTTTGTAGACTTTCAGTTTGATAGTCAGTCTAATACCTCTTCTCTCCCCAACTTTTCTTCAGAGCCTCCCAAACACTGAGCTAGCCCTGACAATGCATGTATCAACCTCATTGTCAATGTGTACATCCCTGGAAAGTATACTACCAAGGTAAATGAACTTATCCACAGCATTCAAAACTTCTCCATTTGTTGTAACTGGTGATTCCATGTATGGATGGTGTGGTGGTGGCTGATGGAACACCTGTGTTTTCTTGGTGTTAATTATTAGGCCAAAATTAGCACAGGCTGCAGAAAATTGATCCATACTTTGTTGGATCTCAGTTTCAGAGGCTGCACTGAGTGCACAATCATCTGCAAACAGAAAATCATGCACCAACACTCCCTCCACTTTGGTCTTGGCTTGTAACCTTTTCAAATCGAAGAACTTGCCATCAGTATGGTAGTTGACCTTGGTGCCATGTTCATCCTCATTGAAAGCATTTGTCAACATGGTTGAAAACATCATGCCAAAAAGCACGGGAGCAAGCATATATCCCTGTTTCACTCCATTTGGTAACTGGGAAGGCACAAGAGCATTGTCCATTATCCAGAACCCTGGCAAACATGCCATCATGAAATTGACGTACAATATTGATGAACTTCTCTGGGCAACCAAATTTTGACATAATTTTCCATAAGCCCTCACAACTAACAGTGTCAAAGGCCTTGGTCAGATCTACAAATGTTTTATACAGACCTCTCTTCTGTTTCTGGCAATTCTTCTGGAGTTGTCGGGCAGCAAATACCATATCAACTGTTCCTCAGTCCTTTCTGAAGCTACACTGACTCTCAGGTATATGACCATCTTCCAGGTGAAGGATCAGCCTATTAAGGAGGACTCTAGCAAAAATTTTCCCAGCAATGACTAAGAGAGAAATCCCCCTGTGATTGTCACAAGACAATCTATTCCGTTTACCCTTATAGAGATGGACAGTGGAGGCATCCTTGAACTCTTGGGGGATAACTTCCTCTTGCCATATAACCTGGAAAATTTCAGTCAGCATTTGTATGAGCAATGGTCCCCCTACCTTGTAAATCTCAGCTGGAATAGGATCAGCACCAGGTGCTTTGCCACATGAAAAGAGCCTAATGGCCCTCAAAACCTCTTCTTCAGTTGGAAGTTCAGCTAAGGAGGGATTGACTTCAACCCGAGGTAAAAGGTCAGTGGCCTCAGCATTGATTGATGATGGTCTGTTGAGAACACTGTGAAAGTGTTCAGCCCATCTCTCTAGGATCTAGTCCTTATCATTAATCAATGTGGCTCCATCAGCACTGAGTAGCTGTGATGCACCATAGGTTTTTGGTCCATAAATAGCTGTCAGGGAATCGTAAAAACACTTTGGACTGTTATCAGCATAAAACTGAATTTCATCTGCCTTCTTACCGAGCCAGAAATTCTGCATCTCTCTAAGCTTTGCTTGTACTTTGCTTTTGATGGAATTAAATGCTACCTTCTTAGAGGCGGATGAACTATTCTGCTGGTAAATCCTGTGGAGCTCTCATTTTTCATTTAGCAGCTTCTGAATTTCCCCATCATTTTCATCAAATCAGTTCTGGTGTTTGCAAGTGTTCTGACCCAGATGAGGAAATGCAATGCTGTACGCCAGATCTCTGAACGCTGCCCACTCCTTTTCTGCTTCACTGTTACCAACTGTGTGTTGGCTCAACTTTACCTCCAAGTCAGCATCAAACTGTTCATGCTCAGAGAAGAGCTCTAATTTGTTGACATTAGTTCTTCTCGTAGTCATTTTGCCTTGGGGGCGGCACTTTTGATGAATGTGAATATTTAGCTTGGAAAGGATAAGTGTGTGATCAGTCCAGCACTCTGCACCACACATTGCCTTTGTCACTTTCACATCTTGTCTGTCTCTTTTCCTTACAATCACAGTCTATTAGATGCCAATGTTTACTGCAAAGGTGCATCCGTGAAGTTTTATTGCATTTAGGTAAATGGGAGACAGTGTTGGTGATGAGAAGGTCATGCAGTGCCCAACTCTTCAGCAGTAAATGACCATTGCTGTTGCTGTTTCCAACTCCATTCCTCCCTAGGACTCCCTGCCAAGTCTGGTAGTCTGAGCCTACTCTAGCATTAAAGTCACCCAGAATTATAAGCTTGCCCTCTTTTGGCACATTGATGATAAGGATCTCTAGGTCTTCATAAAATTTTTCTTTGATTTCATCAGGGTTTGTCATGGTGGGAGACACTGATGATGGTGGCATGCCATTTTCTTGTGAGTGGCAATCACATTGTCATGAGCCTGTCCTTCACTCCTTTTGGCAGGCATACCAGCTTGCTGATTAGATTAGTTTTGATTGCAAAACCCATGCCAGCTTCACAGTGCTCCCCTTCACTGCATCTACTCCAGAAAAAGTTGTATCCAGCTCCAATTTCAGCATGCTGGCCTTCATTTGCCAACCTTGTTTCACTCAGGGCTGCTATTTGGATGTGATAGCTGTTGAGTTCTCTTGCAACAAGAGCAGTTCTTCTTTCAGCTCTACTGGATTTTGTGTTGTCTATAAGTGTGCACACATTTCATGTGCTGATGGTAAATGGAATCATCTTTGCAGATGTTTTTGTACATTTTGTACATTTTTTTTTGTGTTTTGACCCCATTTTGGGGTTCCCTGCATGCCCTGGTAATCAGGTCAGGGTTCGGTAAGCAGAGCATTTTTAGGGCACCTTTTCTAGCCCCCTTCCTCACACCAGGAGGTGAGCAGTGAGATCCTTAAAAGGCAGCTCAGATACCCAGGGGGCTGCTGAGTCCCACTGCTGCTTCCAGTGAGAAACGACCCTATGGCCTGTGTGCCTGTGTGCAGGGTTGTGACTACAGCTCCCAGTGTATTGGCACCTGCTGCTTTATCACTTGCCTGTCACCGCAGGACTTTGAGGCATAATAGTGAAATAGTATGGGTGATGTCTTTTGATTCATGTGTAAATTGGATTTAAGTGAGGCAGAGCTGCACAAAGTCCTCAGCCTCACTCTCTCCTCCAGAGTCATCATAGTCCAGTGGCAGGACAGAGTCAAGATGGCTGGCGACAGCTCAGGATGCAGTGGATGACCTTGGTGTCTGTGGTGTCTAACCAAGCTCTAAGTGCTCCACATCACCTGCTTCAGCTGCCTTCATGGCCATTGGAACAAGTTGTTCTCATGCGCCCATTCCACCAGATGAAGTCTTCACATGCTTGGGGTAGACACCCCCCCCCCCCAACTCACCGATGGGTTTGAGAATCCTTGGTTACCTTCAACCTGAATTGGACCGTCTGCCAAAACGGTTTACTGGGGTGTGGCTGCTGCATATGCTGCATCTTCTTGGAGCCACAGGTGAGAGTTAGGTGGAACAGGTGGACACCAAAGGTGGAAAGAGCCCCGAAAGGGCTTGGAAGCCATCACACCAAAGGTACTGGTCCTCCCTGAACACACCCTACACAGAGTAAGAACTTAATAAATGTTTATTTCCTTCCTTCCTTATAGCATATATATGTATATGTAGATATATGTGCATGTATATATGATTACATATGTATATTATTTTATATATGTATATTTCATGCAACTATTACATTCACTTATAAAGAACAGTCTAACTTCCCACCACATTCCTGAACATTCTGTTCAGGAACAGCCACAGAGAAGATGACATTTTTCTATAGTCGCGTTTCTCTGTAATCCATCCCGCCTTTTTGGTTTTTCATGCAACGGCAAAGAAATCTTTTAATTATGTGAGTGCTATTATAGCAACAGAAATCTAAACTAGCACAGAGTTGCCTGTGAAAGCTCTGATCATAAAATCCTCATTGGGTAATGAACCCAAAGAATAAAATAAAATCATATTCCAAAAAGGTGAAGGCCCAAGCTGTCGCCTCTCCATGGCAACAGAACAGGCTGCGTTTGCGTCCTTATTTACCCTGCTATTCAACCAAAAAAATGCATGGCATTTGCCATGGTAACCCCTCCACTGCGTGTGCAAGTACCACTACAGATACGTGGACCGCTGTCTTAAAAAAACAAACACATACCAAGACGTACGCGTCATGTGAACTTCTATTCATTTTACAATGTTTTCATGGAAAACTATGTCCTGCTGGACCTTGACATGTCTTTCTTAAGGATTGCTGTTTTCCTGCGTCAGTGGTTGAGAATCCAGGTGTTAGAGACGGCTCTTTACTTTGCCCACTGGGGCCAGAGCAAGGGTGATGTATGTGTGTAGTCATGGAAGCTTGTGGGAGGAAGACCAGGGCCCCGGAGTCAGGGTAGGGGCAAGTCTGAAAGGACCATTTTATTTTAATTTTGGGTTGGCTTGGACTTCTGATTTCATTGATATATAAGGAGCTCTGAGTGTGGAAACTCTCTCTACAGATATTGATCGCCTACCTATTTGTAACTCATAGTCTTGGAGAATTGCCCAGGGGTTAAGTGACTTCCTCATGGTCACATAGCTAGTAGATGTCAGAAGTAGGACTTGAATCCAGTCAACTAACTTCAAGACTTGACCTCAATCCCTTAGGCCCTGTGGCCTCCCAGAACTTAGACAAATGTGATCTTTTTATGTGTTTATATTTTAATTTATAGAATATTCATCTATGCACATGTAATGTTCCCTACTGGAATATAAGCTCTTTGATGACAAAGACACTGCTTTTAAAAATCTTTATCTTTACCCTAACTTTTAGCATAGAGGATGGTTAGGTGATAATGGGTTCCAGATTTTCTGATACAGCTTGGATTTTAAAGAAGTTCAATATTAATGATAATTTTCAAAAGTATCCTTTGTAAGTTTATAAATTTGTGATTTGGAAAATAAGGTCATGATATAATTGTAGACAACTGAATAAATGAATCATTGAATTGGAGGTCAGAGGATACCTCAGAGGCTCTCTCATCTAACTTCTCTATCTCTCTGTCTAGCTCTATCTCTGGCTTTCTGTCTTTCTCTATATAAATATATACATATACATATGTGCATATGTATGCACATGTATGTGTACAAATAGGTGTATATATACATACACATACAAATACATAAATACATACATATACATGTTTTTTGAATGTATTTTCAAAGAAAGGGGAAGATGTCTTCTTGACAGTGGCCTGCTTCTAGTCAGGATCAGCCTTCTGCATACCTAGGCTGATTAGGCAGTCCTAGAGCTAGTGTGATGTGATGGCCACTGAAAAGTTTCACTATTCCTCAAATAATTCACTCACTGGTCTTGTAACAGTGTGTTAAATTCCCATATTATTCACCTCTTGTTGGTTAAGAGAAAGACAATCTCTGTTAAAACAGAAGAATAATCTGGGAGGAGAAGCATGTGTTCCTGGCACATAGGAGGTACTTAATAAATGTATATTGACTGACAATGTCCTGTAGGAGTGTGGCAATATACAGCTAGGTTCTAATGGAAAACATGGAGAAAGGAAGATGATAATGGAATACTTAGTGGAAGGTTAGTCTCAGTTGTGGCTCTTCAGTGAAAATTTCCCCCAAATTGGATTCCCATGTTTCCCCCAGGCCCCAGTTTGGTACTTAAGCAATAGTTAGTTCTAAATATTTTTGTTACCATAGTTTTTTTATTCTAACAACTTAATCTAATTTCCACTCAGAATACTACTGGGGAGATAATTAGTTTATCTAGGCAGGAGGCTATATGGAATGGAAAGGATTTAGGCTTAAGGAGATTCAAGGGTTATTGTTTTACTTTTTAAAAAAAATTTGATTTTTTTCTCCAGTTTTGCCACTAATGAATAATGTGACAGTGAACAAATCATTTACTTTTTCTGGTCCATAATTTCTTCATCTGTAAATTAAGAGGACTGGAGCAGGAAACTTTTAAGATTTCTTCCAGCTTTAAACATTAGAATCCTTTAGCTTCCTTTAAAACTCAGGCAAAGTACCATCTCCATTCAGTTGTGAGTACTCCCTGACATTACTTTGTGTTTGAGATAGCTAGGTGGTACAGTGGATAGAGTAGCGAACCTAGAGTCAGGAAGACCTTGGTTCATATCTAGCCTCAGATACTTGCTAACTGTATGACCCTGGGCAAGTCACTTAACTTCTGTCTCTTTCATCTATAAAATGGAATAATAATAACACCTACCTGTAAGGTTATTGTAAGAATAAAATGAGATAATGTTTGTGAAATAATTCATAAACCTTAAAGAATTATATAAATATTAACTATTATGATTTGTATATAATTTTATTTGTTTATTTGTGTATAAGTTGTTTTCTCTGATATAATGTAAGCTCCTTCAGTCACTCAGTGAGTCAACAAGCATTTATTAAGTGCTTACTATATGCCAGGCACCGTTCTAAGCAGTGGACTTGCAAAGGCAAAAAACATAGTCCCTACCCTAAAGGAGCTCACATTTTAATTATGAGGGACAATATAAAAACTGAATTAAGAACAAATAAGGTCTATCTATTTATCTATGAATGCAAGCATGCATGTATCCATCCATCCATCCATCCATCCGTCCATCTGTCCATCCGTCCATCTGTCCATCCGTCTATCTATCTATCTATCATCTATCTATCCATCCATCCATCCATCTATCCATCTGTCTATCCATCATCTATCTATCCATCTATCTATCATCTATCTATCCATCCATCATCTATCCATCTATCATCTATCCACCTATCAATCATCTATCTATCTATCCATCTATCATCTATCATCTATCTATCCATCTATCCATCCATCCATCTATCCATCATCTATCCATCTATCCATCTATCTATCTGTCTATCTATCTATCTCTCCATCTATCCATCCATCCATCCATCTATCCATCCATCCATCTACCCATCTATCTATCCATCATCTATCCATCTGTCCATCTATCTATCCATCCATCTATCCATCCATCTATCTATCCATCTATCCATCCATCTATCCATCCATCCATCTACCTATCTATCTATCAATCATCTATCTATCTATCCATCTATTCACCCATCTATCCATCCATCCATCTATCTATCTATCTATCTATCTATCTATCTATCTATCTATCTATCTATCTATCTATCCATCCATCCATTTATCCATCCATCTATCCATCCATCTATCCATCCATCCATCCATCTACCCATCCATCTATCCATCCATTTATCCATCCATCTATCCATCCATCCATCTACCCATCTATCTACCCATCATCTATCTATCTATCATCTATCATCTATCTATCCATCCATCCATCCATCCATCCATCCATCTATCCATCTATCCATCTATCATCTATCCATCTATCCATCATCTATCCATCTATCCATCTATCTATCTGTCTGTCTGTCTATCTATCTATCTATCTATCTATCTATCTATCTATCTATCTATCATCTATCTATCCATCCATCCATCTATCCATCTATCATCTATCCATCTATCCATCATCTATCCATCTATCTATCCATCTAGCCATCTATCTATCTATCATCTATCTATCCATCCATCCATCTACCCATCTATCTATCCATCCATCTATCTATCCATCTATCCATCCATCTATCCATCTCTGTCTCTGTCTCTGTCTCTCTCTCTCTCTCTCTGTACCTTTCAATTGTGTAAATAGAATGTAATCCCAGAAAAGCACTAGCATTGGGAGGCTGGAAGAAGCCTCCTAGAGAAAGTAGGATTTGAGTTGGGTCTGGAAGGAAGATAGGGAAGCCAGGAGGTAGAGGTATCTTGTCTTGTTTCTTTATCCTCAGTTGCCAGCACAGTGCCTGGTACATAGTAAACACTTAGTAACTGTTTGTTGAGTGAATGAATAAATAAATGAATGTCCTATGACTCAATAAGAATATTTTTCAATATATCCTTTTAATAAATAGAGTTCTGTGGGTTTTGGGTGAGGTTCTTGGGAGAACCTGCTTCTCCAGGCCAGACAAGTTGGCAGCAACTGGGTTGATTGGACTTTGCTTTAAATCTGACCTCAGACCCTTACTATCTGTGTGACTCTGAACAATTAATTTAATCTCTATGTGTTAGTTTCCATTTTCCTCACCTGTATAATTGATGTTATGATAGAATTGACCTCACAGGTTTGTTGTGAGGATAAAATGAGATAATATTTGTAAAGTGCTTTGTAAGTTTTAAAGTGTTCTATACATATTAGCTATTACTATCATCATCATCATCATCATCATCATCATCATCATCATCATCATCCTTAGCCTCAAGTAAAATTCAAGAGACTACTTCCTAGATTGAATATGATACTTGTGCAGGATTTGTAGGTCTAAAGAACTGAGTTCCACTCTTGGCTATTCTGAAAACTTTGGGCAAAATACTTGGGTAGAAATTGTGTTACACCTTACCTCTCTGGGCCTTAGTTTCCTCTTCTGTAAAACAAGGTGGTTGGACTAGATGGTTTTGAAGATTCCTTCTAGTTTTAAATCTATTATTTGAGGATTTCTAAGATGTCTTTCTGCTCTATATCTGTAAGATTCCATGAAGCACAATATATTGGGCACAAGGTCAATGGGGACAACGTTAAAATGTCACAGGTGCATTGTTTGGGGGATGGTAGTGGTGGTGAGAAACTGTGGCTGTCACCATCTCAGTAAATAACCATAACAGCTCAGCTCAACTCAGCAAGAGCAAGGGTAGTGATTGAGACCTACCTGGTGGGAGTAAGATCAATTTCTTTCTTCCTTTAGCAGGAGGTTCCTGTTCATCATGGAGGGAAACAGGATTTGGAGCTGGAAAGGACCTTTGAGATTATTTTAAAGATCATCTACTCCACCCTCATTATTTTCAGATGAAGATACTGGAAAAAAGGGAAGCAAATGGCTCAGTTCAGAACCAGATATGTGTGTGTGTGTGTGTGTGTGTGTGTGTGTGTGTGTGTGTGTGAGAGAGAGAGAGAGAGAGAGAGAGAGAGAGAGAGAGAGAGAGAGAGAGAGAGAGAGAGAGAGAGAGAGAGAGAGAGAGGGAGAGGGAGAGGGAGAGAGGGAGAGGGAGAGGGAGAGAGACAGCGAGAGAGGGAGAGGGAGAGAGACAGCAAGAGAGGGAGAGGGAGAGAGACAGGGAGAGAGAGACACACAGAGAGACAGAGAGACAGAGAGAGAGATTGATTTATTGTGTCTGTTATGTGTCACGTACCATGCTAAGCACTTTACAAATATTATCTCATTTGAGACTCAAAATAGGTGCTAACATAATCCTATGTTACAATTGAGGAAATTGAGGCAAAGAGATGTTAAGTGACTTGTCCAGGGTCACATAGTAAGTTTCTGAGGCTAGGTTAGAATTCAGGGCTTCTTGACTCTAGACGCAGCACTTTTTCCACTCTGCCACCCAGCTACCTCTAAGTAGCAAGTATCAGAGCAGGGTTCAAACGTAGGTCTCCCATGTCCAAGTCTACACCACTACCAAACCACAGATCTCACGGTTCTTCAGGGTGTCTGAATTGCTTGCTAATTCTGTTCTCTGGGCATTCTTGTCCTTTGTTCAATGTTACAAGCTTTCTTTTCATGCCCCATGACTGTAGAAAATATTTTACTTTATTATTTTGTTGACAGACAGCTTGATGGGGTGGATTCTGAGCTGCCTTCATAGTCAGGAAGGCCTAGGGTCCAGTCCTATCTGTCACACATACTGACTGTATGACCCTGAGCAAGTGTAAGATAATTTGAACCGAAAAATCTTTCCTCTTCGTTAATCATCTCATTAAGTCACATGCAGCCTGTGGTGAGAGGAGCTTACTGGAAGGTTAAGAAGGAAGAGCTAGAGGAGAGCAGAGAGGAAGTTGGTCTTGAGAGCAGTCAGAGCTAGGAAGGATGCAGGCTCCTGGGGAGCAGGAATGATTTTGTGATTGTGATTTTGTTTAAGAAAGTCTACTTGTGATGACTGTAATGGACCTGGTTGGTGGGAAGCCTAGCAGAGGAAAGGCTTGGGGATGGTGTTGTCCTCTGCATTGTTATTGTGGATAGATTTTTGTTACTGTGATGGATTTGGATCTGAATAAATGTTTTGGTTCTGCCTTCCATGTGAAGAGTCTGTGTTATTTTGCTATTCTGAACTTCACTGTGATATTCATGACTGCCGTGGGCGCTGTGGATATTGCGTTGGCGCTAGAACAAGTTATTTAACCTCTCAGTCCCCCAGACAACTCTTTAAGTTTTGTAGGGAAGGAAGGGGTTGGGAATAAGCATTTATTAGGTGTCTCTTATGGACCATGCAGGCACTGTGCTAAGTGCTTTACAAATATTATCTAATTTGATGGTCATTGGTCAAAGCAGTTTTTCCTTATACTAATGAAATGACAGACCTGGTCCTAAAAATAAAAGCCTGACCCTTGGAAAGAAAGCTAGGACAATTTAAAGTAGTTTTTCACACATTTTGGTTTCAGAGAGTCTTTAGAGAATTCCGTGATCTCAGGTTGACCTTTGTCTTAAGTAACAATAATAGAACTCTCTTCGACTAGAATAGCATGTGTGTGTGTGTGTGTGTGTGTGTGTGTGTGTGTGTGTGTGTGTGTGTGTGAAAGAGAGAGACAGAGACAGACAGACAGACAGAGAGAATAGATTGGAAAAGAAAATCCTGTCCCTTCGGGAAAGAGACAAATTTTGTCTGCCCTTCCCTCATGGGAAACATAACACCAGGCTTAGTGTTACTAGGTGTGGTTTAATGAAGTCAGCTGGCTGAAAGTTGGATGGGATCCCACTCTTTTGGAGAGTAATATTCATGTGCTAATCTAGTATGGTAGTCAATTTCCTTTTCATGGAAGAGACTTACAAATGAAAGACAAACACACACACACACACGCACAAAACAATCAAACCTTAGCATTTTTCCTTCTGCATCATAGGACACCTTTACATTGGGGCAGATCCTTATGCTATATACCCTCCTGAGCTCAGGGAGCACCCCCATCCTCAGCTGCTGCCCTCTGTCACACTTCATCCTCAACCCTGTAGTCTGTCCCTGAACCAAGGTCATGGCTACCCAGTGACCGTCAGGTTGTGCAGCCACAAGCTGAGTTTTTGTGTTTGATCCTTTAGCTAACTTAGCTACCTTGGCTCCTTCCATGATGACAAATGATCTGGGTTGCCTTGTAAAGAAAGTCCCGAGTGTCTCTTGGAATGGCCCGACCTTCTGGAGCAGCCTCAAAGGCAGTAAAAATGATTCTGAGGCTCAAAGGATTGAGAGAAGTCCACCAAGTGACCAAACCAGGGATGTGAGAATTGCTCATCAAAGGGAGACGACTATAAACACCAATTGCTATGGAGATCTTGTCTTAGCTTAACCCTCTGGGCCTCACATCCTTTGTCTATAAAATGAAGGAATTGGTGAGATGGTCTCTAATTCCCTTTCAGCACCAAATCTGTGTTTGTCAAGTGGATACTGAGAATAGGTCTCACTCTTCCCAACAGGTTAGGTTAATTTCTGTGATGGCACATGAATACCTGTGTTTTTTTTTAGGGATTGTAGAATCTTGGCTCTTGAAGAGTCTTGGGAAAGTAACAGAAATTAATGGAATCTTAGAATTTGAAAGTACCTTAGATAATGATGATCAAGTTGAACCCCCTCACTTAAGAAATGAAGAAACTGAGACCTAGAAAAATGAAATAATTTGTCTAAGGTCACACAACTGGTTGGAGGCAGAGCTTTGATTAAAACCTAGTTCTCTTGGCTAAAAATCAATGCACCGTACCTTATACCATGCCATGTGGCAGCAGAGAGAGTGCTGACTTTGGCATCATAGCACCTGAGTTCTAACCCTGACTCTTTAATTTACTACCAGTGACCATAGTGACCACGGGCAGGTCTCTTTTAACCTCTCAGGGTTTCAGTTTTCTTATCTGTAAATTGTGAGGATTGGACCAGATGGCCTCTAAGCCAGCTCTAAATCTATGTTCCTATCATACTAGGAATTAGTCTTAGATACTTAGGGAGGGGTGAATTCTAGCCATTATGGATTTCTCCTCCACCCTTCCTAAAAAAAAGTAAAAAGTTAAATTTACTCCATAGGGTCTTAGAGAGAATCACAGAATCTCAGACTTAGGAGGGATCTTGGAGGTCATTTCATTTAACTCATACTTGAACTAACTCTACAATATGCATGATAATTGGCCATCTGGCCTCAACTTGATGAACTCCATTGAAGAGGAACTCCATGCCTCAAGAGGCAGCCCTTTGCACTTCTGCGTACCTTCACCAGAAGCTTCCATATATCCTTCTCTACATTCACCACTGAACAAGTCAAATTCCTCTTGACTCAGTTGGCCACCATTCTTCCTTGATGCTCCTTTCTTCCATGGCTTTTATGACATTGCTTTCTCCTCTCAGTTCCTTTTCTGGATCAGTATCCATCTCCTGCCCTCCAAATGTAAGCCCTTCATGATTCTAGTTTGGGCTTTTGTTTCTCTCCAATCCTCTCTCAATGATCTCATTTGTTTTCATGGGTTTAATGATCAGCTCTCTGCAGATCAACTCTCTCCCATATCTACATATCCAGCCTTCATCTTTCTCTTGAATTCTAGTTCTTCAAGTCCCAGTTAACATCCTACTTTCAATAGGAAGTCTTAATTCTAGTTTCTCACCTTTGTGGATCACTTACAAATTATTCTCTATGTAACTTGTTTGTACATAATTATATAACTTCATATTTTTTAATTTATGAAATAAGACAAGTATTTCTATAACAGTAGAATAAAAAAGATGATTGCACATAAAACTGTAAACCTATTATGTACAATTTGCTATTCCTTTTAGATATATAATAAAGTTAACATATAACTTTTTTTCTTTTTTCTTCCCTCTTCTTCCCCCTGTTCTAGAGATGGCTACCATTGTTGTTGTTTGCCCTTCTTTCTCAGAAGAGGACCATGACATCAAGATGATGACATGACTTGCACTTGACTTTGTTGTGAGTGAGGGAGGGCTGTGCAAGGTCACCAGCCTCACTTTCCCCTCCTGAGCCATCTGGGTCCAGTGACCAGATATTCATCAAGATGACTGTGGCTACCATTAGACACAAATATATATATATGTGTGTGTATGTGTGTGTGTGTGTGTGTGTGTGTGTGTGTGTAATGTAAAATCATCCCATATGTACTTCTATTTATCAGTTCTTTCTCTGGATGCAGATGGTAACTTCCTACATAGGTCCTTTGCAGTTAATGTGGGCATTTATAATACTCAAAATGACTTAGTTGCTCAAAGTTGTTCTTAAAACACTATTCCTGTTACTGTATGCAACATGCTCTTGGTTCTGTTCATTTTACTCTTCATTAATTTCCCCCTTTCCCTTGGGAGAACCCCTAACCTTTCCCTAACATAGGCTCACAAGCTAGGATTGAGTCTTCCATGTCCCTCATCTGCCATATCTAATTAATTGCCAAATCCTGCTGATTCTTTGTCCACAACATCCCTTATATTCATTCCTTTCTCTCTACTTAGATTGTTACTACCCTGATTTAATCTGTTGATCATCTTTCACCTGAACTACTATTGAGATATCTTCCTAATTGGTCTCCCTGACTCCAGTCTCTCTTCTCTAATCTGTGCTCTAATTCAGCTGCCAAAGTGATATTTCCTAAAACACTGGTTTGATCATGTCTACCCCCTGCTCAAAAATCTTAAGTGGTTCTCTTTGTCTTTAAGACAAAATATCAACTCTTCAGCCTTGAGTAATCTGCCTCTCATCTACCTTTTAAGAAGTCTTTTCATATTTTTGTCTTCAGGTATTTACTCTCTATTCTAATTTGGATTGCTAGTTTTTACTCTAAATTCAACACTCCAATCTCTATGCCTTTGCAGACATTGTTCCCTGTGTCTGGAATACGTTCCTTACTCACTTTTACCTCTTAAAATCCCCATCTTCCTTCAAGATTCAGCTTTGGGGAGGAAAGCCAAGATGGCGGAATAGAAAGACACATATATACTGGCTCTCCCCCCACAGCCCATAAAATACCTGTCTCTGTATTCTGGAGCAGCAGAAGTGGAGAACAACAGAGTGGAGATTTCCAGCCCAGGGTGACCTGAAAGACCAATGGGAAATGTCTGGCAGAGTGGAGCCCAGCCCAGCCTTGGCCCCACAGGCACGCAGCTCTGAATAATCCTTGGGGGCAGAGTCTCCAGTCGCAGTAGCAGTGGTTCGCAGATCCCTCAACCCACAGGTGTCAAAGGTCAGTGACAGGGTTTTTTCAGCTGGCCAGGAAGGGAGAAGGGCCTTCCCATAGCTCTGGCCTTAGGCAGCAGCCACAGAGGCCACATCAGGCAGGCAGCAGCAGTTCACACAGTAGCCTCTACAGCAGCCCGCATCCGTTGTTGGATGGTAAAAACCCTGGGGCATTGAGGAGCTGATTCTTACCTCAGCCCTGTGTAGAGGCCCTGAGGGAGCTGATCTTTATCTCACACTGAATTGTGGCCCTGCCCATGCAGCTTATCTGAATCTCAGCCCCCAGTGCTGGCTTGGCAGAACTGGAGGCCAGGTAGCTGTGGAGAGGAAACTGCTAAGATTCTGGGCACAAAAATCTCTTCCTACTCCCAGACCAGTGCTTGATTGTGCCACCTTGGAGGAACTGAGATCTTACAGATTCCCAGAGTATACCTTACTCCTGAGACCCAAAAGCCAAGTAACTGATTGGGAAAATGCCCAAAAGAGGGGAAAAAAAATAAGACTATAGAAGGTTACTTTCTTGGTGAACAGATATCTTCTCCTATCCTTTCAGATGAGGAAGAACAATGCTTACCATCAGGGAAAGACATAAAAGTCAAGGAGTCTGTATCCCAAACATCCAAAATAAATATTCAGTGGTCATAGGCCATGGAAGAGCTCAAAAAGGATTTTGAAAATCAAGTAAGAGAGGTGGAGGAGAAATTGGGAAGAGAAATGAGAGAGATGCAAGGAAATCATGAAAAGTGGGTCAACATCTTGCTAAAGGAGATCCAAAAAATGCTGAAGAAAATAACACCTTTAAAAATAGGCTAGCTCAATTGGCAAAAGAGGTTCAAAAAGCCAATGAGGAGAAGAATGCTTTAAAAAGCAGAATTAGTCAAATGGAAAAGGAGGTTCAAAAGCTCACTGAAAAAAATAGTTCTTTAAATATTAAAATGGAACAGATGGAGGCTAATGAGAAACCAAGAAATCAAAACAAAACCAAAAGAATGAAAAAATGGAAGATAGTGTGAAATATCTCATTGGAAAAACAACTGACCTGGAAAATAGATCCAGGAGAGACAATTTAAAATTTATGGGACTACCTGAAAGCCATGATCAAAAAAAGAGCCTAGACATCATCTTTCATGAAATTATCAAGGAAAACTGCCCTGAGATTCTAGAACCAGGGGGCAAAATAAATATTGAAAGAATCCACTGATCACCTCCTAAAAGAGATCCAAAAATAGAAACTCCTAGGAACATTGTGGCCAAATTTCAGAGTTCCTAGGTAAAGGAGTAAATATTGCAAGTGGCCAGAAAGAAACAATTCAAGTATTGTGGAAATACAATCATGATAACACAAGATCTAGCAGCTTTTACATTAAGGGATCAAAGGGTGTGGAATATCATATTCCAGAAGTCAAAAGAACTAGGCCTAAAACCAATAATCACTTACCCAGCAAAACTGAGTATAATGCTTCAGGGGAAAAATTGGTCTTTCAATGAAATAGAGGACTTTCAAGCATTCTTGATGAAAAGACCAGAGCTGAAAAGAAAATTTGACCTTCAAACACAAGAATCAAGAGAAGCATGAAAAGGTAAACAGCAAAGAGAAATTATAAGGGACTTACTAAAGTTGAACTGTTTACATTCCTACATGGAAAGACAATATTTATAACTCTTGAAACTTTTTTTCAGTATCTGGGTAGTTGGTGGGATTTTATGCACACCACACACACACACACAGACCACAGGGTAAGTTGAATAGGATGGGATCATATCTTTAAAAAATGAAATTAAGGGGTGAGAAGAAATATATTGGGAGGAGAAAGGGAGAAATGGAATGGGGCCAATTAACTCTCATAAAAGAGGCAAGTAAAAGACTTTCCCATGGAGGGAAAAAGTGGGGAGGTGAGAGAAAAAACATGAAGCTTACTCTCATCACATTCGACTAAAGGAAGGGATGAAATGCACACTTATTTTGGTATGAAAATCTATCTTACAATACAGGAAAGTGGGGGAGAAGGGAATAAGCAGGGTGGGGGGATGATGGAAGGGAGGGCAATGGGAGGAGGGAGTAATTAGAAGTCAGCACTCTTGGGGAGGGACAGGGTCAAAAGAGAGAATAGAAGAAATGGGGGGCAGGATAGGATGGAGGGAAATATAGTTAATTTTCTCCCCTTTTGTCCCCTCCCCCCCCAAACACCAAGCATTCTAATTGCCCCTATGACCAATCTGCTCTCTCTTCTATCATCCCTCTCTGCCCTTGTCTCCATCTTCTCTTTTGTCCTGTGGGGCCAGATAACTTTCTATACCCCTTTACCTGTATTTCTTATTTCCTAGTGGCAAGAACATTACTCGACAGTTGATCCTAACACTTTGAGTTCCAACTTCTTTACCTCCCTCCCTCCCCACCCCTTCCCTTTGGAGGGCAAGCAGTTCAATATAGGCCAAATCTGTGTAGTTTTGCAAATGACTTCCATAATAGTTGTGTTGTATAAGACTAACTATATTTCCCTCCATCCTATCCTGTCCCCCATTACTTCTATTCTCTTTTTATCCTATCCCTCCCCATGAGTGTCAACCTCAAATTGCTCCCTCCTCCCCACTCCCTCCCTTCCATCATCCCCCACACCCTGCTTATCCCCTTATCCCCCACTTTCCTGTATTATAAGATAGGTTTTCATACCAAAATGAGTGTGCATTTTATTCCTTCCTTTAGTGGAATGTGATGAGAGTAAGCTTCATGTTTTTCTCTCACCTCCTCTTTTTATCCCTCCACTAATAAGTCTTTTGCTTGCCTCTTTTATGAGAGATAATTTGCCCCATTCCATTTCTCCCTTTCTCCTCCCAATATATTTCTCTCTCACTGCTTGATTTCATTTTTTTAAGATATGATCCCATCCTCTTCAATTCACTCTGTGCACTCTGTCTCTATGTGTGTGTGTGTGTGTACATGTGTGTGTGTGTAATCCCACCCAGTACCCAGATACTGAAAAGTTTCAAGAGTTACAAATATTGTCTTTCCATGTAGGAATGTAAACAGTTCAACTTTAGTAAGTCCCTTATGACTTCTCTTTGCTGTTCACCTTTTCATGCTTCTCTTCATTCTTGTGTTTGAAAGTCAAATTTTCTTTTCAGCTCTGGTCTTTTCATCAAGAATGCTTGAAAGTCCTCTATTTCATTGAAAGACCAATTTTTCCCCTGAAGTATTATACTCAGTTTCGCTGGGTAGGTGATTCTTGGTTTTAGTCCTAGTTCCTTTGACTTCTGGAATATCCTATTCCATGCCCTTCAATCCTTTAATGTAGAAGCTGCTAGATCTTGTGTTATCCTGATTGTATTTCCACAGTACTTGAATTGTTTCTTTCTAACTGCTTGCAATATTTTCTCCTTGATCTGGGAACTCTGGAATTTGGCCACAATGTTCCTAGGAGTTTCTCTTTTTGGATCTCTTTCAGGCAGTGTTCTGTGGATTCCTTGAATATTTATTTTGCCCTCTGGTTCTAGAATCTCAGGGCAGTTTTCCTTGATAATTTCATGAAAGATGATGTCTAGGCTCTTTTTTTGATCCTGGCTTTCAGGTAGTCCCATAAATTTTAAATAGTCTCTCCTGGATCTATTTTCCAGGTCAGTTGTTTTTCCAATGAGATATTTCACATTATCTTCCATTTTTTCATTCTTTTGGTTTTGTTTTGTGATTTCTTGGTTTCTCATAAAGTCATTAGCCTCCATCTGTTCCATTCTAATTTTGAAAGAACTATTTTCTTCAGTGAGCTTTTGAATCTCCTTTTCCATTTGGCTAATTCTGCTTTTGAAAGCATTCTTCTCCTCATTGGCTTTTTGAACCTCTTTTTCCAATTGAGTTAGCCTATTTTTCAAGGTGTTATTTTCTTCAGCATTTTTTGGGTCTCTTTTAGCAGGGTGCTGACCTGCTGTTCATGCTTTGACTGCATGTCTCTCATTTCTCTTCCCAGCTTTTCCTCCACCTCTCTAACTTGATTTTCAAAATCCTTTTTGAGCTCTTCTATGGCCTGAGCCCATTGAGTGGGCTGGGATATAGAGGCCTTGACTTCTGTGTCTTTGCCTGGTGGTAAGCATTGTTCTTCCTCATCAGAAAGGAAGGGAAGAAATGCCTGTTCCCCAAGAAAGTAACCTTCTATGGTCTTATTTCTTTTCCTTTTTCTGGGCATTTTCCCAGCCAGTGATTTGACTTCTGAATATTCTCTTCACACCCACTTTGCCTCCGGATCCTCCCAGCCAGCGCTTGGGGTCTGAGATTCAAATGCTGCTTGCCAGCCTCAGGGCTTTTGGCGGGGGCAGGGCTGCTATTCAGTGTGAGATTAAGTTTAGGTGCTCAGGTCAGGGCAGGGCCGCCTCACAGGCTCAGTTCCCTCAGGGGGTTTATGCAGAGACCTTCAACAATGGATTCAGGCTCCTGCCTCCTTGGGGAGCCCTGGTCTGCTCCCACCTCCACTGCTGCGGAGGGGGCCTGAGTTATGGGGGCACCCCACTTCCCTCTCGACCTGCCAAAGAGACCCTCTCACCGACCCCTGTCACCTGTGGGTGGAGGGACCCGCGCGGCCTCTGGAGATTCTGTCCCTGAAGCCCGCTCGGATCTTCTCCTCTCGGTGATGCAGCCGCGGCAGGGCTATGCTTGGCTCCCAGTCCGCGGCGCAAAGGACCTTTTGCAAGAGGTTTGCAGGTCCCTCTGGAACAGAAATCTCCTTTCGCTCCAATGTTCTGTGGCCTCTGGTGCTGCAGAATTCGCAGTGAGTTGCTATTTACAGATGTTCTATGGGTTGTGGGTTCAGAGGTATGTGTATGTGCGTCTTTCTACTCCGCCATCTTGGCTCCGCCCCCAAATGTAGTTAGTCTTACACAACATGACTATTATAGAAGTCATTTGCAAAACTATACAGATATGGCCTATATTGAATTGCTTGCCTTCCCCATGGGAAGGGTGGGAGGAAGAGAAGTTGGAACTCAAAGTTTTAGGAACAACTGTTGAGTATTGTTCTTGCATACAACTAGGAAATAAGAAAGACAGGTAATGCGATATGGAAAGTTATCTTGCCCTACAGGACAAAAGAGAAGATGAGGATAAGGGAAGGGAGGGAATGTTAAAAGGGAGGGCAGATTGGTGATAGGGGTAATTAGAATGCTCGACATTTTGGGATGGGGGAGGGGAGAAATGGGGAGAAAATTTGGAACTCAAAATTTTGTGGAAATGAATGTTGAAAACTTAAATAAATAAATTAAAAAAATATTCCAAAGGAAAAAAAAAAGATTCAGCTTTGGTCCCTGAGATCCCCTAGTCCTTATTGCTCTCTTGGTCCTCAAATTATCTACCAACTCTGAGTATTTTCCCTGGCTATCTTTTGTGCTCATAAATACATTCCTCCTCATCTCTACCTCTGGGCTTCCTGGTCTTCCTTCAAGTCACAGGTAAAATCTTACCTACTACAAAAAACCTTTCCTCATCATCCTTGAAGTGAGTTCCTTCTCTCTGTTGATTATCTCCAATTTATTATATATATAATATAAATATAAGACACATATATATATAATTCATATATGTGTACCTATGTATCTTATATGCATATGGTTGTTTTCATGTTTTCTCCCCCATTAGACTATGAGCTCCTTGATAGCAGGCAGTGTCTGTTAACTTCTTTGTATCCCTAACACTTACTATGTGTTTGGCACATAGTAGGTACTTAATAAATTCTGACTCATTGACAACCAAAGCTTGAGGTCAAGATTTTTTTTAGTCTTTATATTTCTAGCACCAAACACAGATCTTTGCGTATTATATGGATTCTTAATAAATGTTTTGATCAGTTGTTGAATTGAACTCCACATGAATACTTTTTTCTTAGTGCCTTTAGGAACTTACTGGAGTGTGTGGGAAAGATATGTAGACACAATATAATATAGTTTAGAGGTAAGATATGAGGGAAGGCTTCATGGAGATAATAACATTTGATTTAGTATTTGTTTTCTAAAAGACAAAGATGGGGGCAATTGTAGAGAGGAGAAGACATTGTAGGTGAGGAGAGCAAAGGGAGCACAGGTCCAGAATCAAGAAAATACTAACAACAACTAATCCAGTTTGGCTCAAGTATAGAAAATGTTCATCTGATTAATGGAGGAAAAGGACAAAAAGCTCATGAATTTTGGAGGAAAGGCAAAGTGCAGAGATCCATGAATGCCAGGTTAAGGACTTTATAATTTATTTGTGGGTAATAGTCATTGAAGAGTGAATCACCTCTTAGGTCCTTTCCAACTCTACAGAATCACAAACCTTGGATTTGGATAGGAGCTCAGAGGCATCAAATCCAACCCTTATCTGAATCCTTTCTATCACCCACTTACTCAATAAATCAATAAGGACTTATTTAAGCTTGTACTACCACATCCTAAGCATGATGCTAGGCCCTTAATATACTAAAGTGAGACTCTCCTTGATATCAAGTAGCTTATGTTCTAATAGGGGGATACAATATACTTAGGCATACATAGGGGAGAGACCTTCAATCTTGACAGTTACAGCAATTGGGAGTGCAAGTAGATTGTCATACTAGTGGATCAGAGGCATGGCGGTTGATAGAAAAGAAAGAGATAACAGCAGCAGGGGCTAGGCGAGCCTGTACCATCTGTATATGACTGGTTTATTGATCTGAGGGTCAAGATTTATATATTCTCTTAAGTAAGCAAGCAAGGTTATTCCCATGAGAACATTTTTAGTTTACATCTTTTACTTCCTTATCTTAGTTCCTTCTGTGTAACAACCTTGGGGTACACAGTTAGGGTCAGGACGATCTCATCTTTGTTTATCAAGAGTGGAATGGTGTGTCAGTCTTGACAATGTCAGCTTTTAGCTAGTACAAGCCTCAAGTACCTCATATTCCTGGACTCTATCAGTACTGGTTCTCTACAATTTCCAGTGGTCATTTGGTTATTATTTCTAGAGTAAGAGAATGGAAAATGTGTGTGTATGTGTGTGTGTGTGTGTGTGTGTGTGTATGTGTGTGTGTGTGTGTGTGTGAAAGAGAGAGAGAGGGAGAGAGAGAGAGAGAATGAATTGTGGGGTACCAGTGGTTATGGGCAGATGGCAAGATCCCTCTGCTGGGTTGGCTCTGGTGTCCTGGAAGATGCCTTAATATGATGTGATATATTTAGGACTGGCAAGATATAGTAGGTTGAGGTGAGTTCTTACTCACATATCCTTCAATTAGGATAGCTCAGTTCCAGAGGGGAAATTTCACCCTGATGACTCATACAGAACTTGTAGTTCATTACAACCCACAAATCTTTTTTAGATGGATTGCTATCTAACCATTCCTTTCCACCTTGTACAAGTTGATTTTTTGCATCTGTGAAGGACTTTACATCAATGGCTATTAAATATTGCTTTAGTAGATCTGGTCCATCATTCCAGTGAGACATTAGATTACCCTTGCAGATAGTCTAGTCTTACCTTTCAGTAGAGCTTTCAGGATGTGCGCTCTTTTAACAGTGATAGCTCTCAAGATGTTATGGGCTGAGCCCAGGTTTGACATTGGAACAAAATGTTGTTGATCATCCTTTGTTCTCGAAGAGTACCAATGGCATCACATGGTGATGTCTTGACTTGCAGTGAATTGGACACAAGTGAGGCAGAACTGAATAAAGTCATCAGTCTCACTCTCTCCTCCAGGGACATCCATGTCCAGTGGCGAGACAAAAGCCAAGATGACTGGTGATGGCCCAGGTAGGTGGTTCAATGGATAGAGTGCTGGGTTTGGAGTCAGGGAGACTCATCTTCATGAGTTCAAATCCAGTGTCAGACACTTACCAGCTGTGTGACTCCGGGCAAGTTATTTAACCCTGTTTACCTCAGTTCCTCATCTGTAAAATGATCTGGAGAAGGAAATGACAGGCTACTACAGTATCTTTGCCAAGAAAACCCTTCAAAAATGGGGTCACGATGAGTTGGTCACAACTGAACAACAACAAGAATGACCCTGGGCAAATCAGAACAACATAAGACTGGCTTGATCACAAAGATCAGAATTGGAGTTAAATTTTCATATCTAGATTTAAAAATTTTGCAGCTTGTGGATGCGCATAGAAAGAAGATCAGAGAAAAGTTGTTGAAGCTCAGACTGGGTGGCACAGTGGAAATTCAGGAAGACCTGAGAAAGAGTAAGACACTGAACAGTTGGCAGAAGGAATATTTAACAAGATCAGGAACTGAGGGTGCTTTGAATTGAATCAGCTAAATGAAACTCTCTTGCCTGAGTTGCCCATTGTGATGCACCTTCCAAGTGCCAGAGAGGATGTGTGAACCACCCAAGAGAATTGTAGCTGATCATTAGTCTCATAGCTCCAAGCTATGTGACTCCATAGCTCCATAGCTTCTCGGTTGTTTTGAACTCAGGTAACCAACAGATAATGTCAAACATACAAAATCTGTAGTCCCTTGAGCCAACTAAGTCTCGAGGATGGTTTCAATAACCTATAAGAATAACCTATTAATAACCTAGTTAGTCCTGAGGGCAGAAGGGAGGAGATTGTTCCCACCACAGAAGGTCATTTTTTTTTCTTTTATCTCTACCATTAATTATCAAAAAGAACAAGGAGCTGGGTCAAAGTATAGTATACATATGTGAATCTTAATTCAAGGCTGAGAAGTCTTATCCTAAAAGATGAAACCAGCTCTAGAATTTATACCACAAAAGTATCACCTTCTCCTCTAATGCCTCTCCCTCTACTTGGATGGCTCCTCTTAGAACCTAGGGAGCACAGACCAGCCATGTCTTCCTTTTTCACCAGGCTGCATTCTGGACATATCTACTATGCCCCTGAGCTGGGCACCTTCACCCCCCTCTCCCTTTTCAGCTTCTTTTTTGGTTGTTGCTGTTGTCTCTCTCCATCAGAATGTAATTTCCTTGAAGGCAGGGACTATCATTCTTTTGGCTTGTGTTTGTATTACGAGCACTTAACACTGTACTTGGCACAAAGTGGGTAATAAATGCTAGTTGACTGTCTGTCACTAGCTGGTAGTCACGTCACCTCTCTGGTCCTCAGTTTTCCCATTGGTCAAATGAGGACATTGGAGTATATGATCCCTATCCAGCACTAAAATTCTGTGATTTTGTGATTCTCCTCTTGAAGTGTCTTCCAACTTTTTAACTCTAAACTGAAATGAGTAAGAGTAAAGAGGAAGAGGAGAAAAAGAAGAATGAGGCTAAATCCTAGGAGAGAGCTTTTGGAATGAGTAAGCATTCAGAATGCAGAGTGGTTATTCTGAGATAGGGGCTGAAAACCTTCCTGCTTGGATCATTTCAAACAACCCTGGATGCAGCCACAGCACATGTACCTTGGGGATCAATCTTTTTCTGGCAGGGGGCAAGTACAAGATGACTTAATAAATCTTTTCCATCTCTTATTTCTATGATTCTGTGCAATGAAAACATTAGTCATAGACCTCCTAAAAAGCAGGCTATTTCAGAGCTGGCCTGATCACAAAGATCAGAATTGGAGTTAAATTTTCATATCTAGATTTAAAAAATTTGCGGCTTGTGGATGTGCATAGGAAGTAGATAAGAGAGAAGTTATTGAATCTTAGAAACTGAATGGCACAGTGGAAATTCAGGAAGACCTGAGTTCAAATTCAGCCTGGGCAAGTCACTTAATCTCTGCCTGCCTCAGTTTCTCCAACTGTAAAATAAGAAATAATAGTTGCCACTCTTTCCTAGGTTGTGATAATATTTGTAAAGTGCTTAGCACAGTGTCTCTCACATAATAGTGTTTAATAATGTTTGTTTCTTTCCTGCTGTTTTTCATTTGTTGATTTTTCATTGTTTGCTGTTGGAAGGGTCCTCAGAGACCATCTAGTGTGAGTCCCCATTTGAATAAAAATTCCCTTTCAAAATATCACCAATAAATGTCACTCTTGGTCAGATATTTCCTAACCACTGGAGAAGATATTAGTAAGTACCAAGTAGTTGAGTCTGGACATTTGATATATCTATGCCAAGGTGGTATGGTCTGTCTCACCATAAGGACTCCAAATTATTCAAGAACCTGGGAATTATCTCTGGCTTAGATGGAAAATGGAAGCATCTCCCTATTGAATTTGATGGCTGTCCTTGGAGCTATGTGACTAACGATCAGTTCCAACTCTCTTGGATGGTTCAGATACCACTGTGCCTCTTTTAAACTGAGAAAGGTTGTACCCTGGTTCTTTCTGCTGTTACTAAGGGACCGTTAGTACCTCTGGGGAGATTTCTGACAATCCTCACCATCTCTCATTCTGTTGACTCTCTTTTCCCCTTAGTTTTTTTTCTTTTCTTAAATATTGTAGAGAATGTGGTTAAATTATGGGAAGAGGAGAAAAAGCTAAAAAATTCAAAAACTGTCTAAACTGATTAACTCAGACAATTAGAACAACCAATGCAGGGTTTGATTAACTTCTTGAATGGCATATAGTCAGCACTTAATAAATGCTTGTTGACTGATTGGGTCCTATAGGTCACTTTTCAGGATTACACTGGCAGCAAACTGAAATGGACTCCCATTCCTGGACCTTTCATGATTCCCCCAGTGTTGGTAGCCTAGTCCTTTTCATCTCCAACACTTGTTCATTAGCAGTCCTTGCCTTCCTCATCACCAGGAAAAAGAAAGGCTTGATCTTGTTGGTTAGTGCCCTTTAGAATGAAAACTCATTTCTGCCTCAGCAGTCAACCACACAGTAAGTGGACAGAAAAACAACCATAGAATACTTGCCCATGCTCCAGGTTCCACAAGGAAAATGGCACCAGGGACATTTCACTATGAATATTTAAAAGACTTGGCTGTCACTGGCCAATCCCCTGTTATTTACAAAAGAGCCTTCACTGACCAAACATTTTGAATCTGGGTGTTGTATGCCATTCATATTTACTTCTCATACCATTTCCCGTTTCCAGACCCCTAGAGAAATGGATGACTGTTATACGATTACATGTACAGGCAGAATTCTTAATTCAGAAACAAGTTGGGCTGGATGACTTCTTAAGGTCTTCATAATACAAAGATGATGTGAGACCTCCAAAGTCTTGGGATCAAACTCTACCATGGAAGTATTTTATGGAGAATGAGAGTGCTAGCTCAGCTGCCAAAATAGTCTTTTTATGTATGTTATAAATATTTTTGACTCAATATGGATTGTCTTATTATGGTTGCAGGTCTGTAATTTCCATAAGTAAACATTTTTATTCCATGATAGATGTGTTGAGATAAAACTATGAAAATGTACCAATTTTGCATACCTTTTCCATTTATCTATAACATACATACACACATATATATGATGGAATGCAAGCTCCTTGAAGACATACAGTTTCTTTTTTTTGTTTCCAGTGCTTAATACACAAAGTACTTAGTAGTAAGTAGATGTTTCACAAATTCTTGACTCATGTGTAAAAGTTATGTTGTTTTAAAATTTTTACTTTTCAAAATTAATTTATTTGTTTTCAGTTTTCAACAATCACTTCCATAAGTTTTGAACTTTCTCCCTCTCCCTCCCTGAGGGGGAGAACTCTTATGCAATCTTACATGGGTTCTACACTTACATTCTCATTAAACACATTTTCACATTAGTCATGTTGCATAGTAGAATTAAAACGAATGGGAGAAACCATGAGAAAAACCAAACCAAAATAGAACAGAAGAGAAAATAGTCTGCTTTATTGTGTATTCCAATTCCATAGTTCTTTCTCTGAATGTGGATGGCTAAGAATTATATATCTTCATGCTGGCCATAGTGAACTATGGGAATTCTTTCTCTAAACCTTGCATGGAGGCACATCACTGCTATTGGGGGAGGCTGAGGCTGATGGATCACTTTCGTTTGGAAGTTATAAGCTGCAGTAGGGTTATAAACCAATAAGATGTTCATACTAAGTCTTGTACCAATATGGTGAGCCTCTAGAATGGAGAGATGGTAGGCTGCCTAAAGAAGAATGAACTCACCTAGCTCAGAAAAACAGAGCGGGTTAAACCTTTGTTTTTTTTTTCTTATTTCTTCTCTTTCTTTTCTTCCTCCTCCTCCTCCTTATTATCCTTCTTCTCCTCATTATTCTCTTCTTCTTCCTTCTCTTTTTCCTTTTCATCCTTCTCTTCCTCCTTCTCCTCCTCCTTCTACTGCTACCTACCATTTTTAAGTTTGCAAAGAGTCATGCACAGGTTATCTCATTTTTTTCTCACAACAGTCTCATGAGGTAGGCGCTATTGAAGATTAATGAGCTATATCTCATTATGGACTTCTTTGGTTTCTTTCCCTATTTCTAGTAAACTTATCATGATCCAATCAACCTTGTTACTCACACCTCATCAGTACCCTCTACCCAAATCAATACCCTCTACCAAATACCAAGTTGCAAATACCAAATGGAAATTCTCTCTCTGTCTCTACCTCTCTCTCTTTCTATCCCTCTCTCCCTTTTCCATCTCCCTTCCACCCCATCTCTGTCTCTCTCATTTTCTCATGGTAGTCTCCCTATTGTGCTCATGTTGTCTCCCCTCCTTAGAATGATGTCCACCCTTGTTACTCTTCACCCGAGGACGTCTTTGTGTTATAGTCTCAGGCACAGTTTGTGATGCTTGATTTTGACTCAGAAATTCCTACTTAGGATCCTATAAATAGGTACATTGGTCCCCTCTGAGAAAGGAGGTTCATTTTATCAAATATGTCTTTCCTTAGACAAGAGATGGTGCTGTGGTAAAAGACCTAGCACTGTCTGTGTGCTTTATCTTGCCAATTCCCTTGAAGAAACCTGGTTTCTGAGAGAAGTGATTAAGGTGCTCTAAAGCAGAGGTGTCAAACTTGCAGCAAAACTGCCCTAACCAGATTAAAATATAATTGAGAAATGTTTAACAAAATAAATTAAAATATAACCCAACATAGATAATGTTATTTTGTGGTTTTCGAAGTCAACACGAGGAAGCAGGGATCAGTTTCTATTGAATTTGACATCACCACTCTAAAGTCTTTGGAAAGTTTTCACAAATAAATATGAATAAATTCAGCAGGGATTTCAGGCTGCTGGATAGGCCCTAGATTAAATTTTTTTTTGACTTTGTGGCAATGGTTATTGATCAACCACCAGCGGGGAGAACAATTCTATTAGCACTGAGAATTGCACTTCTGCATTATACTTGACTTCACAAAGCATCAATAAATCAAATGCATGCCAAGTGACTTGAGAAAAATAGCCTCTGAGTTCGGTGGCTCCTAAAAAGAGAATAGGCTTTAAGGAGACTCTGATGTTCTACCATCACATTTTCATAAAGTTGACAATATTAATTGTACTGTCAGGATGCCAGGGACTAACCTGTTGGTTAGCCTTGTGTTGACCCTCCAAATCTTTGGAATTACTTCTGAAAGGGATCCCAAGGGGAAAGGTATTTTGGCTAGATGTGGACTGCAGAACTCAATTGGGCTCTGCTCTTGCCTTTATCAGACCAGAGGTTCCAAGGAGATGTACTTGTTCATGCTTGAGTGAGTATGTTAAGAAGCCTGGATCTTGCAGAGAGGTCTCAGACAAGCATTTTGTATGTACAGCTGGTCCCGTTACCTTAAAGTGCCAGTAAGTCTTGAATTAAAGCTATGATGAAAGATGTTGGTGTTGATCTTGGGAAATTTGCTGCAAAGTCATTTGAGAGGTGGGTTTGCTAAAGAGTTTGGAGGGAATTTTTCAGATGCAGTAAGAGGTAAAAGGGAAGTTGGGCATTACCATCTGGCTTTTTCTTCTGAGTGAAAATGTTTCAGATCATTTGGGTGATGTGGATGGGTACTTTGTGAATCGGTGAAGGTGGTGGGGTTCTTTAAAGCAAATGAGAGAGGGTGATAACAGATTGTCATAAATTTCGAAGTTTGCATTCTTTAAATTATTAGTGCTGTACCTTCACCCTCCTTACTTTCTCTGAGTGTATGCTGTTTCCTTCACAAGAGAAAGGGAACTCCCTGACATCAAAAGATGTTTTATTTTCTTCTTTGATCCTTAGTGCCTAGCATAGTGACCAACTTACACACACACACACACACACACACACACACACACACACACACACACACGTACATCATACATACATATATATTGACCAGTGGGATCAAACTTAAATTAAAATGGGGAACACTAACCCATGTATGAGTCCCTATGGGCCACACATTGACTTAGAAAACCACATATTTTATGTATTTCTTTTTTGTTACTATATCAATTCATTAGAATTAAATAGGAATTTTTAAAATTTTAATTTGGTTTGGCCACTCAGGAATGTTGTGGCATGCAACCCCACAGTGTAATGTCTGACACCTCTAATGTACCTACCTACCTATATGCATATGCTCACACATATATAATACACAGTGTAAAATGCAGACCTTATCTATATCTATCCATATGTATACATGTATGTATGTATGTATGTATTTCTAGGCAGCTAGGTGGCACAGTGGATGGAAGACTGGGCCTATAGTCAGGAAGACTTGAGTTCAAATCTAGCCTAAGACCCTTACTAGCTGTGTGACCCTGGGCAAGTTACTTAATCCTGTTTGCATCAGTTTCCTCACCTATCAAATGAGCCAGAGAAGGAAATGGCAAACCACTCTGGTATCTTTGCCAAGAAAACCCCAAATGGGGTCATGAAGAGTAAGACATGACTGAAACAACTGAGCAACAATAACAGTGTATGTATAGGCATGTATATGTATATGTATATATATACATATACATATAAATATACATTTATATATTTTATTTAGACCTGTGATTTCATCAATGTGTCCCACTGTAGAAACTCCCTCCATCAACACAATTCCACACCTATTTTACAACCTAAAGTCTTAGTGAGTTGCTTGTGGCAGCTAAGATCTATTGGGTGAATTTCCCAAGGTCACCTTGCCATCAGGGTGTCAGAGGCAGTGCTTGAACCAAGTTCTGTCTGACTTTAAGTTTGGTCACAGTAGGATTCCACAAATAATGACAGGCTGCCTCTTGCATGGTGTATAATAGGTACTTGGTAAATGTGATTTACATTAAATTGAATTGAATTGAATTTGTACATAAAACCTTGAATATTTGGTTCATGACTAATTCCCAGAATTCTCTCATTTCATTTTATGCCTTTCCTAGCTACTTATCTGTCATATTCCATTTGGTATTGTCATTATTTGTGGCCCTGTCTCATCTCCCCTACTAAATCATAAGGTTCTCAAGGCCTGGATCATATGTTTGCATCCTAAATAAGTGACTAGGCCAGTGTATTGCACAAAGTTAGAGAAGAATAAATATTTGCTGAATGGCTGATATTGTATGAACATTAGTAAATGCCTAGTAAGCCAGAAGTGAATAAACTCTTTTAGGTTATTGAGTAGGATCCTGGAATTAAAATCTTAATTCTGGAATCCGTGGCCCAGATTCCCAGGAGAAATGAATGAATGCTGGAGGTGGGACAGGTTATCTTTGTATGAAAATCTTATTTAAATTTGCTGTTTAAAATTATTCTAAGGAGAAGAATATAATTCTTTTTCAGAAAAAGAATCACCATTGCTAGAGTGATGCTAAATGAAGTATCACTGTATAAACATTTTGAGTCAAATCTGGTTAGCAGCTTCCAGCTAGAAAGCTGTTTGTACTTCTCCCTCCCCTACCCATTGTTCTTTTCTGTCAATATCTTGAGACATTCATTATTATTTTTTTGTTATTCTTTTTACAAGATTCCCATGTGTACTCATGTAAGATATATATGTATTCACATATGGATAACTTGGCGAGCTCACAGGCTGATGAGCCATTGTTTGGGACTTTGGATGGCATCTTCCTATGGAAGGCATGGACATAACCCTTGGCACCTCTTAGAGGATGAGACTTTTTGTTTATGGATGAGTTGGTTGGTTTGGATTCCTGCTCTAGGCAATAGGGAACCAATTAAATTTTGAGCAGAAGAGTAACAGGACCAGCTCTGTGCATGAATAAGATGTTTGTTGCAGAAGAGTAAAGGATGATTTGGAGGAGGAAGAGAGTGAAGATGTAAAGAAATAGAATGGATAACGAGCAAGTGGAGGCATTAGACAAAGACTTCTTTCAGAGTGGAAGTGAAGGTGAGGGGACAGAAAATAGCGTAGCTGGATGTTATAGAAGACTCAAGAATAATGAGGAACATTCTTTTGTACAGAAAGGGAAGAGTTAGGGACTCTGTCAGTTGTTTTCCTTTGAATCACCAAAGAATGCACTCTTATCAGTTTCTCCTACAATATTATTTATTTAATTTTCAAAAATGTATTATTTATTTTTAACATTCTTTAAAAATAATTTTGAGTTCCAAATTCTGTCCCTTCTTCCCACTCCTCCCCCACCCATTGAGAAGGCAAGCAAAATGATATCTGTTATACATGGGAAATCATGCAAAATATATTTTTATATTATCCATATTAGAAAAATGCAAAAAAGCAAGAAAATTATACTTCAATTTGCACTCAGAGTCCATCAGTTCTCTCTCTGGAAGTGAATAGCATTTTTTCATCATGAATACTTTGGAATTGTCTTGGATGATTGTATTGATGAGAGTAGCCAAGTCTTTTGCAGTTGTTCATCATTACAATCTTGCCATTACCGTACACAATGATATCCCTATTATTTTCACTTCACTTTGCATCAGTTCATATAGGTATTGCCATTTTTTTCTGAAACCATTTCCCCTTGTCATTTCTTATAGCACAGTAGTACTCTATCACAATCATATGCCACAACTTGATCAATTCCCCAACTGATGAGCATCTCCTTGATTTCTAATTCTTTGCCACCACAAAAAGAGATGCTATAAATATTTTTGAATATATTATTCTTTCTTTTCCTTTTCCTTTGATCTCTTTGGTGTGCAGACTTAGCAGTGGTATTGTTGTGTCCAAGGGTATGCAGTTTTAAAACCTTTGGGCATAGTTCCAAATTATTCTCCAGAATGGTTGGACCAATTCAAAACTCTATTAATAGTTTATTAGTGTACCTATTTTTCTTTATCCCCTCCATCATTTGTCATTTTTAATAGATAGGAAGTAATATTTCAGAGATGTTTTAATTTACATTTCTCTAATCAGTAGTGATTTAGAGCATTTTTCCCAAATTTATTGATTTGTTTTCAGTTTTCAACACTCACTTCCTTAAGTTTTATATTTCTTCCCCTCTTCTTCTCCTCTTTCTCCCCAAGATGGCATGCATTCTTATATTGGCTCTACACATACATTCCTATTAAATACCTTTTCACATTATTCATGTTGCACAGAAGAATTATAGTGAACAAGAGAAACCATGAGAAAAACAAAACAAAAGAGAAAATGGTCTGCTTCATTCTGCATTGTGACTCCATAGTTCTTTCTCTGGATGTGGATGGCATTTTGCATCACGAGTCCTCTAGAAATGTTTTAGGTCCTTGCATTGCTGAGAAGGGCTAAGTCTATTAGAAACAGTCCTTGTACGCTGTTACTGTGTATAATGCTCTCCTAATTCTGCTCACTTCACTCAGGGTCAGCTCATAGAAGTCTTTCTCGGTTTTTCTGAAGTCAGCCTGCTCATCATTTCTTATAGCACAATAGTATTCCAGTACATTCATATACTACAACTTGTCCAGTCATTCCCTAATTGATGGGCATCCCCTCGATTTCCAATTCTTGGTCACTACATAAAGAGCTGCTATAAATATTTGTACATGTGGGTCCTTTTTCCATTTTTATGATCTCTTTGGCGTACATCTCTAGAAGCAGCATTGCTGGGTCAAAAAGTATGCACATATTTATAGCATGATTGGGCATAGTTCCAAACTGCTCTCCATAATGGTTGGATCACCTCATAACTCCACCAGCAATGAATTAGTGTTCCAACTCTCCCACATCTTCAATATTTGTCATTTTCCTGTTTTGTCATGTTAGCCAATTTGATAGGTGTGATGTTGTACCTTAGAGTTGTTTTGATTTGCATCTCTCTAATCAATAGTGACTTAGAACATTTTTTTCATATGACTATAGTTTTCATTTCTTCCTCTGAAAACTTCCTGTCCATATCCTTTGACCATTTATCAACTGGGGAACAACTTGTATTCTTGTAAATTTGATTCAGTTCTCCATATATTTTAGAAATGAGACCTTTATCAGAGAAACTAACTGTATAAACATTTGTACTGTTTCATTGTCTCTGATACTTTTTGGCAAAATATATGTTCCATGATTATCTCTTTTAATTAGACCTTCAGTAAGCTACTCTTCATTGGCAGTGTTTGGTGGCAACTACCTGGGATGCTCAGAAGGAGTTATTCCATTTACTTAAGGCTGGTTTCTCATTCTTTATCCAGTCTAGTAACAGAATAATAACAATAACTAACATTTATAGAGCACTTGAAGATTTGCAAAGTGCTTTATACTACTTCATTCGAGCCATACATTTGAGCTGTTATTATCCCCCCCTCCCCCTTTTTGAGGTGAGGAAACTGGGACATATCCTATCAAGATGGTACCTGGGCATGAGTTTCTTTAGAAGAGGCCTGAAATGTCTTGGCAGAAACAGGAATGCAGACTATTTCATGCATAAATGGAGAAGAGGTTGCTCCAGAAATATCAGTCTAGTAAGTTCAAAGATATTTTTTATTACTATTTTTTTCCTATAAAGAGAGGAAGAAATAATTTGTCTTCTCTCCTTGTGGCCCTGCTATTTAATAACAACATTTTAAGCCAGTCCTCCAGATGTCAGAAGATGCCCTCAGCAGAGGTCTCCCACACAGTTGAACTTTTCCACTTTTCATATTTACTAGCAATCAATTTGATATGGTGATCAATTAGTGGAGTCAAAAATAAAATAGTTTTTATTATTTTCAGCTCATCCATACTTTAATCATTCTTTAGTTTTCTCTTTCAATGAATAGTATAATGATAAAATGTTAAAATATTTCATAAAGAACATTTCTCATTATTTTCAATCCTAGTATGCCAATGAGCATTATGAAAGTGGCCTTTTTTTGACTATGTCTATTTATTACAAGGTTTTTTCCCCTATTGGGTGGGGGAGGGTGGAAGGGGGAGAAAATAAATGTTTACTAATTGAAAAAAATAACTAGAAAAGTTTGAAAACCTTTATGTGTAAGGAGGTGAAACATTCCTTCTATAATCTTATTTTAATATTATTAAAACATTCTGCCCTCATTCGCTTGTGGAAAGGTACACTTTGGTCCAAGATACAATTTATTAATAAATATACATGTAATTAATAAGTATGCCTGATTTGTATCCTCTAAACCTGAGTCTAACTTTCCTCTCTCAACGCTGCCTACGTTTACCTTACTTAGAGATTCATGCTCTCTGCCCCTGTCAACCTCTGTCCATACTGATGTCTCATTATAAAAAAGAGATGATTATAAGTTCTCAAATACTGGGTGAACAAAAGAGTATGGTGCTGGCTACAGACGGTGTCTCCTATCAGAAATTTTGGAGTAGTTCATTGTCAGAAGATGGGCCACTAAATAATGAATTCCTTTGTCATGGTAACCAATGAGCCATAGGAACTATGGAGAATTCCAAATGAAAAGCATCCAAATTAGTGAGGGTATCCTTCATGCTTATCAGTTCCTCCCCACTGCACAGGTGTAAATGTGGTCTTGAGAGATGTTGGGCACTGTGAATTTTCCCAGTGCATCCCAAGTATGGGAAAAAAACATGTGCTAAATAACTCTGAGCTGACCTACTGTAAAACTCACAGTACCCGATAGCTCTTAAAATTTTATAATGGTTCTGTTACCTTTTGGTGGTCTATTTACTAGGCTTTAGTCATCGTACTTTGGGATTCTGTCTAATGGATAAAGCATGTGGTAACATTGCTTTAAAACTTCTTAAATGAGTTAATGCCTGGGAGTTCCTTTATCCTTTTTTTGTTTATTGACAACATTCCTTTGCTTCTTTAGCTTACATTGTACCCAGTTAGGAGAATGAAAGCTCTTCGGGGGAACAACAACAGATTATTTAAAACAGTCATTTAGAGAAAATTGAAATTGAAAAGTGAACTTTCCCTGAGATACAAATGACCTTCTCTGTATTCCTGACTTCCCCTAACTTCATGCATGCCAATCTCCAGCCAAAGTCATCCATGAGCTTCTGAATTATTTTCAATGTAATTGGTCAGACTATAAATGTCCCTAACCCTCTTGATTTATAATAAGACCCTATATAGCTATTACTTGGAAAAGAAAGTATAGTATAGAATATAACCTCCTTCAGAACAGGAACTCTTTTTCATTTTGTCCTTGTATATGCAACACTGAATATAATGTCCTGTACAAAGTAAGAAATGAATGATTTCTGTTGGATTGGAAAGGGAGGCCATTATAAGGCCAGATATTAGCTAAACAACAACAATGGCAATAAAACTTATAATAACTGGGTAATTAAAGCTTGAGTGTTTTTTAAACCTCAAACTATTTGAGTGATGATCTCAAGTTTCTGTTTTCTTTTCTTTTTTAAAAAATGTCTTGTTGATTTTTTTGGGTTTTTTTACATCATCATATTTTCTCCTAGTATCTCCTCTGTCTCTCCCAGAAAGCCATCCCATATGAGAAATAATATGTTTTTAGAAGATGAAGAGAAGAGAAAAAAAATCAGCACAACTGATCAGTGCACTGAAAAAAATCTTAGAAACATCTATGATGTACCATACTCATGGACCTCCCACTTCTGCAAAAAGGGAGACCTGAGAGTGCCTCATCCTATCTCTTCTTTGGAGTTAGGCTTTTCTTTCTAACTTTGCTCAGTTCAATTTTTTGTGGTTGCTCTTTGTTTTTTACCTTGTAGTCATGCTGTACATGGTTTTCTTGACTCTGCTGACTTCACTGTATCAGTTCACACAGCTCTTTGCATGACTCTTTGTACTCATCATATCCATTGTTTCTTATGGAATGGTAATACTCCATTACAATAACATATCACAATTTGTTTAGCCGTTCTCCAGTTGATGGATGTTTCTCCCTTTTCTTTCATCCCAAATTGACATAAACCTTTCCACCCAATGATGTTGACTCACAGAATGATTTCCTAAATTTTCAAAGTGCTTTCCTTTATGATACTGTTTGGAGCCAGAGCACTTGAGATCAAATTGACCTCTGTGTGACCTTGGATAAGTTTTTTAATTTATTTGTGCCTCAGTTCCCTCCTTTATAATATGATGAGATTGGACTAGATGGTGTCTGAGGTCATTTTCAAGCCTAAATCTGCAATCCTGTGATGACGCAGCTTGAGTCCTACCTTCCACCAGAGGTCATCACCAGTCTTCCCTAGGTGGGGTGCTTCTTCCCCTTAAATTACCTTTGACCTACTTTGTCTATATCTTGAATTTACCTATCTATTTACATGTTGTCTGTTCCACCAAGCTCCTTGAGGACAGGAACTATTTTTTACCCTTCTTGGTATCTCTAGTGCTTAGCACATTGCCTGACACATGGTAAGTGATTAATAAATGTTTGTTGATTGCCTGATTGCCAACAAATTGTTATTCTTGTTTTTACAGGTGAGGAAACAGAGGTCCAGAGATCATACCAATAGAAGCAACAGTTAAATGAAGGAGCCGGAAAGCTGGCCTTGATGCTTGGGATGGACGGAGTCCCAGCTTCCCCAAATTCCCTGAAAGCTCTAAGGGCAGTTTTGTCTGGGCATGCAAAAGAATCAGTTACACTTCCACTGCCCAAAGTGCATTCTCATTCACATTTGAACCCACATGGAGGACCACTTGTCCAGGGTAAGGGAGTTTCAAAACTCCACCGAGATGAAACAATAACACCTCTCCAGCTGCTATTGTGTCAGGAAACCTGGCTTCAGGCTCAAGGAGAAAACCTTGAATCAATTTGTCTCATGGAGGCCTGTTGGGCTGGCGGCTTGCCCTTCACAACTCGTTAAAATGAACACTTAGACTCTGGGGGATGGAGCTGAACCTGTGGGGTGATCCTCACCCCGTGATCCTCCTGGCTGATTTTTTTTTAATGGCGTTGGGAGGTCAGTGTCCTTACTCTGGGGCTAAGCCTCCCATCCCCTTTTGGTCCCCTTTTAATGCTTTAAAAAGTCACACTTTCATTTGCTGGAACTCAGCCCAGGCCCCTTTCTTTCCCTGCCAGACTCAAGCACTCTCCCTCAGTTGATCCTTTGAGACCTGAGCTTCAGAACTCTGCGCTCCACCCCTCCCCCTTCTTCACTCCTCTTTAGAGGTATTAAGACCCAGGTCATATAGGCATCAGACAGGTCTCCTCATTCACTGGGAAAAAGATCATCTCTCCTGGCTAATGACCACCTGGATCAGTCTGGAAGCTTTGTTCCACTTTATATGGAAGTTGGTTGAAGTTAAACATAAAGCAAGATTTTTATTTCTTTAATAAATCAAAGGAAGGACACTGAACATGATTAAAAGTAAAAGTTGCTCCACTGAGTGTTTGGGGGCTTCCCAAAGTTGCCCAATTTAGCCAAAGTGAACCCATCATTGATGGGGAGGAGGAGGTTCCAGGAAATATACAGACAGGCCTTTGGGGTACTTTGCTCTCACCCAATCTGATCTCCCCTTTCTGTATGTCACTGGGAGATTGGCAACTGGCTTCTAGATTTCGAAAGACTGTTGACTTTCTAGTGTGGGTTTGGTCAATAGTGGCAGGAACAGTAACTGGTAAGATCATCTATATTTATCACAGAATGTGAATGGTGAGGTGGGCTGATGGGGTGGTGGACTTGGGTGGGATTCTCAATTGTCAGGGAATGATTGGGGCATTCCTAGGTCATAGATTCAGGGTTGGGAGGAACCTTGAGGCCATCTGGTTTGACTCTCTCTTTCCACAGATTGAGGACACAAGCCCAGAGACAGTGAAGTGATTTGCCTAAGGTCACACAGGAAATAATTGGCTGAGCTGAGATTTGAACCTGTGATGTTTGAATCTGAACAAGCATCTTTTCTCTTGTACCTCACTGCTTCTTGTAAGAGAATAGTGATATTCCTCTCACACTTGAAGCATCTATGCCTTTGATGTAGATGGTGTCCTTTGCTACCTCCCCTGCCCCTCATGCTCTGGTGGAGGTTTTTTCCAAGAGTTATTAGGAAGAGAAATCATCAGCTAGTGGCCAGCCTGATGGTGATAAGCCTCTCCAAATATAGCTTGTCCAATGGCAGATTCAGAGGTCATTACCAGGCTTGTACTCTTTCTTTAGCACCAGTTTTTAGAATCCTTTTCTTCCTTCAGGGCTTACTTAGCTCAGGTGCCATCTCTTCCTCATGTAGCTTTGCCTTATTCCTCCCAACCAAGCATGTCCTCTCCCCCCTCAGAATGTCCCAGGGTGCTTTGCTTGGATTTGTCTTCTATCCCTATTATATTACACTCTACCCAGGCCCACCTCCATTCGAAGATGAAGCATCTAAGCAGACTTCAGTGGAGGAAAGACCAACCAAACAAGATATGAAACCCAACCATAGATTTTATACACATATATACATGCACACATGTATATGCACACACATGTATACACATATGCACACAATACACATATATACATACACATACACATATATACAACTCAGAATTAGAAAGGACCTTTGAGGTCATCTAACCCAATTCACTGCTCAAAGGGTGAAGCTGTGAAATCTGTGACAAGTTGTCATATAGACTCTGGAATCTAGTGAATGGATACATTAAACAATTACAAAACATTCTAAATCACCAAGACATCAAATTTCCCTTTTTTCCTAAATCAAGTAAAGCAAAACTGAGGAAACCAACTGCAAAGAAGATGCCTTTCTTTTTCCTTATTCAGATCTCCCCTCTCTCCTTGGCTCAGGCTCCTGCCCACATCTTATGGGTCTGGCCTATGAGATATAGCATCTGGGATCTGCTCAGCTCATCCACCTGCATATGAGTGAGCAGCTGGATGCTCCACCGGGCTGTGTAAGTCCTTGTCTCCCACTGAGCAGACCTGTCTGAGGCATTAGAATGTGTCTGCCCAGCAAGGGAGAGAGTGCTTTTCAGAAGGCCAAGATTTCAGGGAAACTATTAGAAATAGTGGAAAAAAACTCCACTAGCCATGATTGATTGCATCTCTCCTGCTGTCAGTTGCAACTTTGAAGCTGCCGTGGCTGGAGAAATAAACCTGAGTGTTTCAGAAAGGGAGATTTTTAAATAACAAACTTATTCTTTTTTCCCCCCAGGGATGTTTTAAGGTCTTAAAAACTCAGTTTGGCTTGGAAAATTGTTCATGGTTGTTTGAAAACTGTTTTTTTTTTCTTTAACAAACAATCCAGTTCCCCTCCTAAGCCAAGACAGTTTCTATGTTGAACCTTCCAAAAGAACAGAAGTGGTGGGAGTGCAAAGTAAGAGGGTGTTTAAAAACCTGTCCTGGGAGTCTACCAGTAAATGCTCTTAGATATACTCAAATGGATTTGCAATCCAATGACATCACTTGCAACCTGTCCATGCCACATATCCTGTGTGACTCTTGTCCATGTCCTCCCAAAAGGAGTGCGAAATGCTCTTCTGTGTGCCTAGAGATAGGATTTATTTTTGTTGTTCTAATTGGAATGTATAGGGGTTTAATTACAGGTGATGTCTGGCAGAGAAGAGCCAGAGACTTCCTAGCTTAAGAGATGATCATAGAAAGGGATTTCACATGTGGGCTCAGAGAACTTGGATACTTTGAGAGAGAGAGAGAGAGTGGGAGAGAGAGAGTAGGAGAGAGAGAGAGAGAGAGAGGAACGGAGGGAGGGAGGGAGAGAGAGAGAAAGAGAGAGAGGGAGAGAATGTGTGTGTGTGTGTGTGTGTGTGTGTGTGTGTGTGTGTGTGTGTGTGTGAGTGAAATAATGGAAAAGAGCTTTTGGAGCAAGAACACCAGAGAAACCAGTATGGTGAGAGGACTGGAAATGCTTCTCTATAAAGGTTGATTATAGGAACTGGATTGTTTAACCAGAAGAAGAGAAAACTTTGAGGATGAGGGAGTGGGGAACATGATAGCTGTCTTCAAGTATTTGAAGGAATGACATATGGAAAAGGGCTTAGACTTGTATTCCTTGGACTAATGGGTAAAAGTCATTGAGAGGCAGATTTGGACAGATCTGAGGAAAATTTCTCTAAGTATGAGAGCTGTCCAAAAGTTGAATGACCTAGGTAGTGGGTTTCCTGTCATTGGAGGTCTTCAAGTAGCCTCTCCTAACTCAGGGATTCTGTCAAGGTTTTGCTTTCTATAAAAAATTCATCCTGTGGAGAAGCAGTGAGTATATTCTCTATACACACAGCCACAGCTGAAGGTTGAGTTTGGTTACTGTCATAAGGTAGTGGGTGGTTCAAATAAAATGAGGAAAGACACCAACTCTCTGTTCAGAATTAATCCAACAAACATTTACTAAATACCTACTATGTTCAAAGCATAGTGCTAATTGTTGAGGATGCAAAAAAAAAAAAAAAAAAAAGACCTAATTCCTGCCCTTAAGGAGTTTGGATTCTCCTGGGGGAACATGATATACGCATTTAATTATATTTTTTTTTCCTCATAGGACCTGCAGTTTTATTAGTATAGGTTACTCTTAGGGCTCTATTAATGTAGATCCACAGCTGCTCCATTAGAGAGCTGTTAGGTGCCTTGAGGGGTTAAGTGACTTCCCCACCTTTACAAAACCAGGATGTGGAAGAGGAGATGGTATTTAAATTCAGTATCATCCTGACTCTGAGGCCAGCTCTTTATTCCATAGTTCATGCATAAGACCAGGCATAGAATGTGATAGGAGCATGAGAGAGATACAGTCAGACACGTAGAGGAGTGAGGGAAGACTCTTAGAGGAACTAGGGTTTCCCTTCACTGGGTGTGGGGAAAGGAGGGTACCTGGACCGAACCTGGATGAAAGAGAAAGATTCTAAAGGTGGAACTGAGGCAGGCAAGCCTTCCAGGTACAGAGCTGATGATGGGGTAGCCTGTGTCCTTAGTAATTAAGTTTAAGATAAAACTCTATAAAAATTAAAGTAACAAAAAAGGGAAAATCTACAACTTATTATTGTTTCTTTTGTGGGATTATGTTTTTCTGGGCATACAAATTCTCAGAAGCTGTGAAAAAGGACATGGCCCCAAATAGTGGTTTAAGTTTCATTTCTGGGGGGTCCCCAACACAATATTCCTGCCAGCACCCCCTTGCCCTTTTGAGATTGTAAAATAAACAGCCCCCTCCCTGAGAAGCACCTGTGGCAATATGAAGGCTGCCTGGATGGGTTACACTTCAGCCTGTGAAACATATTTAGACCTGGCACAATCACACTCCATTTCCCGAATGAGTGTTTTTTAGTCCATTGGACTTGGTAGGCCCAAACCCAGAGGCGTTCCTTCTCTTTCAGTTTTAGGTCTACATGTGTTTAAAAGGGCATTGCTGCCGTGTATTTTAGTTTATTTACATGTAACCCCTCCAACATTTGCTTTGGGAGAACAATGTGTGGTTGCTCAAGAAAATTTGTACTCCTATTTTTAGAAGCTGAGATGCATGTCACTATGAGTGTTTGTTCATTAATCCAAGCCCTGAGCCTTTGTGTGTCCAAACAATGCCAAACCATCTGGGTGAAAAATCAAAAATGTAGTCCCTTCTCTGGATATCTTTTCTACACTACATTAAATTTCCAGATATTTGGAAATCGTGGCAGATGTGTAAAGAACCTCCCTTTATTTGCCCTAAGATTGACCCTTTCAAGCTCTCCACCGTCTTTGAATTGGTCTTCACATATTGACTAGATCATCTGTAGTATTCATGGAAGAGAATGGATAAAGATCACATGGGAGGACAAAGTATGGATGGAATAGGGTGCTGGTGCCCACATCAATAAGCTCATGCATACATTGAAATAAGCATTGCCTTTATACCTTCTCCTTAGTTTTGACTCTCAGTGTCATCTTTGATTCTTCATTCTTACCCACCTTACAAAGCCAGTCTGTTGTCCAAGTTTGTCAAGGCTACCTTCACTATATCCCCTTGTCTTCACGCACACAACCACTACCCTAGTTCAGTCCCCCCTTCACTTTTTACCTGGACCATTGCCATATAACCGTCTAACTGTCCCTCTCTCCTCCAAGTTCTTCCTTTCTCCAATATATCCACTATTCAGCTGCCATGGTGATTTTCTTAATGACCATGTCATTGCCTTTCTTAATGAGTCCCATGGCTGCTGATTACTTTTAGGGTCAAATATAAACTCCTCTGATTGACATTGAAGCATTTCAATAGCCTAGCCTCTTCTTACCTTTCCAGTTTTTTTCACATTTTATTCCCTTGAAAATAGACTCATGATATAATGATGCTGGCCCCTTTGCTATTCCTCACACACAGCACACCATCTTCTGTCTCCAAGCCTTTGTATTCATGATACTCATGCCTGGAATGTTCTCCCTATGCCTCTTATTTTCCCTGGATTTCCCCAAGATGCAGCTCAAATGAACATTTTTCTAGGCGTGTCCATGTGTCCCTATCCTTTATTTCTTATCTCTAAGCCCATTCCTATTTGTGACAAAACATTTTGTTTAAATCTGGTATATCATGACAGAATTATAACACAATTTAGAATGTAAGGGGGTAGGGCCCAAACTTGTGATTTCATCTCTCTATGGACCCTCCATTTCCCCTAGAAACTAAGTTCCTTCACCAATGTGTAGATAAGTAATTCTCCTGAGATTTATAGTCTTAGTTGCCTGGGACTCTGAGGAGTTAAGTGATTTGCCCTATATTATACAAATGAGTATGTGTCAAAGGTATGATCTGAACACAGTTCTTCCTGACTAGCTCTCTTTCCACTATGTCACTTGCCTCTCATGGAAAACAAGGACAGCAGTTAATGCTATTGTCTGATTGGTAGTGAGGAACCCTGAATCAGGATTAGGCCAGAGGCTAAAACTGCTTCAGAGAATCTGGACGGAAGCTTAGAGGTCATCTAGTCCAATCTGTCTCATTTTATAGATGAACAAACTGAGTCCTCAAGGTCACAAACAGAGTAAGTAATAGAAATGACTTTGAATGTGTCTGACTCCAAACCCAGTGACTGTCCACCTCCTTCTACCATCCTCCTGGGTCTGGAGTAAGTGTAGTAGATAAGCGCAGAAAACCCAGGGAGAAGGGGGAAGGACTGGCTGCCGCTATCTGGCTTTCAGTGAATGTATCAGGAATTCAACTGAGCTTCTTAGGAGCAGAAGGTCCAACAGAGAGATGAGTGCTTTGGCCTGAGGGCCCTCCAGCCTGGGACCATGTGCATTTTAGTTTGCACTGGCAAGACAGCAGCTTGGGCAGATGGATTCATACTTCAGAAGACACTTGGCCCCTTGGTAGAACTGTGGGCCTGGGGCCAGGAGACCCAGGTTCAATTTCCAGTTAAGTCATCTCTGTTTACTTCTCACAAAATACATATTTAAAAAATTCTGAAATTAAAACGTCATGGTTAAAACACTCTACAGTAAACAGAGGTCTTTAGAAGAAGAGCCATTGCCAGCTTTTCTTTTTGTTAAAGCTGCAACCAATTTGAAGTTTATTTTATACCCAGGACACAGAACTGTGCTTCAGAGGTCTGTGAGAGTAGCTGCACATCTGTTCATGGACTCATCGAATCCTTCAGCTGACGTTCACTTTGGTCATGACACCCTTGAGACAAAGAGAACCCAGCTGCTTTGGGGGCTGCTGCATGAGTGTGCATGTGCATGTGTGCGTGTGCCTGTGTGTGCCTGTGTGTGCTCCTGTGTGTGCATGTGCATGCGTGCATGTGCCTGTGTATGTGTGTGTGTGTGTGTGTGTGTGTGTGTGTGCGTGTACCTCCACAAGCACTAGCAGTTTCTTGAGACCTTTTCCTGGTGCTTTTATCAGTCTCAATACTACTTACAAAAAAGGGACAAAATTACTTTCTGGAGGTGTTAACTCCTCCAATTGCCTTAACTTCCAGGTACAAGGATATAGTTGTATCCTTCTTTGGGCTGCAGCATCGTGTGCTATTCTGGGCATCCCATTTTAGGGAAGATATCAATAAGTTATAGGGTAACCATTTTAGTGAAGGGAAAGCCTTGAGTTCATGTTCAGAAAACATTGATTGCCTGCTATGGGCAAGGCACTGTGCTAGGTCCTGGGTGGAAGGAACTGGAAATGTTTAGCCTGAGAAGAGAAGACAGCAGGGAGGGAGGAATATAATAGCTTTCTTCAAGTACTTGAAAGGCTGCTAAGTGGAAGAAAGATTGAATATGTTTTGCTTGGCCCCACAGGGCAGAGCTAGGAATAATGGGTTAGAGAGAGGTGAATTTAAGCTTTCTATAAAGAAAAACCTTCTAACAATTAGAGCTAACTTCGAATGGAAAAGTTTGTGTCAAAAGGTAGCAAGATCCCCCTCACTAGAGAATGCCCAATAAAGGCTGGGTTATTATTTTAAGTGAGTTTAAGGGGATTCTCTCATCTGGTTTGTGGCTTAGACCAGATGGTTACTAAGCTTCCTTCCAATTCTGAAATTCGGTGATTCCTTTAATTAGATGAAAATATGGGGAACATCAGGGATTAAACAGCACCTTTCCCAATGACATACCTCTCCTCTTTACTTCAGATGCTTTGGTTCTGATCTAGTCAAGGAAATGGGAGCTACAAGTTTGACTATATATACATATGTATGTGGGCAGTGGATAGAGTGTTGGCTCTGGAGTCAGAAGGACACATCTTCCTGAGTTCAAATCTGGCCTCAGACACTTCCTAGCGATGTGACCCTGGGCAAGTCACTTAACTGTTTGCCTCAGTTTCCTCATCTGTAAAATGAACTGGAGAAGGAAATGGCAAATCACTCCAGTATCTTTGCAAAGAAAATTCCAAATGGGGTTATGAAGAGTTGGACACAATAGAAATGACTCAACAATAAAACCAATATATACATATTATATATGTATATGTGCATGTATATAAGTATAAAAAAATGAATAAAAACCATCTTTATGTACTTTCTATGTTCCAAGTGCTGGGATGACAAATATGAAAACAAGATAGTACCTGTCCTTAAGGACTTGATATTCCAATGGAGGAGATGACACCTATGGGACATTGGTGGTCAGGGTAGGGAGTCATGGCCTGGGGATTCACAAAGATGACAATTGTAACAATAGGGTGGTGCATTGATCCCTTAGGTATTGATAGTATTGATTTGATTACCGTTTTTAGAGTGGGAGGTGAAAGGTAGAGACATGAGGCTAAGGTCTAGGTGGAATAACCAGGGTAAAGATGAAACTTCCTGGTCTCAGGGACAGCTACCCTGACTGGCATACCTGCTTCCAGCATGAATTCTGGAGGTCTTATTTAGAGGGTGGAGAAGCAGTAAATGTTGACAGGATAGAAAATGGTCAAGGAAAGGAAGAAGCTGAATGATCCCAAGGATCCAGGTTCTACTAGGTCAGGGGGATTGGTGTTGATGATGGAGCTCTATGTCCAGTTGGCAGACTGGAAAGTGTACAGGTCTCTGCCTCTTAAACAAATACTTTAGCTTCACTTGTGAGCAAGAGGAAAACAGGAGCTACTGAACATTAGGTGAATTTCCCTAGCTTAATTTATATCCAGAAATGCAGACTCAAAGAATAGCCTGGCAAGTGGAGGCACTGATATTGGCTACACAAAAGAGCTCTACAAATAAATGTCCCCATCACTCCAAGTCCTATAAGAGAAATGGGTTTTTATTTATTTTTCAGCCCAACACAAAAGCCCAGGGCTTTTGTCTGAATTAGCAGTCCCCTGAGCCATAGACAGAGCCAAGTAGAATTATGGGGCCATTCCAGTTCACCTTCAGATCTTTTTCTTTCCTTTCCAGTTTGCAAAATCTTCACTTGCAAGAAATTTTCCAGGATTATTGGAGCTCTTAACCTGAAGCATGCTTGCACCCACTCAGTCTTCTCCATTGGCCCCTGGAGGTTTGGTCCTGATCCTGCCAAAGGTAAAGGGAAGGAGTGTTTGGGTAAATAAATAAATGAATAAAATGACCACACTAGCATGGGAGCCTTGGGACTGAAGTCTCAGCCTTCAGTGAAGGTTGCCTGACACCTAGGAAGTACTTCATAAGTGATACTACTACTTCTGTCTGATCTTCTGTCCTTGGTGATGATAGAGAGGGGAGCTCCTTCATATGTAGAAAAATAGTGCCAATCATGGGTCAGCTCCAGGAAGTGCGGTGGTGTAATTCAAGCTTGGACACCTTCAATTCTTTGTTATAGAGTGGAGACCTGTAAGTTTTCCCATCAGGTACTGTTTGATGCTGTCAGGGCATCTACATGAGAGCAAAACAAGAAACTTTCTGGGCTTTGTCTTGCTAATGTCTTTTTCTGTCTTCTGGGAATGGAAAACTACCCAAAGGATTGCCAGAGAGTTTAGGGATTTATGCCATCAGTGGTGGAGAATGTTTTGGGGCAGGTGGGGGAGTGGTACACTTTAAGGACCTTCTGGGAGAATCATTTAACAGTACACATATGAGGTAATAGTTTATAAACAAGCCTGGTGGAGTAAATCATTTCCATTGCTATCACAATATACCATAAGCTCATTGCTGCTCTCCAGGGTGTATGAATTGTCTGCTGCTATGGATGAGGTCTGGCCCAGTCTTTCTGTAGCCACGGGAGACCTTAGAGTATCCTTGTTTTTCCAAGGGCTCACAGGGTGGCCTGTTTTCTGTCCATATTGCTTCTGGACCCTGGGCACCTTCAAGCTGTATCTCAGATATAGCTGCCTCTCTAGGGATCTTAACCTAGTCACTTCAACTGCTCTTTCAGACCTACAGTGCTGGATGTCCTTTTAATCCCTCACTCTTTTAGCTCCCCTCCTCCCACCAGAAGGGGCTCATCTCTTTTTCTACATCTCTTTTCCCCATCCTTCTTACCCCCACACACTCCAAGCTCATCTGAATTGAAGGCTCCATGAATGACATCCCAATAGAATGAATTTAAGCTCTTTGAGGGCAGGGATTGATTCTTTTTTTTTTTTTTCATAATAATGAAAATTATTTAATTTTTAATTATTAATTTAATAATGAAAATTAATTTAATAATGATTGTTCAATTGAATTGAACATAAGTATTATGAGTAGACACACACATAAAAACAGAAAAATAAAACTTACCCCTTTCTACCCAATACACAAGTGGCACAGGGTTTGTGGCTAAGTATAGTACTTAAACATAAACAAGTTGGTATCTCACTTTTAAAAACAGGGTAGCCCTGGGTGGGGAACCTGGGGCCTCAAGGCCACACGTGACTTCCTAGGTCCTCAAGTACAACCCTTAAACTGAATCCAAACTTCACAGAATAAATCCCCTTAATAAAATAACTAGCCACTAGCCTCTCTCTTTCCTCCCTAGTCTTTGGAGCACCCTCTCCCTCCCCATTCCATTGTGCACAACTACCCTACATGCTTAGGATTTTCTCTTTATATCTCTTCATCATCCTCAAAATTTCCCCTGGTAACAAGTCTTCCCTCAAATCTCTCTCCATTGGAGGCTGCTGCTTTTCTCATTCCCAACTCAGGGCTAGGAACCAGAGACAGTATACTCTATGCTCCCCATTGCAGCTTTTAGAATTTTTCTTAGTATTGTTTTTAGAATTTTAGAATTGTTTTCTCATGACATTCAATGACCCTTTCATTTTTGAAGTCTGTCTATTTCATGTCACATTTCTCCAGCATTCATTGCTGTCTTTTGCTAACCTTTAGGACATTATCTACTTCTTTTGGTGAATTTAGCCCATAATAAGCTTGTAATAAATACTTGTTGACTGATGGACCAGCTAATTCATGGTTTTCTTTTCTGTCCCATTCAACATCCCTGTAAATTCCAACACAAAGAACTCATAAACCTTCTTGATTCTCTTCCACCACCCATAAGAAAAGTCAGACTTTGCACTCCATCACTCAGAAGTATTTTACAGTCAAGATCTGGAACCCTGAAAAGCCCCTTTGTTGACCACAACCACCTCTGCTACTCTCTCACTCTTACTGCAACTGATCTTCACCTTCATTAAGTCCATCAGTTCCATATTTCTTCTCACAATGAGATTTAACAATTGATAATTTTGTGTGTGGGGGTTCTGAAGGAGAATGAAATTCATTCAAGGATGGCTCTGAGGTTATGAACCTGGAGACTTGGGGGCATGTGATGGTACCATCAACAGAATATAGAGAAGCTTGGAAGAGGGGTAGGTTTGGAGGGAAAGATGATAAATTCTATTTTGGATATATTGAATTTGTGATGACATCAGCTGGAGATGTTTAGAAAGCACTTGAAAATGCAAGACAGGAGCCTGAAGGGAGCATAGAATTAGTTAGATAGATCTAGTAGTTATCTGCATAGCATGGACAATTGGACCCATGGAAACTGATAAATGCAGTCAATCTGTGGTCCAGGCATACCAACTATCTTGGTATTCCTCATGCACAGCACTCCACTTCTTGACTTGTTGACTAATTGATTCAAAAAGGGTTCAGGTTAGATGGCAGGACATGAATAATGATCCAAGAAGGGAGAGTGAAGAGCAGTAGTTGGACAAGTGGGAGGAGAATCAAGAGAAAGTAGTGTCATGGAGACCCAGGGAGGAGAGAGGAGTTGGGATAAAAAGATGATTAATAGTTTTGGATACTGCAGAGAAGTAATGGAGGATGAAACCTAAGAAATGCCCAACAAATTTAGCAATTAAGAGACCACTGGTAATCTTGGAGAGAACAATTTCAGTCGAGGGATTAAGTTTGGAAGCCAAATTGCAAGGGACTGAAAAGGAGAAATGGGAGTGGAAATATAATTTATATAATTTATCTGGGAATTTTACTGTGAAAGGAAGGTGAAGATGAGACCCAAGTGAAAAAAATGCTTAAGGATGGGGGGCACCTGAGATACTCAGAAAGAAAGGAGCCAGGAAATTGAAGAATATAGGGAATGGAGGAGGGTTATAAAGGGGCAAGTTCCTGGAGTAGAGATAAGGGACTATGAGATCAAAAACATACTCAACAAATTCCTCATAATTCCCTGGAGCTTTCCCATTTGAAATAGAAATACCACTCAATTCTGGAATCGTATGATACTCAGGTTTGCCAGGGAGGACTTGACCTCTGTCTATCGCCCCATCTGGTGCACTCTCCATCAATAGACCACACAACAACTTTGAGCAAAATAGAGAAGTATTTAATTAAGATGGAATAGTGAGATAAATACCGTGGGATAACACACAAAACAATTATTCAGCTCCCATACGTAGTTAGATACAACCTATTCCTATCCCTTTTCCCTTCACCATGTAGACTTCCATATTGGTGGGGGAAGGAACAAATCCCCAGAAAACTCACCTACTTGGGAGAAAAAGCTATCTCTCCTATGAAGTTGGATATAGAAGTGAGAAGAGTAAGACTCTACATCTTTTTTGATCTTTGTCTTGGTAGTTGGCTTAAAGGCTACCCTATGGCCATGCTAGGAACTCACTCTGTTGCAAGACACTTAAGAAACATTTATTGAATAACATAAGGAGTACTAGAGCACTGGAAGGAAGACCTGGGTTTGAATCATGGCTCTCTTACTTTGGGCAAGTCACATTTCCTCACCTGTGAAATGAGGGTTTTGAATTAGATGGTTTCTAAGTTCTAGCACTAAATCTTAAGAGCATATGAATTGAAAACAAATGCCTCTTAAGTAGGAACCGCAGAAAATGTTGTTGAATTATCCTTAATTTATCCTACAAACAAGAGTGAATTTATTTATTCTAGGAATAGAATATTTGCAGGGTAATGTTACAGAGCTGGAAAGGAGGAACATGAAGAATTATGTAGAGAGTGGAAATCTTTGTTTCAGGACTACCAGTGATTAAGCATTATCCGAATTTTCCAGTGGAAGCTGTTTAGAACACTCCATTGCTACTAGAAAAGGAAACAAAAAAGTCAGACAGCTCCATCAGACCAAAAAACCACCGCAAAACACAAACAAAAACCCAACCTATTTAGTAACCAATACACAGCACCTTTCTTTCACTCAAGAAATTCCAAATACTCCAAGTGAGTTAGCTCTTGTGTATTCTTGCAGAGTCTTCCAAGGAAAGAAGGTTGAGGTGCTATCACTCATGAGCATTGTATTCAGTTCTGGTCATCACTTTTTAGCATAGCCCTTGTATACTCTGGGAGTCCTTATCCCATCTACTTGAGATATTTTTGATTGAAGAAGATGTCTCATTCCTCACTTAGTAATAGAATTAATGTATTCTCACCTATGTGGTAGAAATATGTTACATCATCTATATCAGGGCTAAATGGAGCATTATGATTTTGACCTGACTCTTACATTATGAAGGATATTAGATTATGAGTTCCTTGAGGGTAGGGGTTGTTGTTTACTTTCTTTGTATCTCCAGTGCTTAGAACAATGACTGGCACATAGTGGGTGTTTAATAAATATTTATTGATTTACAGATAAATTATAAATAGAAAATCCAGAGTATGGCAACTAGGATGGTGAAATTCATGCCTTGTGAGGACAGGCTGAAGGAACTGGGAGTGTTTAGCTTGGAAAAGATAAGACTCAGGGGGCATATGATAGCTGTCTTCAAGTATTTGAAAGGCTGACACCTGGAAAGGAGATTAGACTTGTCTGATTATCCTCAGAGGAAACAACCAGGACCAGTTGGTAGCACTTGCAAAAAGTCAAATTTAGGCTTGATGTTGGGAAAAATTTCCTGAGCAATTAGTGTTCCCAAACTGGAATGAGATGCCTTGGGAAGAACTGGGTTTCCTCTGACCTGGGGGCAGGAGGGTGTAGGGGGGGAGATGGCAGTTTCTGAGCAAAGGCTGTATGGCCATTTGTCTAGTATATCTGAAGAGAGTTCTTCTAGGTATGGTCTAAGTGGCCACTAAAACCCCTTCCCATACTGAGAGTGTGTGAATTTCCAAGGTCCTTTGTTGCCCTGTCTGCTTGTGAAGACCATCTGGTTTCAGATGGACAGCAAGGGACTTTGTCCTCAGCACTCTGGCCAAGGCTTCCTTCTTCAAGGGGTTCTTTCCAACATTCAGGACAAAGACCTTGCTTTTCTAGAAAAGGCTGCTGAAACTGGGATACACTGACTCATATGGTTTAATTTAAAATGCAAAATCTTTGAAAAGTCGGTATTTTCAAAATAAGTGCCCTTGTCCTGAGCTCTGGTTCTCATTAGCATGGATCAAGTTAGTGATGATAAGTTGGAACTGCTAAAATACCATCTTAAAGGCCTGCTCTCAGGTGTTCCCATACTATCTGCCTTCCCAGGGGCCTGTCTCAGAGTTGCATCTTGACAGGGCCTCAGTGAGGCCTGGTGTTCTCCTCTTTTGGGCCTTGACTTTTTTTGATGGGAGCTGAGTGGCTTAATTGGATGTTTGGGTAAACTCTGTCTACCTTGTTGAAATGCATAGTACAGGAATGACAGCACTTTGGGCCTCCTTTCTCCTTCTCTCCACCCCCTCTCTGCTGCTAAAAACCTGTGGGCTTTACTGTCTCCCCCTGGCCCCCCATTCCTGACTTCTCAGCCAGATTCTTTACCTTCAATGGGAGTTGCAAGTGAGTGTTTAAGGGCAAAATTTGGCAGGCCAAGTATTCATCTAAGCCTGATGGAAGTCCATCCAATATTCCAGACAGCTAAATATAATCTCTGCACCTGTTCTAAGTCTAAAACATATCGTGCAAAAAGACATCACATAGGCATGCAGAGTTTTTCCCCCAAGGAAAGCCTTTTATCCACCAAGTTCAAAGCTCCTTACAAATATTAGCTTATTCATGGGTTGCCCACAGTAATTACAAAATGGCTGATTTTTTTTTCTTTAGCACCTTACAGTTACAGAAATCTTTTTTTTAATAATTTATTTAGTCTTAGTTTTCAACATTTACTTCCATAAGATTTTGAATTTTAAATTTTCTCCCTCTGCCTTCCCCCCACCCCACTCCAAGACAGCATGCAATGTGATATAGGCTCTACTTATATGTTCATATAGAATATATTTTCACATTACTCATGGTATAAAGAAGAATTAAAACTAATGGGAGGAACCATGAGAAAGAAGAAACAAAACAAAACAAAAGGAGAGCAAATAGTATGCTTCTATCTGTATTGAGACTCCATATTTCTTTCTGTGGTTGTGAATAGCATTTTCTAGAGTGAGTTTCTTGGAGTTGTCTTAGATCATTGCATTGCTGAGAAAAAGCCAAGTCAATCAAAGTCAGTCATTGCACAGTGTGGTTTTACTGTATACAGTGTTCTCCTGGTTCTGCTCATCTCACTCAGCATCAGTTCATGTAAGTATTTCCAGGTTTTTCTGAAGTCTGCCTGCTCATCATTTCTTATAGCACAATAGTATTCCATTACATTCATATACCACAACTAGTTCGGCCATTCTCCAGTTGATGGGCATTCCCTCAATTTCCAGTTCTTGGACACCACAAAGAGAGCTGCTATGAATATTTTTGTACATGTGGGTCCTTTCCCACTTTTATGATCTCTTTAGGATACAGATCTGGAAGTGGTGTTACTGGGTCAAAGAGTATGCACAGTTTTATTGCCCTTTGGGCTTAGCTCCAAATTTCTCTCCAGAATAGTTGAATCAGTTCACAACTCCACCCACACTGCATTAGTGTTCCAATTTTCCCACATCTTCTCCAACACCCATCATTTTCCTTTTCTGCCATATTAACCAATCTAATAGGTGTGATGTGGTAATTCAGAGTTGTTTTGATTTGCTTTTCTCTAATCAATAGTGATTTAGAGCATTTATTTCATATGACTATAGATAGTTTTAATTTCTTCCTTTGAAAATTACCTATTCATATCTTTTAACCATTTGTCAATTGGGGAATGACTTGCATCCTTATAAATTTGACTCAGTTCTCTATGTATTTTAGAAATGTAACCTGTATCAGAGACACTGGCTGTAAAAATTGTTTCCCAGCATTCTGCTTCCCTTCTAATTTTGGTTGCATTGGCTTTGTTTGTGCAAAAACTTTTCAATTTAATGTAATCAAAGTAATTCATTTTGCATTTCATAATGTTCTCTAACTTTTGTTTGGTCATAAACTCTTCCCTTTTCCATAGATCTGAAAGGTGAACTATTCCTTGCTTTCCCAGGTTGCTCACAGCATCTGCCTTTTTATCCAAATCACGTACTCATTTTGACTTTATCTTAGTATAGGGTGTAAAATGTTGGTCTATGACTAGTTTCTACCATACTATTTTCCAGTTTTCCTAGTAGTTTTGTTAAATAGTGAGTTCTTATCCCAGAAGCTAGAGTCTTTGGATTTATCAAATAGTGGATTATTATAGGCATTGACAAATGTATCTTGCGTACCTAACCTATTCCACTGATCTACCACTCTGTTTATTAGCCAGTACCAAGTAGTTTTGATGATTGCTGCTTTATAATACAATTTAAGATCTGATACAACTAAGCCACCTTCTCTTGCATTTCTTTTTATTAATTCCCTTGATATTCTGGAGCTTTTGTTCTTTCAGGTGAATTTTGATATTGTTTTTTCTAGCTCTATAAAATAATTTTTGGTAGTTTGATTAGTAAGGCACTGAATAAGTAAATTAATTTAGGTAGAATTGTCATTTTTACTATATTAGTTCAAACTATCCATGAGCAACTGATAGTTTTCCAATTATTTATTGGAAATAAATATTTTCCAGTATTTCCCTATATTTCCAATATTTATTTGTGTGAAAAGTGTTTTGTAATTGTGTTTATATAGTTCCTGGGTTTGTTTTGGCAGGTAGATTCTCAAATATTTTATAATGTCTACAATAACTTTAAATGGAATTTCTCTATCTGTTGCTGTTGGATTTTGTTAGTAATATATAAAAATACTGATAATTTATGTGGGTTTATTTTATATCCTGCAACTTTGTTTAAATTGTTTATTATTTCAAGTAATTTTTTACTTGATTCTCTAGGATTTTCTAAATATATCATCATACCATCTACAAAGAGTGATAGCTTTGTTTCTTCTTCAGCTATTCTAATTCCTTCAATTTCTTTTTCTTCCTTTACTGTTAATGCTAGCATTTCTAGTACAATATTGAGTAACAGTGGTGGTTATGGACATCCTTGTTTCACTCCCAGTCTTATTGGAAATGCTATTAGCTTATTTCTATTACAAATAATACTTGTTAATGGTTTTAGATAGATGCTACCTATCATTTTAAGGAAGATTCCATTTATTCCTATGCTTTCTAGTATTTTACAGAATTCTTTGCACATATCTCTTTGGAGTTTGAACCCCATAAAACCCTTGGGAAGTAGGGAACACAAGGGAAATTATTGATATTTTTACAGATGAGGAACCCGAGAATTAGAAAGAAACTCTGAGATGGACCAGATAGTCTTGACTCATACCTGATTAAGAACTCTTTCTACAACATACCTTCCAAGTGGTCATCAAGCAAGATTTTTCATGATTGAGAATTCATTATGTGTCATGGCAGCACATGCCACTTTTGGACAGATCTAATTAGGATCATAGATTTTCAGCATGGGAAATTATATTAGAGGTCATGTAGTCCAACCCCCTCCCCCCATTTTATAGGTGTCTTGCTAACTATCAAACAGTTAGTAAGTATCTCAGGCTGGATTTGAATTTGGGCCTTCCTAATTCCAAGTCAAATACTCTATCCATTGTACCACTAAAAGTCTCACCTTAGCCAAACCTCATTCTACCTCTCTCCAACTTCCAACCATTGTTTTATAATCTGGGACCAAGGATAAATAAATGAAAGAATGAATAAAAAGAATAAATACATAAATATATCCTTTTCAGATAATAGACCTTACAATGCTTATGGACAGTCATTATACTTTTTAAGGCTTTTCTTCTATAGGATAAATATTCCCAATTCTTTTAGCTGATTCTCATTAGGATGGGATACTCATGGTATCTGATGGATCATCCTTAAACTGTGAATCAAAACCCAAAAATTTAGTAGCAGTAAAAGGTTTCTGAATGTGCAATGACCAAAAATTAATTAAAAATCAAAAGTGTGATGAATCTGAAGTGTTTCTGGCAGTGCTTGCCTGCATTGCATGGGGCAACTTCACTGCAGCCTTGGTTCTGAACACAAAGCATGCACACTTTACACTGAGCATGACCTCAGGCCATGCAATGCCTGTGAACACGACCGACAAACAAAAAGGGGTTTGAGAGTGGAAAAAGTTTAAGAAGCCCTGATCTAGTCTTTTCATCATCCTGTTCATCCTCCTTTGGACTTTCTTCAGAGATCTTTGCCAGTGCCTTTTGTGCCAAATTCCCATAAGACCTTGATTTCAGTAATCTATTTCGTATTAATTTCTATGCCAGTGGCATAGAAAGTCCCAGGGGCCTCTACATTTTGAAATTCATTTTAGAGGAGCTTTTGCAGTTGATGGAACCTTTAAGACCCAAAAGAATCAATTTCAGAGTTTGATAGATGGAGCAGATACCTTTGGATGCAGATTCATACAGAACAATTGATCATTTATTTATTCCTAAGGTCTATGTAAGCACTAAAGTGGGAGTTAGGCTCTCATTCTGGCTGTATAATCTCAGATGAGTCATATCACCTTTTTGGGGTGCCTTACCTTTTTCATGTACAAAATGGGAGATTTAATTTTTAAAGAGTCCTCTGGTTCTAAAACTCTTGGAAACTCTACCTCAGAGAACAGTTACTCTGGATCTGACTCTTAGGTAATAAAGAGTATGGACGAAGAAACAGAAAGCAAACCAACAATCCAATAATGTGTGTTCACCCTTCATTGCTGAAGAAGACCATGCCATCAGAGAAATAATGACATGACTTGCACTTGACTTTGTTTTGAGTGAGGGAGGGCTGTGCAGGTCACTAGCCTCACTTCTCCTCCAGAGCCATCTGAATCTGGTGACCAGATATTCATCAGGATGACTGGAGATGACCCAGGATGAGGCAATTGGGGTTAAGTGACTTGTCCAAGGTCACTCAGCTAGTGAGTGTCAAGTGTCTGAGGTGAGATTTGAACTCCTGCACTGGTGCTCTATCCACTGCAGCACCTACCTGCCCTAATCCAATAAACAACAACAAAGAAGACACTCTTCCTCATCTGAGAAAAGCCTTGAGTGTACTATGGTGATGAGAGAAATTTGGGATTCTAGTTGTATCACCTTAGGCAAATGATTTAATTTCTCTGTGGCTCAATTTCCTCACTTATAAAATAGGCATAATTCTACCTATCGCACAGGTTTGTGGTGAGGAAAGTGCTTTATAAAAACCTTCAAGTACCCTAGGAAAAAAATGTGGATATTCTTCATGTTGCAATGAAATCTGGGTGAGCCAGGAGACAACACTTAACCACATGTCTCAGTAATAGCTGTGACTCTGTGCATTTGCTTTCTGTCCTGAAGCCAGTCACCTTCAATGGCCTGGCTTACATTTTGACTGCTCAAGCCAAACCAGAACATTTTTATTTGGCTCTAAGCTCTTAGTCTGTGAAATGCCTCTATCTACCTGGAAAGTTGGCTTTTAAAAAGGAGAGTCTGGAGCCAGTTGCCTTTGTTATGTATAGCAAGGGGCAAAGAAGTAACTTGAGTGTGAGTGCCTAGAAACCATCCAAGTGAGACTGCAGAGGAAGACCAGGAAGGGAGTGCTCAAGCTGACTCTTTGCTGCTAGTTGTGAGCTGTGCTTGCAGTCCCAAGATTTGGAAAAATAACTTTTTTACATTAAACTGAAGGGCAGGAGCATAAAGAGTGTAGCTAGGAGAGCTATCACTAACCATAGGAAGAATGGACTTTGTCCAGGGGAGCAAACATTTGATGGACATGCTTCCTCTTCAGGTCACTGGGCCTCACTTTAAGGTTCTTTGAAGCACAACCAGCCAGGCTGTCACATTCTGATGGAGTGTATGCAGATATTCTTTTCTTTTTGTCTTTAGAGGTGGTACAGTGATAGGAGTACTAGGTCCAGAGTCAGGAAGACCTGAGTTCAAATCTAACCTTGGATATTTACTAGCTGTGTAACCCTGGACAAGTCACTCAACATCTCTCTGTTTTATTTCTTCACTTGCAAAAATGGGGATAGTAATAACTTCTACCTCTTAGGGTTTTTGTGAGGATCAAATGAGATAATAGTTGTAATGTGTTTAGCACAATACCTGGTAAATAGTAGGTGCTTAAATGCTTATTTCTTTCCTCCCTCCTTCCCTTCCTCTGTTTCTTCCTTCCTTCCTTCTTCCTTCTCTCCCTCCCAGCCTCTCTTCCTCCCTTTCCTTTTCCTTTCCTTCCCCTCCCTTTCCTTCCCTTTTCTTTTCTTCCCTTCCCTTCCTTTTTTTCTTTCTTTCTTCCTTCCTTCCTTCCCTCCCTCATTCCCTCCTTTCCTCCTTCCTCCCTCCTTCTCTCCCTTCCTCCCTTCCTCCCTCCTTCCTTCCCTCCTTCCCACCTTCCTCCTTCCCTCCCTCCTTCCCTCCTTTCCTCCTTCCTCCCTCCTTCTCTCCCTTCCTCCCTCCTTCCTTCCCTCCTTCCCACCTTCCTCCTTCCCTCCCTCCTTCCCTCCTTTCCTCCTTCCTCCCTCCTTCTCTCCCTTCCTCCCTTCCTCCCTCCTTCCTTCCCTCCTTCCCACCTTCCTCCTTCCCTCCCTCCTTCCCTCCTTTCCTCCTTCCTTCCTTCCTTCTTTCCTTCCTTCCTTCCTTCCTTCCTTCCTTCCTTCCTTCCTTCCTTCCTTCCTTCCTTCCTTCCTTCCTTCCTTCCTTCCTTCCTGACATTGATCCTGACCTCCCTGCCTCCCGAGCCAAAAACTATCCATTTTATTCAATGGATTCTCACAGGGCATCACCTTAAAGCTATTTATTATGCTCATCATCTCCAATGAAATAAGATAATATTTGTCAAAAGCACTCCACACAGTGCCTGGCACACAGTAAATACTTCTTCCTTTCCCTTCCCTTTTCCTCTGGAGAGTCTCTAACTTATCAACCCAGGATGAATGAATAAATGATGGATTTATTAAGTGCTTACTACTAGAGAAGCACTGGAGATATCAATAGGAAAGTAAGAAGCTCCTGCTTTCAAGGAGCTCACATTCCAGAACTGAACACAAGACTAAACATGTGAGCTGATGATAGTGGGACTAGCTCCCTGCTAACCCCTGGCCCCACACTTCTCTTAGTGGCAGCATTTATTAGCTTCTTTGGTTGTCTTATCACACTATCGGGAAGGCAGTGTGTTATTATGGATAGAAAGTCAGCATTGGAATCAGAAAGTCCCACCAATGACATATACTAATTATGGGGCCATGACTAAGTCAAACTCTCTAAGTGAAAATGTTGAGGAATAGTTGCAGATCCATATTAGTAGAAGGAATTTCCTTGGAAGGAAGGAAACAAGTATTTATTAAGTACCTGGCACTACACTAAGTATTTTGCAAATATCTTATTTGATCCTCACAAATCCCTGGGAGGTAGGATCTATTATTATCCCCATTCTACAGCTGAAAAAATTGAGGCAGATCTAAGTTAAGTCCAGGGTCACAGAGCTGGTAAGTATCAGAGAAGGATTTGCATTTAGATCTTCCTGACTCTAGACCTAGTGTCCTATTCACTAATATAGCTTCCCTTCCTTTTCAGATTATCCCCTACAATAAGAAAACCCCCAAACGGGGTCATGGAGAGTTGGACATGACTGAAACAACTGAACAGTAACAACAATAATGAAACCACAGGTTCAGACCAACAATAATCACATTGTTGATACATTTAGCTTTCAGTCCACTAAGACCCCCAGGTCTTTTTAAGACAAACTGGGGGGGGCGGAGCCAAGATGGCGGAGTAGAAAGACGCACATACACATAGCTCCGAACCCACAACCCATAGAACAACTACAAAGAAGTAACTCACGGCAAATTCTGCACCCAGAGGCCACAGAACATTGGAGCGAGGGAGATTTCTGTTCCAGAGAGACCTGCAAAGCTCTTGCAAAAGGTCCTTCGCACTGCGGACTGGGCGCCGGGACTGGGAGCTGAGTACAGCCCTGCTGCGGCCATGGCACCGAGAGGAAAAGATCCAAGCAGGCTTCAGGGACGGGATCTCCAGCGGCCACGCGGGTCCCTCCACCCACAGAGGGACCTGCAAACCTCTCGCAAGAGGTCCGTCACGCTGCGGACCGGGCGCCGGTACTGGGAGCTGAGTACAGTCCTGCCGCGGCCGCGGCACCGAGAGGAAAAGAACCAAGCAGGCTTCAGGGACAGGATCTCCAGTGGCCGCACAAGTCCCTCCACCCACAGGCAATGGGGGTCAGTGAGAGAGTCTCTTTGTCAGGTCGAGGGGGGAGTGGGGTGCCCCCATGGCTCGGGCCCCCTCGGGAGGCAGAAGCTGAGGGATGGTGGCAGAACAGGGCTCCCCAAGCAGGCAGAAGCCTGGATCCATTGTTGAAGGTCTGTGCATAAACTCCCTGAGGGAACTGAGCCTGAGAGGCGGCCCTGCCCCAACCTGAGCATCTGAACTTCATCTCACACTGAATAGCAGCCCTGCCCCCACCCAAAGCCCTGAGGCTGGAAGCAGCATTTGAATCTCAGACCCCAAACGCTGGCTGGGAGGATCAGGAGGCGAGGTAGGTGTGAGGAAAATATTCAGAGGTCAAGTCACTGGCTGGGAAAATGCCCAGAAAAGGGAAAAGAAATAAGACTATAGAGGGTTACTTTCTTGGTGAACAGGCATTTCCTCCCTTCCTTTCTGATGAGGAAGAACAATGCTTACCATCAGGCAAAGACACAGAAATCAAGGCTTCTGTGTCCCAGCCCACCCAATGGGCTCAGGCCATGGAAGAGCTCAAAAAGAATTTTGAAAATCAAGTTAGAGAGGTGGAGGAAAAGCTGGGAAGAGAAATGAGAGACATGAAGTCAAAGCATGAACAGCAGATCAGCTCCCTGCTAAAGGAGACCCAAAAAAATGTTGAAGAAAGTAACACCTTGAAAACTAGCCTAACTCAATTGGCAAAAGAGGTTCAAAAAGCCAATGAGGAGAAGAATGCTTTCAAAAGCAGAATTAGTCAAATGGAAAAGGAGATTCAAAAGCTCACTGAAGAAAATAGTTCTTTCAAAATTAGAATGGCACAGATGGAGGCTAAGGACTTTATGAGAAAGCAAGAAATCACAGAACAAAGCCAGAGGAATGGAAAAATGGAAGATAATGTGACATATCTCATTGGAAAAACAACTGACCTAGAAAATAGATCCAGGAGAGACAATTTAAAAATTATGGGACTACCTGAAAGCCATGATCAAAAGAAGAGCCTAGACATCATCTTTCATGAAATTATCAAGGAAAACTGCCCTGAGATTCTAGAACCAGAGGGCAAAATAAATATTCAAGGAATCCACAGAACACTGCCTGAAAGAGATCCAAAAAGAGAAACTCCTAGGAACATTGTGGCCAAATTCCAGAGTTCCCAGATCAAGGAGAAAATATTGCAAGCAGTTAGAAAGAAACAATTCAAGTACTGTGGAAATACAATCAGGATAACACAAGATCTAGCAGCTTCTACATTAAAGGATTGAAGGGCATGGAATAGGATATTCCAGAAGTCAAAGAAACTAGGACTAAAACCAAGAATCACCTACCCAGCAAAACTGAGTATAATACTTCAGGGGAAAAATTGGTCTTTCAATGAAATAGAGGACTTTCAAGCATTCTTGATGAAAAGACCAGAGCTGAAAAGAAAATTTGACTTTCAAACACAAGAATGAAGAGAAGCATGAAAAGGTGAACAGCAAAGAGAAGTCATAAGGGACTTACTAAAGTTGAACTGTTTACATTCCTACATGTAAAGACAATATTTGTAACTCTTGAAACTTTTTTCAGTATCTGGGTACTGGGTGGGATTACACACACACACATGCACACACGCACACATACATAGAGACAGAGTGCACAGAGTGAATTGAATAGGATGGGATCATATCTTAAAAAAAAAATGAAATGAAGCAGTGAGAGAGAAAGATATTGGGAGGAGAAAGGGAGAAACTGAATGGGGCAAATTATCTCTCATAAAAGAGGCAAGCAAAAGACTTATTAGTGGAGGGATAAAGAGGGGAGGTGAGAGAAAAACATGAAGTCTACTCTCATCACATTCCACTAAAGGAAAGAATAAAATGCACATTCATTTTGGTATGAAAACCTATCTTACAATACAGGAAAGTGGGGGATAAGGGGATAAGCAGGGTGGGGGGGATGATAGAAGGGAGGGTATGGGGAGGAGAGTGCAATTTGAGGTCGACACTCATGGGGAGGGATAGGATCAAAAGAGAATAGAAGTAATGGGGGACAGGATAGGATGGAGGGAAATATAGTTAGTCCTATACAACACAACTATTATGGAAGTCATTTGCAAAACTACACAGATTTGGCCTATATTGAATTGCTTGCCTTCCAAAGGGAAGGGGTGGAGAGGGAGGGAGGTAAAGAAGTTGGAACTCAAAGTGTTAGGATCAACTATCGAGTAATGTTCTTGCCACTAGGAAATAAGAAATACAGGTAAAGGGGTATAGAAAGCTATCTGGCCCTACAGGACAAAAGAGAAGACGGAGACAAGGGCAGAGAGGGATGATAGAAGAGAGAGCAGATTGGTCATAGGGCCAATTAGAATGCTTGGTGTTCGGGGGGGGGGAGGGGACAAAAGGGGAGAAAATCTGTAACCCAAAATTTTGTGAAAATGAATGTTAAAAGTTAAATAAATAAATTTAATTAAAAAAAAAAAGACAAACTGCTATGTTTCACCATGTTTCACCCATTTTGTGTCTGTGAAGTCAAGAACACCACTTATGCTTAAATCTAAATCATAGATAAAAGTGTTAATCTATCTTAGATCCCTGAGACACTCTTCTAGAGACTCTTTCTAATATTAATGCATTATACTGCATTCCTATAAAGCAAAACTGATACAGTGACGGTGAAAGAGACCACAATTGTATTTGAAAGCACTCTCTTGAATTATAAGAAATATTTTAGAGATGCATAATTACTTTTTTTCCAGGTGCTGTGACTGGCATAGGTAAAATCCATCTTTATCTTAAGCATTCGTATTTGAGAACTCATTCAGAAGAATTCTTTCTATCCTATATTGAAGAAGAGGGGCTAGGAGGGTAGGAGAAGCAGGTTAGAACATAGATTAGAACAAGAAGAGAGAAAGGTTAAGAATAGTAATACACTGCTACCTTTTCTTGTTTGCGTGTTTGATTACTCTAAATTCTTTGTACTAAGGACATAGTAACATTATCAGTGTTATTAGTGTCATAAGAGAAATGTATCACTTCATTCCTTGTGGTCCTACTCTGATGCCTCATTGAGGTGAGCAGGTAATACTGATTTCTCAAAGGTTGTCACTCAAAGCTCTGACAGCTGGAAGGACCAGCTTAGCGAGTGTGGAGAAGGTTAGTCATGTGGTGACAAATATTTTGACCCCAGCAATCTCTCTGAAGCCTGTTTCTCAAGGCTCAGGAAGCTTGTGACATGTCAGTGGAATGTCTATCGTGGATGAAAGCATAAATTTTCATGAGTAATTGAAGTGTAACATGTGTGAAATGGAGACTGTTGACTTAAACATCCAAAACCACCCAAATCTAGTTGTGAAAAGCAAAAATGCATTGTGCACCTGTAGCAGTGATAGCAAGAAGTTTAAAGGAATTTTACCCTTTTAAAACTTTTTTTTAACCTTGTTTTACTCTCACAACAACCTCATTCAATTTAACAAATATCTACTGAGTGCTTACCATGAGCAAGGTAAGACAACAGGGAAAGAGGTTAAGTGAAGAATGATGACACAGAAAAACAGTAAGTCACAAGGCTTTGTTACTATCACAGATAAATAAGGATAGATGTACACTGAGTATTATGGGTGTGTAGCCTCCATTGGCCTATAGCCTCATTGGGAAGCACATAGGTGGTGACTCAGTCATGCAGTGGTATTCACATTCACAATCAAAGGCCCAGAGCCACTTTGGGCTAGAGCTAACATAGAGCTTTTAGATCAGGATTGGGGAACCTGTGGCCCCAAGGCCACACGTGGCCTTCTAGATGCTCAAGTACAGACCTTTGACTGAATCCAAATGCTTGAAGAACTAGAGGCCTTTTAGTGGCCTCGAAACTGTAGGTTTCCCACTCCTGCTTTAGACAAAGAACTGACTTAGTACCCACAGCAGATGGCCATTTTACTAGGGATAGTGGGGGTGGCGACTTGGACCAATAAAATGAAGATGTTTTCTAGATTTTCTAGTAAGACATGAGAACTGGGGAGCCAGGAAGCTTAGTTCTAACTGTGCTATAAGACATGGAATGAAGAAATAAATTGAATATATATCAGAGCAAGCAGGTAGGTAGGGAATAACACCTCATCTCTAGGTTGGTTAAACCTCAGCATACATGTGTTATGAATTGACCTGGGGCTGGGGGAGAACCAGACCGGCTGGTTTTCACTGGTTTATAGTATTGTGAAATACAAAGGTGAACACGATTTGAACCCGGACTCCAAAAACTTGAAATCTAGTTGGGAAGGTAACAGGTACAGGGGTTGGAACTTGTGACCTTGGGGCCACATGCAGCCTTCTAGTGCAGCCTATTGACTGAATCCAAATCTGTAAAATTTAGCATTAATATTTAGATTCTGTCAAAAGGCCACACTTAAGGATCTAGAAGGCTACATGTGGCCTCAAGGCTGCAAGTTCCCACCCCTTTGGTACATAGATCACTAGGACAAATTAGAAGGTGACAAATGCACACACAAAAAAAATGCAAGCAAAATGCTCTAAGAGAGTCAAGGAGGGAACAATCTCATTCAGAATCATCAGAACTGACTTTTGGAAGAGGTGGAGTTGGAAAGGGAAGGCTTTGCAGAAGTAGGGGCAAAGTCAGGTTGCATGAATTTTGTGAATTGGGAGTAGTGCAATTTAGCCATGGAGTTGAGTACTGAAGAACAGTAGGGTAAGATGAGACTGGAAAGGTAGATTGAAGTGAGATTATGGACAGCCTAGAAGATTTGGGCCTCGGATTTTTTTTGTAGGTGATATAGAGCCTCTGTAGGTTTATGTGACATTATCCGAACCGTGAATTTGGAAGACTGATTGGCTTTATTCTTAAATGCAATTAGCTCTAAAGTGGAATAGGCAAGCTTTCTAAATGAGATTGTTTTTTTCCTGGGTGTTGGGGACAATATCTGAGCCAAATCTTTCTAAATGAACCCATTCAGAGAAGAAGTGTAGAGTTATTTATTTATTTGCTCATTCCATAGATTTTGCTGATCTAGAAAGCAATGGCTAATTGAAAAAGATGGGACTTCTTACTCATTTGACAGAAGATGTGGGGCTAGGGGGGTCACAAGATATTTCAAGGAAGACTAAAAGTTGGAGAGGTAAAGATAACAATAAAAAGAAATGTGTTTCTAATTTAATATGCTCACAATAGTTTACACATGGGGCTGTAACTAGAACATGTTGGAAACAGAATAAGTAAAATAAAAGCTTGAAAAACAATCTCATTTTGTGGATTGAAACATTTTGGGGAAGTATTTGCTTTAAATTAATTCCAAGTCTCCACGACAAAAATAAAAAAAAAAAAAGAAAGAAACTTTTCTCCATTTCTCTATGGACAGGGGGTGGTTGTACAGACATGGTAAAAATGGATCTGGAAAGAGCTTTGAGGAGTGGAGATTCAAACCAACTCTGTATGGAATGACCCAGGGGGCTTGAAAAAAAACATTTGGCAAATTTTCAAAATAGTTATTCTTTCATCTTCCCTTTTCTTCTCCACCACATACTTATTTCTGGGGCATGAATGATAAAAGGCCCCCACAATGCCTGTCCTTGGATCACTATGCTGAAGAGGAAGAGCTCAGGGCCTTCTGAGGAAACCTGATAGGGCGAATTTCAGTGGCTTAGGCAGGTCAGATAGGGCTGGGAAACCAACCAAACCACTGGTCGTTCATCAGAAATGAGGCAAATGACCACACCTGCTAAAGTTTATGAAAACACTTTCTCTTCCTTTTGCAAGCAGATTACATATGAAAGCTTAGTACTAGCAAGAAGACTCTTTTTACTTCCCTCCTCCCCCTACCTTGTCACACGAAAAGTAAGATCCCTCTGGTTTGGGGTGGCCATTTCCCAGGTAAGGCTCTATTTGTAATATATGTTTCCATATATGTTGAATCAAAGATTATCTCATCTCGGCATGGAGATTATCCTAGCTTCTGGAAGTCACGTGGGCTTAGCAGTAGGCCCTGTAGGTAAGTGTTATTTAAGATTTCAGTCATCTCTTTCATTCATTTTTCCAAATCATGACCCTGCTGCCCCTGGCTTTGCTCTGTCTGGGGCTTTTTTTGTGCTCCTTCCAGTTGAATCAGGTTCTTCTCAAGATAAGGACTGTTTGGTTTTAGCTCTGTATTAATATGATCTCCTTGTTCACATAGGTTTCTCAGAATACTAACTCTGGGGGACTCCTTGAAGAACCAAAGAAGAAAAATTTAAGGAACCAACTCACTCTTCATTGTACAGTGGGTATTCATTTATGAGCCCCCCACCAAAGTCAAGTTATCCTCAACCATCAAGATAAAAACAATTTCAGAAAATGTTCAGAAATTTCATAAAATGTTTTGAATGATACATCTATAATGGGTGCTTTTAAAATGATTGTTATTACTATAAACTTGATAAATAGCAAATATCAATAGTTCCAAATACAAAGGACAAAAACAACAAAAAAGACTGCATATGAAGCTATAAATCTCCACCATGTAGATTTTTGGGAGTATATTTCTACTTTAACAGGATAATTCCAACAATGCCCTGCATGCCTGTTTCCCTTCTAACCTTCCTCCTATTCTCTTGTTTATTTTTAAAATGATTATTGATGCTTTTTCTTGTATTTTCTTTTATATATATCTGTATGTGTATATAAATAATATATGACATATATAACAGATAACATATCAGAGAGAGTGAGAGAGAGAGAGACATATTACTGTCTCTCAAGGAGATTTGGGGAATAATTCTTTGAAGTTAATTTAATTGAAGACAGCTATGCTTCTTCATACAATGATCCTTTGCTACATTTACAGACAGAATGTTTATGCTGGCTCAACTATTAATCTAACAAAAAATGATATATTTAAAAAAAAATAGCAGGAAGTAAACTAAGAGGATATCCAACAATTTAGGAACTGTTGAATAAGTTGTGGCGTAATACTGTATTGGAATATCGTTGTGCTGAAGAAATAAGGAAATAGTTGATTTTAAAAAGACATGGAAAGACTTAAATGATTCAAAATAAAGTGAGTAGAATCAGAAGAACAATTTATATTAGAACATCAATATTTTAAAAATGACCATTTTGGAGAGCTTTTAAAACTAGAAGAAGAATGAAGAAATGACAGAACCAGGAGAACAATTGATACAACAGCAACACCGTAATAAGAAGCAATTTTGAAAGCTTTAAGCTATGATCCACAAAACAGCCATTCATGATTCTAGAGGACCAGTGATGAATTATGCAATCCATTACAAAGAGGTGATGGACTTAGGGTACAGAATGAGACATATATCTATATATCTGTACACACATGTACACATCCATATTACTTATAAATTTGCTTTGCTTGATTATGCATATTTATTTAGGGCAGCTAGGTGGCTCAGTGGTTAAAGTGCTAGGTCTGAAGTCAAGAAGACTCCTCTTTCTGAGTTCAATTATGACCTCAGATACTCAGTAGCTGGGCAAGTCACTTAACCTTGTTTGTTTGCCTCAGTTTCCTCATCTGTAAAATGAGCTGGAGAAAGAAATGGCGAACCACTCCAGTACCTTTGCCAAGAAAACCCCAAAAGATTCACAAAGAATTGGACACAACTAAAATGATTGAACAACAACAAATTAAATTTTTTCCTCATTAGGGTTGGGGATGTGGAAAGGAATGAAAATAAATAGGTTTCTGTTCATTTAAAAAAAATAGAGAAGTGGGGGTGGGTGATTGTTGTCCTTCATTCTCAAAGAGGACCAAAATGACATCACTATGCTACAGTCAAGTTATAGTGCGTCCAACTGTGGCTGATCAGACCAATATGAACTTGGAATGTTCTACCACAGATCAGGCACAAATATTTCATGTGAACCTTTGGGTCAGATTCTCTAAATTTGCCCATCTTATATCTTTTTGAGCTACTTCAATTCTGCTTTGCTCATAGAGCACAGTTCTTCCTCTCATGTGGGCATGTAGTGTTGAGTGGTCCTTTGCCAGTGTCTCCCATGTCACACAATCAATCCCGAAATTCTTGAGAGACCTTGAGAGGGTCCTTGTATCTCTTCTTCTGACCACCACGTGAACCCTTGCCCTGTGTGAGTTCTCCATGAAATAGTCTTTTTTGCAAGTGTACATTTTGCATTTGAACATGGCCAATCCATTGGAGTTGTGCTGTGAAAGAGTGAAAAGAATTTAAAAAAGAATAGAGAGGTAGGGGGGCACTAAACATGTGAAATGTTACACAAACTTTAAGATCAGGTCACTGTGTTATTAATTTTACTTAGTTGTTTTGTTTTAAGACTCTCCATAAACTGGGAGTAATCTATAAATGGGATGTAAAGATGAAACACATTGATAAAACTGGGGGAGAGGGAAGGGTCAGTGTAATAGAAAGGGTTCTCCATTAGGACTTGTCATCAGATTTGGGGCTCAGGCCCCAACTCTATGTCTTACTAGCTCAGGCCTGGCACCTCATAGCTCTTCCTCACTACCACCATGTCAACCATGCCATCTTCTCTCTGGCCATCATCCTTATCTCCCTTCCCCAGCCCTAATCAGCCTCTTCCTGACCCTTTCCAGCCATCTCTGCACCATACTGCCTCTGGCACACCTTTCTCATTCCCTTTCACCATCTCCTATTAGAATGTAAACTCCAGGGGCAGTGATTACCTTTCTTGTATTGGTATTCCCGGAATTTAGCATAGTGACTGGAATGTAGGAAACAATAAATGCATGTTCTTTGTTTCTCTCATTCTATCTCTGTATGTACATGTCTGTCTGCTGTGTATACCTCTGTGTGTTTCTATATACTTTTCTGTGTGTGTATCTTTCTATATATATCTCTGTGTTTCTGGTGTGACAGAAATTGTCCACGTAATTATTGTTAGGTCATAATTATCAACCTGCAGAGATATAGAAAAATGGATTTGTTAGATTACATGCACACACACACATATATGCATTTGTGTGTATGTATAATATAGACTCACTGTAGACAAAACCCACTGAGCCCTGAATAAGTTTCAACACTCTTAGGTTTTAGTTCTATAGGCAGGATGAGCACAGTAAAATTTTACAGATAGCAAAAGTAGGTAATGATTTACACATCAAAGAACAGAGAGCAGAAAGGGGAGATCTAGATCAGATAAAATAGGACACTAGTCAGCAAACAACAGGGTTATAGTTGAAATTTTCAAACTAACCATTAACATCATGCATCGTTCGATGTCTGAGATTGATTTTGCAGATTCTTAGTTATGTGATCTAAAATCCTAAATAATGGTGGTAATCAAATAGTCAGAAATTGTCTAATTACACTCTTTATGTCTCTTTCTCTTAACCTTTTTCTGGATCTCAGTTTCTTTATCTGTAAAATGGGAAATAATACTCTATCTACCCTCAAAGTTTTGGGAGGAATGATACGAAATAGAGAGACAGTATGAAGTTGCGCATAGCAGATCTATTTCTAGTTTAAGTTGTCTCTGACATATACTGGCTATGTGACCCCAAGCCACTCAGTGTCCCAGACAGCTCTCTGAGATTATAAGCTCTAAGGAAGGTGCCGAGCTGCATTTGAAGAGGACTTTTCCTCGTCTGGAAGGGAGTTGCCTATTCTGATGAAATCGCAGGTCCGCTCGTTATTCATTTATAAAGTAATGGAGTGCTGCTGTGTTAGTTATAAAAAAGTCATGCTGTTCTAAGTTAGGTAGTTTAGCTTTTGGTTCCCAGAGGCATTTTATTTTCTTTATCAGTGAAAATTCTGCCTCAAGTATTTACCATCTGTGTGAGTCTGGGAAAGTCATTTAATTTCTCTCTTTCTCAGTTTCCTCTTCTGTAAAATGAGAATAATAATAGCCCCTGTCTCACAAAGTTATTATGAAGATCAAATAAGGAAACGGACATAAAGCACCTTGCAAACGTCAAAGCACTATGCAAATGTGAGCTATTATTATCATTATTATTAATATTCCTCATTTTTCTCCCTAATTTATGCTGGCTGTATTTACTTGTCTTATGTGTTTTTTTGATCTGTTGTTCTGGTTCTATTAGGCAATAAGTCCTCCCCATCCTACTATGCCCTTCCTCGTGATCAACCTCTCTTTTTACTCTTTATAAAAAAACAAAGACTGCTCATGCCCAGACATAGCTAACCTTGGGGCATTTGGTTTGCTGTATATTTGGAAGGAAAATCTGAACTGGGGGAGAGAATGCTGATATAATGCTATATGTCTATTTGAGGGGTAAAGTTGAATGTCAAGGTTTGGCAAGGATAGGAAACAAAAGTGGTTCTAGACTCAGTGTGTGTGTGTGCGTGTGAGTGGGTGTGTAAAGACACATAGACAGAGGTAGACTTTGGAAGATGCAGACATGTAGGGGAAATTGATTCCTCGATGTATCCCTAGAGACTTTGGGAAATTTTCCTTAGAGTGAGATGATTTGAGATATCATGTTCCCAGTAGGAAAGCTCATTCATTCTATGTATTTTCTGGTATATTCTAATCTGTAGAATATCTGATTTCTGTTTACCATTTGTTTAGATAAATGAGTGTACTCATTATCCACTATTTGTGATTATATAGTATGGTGAGAAGGAGATAAGCCTTCAGTTATAACCTTGGTATAATTTCCTTCCTTAGGAGTGACCATGGAAGTGAGCTTTCGTTTTGGACCCAAATCATTGCTCCTACCTAGACTGTCATTATTTAAAAGTTCAGATAGATACAATTCCAGTCCAATATGCCTCTTAGTGAATGGAGAACAGAGTGGTTGACAATAATTTCATTAACCTTCGGAGAGCAGTGGGCAAGATTCCAGAGATCTATCAGTGTATTCACCCCCCTCATGCTCCCAATATAGAATCTCCCTCAGTATATACAGCTTGCAAAATGTTAATTGGAGACTGAGGTTACACTTTATACATATGCCCAGAGATTGTCTTCCCCCAATGGGCAGGGCAAACTCCCATGATTCAATGTGTCTAGGCAAAGTTTCTAGGAGAGGTAGGCTGCAGGTTGTTTCTTTCCTGTCTTCACTTAGGAAAAATGAAAAGTCCCTAAGTCATGTAAACATACACTTGTTCAGTGGGGAAAACCCATTTTTGCCCTCCAAGTTCATTAGTTCCAGGCTATCTCATTACCAGGTTTCTGTTGAAATAATGAGCTTCTAAAGGTTCAGGGACTCAAGATTCTTAGAAACGAAGGAAAACAAAACCCCCCTATTTTTGCCAGATGATGCTGTGTTTAAGATATTCAGTCATACAGTCTTTTCAGGCTATATTGGCACAGGTCATGCTTGGAGGTGGGACAGGATATGAGAATAAGATATGACAAAAGCCTTTGCTTCCTGTTAGTTAAAAAGCATAAAATGGGCACCCTAGCCCAGGTCCTGAAATGCTTCGCTCACTACTTGGAGGCTGATGGGTGTGTACCAGGTAAGTACATAGAATTTTTACTTGCCTAACCAAAACACAATACCAACTAGTTCTAGGAATGATGTCAAGTCCTTGGTGAGAAGTACTGACTGACTGAAGCTCTCAAGTGTATCTAGAAACTGCTTTTCACACTCCTCCCCCAATTTGGCAGCAGTATGGTGTGGTGTGAGTGGATGATTGTATGAGGTAAGTTAAGGTGATATAACTCCAAAAGTGTGGACTCTGGAGTGTGGTAGCAAAACTCCCCAATGTAGCTGAATCAGATTAAAATGTAATTGGAAGTATTTAACAAAGTGAGTAAAAGTATGATGCAATAGAGATAATGCTAATTGGTGGTTTTCTATGTCATTGCACAGCCTGCAGAGATCTCTCTCCATTTGCGTTTGACACTATTGGTTAGTGGATAAAGCTCTAGACTTGGAGTCAGGAAGACCTGAGTGCAAATTGTGCCTCATGCACTTCCCTCTGTGTGAACTGAGGTAAGTCACTTAACTTTTTTCAGCCTCAGTTTCCTCATCTATAAAATAGGGATTAATAATAGTACCTATCTTACAGGGTTATTTTGAAAATCAAATAAGGAAATCTATAGAAAGCATTTTGCAAACCTCAAAACACTATGTAAATGTGAGCTATTCTTGTCACTTTTATTAATATCCTTCATAACAATTGGCACTTCTGTCTCCAGATTACTTTGTATTTAGTTGTCATATGTGTGGTGGGGGAGGAGCATGTTTGAACTGCCTTTTGTGCTGTTTTCAAACTGGTAGGGAACAGAGTTAAAGTCACTTGTCCTGCTGGATGCCCTTTAACTATCTGTGGGCTTCTCCCACCCCACCTTCCAGGAGAGCAGAATCTCCCTGAGAGCAGGGGCTGTTTCAGATCCCTACCACCTAGTATGGTGCCTGACACATATAGTAAAGGCTTCTTAATAAAGCTGCATCCATGTATGTATATATGTATATATCAATGTGGAAAATATGTGTATATGGAAATATCCAAATACTTGTATAACAGTATATATAATACATGTGTTATGTGTTATGATATAAATACACATAATATATAATATTTATACAATAATCTATAATATATGATGCTCATATTAGCTTATATATTGATGCTCATAATAGCTCTCTAAGGTAAGTGCTACAGGAATGGTTATGCCTATTTTTGGAAATCAATCAAAAATTGGTTAATATTCTACCTTTGCAGTAGGGATGCAAAGATTAAAATAAAAACAGCCCTTGTCCTCAATGAGCTTATATTCTTTTGGGGGAGGAAGCTGAGAACCAGAGAGGTTAAATTACTTGCCTATGGACATATAACTGGTATAGCTAGAGGTGGATGAATGCATAAATGGATGAATGAAAATGCATTGTTTACTCTGTACCAAGTGCTGGGGACATTTCTACAAAGGTGATATAGTCCCTGCTCTCAAGGGGCTAACATTCTGATTAGGGGAATGGGAGATACAGGAAGGTTCAATGACAAAGTTTAGTCATCCTTAGGGTATAACACAGGATTCTTAAGTTGGGGTTCATAAGTGTGTTAAAAAATATTTTATTTTTAAAATTTATTTTATTCATTTAGTTAATATTTTCATATATATTATAAATAATATATTAAATGTTTTCCTTTGAAATCTTATGTATTATATTCATTTAAAAACATTATTCTGAGAAGGGGTCCATAGGTCCAGACTGCCAAAGGAGTCCATGAACTTTGACAAGTCAATAACCTGTTATGAACCTATTACGAACCTGTCAAAAACCAGGTGGAGGGTGAGGTTCAGGAGTCGTTAGGGACATCTGACAGGTCAGACAACTATGTCTGACTAAGGGCAGAGAGACAGGGGTGGATGGTAAGGTCTGATAGACCTTATGGAACAGGCCAAGTGATAAAGCCCAGCCAGGTATCATTTTTCTGAACGTACTGTAACTGGGAACTCACTTCTCAATCAAGCAGTGTGAATGACCACGTTCTGGGGTCAGAGTGGAAAAATGGCAGGTTGAGCCTGGGAGAGCCTGGCCTACCACTATTGGGAGATAGGTAAGTGGGCTTCAGATTCAGAGCGGTAGGGGAAGCTTCCAGCCAGGAAAGGGTGTCCAATACCAGGTGGGAACTCTGGTGCCTGTTGGGATAATACTCAAACTAGAGATATGCTGGTAAATGTTTAGCTGTAGGCTCTCTGAAGCAGGGCACACTTTTACGTTTAATCTGCATTATTAACATTTTCTCCATCCGTTTCTTAAGTTCAGACAATCAACAAAGCAATAAATCAAGTCCCGATTTATAGCATTTACCTATTTCCTATGTGTTAGTGCTCCCCCTGGTAAATTTTAAGTCATGTCTCACAATCTGGTTGGAGCTGGCTCCCGCATATTCCTATTTAAATCCTGGTGGCCCCTTGATTACAAATAAAACATTCTTTCCATTACACCACTTTACCTTCTCTTCATTTTTTTGTGACAAAGAAATACATAATTGTTCATTGTAGGCTTTGGTTTGGATGATTTCTTCTTTGTCTGTACATGTCACTACATAGACACTTTAAGGGTAATTACCAAATGTAAATAGCTAATATTCATCTTTAGCAAATGGTTTTTAGTTTAACAGTTATGATTTGTAACTGGTAATTTGGGATTGCTAAAGCTATTGTTACTAAGCTATTGCTACTAGAGCGCTGGCCTTGGAATAAATAAGACCAGAGTTCAAACCTGGCCTCAGACTCTTATTAGCTGTGTGACCCTGGGCAAGTCACTTAACCCTTCAACTGTAAAATGGGGACAGACTGGAGGAGCAACTGGCCAACCATTCCAGTACCTTTTCCAAGAAGCGGAGTCACTAAGAGTCAGATGTAATTGCATGACTAAGTAACAAAGCTATTAATTAATTTCCCAGAATCCAGAAAGATAGGGGTTACTTCAAAGCCTCATATTTATATTTTGGGTAATGCAAAGTAGAAGCCAACTGCCCATATTCACCTCCTTTTTAACCTATTTTCATCTGATCATCTCATGACTAAAAGAGTTTTGGTCATTTGACCATCTGATATTATTTGACCAGCTCTAGGACAAAGCTTGTCCTCCTTGTCTTCTAGTTGATAGCTTAGTTCCCGATCCTTAAAAATCTTTAATACTGACTAAATTCTTGAGGTGAAAACTCATCAAAATCTTACATGTGCTTGTTTGATGGAAAATTATGCTGTTACTCTACATGTAAAAATCTATTCTTCCACTTATGGTAGCCATGGATTTAAAAGTCTGATCTAAACTTAAGGGAAAGTTTTTGAGGAGAGATTGTGAATTTGGAATCAGGAAGACCTGACTTAGACATTCACTAGTTGTATGAGCAAGTCACTTCAACTTTTTGTGCATCAGTTTCTCCATATATTAAATGGAGGGGTTGAACTTGACAGCCTCTAAGGTCCCTCACAGCTCTAAATTTTGGATAGTATGATCCTTACAGGGACAAACATGACTAAATTTCATTGGAATTAATGTTTGGCAATTTTTTTTTTCCATCTTAGTAAACACAATATGGGAATGAAAAGAAATAGTAAGAATGAAACATTTGTTAGATTAAGTAAAATGAACAAGAAGAGTTCGGTTATTTGTAGTTTGTGCCACAGTGGGCTTGCTACTTTTTCCCCCTTCTGGGGCTTTTAATTCCTCTGGTTGCAGACCTGTGAAGATACCTATCCAAAGATGTACCAATGGAGAAGGTGATCAGAATTTATTTTCACCTATACTACATGAATGAAATACATTTCATTTTGAGTGCATTCTTTCAAAACTAAACAGAAGAGTTTCTATAATTTGGGTATATTTGGTGAGCTCTTGTTTGGGGCTAAAAAGTGGATTTGCCTCTGTCCTCATGCTGTTCTGTGTGGCAAGGACAAGAAAGATTTACCAGGGCTTTATAAGACAAAATTTTTAAAATTTGAGATTGTGATATGATTGCAATTTCCACATTATTTAATCTCCTACCAAAGAAGGCCATTTAAATCATGATGAATACTAACTTTTTTTTTTATACTCTGCTTTGGCTTACTGACATCTGTCCTGACAATTCCTGTAAGACAATTCCCATAAGTCTTAGAAATAGCAGGCTGAAGAGAGAGACACTGTTTTGTGCAAGAATTTTCCAAAGGCAACTAACTATAATTGTTTTTTTTCCCCCTTGAAATGAATGAAAAACTTTGATCTATCAACTGTGAAAAGTAAACTGGGTGTGACCTTCCATCATCAGCTAATCATCTCATTTAATGACATTTCTTAACTTTGCTCTGATATTAGGTCATGGTCTGTCTTTGTAGTGTCAAGATTTTTCATCCAAAGGCTAATTGTTTCCGTTTACATGTGTAACGATAGCTTGGGAATCAGATGTATTTAATATGAAGTTCATCTTTGTGTCTCAAATATCTGACAGTTCTCTGTGTTTTCTTGTGTCTATCCTGGGAAGGGCATTTTTTGTAGGAAATGAATGAAGGAATAAACAGATTCAATAGGAATTCAATTTAATAAGGGTAAGACATTCTTACCTTTTTTGTGACCTGGGCCAGTTTGACAATCTGGTGAAGCCTATGGACCTTTTCTCAGAATGATGCTTTTAAATGCATAAAAACAAAATATGTAGAATTAGAAAGGAAATCAGTTACAATGAAATAGTTATTAAGATATGAAAAAGACCCCTGCTTTAGGGCAGTACTAAAATACTCCTCTCATTGCCACTGTAGCTCATTTCTTTACAGATTAGATATTATTATTGCTTATTCAGTCCAATTAAATGCCTACCTCCACTCTAATGCAACAAACATTTGAAATGAGTTGAATTGTTCACATCATATTATTGTGACTTTTCATTAGTATTGGTATTTATCCCAAAGAGAGTCATGATGGAAAAGCTGTCAAAATAAATCATGATTATATTTGTCATATTATGATTGAAATGTTTGCAACATCCTGAGATTTTATATATTTTATTCTCTCACAATTTATATCTACCATTAGTAAGAAGATGATGCTTCAGTGCTTCAGGGCCCAGACTGGTGTCTGCTGTCACTCTAATGGAAGCAAATCCATTCCACAATAGCTTGCTTTTGCATCCTATTGCATTTCTTTCCCATAAATCTTTCAAGAGAATCTACCCAGAACTTTTTATAGGTATCAGTGCAATACTGAGGGTGTCCAGCTCTTCCTCTTTCTAACAGACCAGTTCAACTCCTTTTGCAATTAATCGTACCCCTGTGGGAGAGTCTTTTAGACCAGAGAGTTCATCTTGGCTTAAATGGCTTCCATTTCAAAGGTAGATTGACTAATATGGAGATTGCAATCATTCCATGATCTTAACAGAACAATGGCAAAATTAAGATGTCTTGTCTCAGAGAATCCTGCCATTTTTTACTGAGTCTTGCTATGTAGCAAGGGGTATGCACAGAAAGACCTTGTATACAAAGCATTACATATAATCCAATTAACTATTGAGTCAGCTAGATGCATGATGGATAGAGTGCTGGGCCTGGAGTTAAGAAGACCCAAGTTCAAATCCAGCTTCAGATACTTACTAGCTCTGTGACCTTGGATAAATCACTTAACTTCTGTTTGCCTCAATTTTCTCAACTCTAAAATGGGGATAATCATAGCACCATTTTCCAGAGTTATTGTGAAGTTCAAATGAGGTAATAATTGTAAAGAGCTTAGCATAGCCCCTGGCATGTAGTAGGCACTATATAAATGCTAGCAGTTGTTTTTAATACACTATAGCATGTTTACTGAGACCATGCATCAAATTTTATGACAGAAAACTACATAACCTTCAAACATAGGAGGTTGATGGGTGATATATACAGTCATGCTACATAACACTCCCAAATGATTAAGATCTGAAATGGCTGTATGATTTTATTTAATGTTTTCCTTTGAAGGCCATTTCATTTGGTACTTTCCCTTAATATTCTTATCTTTTAATTTATATTTGAATTTTAAATTTCATGCTATAGTCAGCTGAATCAATCTTTAGTGATCAATCTAAGGCCAACAGGGATTAAATGACTTACCCAAGGTCATGCAGGTAGTGAGTAAGGGAACAGGATATGAATCCAAGTCCTCTATCTCCAAAATTAGTGTTCTTTCCACTGTACCACATTATTTTCATATTTTATTTGAAATATTTAGACGTTTATACTATGCATAGCTAATTGCTAAAATATACTAATCCAACCTTGCAAATTGATTTTGAAATTATTAAGGCAAAAGTTCTTTTGGCTACAGATCTGAATTGGCATCCCACACATTTACCACTTTTAACTTCTCTAAGGCTGGCTGGGAGGCCAGCCTCCCCTTTTGCTCCCCCAGGCTAAGAGAATGCAGATATATCTGCCTCTAGCCAACCTACTCAGCATTTCCCCCCAAACTCACCTTCCTAAGAAAGTGTTACAGAAAGGGGATAGAAAAGAGAAACAGCCTATACTCAGTTTCTTTTTGGTTTAAAATACATAAGCTGATGTTTTCATGGCTAACAATGTTCTTATTGACTTCATTAAGTCACTAAAATGGTCTAATTCAACATATTTAAATGATTAAAAATTCCTGATCAGTTTTATTCCATTTTTTGGGCTGGGGAGGGGTGGTGAGATATGCAGGGGACTGGAATTCAGACCTGGGATTTCATCTATATGAGGAACTTGTAATATGGAAGCTCCATCCACCATTGCAGATTAGCCATTTATCTACAGCTTAATAGTCTTAAAGGTTGTGTGACTTGCCCATAACTACACATCTAGAATGTGTTAAAGGCTAGTCTTGAACCAGGTCTTCCTGAATCCAAAGCTGGTCTTCTAAGCAGTATCCATGCAACTTCTCATTCTATTCTATAGCATTCAGAATGTGATGAATGAGGCCCATTCAAGAAATCGCATTGCTTTCACAGGAACTCCCTTGGGAGTCAATGGCTAATGACTCATTTCTTGTCTCTTTAGCATTACTGAAGTGATTGGAGCAAGAGATTTCCAGTTTTTTGGGGAAGAGGGTGATTTTTCATGTCAACAACACATTAATTCTTGAATCTCCCAAACATATCACTAAGAAATATCTTTCCTTTTCTTACATTTCGCCTACCACTTTGTGACTTTCTTATATGTTTATTGTGTCCTATGTGTTATTTGTCCTTCATTTTTGAAGAGGACCAGTGACATCATAGGTGATGTCTTGACATAGGTGATGTGTATGAATTGGATTTAAGTGAAGTAGAATTCCACAAACTTATTAGTCACACTCTCTCTTCCAGAATCATCAAAGTTCAGTGGCAGGATAAAAATCCAGTGGATGACCTTGGTGTCTTCAATATCTCACCAAGCTCTAAGAGTTCCACAACACCTGCTTTAGCATGTCTGTTTGAACAAATTGTTCTCATCTGCCCATTCTGCTGGGAGAAGTCTTTCCATGCTTGGAGTAGACACCCTCCAACTCACTGAGGGGCTTGAGGCCCATTGGTTACCCTAACCTGATTTAATATGTCTGCTGAGAGTTTTACCAGGTGTGGCCACTATGCATGTTACAGCTTCTTGGGTTCACAGATGAAACTTGAGAGCCAGGTAAACAACAAAGGTGCATGAGCAGCTCTGAAAAGGACTTGGCAAGCCTTCACACCAGAGGTGCTAGTCCTGCCTGAATATCCCAAACACCTTATCTCCTTAGTAGGTTATAAACTTTTGTAGCAGAGGAACCAGGCCTATTCATCTTTGAATTTCTCCCTCCATCCCATTCCACCTTTCAGCTCTTTCTCCCTGGCATCCAACAGAAAATCTTCACACAAACTTTCATAAAAGTTTGTTGAATTGAATTATTGGGTGACTACTACCTTAGTCATTATAACTTAAGTTAGATCAAGAAATGACTACTCTCTTTCTTATTCATCTGTGATGACATTTGGTGTCGGACAAGTTGAAAGTACTGATGAACTTTATAACTTCATTTGACCATGGTGGGGAGAAGGAGCCAGGAAAACATTCGTATGAGCAGGTCATTATTTGAAGGTTAGTTAGCAAAGTGGTTTATGCAATAATCATCCTGGTGATAACGACCTTTTACTTTTTTACTAAGTAAAAATGTTTTTAATTTAGTCTCCATTAGTTGCTAATAGCATATTAGATTTTCAACAAAGATGTATACAGTTATGTAAAGGATCATTGGTTGAGAGCTGAAATTAACTTTGAAGCCATGAACTCTGACATTTTCATTTTACAAGTGAATAAACTGAGGAACAGATTGGCTCAGAGACTTGCCTAGAGTCACACAACTAGTAAATGTTTGATTAGTATTTGAATCCAGGTCTGATTCTTAAGTCCCAAAATCTATCTACTACACCAACTGCCTCCCTAAAGGTTGTGCAAGAAAGATTAGATGCCACCTTATAGACAGCCTAGTTTGCCCCTCATTTTATAAATAGGAAAGTGAGAGGCTTAGGTCTTTAAGTGACTTGTTTAAGGGTACACAGAAAGTGGAAAAGATAGGATTCAAATTCAGATTGAATGATAGAGGTTAGAACTACATGTTGAACATTTTGACTTACGAGGCAGAGATGAGGAGGGTGAGAGTTCCAGGCAAAGGGGAACAGTGTCATTGGATTGCAAAATATGTGTGTGAGTGGGATGGGGTAGGAGGTTGGCATAAGGTACAAGCAGACTGAAAATACTTTAAAGCCAATATATTTAATTGGGCAGGAGGGTCACAGGAGATTTCCCTATGGTTTAGCTTTGTTGTAAAAGCTTTAAATATGTGGTTTTTGGGTAAAGATAAAGTACTTAAAGAGGCAGTCTTTGTTCTGGGACAGCTTTTGTAAATTTCCTCCAACTGCTTACAATGCTTGACTAATTTGAGACAGATCTGACCTTGATGGATATCACAGGCTCAAAAATATAGATAAATTGAAAAATATGGATGACAGATGCAGGTTTTCTATAGCACATGCTAGTAGCACCAGCATCCCTACCAAGATTCTCTCTTTGCCTACACAATTCCACTCCTTCTGAAAATAATTGTCTCTCTGACAGTTTTGTACTTAGGGTGTTCACATTCTTGGACATTTGGATGCTTTCCATCTTCCCAGACACAGGCCTAAGAGTACATGTTCAGCTTGGCCCAGAACTCTGTCTCTCCTTGTAACTTTTAACACATCCTAAGTTTGGTTAAGAAAACTTTCTCATCTCTCTTGGCTTTGTGACTTTGCTGAAGCTTAAGAGCAAAAGAGAGAAATGAAAATGAGACAAAAATGAAATGAAATGAGACAAATGAAAATGAGACAAAAGTTTCTGGAAAAATTGTGTTTCTAACACAAGCTGTTGTGAGTAGGCTACAGTTCAGGGAAGCAGGGCTTTAATTCTAGCTTTACCTCTCTCTGGGTGGGTCAAGTCAACAAGTATTTATTAAATACCTACTGTATGCCAGGCACATAGTGAATTTGCCTCTCTGGGCCTCAGTTTTCTTATCTGTAAAGTGAGGAGACTGGACAAGATAATCTCTAAGGACTGCTCCATGTCTATGATTCTTTGGGAATTACTGCACCCAAGGGAGTCAGCACTGAAGAGGGTGACTGATGAAAAGGACAATGCTAATGCCTGCTGAAGGAGGCCTCTGGTGGTGATAGTCCATGTCTTCTTAGGTAATGATAATATCCACCACTCACAAAGTTCTTTCCCAAATATTACCCTGGATTAGTATTACTGCTATTTTTAGGATCATACTTGCAATTTCATTAGTCTATGAAGAAAATCTTTTGACCAGTGCAGGTTTATACCTGTTTTGCAACTTCTAGCCTTAAACTGTTACCTGGGGATATTGAGAAGTCACATAATCAGTACGTATTAAAGGTGATATTTGAACCTAGATTCCCCTGGTTCCAAGGCTGCCACTCTACTCCCTATCCAGAGGTGGGGAACCTATGGCCTTAAGGCCACATGCTACTGAATTCAGTTAAAATGTTGCATTTAAGGACCTAAAAGGTCACATGTGGCCTTAAGGGTGAAGCTTCCCCACCCCTGTAGGCCTTTTGGTAGAGTAGTAGTATTTCCACTATACAGATGAAATGGGCTGAAATGAGTGGTCAAGGGACAGAGTACCAGAGTTGGAATCAGGAAGCCCTGAGTTCAAATCCCACCTCAGATACTAGCTGTGTGACCCTTAACTTTGTTTACCTCAATTCCCTCATCTATTAAATGAGCTGGAGAAGGAAATGGCACACCACTCCTGTATCTTTGCCAAGAAAATACCAAATAGGGTCATGAAGAGTTAGAAACCACTGAATAACAACAGAGAAGGTCGCTGACATTTGCAAAAATCACTTGTTCAAAGGGTGCCAGCTAGCAGATGTTAGAGCTTGGATTCAGTTCTTGAGTTTGATGCTGAATCATATCACATTGTTTCCACTGATGAGATTTAGTTAACATCTTTTCCTCTCATCTCTTATTGGGATATAAAAAATGTCACTCTAAACTCTGAAAAATGCTAAATATTACTAATTTAACCCCATTCACTTTAGCATTTTGCTATAAGTCTAAATTTTTAAACGTCCAAAATCTTCCCTGGGACCAATTCAAGTGGTACATAATCCTCGTAAGTTGGGTAGCTCACTGACAGACTCCAGTTTCTGTTGTTGTGTTCAATCATTTCAGTCATGGGCCCCATGTATGGACCTCATCAATATTAAGTGTGATGGGAGGATTATTTTATTTTTACTCTTTCATTTATTCTGTAATTCTACTCAACAAGTATCTATTATGAATATACTATGAACCCATCCTTGTATGAGGCATTGCAGGGGCTATAAAGAAGAATGAAGAAGTGGGCTTGCCTCCCGGAGTCTAAACTCTTACATGAAATAATTAGAAAGCATTACAATACTATATTCAATCAAGTGCCAAGTGATGTTGCTACACACAGACTGGAAGTGCAAGAGGCACTCAGAGAAGGGAGTTCATGTCCAGCTGTTGAAGTCTGTCTCCTTCAGATTCCAGTTTTGATACCACTTTTGCAATGAAACTTTACTTCATCCCCTTAACTGAAAGTGTTCTTTTCCTCTTTCAATATTCCTAGAAAACTTGGAATTTCTTCTTCGCCATTTTTAGCCTCTATCTATTATGCCGTAGTTTATGTATGATTCCTATCTACCTCTAGTAGACAGAGGTCCTGAGGGCAGGAGTTCTTATATTTTCTATTTTGTATCCCCAGCACCAAACTTATCTGTTGACACATAGTGCTTAATAAATGCTTATCAAATTGAATTGGAGTTAGAATAGTGAATGAAGGCTGGGGGGGGAAGGTAGGTGTTGAGAGATGGACAGAATTTTGACAGACACAATTGCAGGAGCTAGAGGAATGGCTATAGTCACTGGTTCAGTATTATTTTTTCTAATATTATTTTAACAATTTCAAATTAATTATATAATATTAAGACTTAATATGTAAAATAATTTAATAATAATATTTAATGTAATTTTATAATCTCTTTTCCATGATATCGTTTTTGCTTTTTGATTCAGTCAATTATCTTATTTTTAATTGAAGAAATAATGCAAACATTTTGCTTTTTAACAACTGCAACAGTTACACAGATGCAGCAAGATGGATTTGGGGCCCTCTATGATCCCTGTGAATTTTGATATGTTAGTACTAGCCAATTATCTCATATCTTGCCTTTGTGCTGTGTTATCATTCTGGGTATTCTCCTTTGTAATTTCTCAGGTATTGACCTGACACTAGGTTAGTGTTATCTGAAAATTCACACCATATTACTCAAGTATCTTCAATACTCTCGTATGATTTTTATGGGGAGAGTCCTGCGTCCCCTTTCAAGGAAACGACAGATCTACCTAGTTTCAAAAGCACAATGAAAAAACTGACCTTTTGAAACCAGGCAGTGCCCCAGGGGACACATCCCAATGAATCAGGGCAATCAATATTTTCTCATCCCATATGTCATATACATTTCAATTCGACCCACATTTATTGAACACTTCCTATGTGCTAAGCACTATACTCGGTGCTGGGGATAGAGACCTGAAGCAGTCTCTGACTTTATGCAACTTATATTCCACTTTTGGTGGTGGTGGTGGAGTTATGACATGCACATAGATAATTATATATAAAACACACATACACAGTAATTTTGGCCACAGGCAGCAGAGAAACCACTAACAAAACAGAAGAGTGGGAGAAAGATGAGGAAAGACCTCATGTAAGAGGTGACACTTGACATGAGTTTGGAAGAGTACCAGAGATTTTAAGATGTGAAGGTGAGGAAGGACTGCCTGTTAGCAGTGGGAAACAGTCTGTTCAAAGGAAAAAAGCTGAGAGAAGAAATTTCAGGTTTTGGAAATAGTGGGGTCAGTGGATAGAGTACTGAGCTTTGAGTCAGAAAGACCTGAGTTCAAATCTGGTATGAGACACTTACTGGTTGTGTGATACTGAACAAGTTACTTAACCATGCTTGCCTCAGTTTTCTCATCTGTAAAATGAGCTGGAGAAGGAAATGGCAAACCACTCCACTATTTTTGCCAAGAAAATCCCAAATGGGCTCACAAAGAGTTGCACGTGACTGAAATAACTGAACACAGTATCTAGAACACAGAATGCTTAATGGAGAGGAAGGTTTGGTTGTAGTCAGATTGTGAAATGTTTGATATGGCAATCAGGAATTTGAATTTTGTCCTGGAGACAAGAGGGAGTCAATGAAGTTTCTAAAGCTGAGGATTAACATGGTCAATGCTATGTTTTAGTAAAATCAATTTTGTAGCTATGTGGGGAATAAATTGGAGAGGGGAAAAGATTGAAGGAAGAGAGACCAAAGACAAGAGTATTTTAATAGTCCACAGAGGAGTGATGAGGGCCTAAATTAGGGTGACTGACTATGGGAAGAGAAAGAATGTGAATTTGAGAAATGTTATAAGGCATCTAGGTATTGCAGTAGATAGAGCGCTGTGCCTGGAGTCAGGAAGAACCATCTTTCTGAGTTCAAATCCAGGCTCAGACACTTACTAGTTGTAAAGTTTAAGATATCTTGAAAGCTAGAAAGGAGTCAATTTGTGAAGGGTGTTAAGGGCAAAAGAACATCTTATATTTGATCCTGAAGGTAATAGGGAGCCATTGGATTTTATGGAATAGGGAGTGGAGTTGACATGGTCAAGACCTGAACTTTAGAAAAATCGCTTTGGCAGCTGGCATAGGATGGATTGGAATGAGGAGGGACAGGAAGACCAGACAGCAGACTCCTGCAGTGGTCTGTATGGGAGATGATGAGGGCTTGCACCAGGGTGATGGCCTTGAAGGTAGAGAGAAGGGGCCATGTCTAGGAGCTATCTGAAGGTTGGAAAAACAAGACTTGGCAATTGATTTGGATATGTGGAGTGAATGTGAAAGAGAAATCAAGGATGAAACTGAAGTTGTGAGCCTGGGTAACTGAAAGAATGGTGGTGCCCTCAACAGAGACAGAAATGTTCAGAAAGAGGGAGGATTTGGGGGGAAGGATAATGAGTTTGTTTTAGGATGTGTTGGATTTGAGATGTCTATGGGACATTCAGTTCAAGATGCCTGAAATGAGACTGAAGCTCATAAGACAGGTTAGGCCATACAAACATACATGATACACATACACAAACATGTGTATTATATGTGTATATTGCATGTGCACATGCATATGCACACACATGTATACACATGTATACATATGTGTATGTGTGTGTATATATGTCTATAAAAAAATCATCTGCCTAGAGATAGTAACGGCACCTCTGGGGGCTGATAAAATCATTAAATGAAGGTAGTATAGAGGTAAAAGCAGAGAAGACCCAGTACAGAACTTCGGGGGAATGCTAATTGTTAGTAAAGTTTCAGTTAAATGATGTTACAAGTGCTATCTCTTTTGATCCTCACAAGCATCCTTTAAGGTAGGTATTATTTTTGTACCCATTTTGCAGATGAAGAAACCAAGGTTGAGAGAGCTTAAGATCAAGGTCACACAGGTCTGAGGTAGGATTCTAACTCAGATCTTCTCTCCAAGTTTTGTAGGGTGTCTACTATGCCAACTAACTGAGAGAATGGCTTGGAGGGAAGGAAAATGAGTTACCTATTAAACATTCTGAGTTTGAGATGTCTAAGGGGCATCTAACAGGAATCTGGCCATGTAGGATTGTAACTAGGGAGAGAAATAATTGGATTTGTAGTTTATGGACTCATCAGCAAAGAGATAACAGCCCTGTGGGAGTTGATTAGGTTAAGAACATAGTGAGAGAAGAGGAAAGGACCTAGGAGAAGTCTTTGTTGCATACCCACACCTAGGAGGTGGGGCATGGATAATCTTCCAAAAAATGAACATGGGATCAAAGTTGCAAGTAGAGGAGTTGACATTGGCAAGGAGAAGGATCATCTTTTCTCCTAAGTCTGGAGGAAAGGAAGGGAGAATGAAAGATGATGTTAAAGGGACTTGAGACATAGAGATGGGAAGTGGCTGGAAAAACAGGGAGGAATGGAGATTCTAGAGGTTTCAGTGCAAGCAAAGAATAGATTTAGAAGTGGTGATGCACAGAGGTGTAATGTGATGGTCAGAGGTTTTAAAAAATTCTGGACTGTGGAGTTGGAATACTGCTGATAAGATCAAGGCTATGTCTATATCTTTGTATGGGATATTCAGGGAGGACTAGCACCTCTGGTGTGAGACCTTGTTGAGCACATTTCAGGGTGACTTATTCACCTTGGGTGTCTACCTTGCACTCAACTCTCACCTTTGGCTCCAAGAAGATGTAGCACGATCAGCAGCCACGCTGGTAAAACTGTCTTGGCAGATGGACTAAATCAGCTTGAAGTAATCAACAGGTCTCAACCCTTTTGGTGAGGTAGGGGGATGTCTACCTCAAGCATGTGAAGGCTTCTGGCAGAATGGAAATATGAGAACAGTTTTTTGAAGGCAGATGAAGCAGGTGCTATGTACTTTTTAGAGCATGATCAGATGTTGAACACTGGATATGCCAAGGTCATCCACTGTATTCTGGACTATCACCAGTCATCTTGACTTTTGTCCTGCTCTTGGACTTTGATGACTCAGGAAGAGAGAGTGAAACTGATGACTTTGTGCAACTCTGACTCATTTAAATCCAATTCACACAGGAGTTGACATCACCTATGTTGTCACTGGGCCTCTTTGAAAATGAAGGACAAATGACAACAGTGTCTGTCTTTCACTAAATAGAGTGAAAATAATGTGAAATAATGATCACATTTTTTCCTTGAATTTTTAAGCAATTTCTCCCTCTATCCTCCCCCTTTCTTAACTTTACCCCCTCAATTCCCACCACTGTCCGTGATTCAAGGTCTATCAATGAAGTAGAGATTTACTAAGCTAACAGAACCTTAACATTTAAGTTGGAAGGGATATCTCATTCAACTTATACCTATAAAAGAATTCAATCTCCAGCACAGTGGACAAGTGGCCATCTAGCCTCTATCTGAAAACCTCCAAAGTGGAGGGACCCATTACCTCCTGTGGCAGCCAGTTCCACTTTTGGTTAGATCTATTTATTATGAAGTTTCTGAACTCTCCTCTTTGCAACCTAGTTCTGCTTTCTGGGCTAAGCACAACAAGTCTAATCTTCAACAAAGTCCTAAAGCCTCATTGTGGCCAGAAGATAACACTAGGACCACCCAGTCTGTGCCAATGGTATCTGAGCCTTGGTAGGCCAGGAGGCATCTGGGTTGCTTAGTGGATAGAGTGCTGGGCTTGGAGTCAGGAAGATCTGAGTTCAAATTTGACCTCAGACACTAGCTGTATGACCCTGGTCAACTCATTCAACCTTTGTTTGCCTTAGTCTACTGGAGAAGGAAGTGGCAAACCACTCCAATATCTTTGCCAAGAAAACCCCTTGGACAGTATTGGTGTGCTATGGTTGACAGGGTCACATAGAATCAGACATGATTGAATAACTGGAGAACAACAAGGTCTTAACAAGTTAGAAAGGCTTCAGAAATGGGGCCAGCAATATTCCATAGATCAGCTAACGAATTTCAGAGAAGCTCATCTTCAGGTTAGTCAAGGGGTCTGAATACTAATAATGATTAATAATAATACTATACCATTTGTATAGTGCTTTAAGGTTGGCAGAGCTCTTTATACAACAACCTTTTGAGGTGAGTGCTGTTACGATTCCCCTTCAGATACTAATAAGTATCTGAAGGCAAGATTTGCACCGAAATCTTCCCAACTCCAAGCCTAGTGCCCTATTCCCTTATGTCATCTAGCTGCCACTGAATCTTTTGGTTAGAACAATTCTTAAAAATCCATTTACCAAAATCACAGAGAAGCTGTGATCTGTATTGGTGGAAGGAGCTCCAAAACCAATGAAAATAGATTATTGAAGAGAGCATTCTTTAATAAAAACTATCTTTGTCTCTACTTGAGGAATATTTTTTCCATCTGTAGCCAAGACAATTTCCAGAACATGAACTTTCTTTATTCTTTTTCGCACAGGAGAAATGCATTATGGGTCTTTCAGGTGCTTACCAGTGCGTGACTTGTTTTTTTGTAGGTTTCTGCTCTGTTTTCCTGCAGTGAAGGTGGGTTACTCAAAATTTAAAGTTCTAAGGTAATTCCCCAAACTTGGTTTTGAAGGCACTTGGTAACGTTATCGTTATAATTTCTTAATGAATTCCAGCAGCCCTTTCTGATAATTAGGGAATAGGCAAAGCCCTTAACAGCATGCCAATACAGTGGAGTAATGGCCGTTAAAGACATGAGCTTTGGGACTATTTGGAAACAAATGGTCATTTCACCAGAAAAGTAAAACAAACTGCAGAGTTTTACTCAACTTTCCTCCTTAGGCTCTGTGCCATATTTATAGGTCAATTTCAACTAGTCAGTACTGCTGAGTTTTTTTCCTTCTTCTGTGTCAGCTGTTTGAACTTTCAGCATCCAAAGGCTCAGCCCTGTTCTCACTCGTAGTCTGTTAGCAGGTACACATTTACTTTCTTTATTTTAAAAAATGAAAGGGAAGGAAGAAAGTTCCCTTTCATTTTCTTTCTTTTTTTGGTTTGAACTGAGATATAATAGAAAACAAACGCTATGGGTTGAAAGGCAACTCCAGTGTGTCCCGGAGGAAGATGGCAAGTGGAGCAATGTGGATTGTGGTTTCATGTTGCTTTTAAGCCATCACGGTATTTTGATTTTATGTGTTTATTTTGTACAGACTATTGAGTTGAGTGGAACATAAAGGAATATATGCAAATTCACATTTGCCCCCTTTAAGACCTTGCTTTTGGGACTTTGTACCAGTTTTGCTGTCTGGCATTTCAAGGGAGAAAAGCCTCTTTTTCTTGTCTTAAAAATTAAAAAAAATTCCATTTAATGAACCAACAAGGTGTTAAAGTGAAGACAAAAATGAAACAAGAAAGGAAAAAACAGGAAAATTCCTTTTTCATCTAACAGTTGGAAGGGAAATTTTTGCCTTTGTTGAAAACATGTTGGGTAATGAAATAATAAAGCATTAACGAAGGTATTGTGTAGTGTGTGTGCTGGAGGAGGCAGGGGAAATAGAAAGCAGGTGGTCCCTGTCGGTACTAGGTTTATACATAGAGCTTTGTGATTTTCTTTTCTCTTTTTTGTGGGCTGTTTTAAATTGCTGTTGCATTTTTGGGTTAAGTCTAGCTGTTCTCAGTTACATAACTGCTCCCTTTGGCCTATGAATATAAAGGTTAGCTAGAGGTCAAGAAGCACCATTCTAAAAAGAAGCTAGAACAAATGTAACCTGAGCTATGATGTAGACTTCCATATTGGGGTCTTGCTGGTCTTCTCTGTTGAGTTGTCAGTTTTAAAAACTTACATTGAGGTGAGGACAGAAGAAGGTGGACCATCCTAGGAAAGGAGCTGGGTTAAGATGCCTCCTGATCAGACATGACTCTCAGCCACCATATTGTGATCCTTGGATCTTCATATGTGCAATGTGATATTGTGATCCAAAACCTAGTATGTGCAATGCTCATGTCAGAAATGCCAATGGCATTACGAGTAAAGTTGTTTCATGTTTTTTTTGGCTTAGACAACCTTCCCCCTGCCCTGAAACTTGGGAAAATCTCTGTACTAGATCCCCTAGAAGACTGAAATCAACTCTCCTCTCCTATAAGTATATTGGCTCCAATGTATTAAGAGAAAATTTTATTAAGAGAAAAGATCAATAAATTAATCAATGCATGTTTATTACATGACTACTATGTATCAGGCCCTCATCTAAGGCTATCAGAGAGGGTTTTATGGAAAATTGGCACCTTAGAGAAAGAAAGAGAAGAATTTTCCTATCAACTATATTCTACTCTACTGTCATCAATCCTTCCTCCCCCTCAGGAAAAGCTCATCACCAGGAATCTCATCAACACAGAGGTTGCTTCAGTTTTGGTATTCATGTCTCATCAGTACCCTCAGTTGTCTCTACTCCTCTGATTGGAGGGCTGGAGGGCAGAGCAAAAACCACCTCCCAAAGCCTCCATAGAAAGAAGACCCAGAAGCCCAGCGAACTCTCCCACCATCATCATGCTCCCATGACAAGTTCCTTTTCCCCCTCATACCTTTTTAGCTTCCTTTTGTGTGTTGTCTTCCTCCATTAGATTGTAAAAGTTCTTTCAGGGCAGGGACCATCTTTTCTTTTTTTATTTGTTTCCCCAGTGTTTAGCACAGTGTCTAGCACATTGTAGACACTTAATGAATGGTTATTGTACTGTATCTGAATGGTAAAGATGAGTAGGAAGGACATTCAAAGCATAGAAGAAAGGAAATTTCCACTAGTATCCTTCTCCCTCATGTACCTGGAAACCCATCCTATATAATGAATAATATTTTTAAAAGACAACAAAAAGAAACAGAAGAGAAAAAATTAGCATAATTTATTAATACGTTGAAAAAGTCTGAAAATATGTGCAATACAAAACACTTGTGGACCTCCCACCTTTGAAAAGGGACTTGAATGGGGGTGTCTTCTTCTTTTGAGTCATACTTGTTCCAAGAAATACTTTTAATTTGTAAATATGTGCAACAATAGTAAGGGAAATCTCATTCCAAATAGCTTCAAAATGCATAAAATATCTGTGTATTGACTTACCAAAGCACACGAAAGACTTGTATAAATTCAGTTACAAAATACTCCTTAAAGAAATAAAGAACAACTTAAACTGTCAGAGTATTCATTGCTCATGACTGGGCCATGCCAGTATAATAAAAAGGACAATACTACCAAAGTTAATTTACACATTTAATGCGATGTTAATCAAATTATCAAAGGGATACTTTACAGAACTTGATAAAATAATAACAAAAGTCATTTGAAAAAATAAAAGATCTACAATCTCAAGGAAAATAATGAAAAGAGGTAGGGAATGAAGGAAGAACAGCACTTCCAGGTCTCGGTCTATATTGTAAAGTAGCAATCATCAAAACCATATCATACTGGTTAAAAAATAGATAAATCAAGGAACAGACAAGATAAGGGAGAATCAGAAATAGTGAAACTCAATAACTCGGTGATCAATAAACCAGGAAACATAAATTAGGAAAGAACTCTATTTGAGAAAATTCCTGGGAAAACTGGAAAGTAGTCTGGCAAAAGTTGGGCTTAGAGAATCACTTTAAACCACATTCCATAATACATTCTAGATATACATCACCTTAATATTAATGATTTTGCTATTAAAAACTTAGAAGAGAAGCAGACTAGTTATCTCTTACAAGTGTAAGTCAGAGATGTATTCTTTAAGATAATTTTTAAAAATTGATGTTTCTGTTTCTTAAATCTCCGTAGCAATTCCACATATTCTTTCCCCTTTCTAGGAGCCATCTTATATGGCATATACTGCTTATTTTTTTTTTTTTGAGAGGAAAAAAGTCAACACAACAGAGGACATTGAGAAAGTCCAAAATGTGCAAAACCTGTGGACTTCCCACCTCCACAAAGGGTAGGTTGGGAGTGTCTTTTCATGACTTTTCTTTCAAGTACTGCTTGAATTTTTATATTTTTGAAAGTATTCTTCTACTTATTTTGTGATTTCATACTATTTTGTGTTTTATGTAGAATACATTTTCATTCTCATGGTTTTGCTGTGATTTCACCTTGCTTATTTGATATTTTATTGATTTGATTTCTGTTCTCTTTTTAATCAGATTAACTAAGAGCTTATCAATTTTATTAGTCTAAAAAGTCAGTTTGTAGTTTTAGTTAATTCCATTGCCTTTTTTGTTTCTGCTTTATCTATTTCCCCTCTAGTCTTTAATAGTTTTACTTTTGTGCTTATTTTAAGTTTGTTTATTGATTCATTCTCTATTTTAAAAATGCATATCCAGTTCATTAATTTTCATTTTTTATATTTTCTTCAGCATTTTTGGGGGTCTCCTTTAGCAAGCAGTTGACTCGTTTTTCATGATTTTCTTGCATCCCTCTTATTTCTCTTCCCAGTTTTTGCTCTACTTCTCTTACATGATTTTCAAAATCCTTTTTGATCTCTTCCATGGCCTGAGGCCAATTCATATTTTTCTTGGAGGCTTTGAATGGAGGAGCTTTGATTTTGTTTTCTTCTGTTTGCATTCTTTGGTCTTCCTTGTCACCAAAGTAAGATTCTGTAGTCTGATTCTTTTTCCATTTTTTGTTCATTTCCCCAGCCATTTATTTCACTTTTGAGCTCTTTGTCGAGGTAGTTCTCTGCTTCCAGTAGGGTCAGAGGGTGTACTGTCAGCTGCTTTATCCCTCCACAATCTGTGGGCCTAGTGCTCTAGAAACAGTGGCTGCAGCTGCCCCTGCTGCTTCTGTGGCTACCATGGGTTCCTCCACCCCCTCCCCACTCTGCCACTCTGGGGCTGGGGATGGACCACTTCACTCTCCTGCACTGGTCCCATTAATTCAGATTTTTTTCCATTGACCTTCCAATTTATCCTCAGTATTTTGGGGTCATGAAATCTGGAAACTGCCACAGGTGGGAGAGATTCAGTCTTCCAAAGGCCTGCTCAGGTCCTGTCTGTGCCTGCGTGGCCTATGCTGAACTGTGCCCTGACTTCTGTGTAGCATGACGGACACTTCTTGGTGACCTTCCAGGGTGTCTTGGGCTGGAGATTTGTTTCACTCTATTTCATTCACTTTGTTTCATTCTGTAGGTTCTGCAGTTCCAGAATTTGTTTAGAGCCATTTTTTACAGGTATTTGACTGGGCTTTGTGGGAACACTTTAGAAAGTCTGTGCTGTTACTCTGCCATCTTGACTCCACCCCCCCTTTTTTCTATTTTGTTAATATACAATTGTAAGGGTAGAATTTCCCCCCACCCCAAGACTGATTTAACTGTATCCCAGAAATTTTTGCATGTTGTTTCATTATTGTAATTTTCTTTCACATATTTATTGTTTCTATGATATGGTCTTTGTCCTACTCATTATTTAAGATTTTAATTTCAGGTACTTATTTGAGTTTGTATCTTTAGTTTGTGACCCCTGGATCAATTTCTATTTTCATTGTATTATGGTCTATAAATGACTTATTGATTACTTTTGCCTTTTTATACTTTAAAAAAAAATATCTCTGTTCCCTAGTACATTTTTTTTTAAAAAAGGTTCCATAAGGTTATTTCTACTTCATATACACAATGGATGCTATTTAAGTCCTACCTATATGGTCTTTTGATTTTCCCTACTTTCTTTAATTTGTCTGAATTTTGCGATAAGAAGCTCATGATCTGAGCCACAGTCAACTTCAGGTCTTGTTTTAACTGACTGTATAGAGCTTCTCCACCTTTGGATGAAAAGTATGCAATCAAGATGATTTCATATTGACTATCTGATGATGCCCATGTGTACAGTCACCCTTTGGGTTGTTGAAAAAGAGTGTTTGTTACGACCAGTGAGTTATGTTGACAAAACCTTAGTGTCTGTCCTGCTTCATATTATACTCCAAGGTCAAATTTGCATAATATTATGGCAATTCCTGCTTCTTTGTATTAGTTTAATGAATAATGAATTTTCTTCTATCCCTCAGTTTTACTTTATGTATGTTTTTATTTTGTAAATGTGTTTTTCTGTACGCAACAGATTTTAATATTTTGTTTTCCTATCAACTCTATCACTCTTTTTCATTTTATGGGATTGTTTAATCCATTTACATTTAAAGTTATGAGAGTTAAGTTTATATTTTCCTCCATCTATCTCTAAAATTATTTTTTCTCCAAGTTATTTTCTCCTCCTTCTGCTGTAAACATAGTATTAAATTGCTTCAGTTGTTTTAATCTTTTTTTTTTTGAAGATGGCCCTTTCCCTATTGGCTTTCTTTTCCTCATCTTTGATTTTTTTTTCTCCTTTGTTACCTGTTTCTTTTTAGGATTTTCTTTATTAGTCCCTCTTTCCTTCTTTCATATGGTTATATATTGTCTCTCTTTTTCTTTCCCCCTTTTCTCAGGTAAATTCTTCTTTCCTCTACTCCCCTTTAGCTAGTCCTTTTCATTAGTTTTTTTATTTTAATTTTTTTTATAAACCCCTTTTGAAAAAGCATTTCTTTCACTACCTTCATTATCTAATTTCTCTTTCTGTTTCCTCTAGACCTTCATTTTCTGGTTCATAACCTTTATAATTATCTGTTCTTTCACTTTTTTCTGTTTTTTTTTGTCATACAATCAAAGCCTCCAAATTATCCATTCTAGGATCTGACCTCTCTATGCTTTCAGTTACTGTCTTGCAAAGCTTACTTATACTTTCCCCTTTTCTATTTTGCCTCATTTCCATTGTGCCTTTCCCATTGTGCTTCACTTTTAGGACAATTCCATGTTAGACAGCACAGTGCCCCAAGGTAGAGCATCTCCTACCTTACCCCACTGATCTACACTTTCTTGTTGATCTTTCTTTTTCTCTATCTAAATTTGCCTGGACATCTCTTCCCTGGGTCCATGCTCTCTTACTCCTCTAGATACCAATTGCCCCTAGGGCATCCCTAGAGAGGTAGACTTGTCAGGCACCAAGACCTCCAGTCTTCTTCCAGTATGGCTCATCACTCACTCCTTTCTGTCCCCCTGCTTCTTGCCCCTCTTTACATGTCCTTTCATATTGCAATGTAGTCTCAGAAAAGAAATATTCATTGTAGGCAGGATGTCACCACGTTCTGTTCATAATACCTCCAATCCATCTCCCCACTGTTGCCTCTTTTAGATTTTTACCTTTACCCCTCTCTCCTTGTGTATATTTAGAAAAAAGTCTTTTCCTGGGTTTTCTCTTGTCACTGTTGCTATTGCTGTCTGTATTTATTCATTTCTACATTTCTGTTTTTTGGGATATTTAAGGTACAAATAATCTCTTCATTTCTGTTTTTTTTCTCTAAAAAGGTTTCAAATTTTTTTTATCATCAAATGTTCATGTTTTGTTTGTATGATTAAGCTTGGATTCGTAGGATAGATCACCCTGGGCTGTATCCTGAGCTCCAGTGCCCTTAGGAACACATTATTCCATTCCCTCCTCCCTTTTCTAGGGGGTGTGGAATTGTCCTGCATTATTCAAATGTCTTTTCTTCTGTATTTGAATACTTCTCCTAATGGCTTATAAAACTTGTATCTGAATTAGATTGTTAAATTTAACTACCATGTGTCTTGGAGTTTGAAACCTTGGATTTTATTTTTCTGGAGACAATCTGTGAATTCTTTCAACTGGAATTTAATTTTCCATGTTCGGAAGTTCTGGGTAATTCTCTTCTATTATTTTCTTTAGTATAGCATTAAAGCTTTTTGTCATCACATATTTTTTTGTAAGACAAACAATCTTTAAGTTGTCTCTACATATCCTGTTTTCAATAACCATAAGTTTTATTTGCATAGTGAATATATTTTCTTTTAATTTCCTTGTTGTTTACTTCTCTTTTAGTTTTTTTTTCACTTTTGTGTATTTGCATTCTCAGTCTATTGTTCTCTATTTTGTTTCTTTGGCGAGACTTGCCATTACAGTTTCAAACTTTTCTATTTTGCTCATTATTTTTTGCTGTGCAAGACATAAATTCTGCTTTCATAATTTTTTTTTTCTCTTTTAAATCACTCAGGAACACCATGTTGTGGTTCCATGTTCTCCTCAACTTCCACAAAATTCTCTATTAGAGCAAATGTTGGATAATTTTTCTTTGTTTTGCAATATTTATTCATAGATGTATGAACTTATTTACTAGATCAAGATGCCATATTTCTTTCTCTTCTTACTGTTTTTCCTGGTGATTTATTTGTTTATGTTTAAATCTTCGAAATGTCTTCTTCCTGGAATCTTTGGTGTTTTTAGTCATACCTTCCTCTCCACTTCATTTCCCCCAGTCTTCCCCCCAGTTATTTTCCTTATTGTTTACTTCTGACTTTACCCAACATAATAGTGATTTCCTTAGAGTTATATTTCAAGATATTTCAACCTTCTCCCACACTGGGAAGTTCACATATCACCAGCCTAATTCTTTGCTCTAACCTACTTTTGGATGATCAGAACTGGTCCCATCTAGAAGCTGTGCTCTTCCCTCAGTTTTGATGGGGTGCTGCACAGTTCCCATATGCACAGTATCCTGTTCTGATGACCTGTCTAATTCCCTCTGTTCTTTAGTTCTTTTGTCTGGTACTGACACTTCAGAGCTTTGCAGAATTGGTATTTCTGGATTGCAGCTCCCAGTAGTCTTTTGCTCCTGAAGGACTGTGGCCAAGCTGGCTGTCAAAGCCTAAGGAAACTTCCATAGCCTATAGCTGGAGTCTCTATGGTACTAGAAAGTTGGAGGCGGGGGGAACCATGGTATAGGGGTGGGTTTTGATGTAAGCCTGTGTCATGTCCTTGGGTCTGCTAGTACAACATTACTGCTGGTAGCATGGTAGGTGGAGGAGGGATACTGAGTAAATTCAGGGTCAGTGAGCATCAGTTTCTGGGTTTGTTTTTTTTAAACTTCTTTTGGATTCTTGTTTCCCAAATCACAAAAAAGTTGAAGTTGTCTTATCTTTGACACATTCTTTCTGTTTTGGGGAGATTCAAAAGGTTATGGGGATTGGAGAAAATTTCTAGCCTGCCTTCTTGTTGCTCATGTGACACAGAAACTAGGAGATGTATTTTTAATCAAACAAGGGATAGAGGCAATTACAAAAGATAAAATAGATAATTTTGATTACAACAAACTGATAAGTTTCTGTACAAACAAAATTAATGCACCAGAGTTAAAAAGGGAAGTAGTTGAATGAAGGAAAAAATCATGGTATCTTTGATAAGGGTTTGGCATCCAAGATATATAAACATTTGCATAATACATATATAAACATGTGGATATTATGTATTATCGTTATAAGTGTATATATTATACATTACTATATATAACAGGGACAGCTAGGAGGCCCAGTGGATGGAGTGCTGGGCATGAAGGTAAGAAGACTCATTTTACTGAGTTCAAATTCAGCCTCAAACACTCTTTGTGACCCTGGGCAAGTCACTTAACCTTGTTTGCCTCAGTTCCTCATCTGTAAAGTGACCTAGAGAAGAAATTGCAAACCATTTCAGTACCTTTGCCAAGAAAATCCCAAATGGGATCATGAAGACTTGGACATGACTGAAATGACTGAATGACAAATTATATATGTAGATAATAGAGATATAGATATATACACACAAACACCAAAAGCCATTCCACATTAGATAAATTATCAAAGCGTATGGACAAACAATTCTTAAAATAATAAGTGCAAGCTATTAACACCCATGTTAAAGAATGTTCCATATCACTAATAATAAGAGATGTGAAAATGCAAAAGAATCCTAAAGTTTTATCTCATATCCTCCATGTTGGCAAAGATGACAAGAATGGTAATAGTCAATATTGGAGGGGTCCAGGGAAGATAGACAACCTAGTGTATTGTTGGTGGAGTTGTGGATCAGTACAATCACTTTCAAAATCCCTTTGAAGATGTGCAAAAAAACTTACCTAAAATATTCATACCTTTTGACCCAGACATTCAATTACTGGGCTTATACCCCAAGGAGGACATGATAAGAGTAAACTCTCCAAATACATCAAAATAGTTATAGCTGCAATTTTTGTTTTAACAAAGAACTGGGAACAAAGTAGATGCCTGTTGGTTGGGGAATGGTAAATTAATCATGATACATGGTAATGGAATATTACTTTATTGTGAAAAATGAAGAATGGGATGAATATTGAGAAGCATTGAGGCTCTATATGAACTAATGCAGAAAGAAATAAGCAAAGCTAAGAAAACAATGCAGAAGTAAGAACACATTCACAGTGATTACAAAAATGTAAATGGAAAGAATAACCACACACACAAATAAAAAGATCTTGCAAAATTACAAAGAGCAAGCATAGCTTGAAAGAAGAGATATGAGAAAATACCCCCACCTCATCTCTTTGCAGAGGGGGGAGGCACACAGGTATTGGACATTGAATGTATTTTCAGACTTTTTCAAGGATTATATTAACCCTCCTCCCCCTTTATTGCTTAAAAGTACTACTTGTTACATGGGATAGTTCTCTGGGAAGGAAAGAAAGAGAAATACTAGAGGAAACTAGATTGATGTAAAAACCCAAAATATATTGATTAAAATTTATTTTAAAAGTATATAAATGTGAAAACCTCTAACTAGTTAAAAGAAAGTTCTACTCGAAATCTTGCATATGAATGATTTTGGATAGTAGCAACCAATCAATAAACAATTAAATACCTACTATTGTGTCAAATAAAAACAAAACCAAAAAAACCTGTGCTAAAGAGCTCCAAAAACAATAATGCCCTTGGCCTACAGATGTTTATAGTTTGGTAGCAGAGATAAGAACTCTACACAAATCAATATTAAATAGAATAGGCAAAATATAGCAGTTAATTTTTTTTTATGAACCTTACTTTACAAATGCAGATTGGCACCTGCTTTGGGGGCATTGAGAGGCTAAATGACTTGTGCAGTTACTCCCCTAAGGTGAATTGATGATAATGGAGACAGAACTCCAGCGTAGTTCTTCCTGTCTCCAAGCGTGACCTATTCAACATTGCCTCTTCATAAATGATTATGACACGTAGTAGATATTAAAAGTAATCTGGAGAATGAGAACATGAATGTACTTCTGACTGGGGAATATCAGGAATAGTTTTTGGAAGAGATGGTATTTGAACTGAAGGAAGTATAGGATTTCAAGGAAGGAGAGAAGAGATCTATGTACAAATAATTGTGAGCCAAGATACAGAGGCAGGAAAATGTGGGATGAATTCAGTTAGTTGGGGCCAGCCCAGTTTGGCTAGAGATGAGAGTGAATAAAAATGATTAGTGTGGTATAAATATGGAAAAGTAGGGAGGTGCCAGATTGTGGAGATGCTTGAAAGTAAGCTCAAGCAATTTGAATAATATTTGGGAAGTCATTGAAGAATTTGAGAAGTAAATGATATGATCAGAGCTGTGTATGAGGATTATTACATGGTAAACAATATGATCAATTTGGAGGATCACCTCCAAATTGTTGTCTTCAGAGTTAGGAAGACCTGGGTTCAAGTTCCAACCCTGAGGTACTGAATGACCCTGGGTAGGTCACTTTACTTCTTTTTGCCTCCATGTATTTCTCTAAGATTATCATCTACAGGATAGCTGCTGATCTAAATCATTAGATGGCCATTTCATCAATGGGAGTTCCCTACACTAATGAGATCATAGGTCTAGATCAAAATATTTTGAAATTTATTTATCTGTGCAAATATTTCCCCCCTAGAGGAATGTCAGGTCCTTGAGAGCAGAGGCTATGGTATTTTTGTTTTCGTATCTGCAGTTCCCAGCATGTGGTAGACATTTAATCAATTTGTGTTAAATTGAATTAAATGATAAATGATCAGCTTTTAGATGGAAAAATCAGTCCAGCCTTATTTCCTTGTTTTGTCAAGATTGGAAGTGGAAACACTGAAGTGTCCAGTGAATGAATTCTTATAAAGCATCTGCCCTGCCATGAGCTCTTACATATTTTACAGACCTGCTTTTGCCAAGCTTCAAGTTCCATAGGCCAAAGAATTCAAGATAAAAATTGTAGACACTTTGACCAAATACATAATTCAGCACCTATCTGAATGAAAACTCTAAGTCTGTGTGCCACTTTTGGTATTGAAAGAGCACCTGTCTTCCGACAAACTCACAGTACTCTGGTTTTGCCTTATAAATCTTCCCCATAGCCAGATGGAATGGCCAAAGGGTTTGAGGCTTCTCACGTTTTAGAGTACAGAGATACAGAATAAGCAAGCAACAAAGGCCTGGGAGATGATGGAATTCAGAGTACAAGTAGGGGTAAGATATATGGATAAATATGGGATTCGGGGGGAAGGACTGGAATTAGGATCACCCAGAAGCAGAGACTTACATTTCAAAGTATTCTGTAGTAGATATCCTATTTTAGCTCATTAATTCTTATTTAGGTTTTCTGAATATGATTTCCTGAGATGGCTAAAATTGAATGCTTGAATATTATAGGCACTGAAGCAAACAGAATGTGATAGGCATCGAGCAAAGGGCAGACCCACAGTTTACCAACCTAATAAACCTGTGACTAGTGAAGCTGACAGTATTATACCCTCTAAATAAAATTCCTACATCCTTCTATAACCTTCTGGAATTTTAGCTTTGTTTGTAAGCTGAAAGCTACAAATATCTGTGCCATTTAGGGTCTTGGGTAAATTTCAGATATCTGAGATGCAACATTTATAATATGCAATATTTGCCACGAAGTGACAATCTAGTGAGCCATTCTCCTCATAATTAAGCAGCTCTCGCTGGATGGAGAAAACTACTGTAAGCTATGAGTTTTTACTTTTTTTCTCCTCTGAGGTTGACCTCATCCAACTATAGCTCATTAAAGTTTATTAATCTCAAAGCACTTCTTTTCCCCTCCTTCTTTTGATTTTATGGTATTAGGTGTGATATTTTAAAGGTGCTTCCAGATGGTTTTAGCTTCTTTTTTCAAACCTTCTAGCCATTCTCCACATTTCCCAATGTCATAATGGCAAAGGTGGTTAAGTGTGATTGCCAGCTGGTCTTGCTGCCACACATGTGCATTGGATATGGGCACTCACTGTCTCAATTACCCAAGTACATATGATCTCAGCATATGCAGAGTAGTTTTCTTTTTTCCTCCTATAGATTCAGGCCAAGTTTACTTAACAGATTTCATCATCTCCTTTGGAGTGCTTTATTCTTTGGGAGAAGAAAAGACAAGCAAGCAGCTTTGAATGAGAGAATGCTGCTTTCTGGGTGTGGCAGGCAGGGGTCTACGTATAAAATGCTTTTGTCAAAACCCTTATTTGATCCCCATCTTTAATGATGGTCAGGCATTCACAGAACCCCAAATGTTTTTAGGGTACATAAAATAGGCTGACCCTTCAATTAAGTCATTCCACTTTCCTTAACGCTCAGATAGTTCTGGAGTCTGGGAGTCCTTGAACTTATAGATGCTTCATTTACTCAGCTGTCAGTCTCCTATGGGGTCCTAATGGGTTCTGTTAGTCACTTGCAGTTGGATCATGACTTACTCAAAATATCATAGTTAATTAGGTAGGAACCAGATTCTGGGGCAGTGTAAGAAAAAAAATGATAAAGGTTTGGCAGCCTTAACATGCCAGAATCATCGATTTTGGCTGAAAAAAGAAAGTGGAGTCAGTGGATTTAATCATGGCAGAAATGCAATACTTTGGGCATGTTAATGATCACTGAATCCCTGGTTCCACTTTTAAACCACTGTATTGTTTGTATACATATGGTCTTAGTAAAATGCAGGAGCTAGGATGTTCAACTATTTTACCTGATTTTTGTCTTTTTAAGTTTTATAGTTCTTTGGGGTCCAAGGTGTTTCTGCTAATAAAAATACATTATTGTAAATGTTACTTGATTTTCCATCAATTTCTTCTCTTCTTACCAGCTCCAGTTACTGTATGAGTATGCATGGGATGGTGTAGTAGGCTTTCTTATCTGCAGCTTTTCACTACTTTGTGATGTAATTCTCTTCATAATCAGATATGCTTCTCCATGGTGTCTTGAAAGTGAATTTTGTATTTTAAATTCTTATTGCCTGAGGCTGCCATTTCTCCCCCTTGTCAAGAAGATATCTATTTCCTGGTTAAGGCAGTTTAGAGAGTCCTTTGATTTCTTTGTGGTGGCTAATAGAAAAGTAACCTGAGTGTTTTTACCTTACATCTTTGATTTGGGGAAAACAGATTATAAAAGGGTTCAGAGGAAAGATGGGTATGTTCCTATAGCTTAGGAGTGTCAAGAAAGGATAAAAGATGCTCAAAAATGAAATCATGATGGCACATAATAAAAAAGTTCCCATTATAAAAGAAAAATGAGGTTTGAAAAGACCAATGTGTGTGTGTGTGTATGTGTGTGTGTGTATCTATCTATATGTATGTATATCTATATAACTTGCCTGCCAACATAGATTTTTTTTAAAAAATTATTTTACTTGTTTTTGGTGTTCTACATTCACTTCCAATTACCTTAGATGTTTTCCCCTCCCTTCTCTCTTCCCCCTCCCTCCCCATGGCATACAATCTTATATAGGTTCTGCATATACATTCCTATTAAATACATTTTCACCTTAGTCATGTTTAATAGAAGAGTTAAAATGAATGGGAAAAACCATAAAACAAAACAAAACATAATACAAAAGAAAATAGTCTGCTTCATTCTGTGATCCAATTCCATAATTCTTTCTCTGTATGTGGAAGGTGTTTTGCCTCAAAAGTCCATTGGGAATTTTTTAGGTCCTTGTATTGCTATGAAGGACTAAGTCTACCAGAAAAATTCCTCACACACTGTGGTTGTTGCTGTATACAAAGTTCTCCTGGTTCTGCTCTTTTCACTCAGCATCAGTTCATATAAGTCTTTCCAGGCCTCTCTGAAGCCTTCCTGTTCATCATTTCTTATAGCACAATTGTATTCCATTACATTCATATACTACAACTTGTTCAGCCATTCCCCAATTGATGGGCATCCCCTTGATTTCCAGTTTTTGGCCACCACAAAGAGGGCTGCTATAAATATTTTTGTACATGTGGGACCCTTTCCCATTTTTATGATCTCTTAGGGCTACAGTCCTAGAAGCAGTATTACTGGGTCAAAGGGTATGCACATTTTTGTAGCCCTTTGGACATGGTTCCAAATTGCTCTCCAGAATGGTTAGATCAGCTCACAGATCCACCAACAATGAGTTAGTGTTCCAACTCTCCCACATTTCCTCCAACCAACAAAGATTTTAAAAAGAAATGTGCAAAAGATTGAAATAAGGAAAGGCAATAAAAGTGAATATGTATGTTATAGTCTTGGAAAAATAGTGGTTGGAATGTTAACGTTCAAAACAAACTAAGACTGTCCAAGGAAGCTAAAGACAACAGAAAGAAGGTTTTTTTTTTTTTTTGACATTTTGGGGGAAAAAGGATGATAAAAGAAGAGACGGAACTTTTGCATGGGATGGATTTGGCTACAATATTTTTAGGAGTTTTCCTTTTAGGATTCCTTTCCAGAGGCAATCAAATTCTATTTTACTCTCTGGTTCTAGAATATCAGGGCAATTTTCCTTGATAATCTCTTGAAAGATGATATCTAGGCTCTTTCTTTTTTTGATCATGGCTTTCAGGTAGTCCAATAATTTTAAAATTATCTCTCCTGAATCTATTTTCCAGGTTAGCAGATTTTTTCAATTTCACATTGTTTTCTATTTGTTCATTCTTTTGGTTCTATTTTATAATTTCTTGATTACTCATAAAATCATTAGCTTCTATTTGCTCCATTCTAATTTTGAAGGAATTATTTTCTTCAATAATCTTTTGGACCTCCTTTTCCATTTGGCCCATTCTGCTTTTCAAGGCATTCTTTTCCTCATTGGCTTTTTGGACTTCTTTTGCCATTTGGGTTAGTCTATTTTTTCAGGTGGTATTTTTTTTTTAGTATTTTTTCAGGTCTCCTTTAGCAAGCTGTTGACTCAATTTTCATCATTTTCTTGCATCACTCTCATTTCTCTTCCCAATTTTTCTTCTACTTCTTTTACTTGATTTTCAAAATCCTTTTTGAGCTCCTCCATGGCCTGCAACCAATTCATATTCTTTTTGGAGGCTTTTGATGTAGGAGTTTTGACTTTGCCATCCTCCTCCGGGTGTATACCCTGATCTTCCTTGTCACTAAAGTAAAATTCTATAATCTGAGTTGTTTTATGATGTTACTCATCTTCCCAGCCAAACACTTGACTTTCTAACTCTTTGTCAAGGTAGAACTCTGTTTCCAGTGGGAATGGGTCTCCCAGGCTTCAGTTATTTTGTATCAGCCACTGGATCCTCCATTGTCTGTGAGGCAAGAGCTCCAGAAGCAGCCACTGCCACTGCTGCTGCTGCTGCCACCACCACTACCACCTTCAGGCTGAAACTGGGCCTGCCAGACCACACAGTCCTCTTTCACTCAGGTCCCACAGAGTTTTCTCACCGACCTTTTTGGTATTTGTGGGTTGAAAAGTCTGGAAACTGCCACAGCTGCCAATGATTCAGTCCCTTGAGGTTTGCTCTGGGCAGCCTATGCCTCTGTGGTTCAAACTAGACTGTACTCCACTTCCTGCCTGGTGCAAAACACCATTCCCGTCAACTTTTCAGGTTGTCTTGGTCTGGGGATTTGTTCCACTCTGTCATTTTATAGGTTCTGTAGCTCTAGCATTTTTAGAGTAATTTTTGAAGGTATTTGGTGGGCTTTGGGAGAGAGCTCAGGGAATTCCCTGCTTTTACTCTGCCAAAGGTGGACTATATGAAAATATAGTCCAATAACTTCAGAACTAGTTCAGTGACTAGATTCAAAAAGTCATTCTTAATGGCCTTGTTACATATTTGTTATTAGCTATTTTATCAGTTGCTTAGATAAAAGCATAAATGGCATACTCATCAAATATACAGGTGATACAAGACAAGAAGGGGTAACTAACACACTGAACAACAGAAAAAGCCTAATACCTTTTGTTGCTGTTGCGTTGTTGTCATGTTGGACTCTTTATGTCCCCATGGATCATACTGTCTATGGGGTTTGCCATGGGGCAAAGATGCTGGAGTGATTCGCCATTTCCTTCTCCAGTGGATTAAGACAAACAGAGGTTAAGTGACTTGCCCAGAGTCACACAGCTTTTAAGTGTCTGAGTGTTATAGCTCTCTATCCACTAAGCCATCTGGCTGCCTCTATACCCATTATCTTGCTCCAAATATTCACTGATTCTTTTTTGTGTCACATTCACTTCCTCTAAATTCCTGACCCAGGTTAGGATTCCCTATCTCCTTTCTTTGCATACTATGATTATATGGTAAAAGGGATTCTCACAATGTGTTGGGGTGAGCTTTCCTCCATCCCTGAAATGCTGTTCTTCCTCATTTCTGCCTTCTAGCCTTCTTTGCTTCCCTTGACTTTTAGCTAAAGTTGTGCCTTCTGCAAGAAGTCTTTTCTAGCCTTCCTTAATTTTAGTGTCTCCCCTCTGGGACTACCCCCATATCTTTTTGTACCTAGCCATTTTCATATTTTCTCTCCCATTAGACTGTAAACTACTTGAGATCAGGGACTATTCTTTTCCTTTCTTTGTAACCATAGCACTTAGCACAGTGCCTGGCATATACTAAGGTACTTAATGAAAATTACTGATTGACTGAGTAGATGGCCTCTGAAGTTTGTTTCAACCCTGAGTTTCCTATGATTTATGTTTTCCTCTTTGAACATCTCCTTTCATTATTTCCAGGACCACTTTACTCTCCCTGTTGAGAGTATAGAGAAGTTCTTGGAACATTTTTACCTCTTTCCTTAGTAAGGAGATTAACTTTTATACTTTCATGCATTTATAGCTGCTACTAGCCCTATGCAAAACACAAAGACAGTACCCTCTCTTCAAGTCATCACAAAATTCTTCTCCTCTATACTTTTTGGGAGCATGATTCTCAGTCTTCCATTATTTCTATAGTTCTCATGGTGAAACTAGCTGTTCACTGTGCTAGAGATTCAGCTACCGAGAAATGCTGAGTAAGACCTGCTTATTTATAGTGACTCTTTCACTCCCCCTGCCATGACCTCCTGCGTTTTTCTAGATCCTTTCATGGGAATATATTCTGATGATCAAAACGCATACACATTCCTCTCTTTGTGTAGGTATAACTCTGAGACAGATGTTTATATTTGCTTAGCCTACTGAGAAGAGCATGGTGATGGATGTGACCAGAAAGGACATAAGTTGCATTGGTAAATATAGATGCAACAAGTTTGGAGGGCCAAGTAAAATTTCTCTACCTTAATAATCTTAGAAAATAAAACAGCACTGAATTTGACAGGTGAATACTATCTGCAGTGTTATTCATGCGATCATTTCAGATGGCATAAAATAACTAAGCAAAAAGCTTTCCTCCCCAAGTACAGTGAACTGGGAATAGGATCTAGTGAGAAGACAAATAAAAGTAATGGAAAATGAGGGACTTTTTTCCTCTAGGGCATAAAACTTCATTCTTCCCTTAGACTGCTTCTTTTCTCATTTTCCTAGGTTATATTTTTATTTAATCCAAACTTTTCTACTGAGTCATGCTGACTTATGTGAGGTTACGCAGTATTGGTAGGTAGAATCTAAGAACCAAACACAGGCCCTCTTCAGTAAAAAATCTGTTTTTGGACACCTGTTTTAGTAATTTGCATCTTGATTTACAAATCCTTTATAAAAACTGTTTCTTCTTTTTGGAAATATCATTGAACTCAAGGTCTTTTTTATTTTGGTCCTGAAATACCTTTCCCCAACAAGATATAAGAATATTACCTTATAATGCTTACCTTATCATATTCTTGTGTTTAATTTTTCCGATCCTCTATTTAATTTTATAGTTAATTTATTAAAATGAGGAGAGGCAGTGAGGTTTAGTGCGAAGAGCAATAGGTTTATAGTCAGAAAACCTAGTTGAGAGTATATATATTCTGCCATCAACTAGCTGTCTGGCTTTGAGAAGCGAGTCTCAGTCTCTGAACCTAAGTTTCCTCATCTGAAAATTAAGATATTGGGCTAGATGATTTCAGGCTAAAATCTTAATGGTCTTTGCATTGTTATTTTTTGTTTCTATATAAAATTCTCTTGATACAGGTAAAATCTGAGACTGTAAGTATTGGAGACACATTTTCCTTATCTGAATAAGGATTTTTATTAATATGGATTTTTTTTCTTCTGATTCCAGAAGCAAAGAATTCTCCATCAGTAGATGTATTGGTATTTCCTGAGCAGATTTTTTTATTGTGGGGGATGGGTGGAGATAATCCACATTTTCATATCGCCAGCAATAGAGTCCATTAGAGAAATCTAAGCATTTAAGATTTCATGGAGATTTCCAACAATTTACTTGAAAGTTTTCCTTTGCAGGATTAATGATATTTATCAGAGTTAAGCATTCAGACTTCTGGAAAAAAAAATAGTCTCAAAGAGCACCACCTGGTGGTTCCCAGGGGATGCTACCTCTCTACCTCATAGGAGTAATTGAATGCTATCTATGTTTGGGTAAAGATGCCTTCCTTACAAATGCTTGGGATGATAGTGGCAAAACTTTCATAACAAAAACATTGGAGAAAATATGACAAAATTGTACAAAAGTCATCCTAACTCTCTCTTTTAAGGGCTGGTAAAAAAAAAAAAAGAGAATGCCTTTATGTTTCAGTTATCTGCTGTAGTAGTAAGCTCTCTAGATTGGGTGTCAAATGACCTGGGTTCAAATCACAGCTCCATTGCTTACAACTAGTGTGATCTCAGGCAAATAATTTCATTACTATGGGCTTCATGTTTCCGATCTGTAAAATGGGGGGAGAGAGAAGTGGCTGAGATGATCACTAAGTACCCTTCAAGTATGACGTCTTGTAATCAACTAATTTCAGTCAATCAGGATTCTAAATATATTGAGAAATTTAAACTTATTTTAATCACTTGAATCAATCTTTTAGCATTTGGCTGCCATACCAAAGAGTGAAATTCACTTGGTTTAGTAGTTCACTAGGGGTGGAGGGTGGGGTGGGAGAGAAGGGGCAATGAGTAGGAGAGAAGAGTAGATGAAAATGGAGATCAGCAAAGCTGACAATCCATATTTACTACTGAAGAGGTATAAAATGGAACATTTATGCTCCTTGAGAGCAAGAATTATTTCCATCTTAGAATATATCTATAAATCCTAAAAGTATTTGTTCTATGAAGTTTAGATTCATTCAAAGGGCTGTACTTCAAGACCTAGAGGACCACATGTGGCTTCAAGGTCACAGGCTCCCCACTCCTGAATTAGATGACCTCTAATATCCCTTTCAGTTATACTATGATCATATGATCCTATATAATCTGTCATAGTCAATGATTCATTCTATTTGTGGAATAGATAATAATGTATCTGCTCTGATAACTGAGATAATTAACAATTTTAAAAATAGTTAATTTTCTTACAAATTTAAGAGATCTAGTGGGATTTAATCATGGAACAATGTGAAGATATGTTTATTTTAAATCATATTTCTAGCCAGTTTTCCCAGTGATATTTAGGAAAAATTAATCTTTTTACATACTTTTTATTATCCTTTTAAAACATGAACTTTTTGTACATATTTAGTTCTAGCTGCATTTTTCTACTGGCTTTTTCTACTTCTTTTCTTTTCCTTTTCTTTTTTTTTGGAGAGGGGGAAGAAGAGAGGGTCAATTACCAGTAATTTTGATAAATACTACTTTAAAATATGCTTCATAGTCTGTTAGGACAAGTCTATCTTCATTCACATTTTTTCCCCTTCAAATGAATCCTTGGTATTTTTGCTAATTTGTTTTTCCATGCAAATTTTATTATGACTTTATTAAGGTTTACTCATTAGTATTTTGATTGGTATTGCATCAATTCTTTAATTTAGAGACATTTAGTGACATTTAGTGACATTTTTATTATATTCATCTATGTCATGCATGAATATTGAATTACTAATCATTTAAATGAGTTTATCAATGCACATTTATAGTTCTTTATGAAGGTGACCTATGTCACCCAGGTTAACAGATATCAATGATTTCATAGTAATAAATGGATTTTAAAATATTTTCTTGATTTTTCTTGGTAGACTATAAGAATCCAAATGATTTTTGTGTTTATTTTGTATTCTGAAATCTTGATTGCCTTAACATTTTTGTTTATTCTGTAGATTTTTGGGCAATAATTATCTGCAAATGGTGATATTTGAACTCTTATTTCTTAGATTAATCCTCTAATTTATCTTTCCTGTCATAATATAATGAATAGTACTCATCAATGTTAAGAGAGGGCAGCCTTGTTTTGAATCTGTTTTAGTGGAAATGCATCTAATGCTTCTCCGTTGCAAGTACTATTGGAGTGGGGTTTCAGATAAATACTTACATTGATGAAAGTAGTGAGATTTTTATTAACTGATGTGATCACATGCACATAAATAAACATTTTCTTATTAATGAATTTTATTTTTTCCTGTTATTGAATGCTTCTTATATTCCTGATTGCAATCCTATTTGGATTTTTAAAATCTTACAATTTGCTAGAACTATATTTGTGCATTCACATCTATATTGACTAAGGTATATAAATATATACATATATTTTTATGTGTACATGTGCATACACACATTATATATATATATATATATATATATATATATGCACACACACATATCTATTGTATTTGTTTGTAACTCCCAAATTCATGTATCTATATTCACACATTGGTGGGACTGGTGTTAAATTCATTGCTATGTCATTTTTTTTCCTTCTACATTCTATCAATTTAAATGCTTTATTTCTAGTCTTGTAAATATTCATTTCAATTCAATAAAGATTTATTAAATGTCTTTAGTTTGTAAGGGACATTTAACTATTTGTAATATTTCCTAAAGATATTCTTAATTTCTTTTACAACAGTCATGATTTCACCATTTTTCTCTTAAATAGAAATAGCTAGGTAGTGCAATGGATAGAGTGTTGGCCCTGGAGTCTGAAAAACTTGAATTAAAATCATACCTCAGACATTATTAGTTGTGTGACCCTGGGCAAGTCATTAGCCTCTGTCTGCCTCAGTTTTCTCAACTGTAAAATGGAGATAATAACAGTAACAGCCTTCCAATGATGTTTTGAGAATCAAATGAGATGGCATTTGTAAAGTAATTAATAAGTGTTTTTAAAACATTTGGCAAATTATGTATTTTCTCCTTTTAAAAATATTTGTCAGTGGTTTGTTGATTTTATTATTTTAGAAAATTCAGTTCTTGTTCTTAATAAAATTGCTTCATTTAAAAATTCTCTTTTTTTCCTGTTATTTTAATCTTTACTTTCCGCTTTTGATTCTTAATTTGTCTTATTTTCTGTTTTTGTTAGGTGCAGAAAATTCTTCTCCCCCCTTTTCCTCTCTTGCTGATGTGAGGACTAAATATTATAAGTTTCTCCCTTATAACCGTTTTGGTTATATATATTGATATGTGGAATTAATGTTCTCATTATATTTAAAAATATTCCTTTGTAATGTTTATTTTTTCTTTTTTAACTAAGACTAATATTTTTGTGTCTCTGTGGTCTTGTAGCTTTTATTCATGGTCTCATTATTTCTCATTTTACAATATTGCCTTCTGAAAACACAATATGTATTTCTATATTTTTGCATTTATTCAGGATGTTCCCACATCCAAGGATATGAACAATTTTTATGAATTTTCTGAGCACTTGAAAAAACTGTATATTCTTTTATTTATTCTACTTAATTAGTCCTTTCCATGTCTTTATTACTTCCAGCTCATTTCTTTGCTCATCAGGTCTTGGAATTAGGAAGGAAGAACACATTCAAGCTCTAGCTCTGACTCACATTAGATTTGTCACCTTTCAGTGTTCCAGGTAACTCTTTAAAACATTAAATTACAGACAAGTTGATTATCTAAATTGGTAGAGAGAGTTTTCAGAACAATGAAATCAGATCTGTCCATGCAAAAAAAAAAATTGAATGAACAGTTTTTATCCTGGATATGTCATCATCCTATAAGGGAGCATTAAAGTCCTTAAATATTAGTATACCTTGATCTGGGACTGCTTTTGCTCTCCTTCTGTATCTCCATAGCCTGACACAGTGCCTGACCCATTGAAGACATGTAATACGTGCTTGCTGATTGATTGAAAGCATGCTTGGAAACAAAAGATGTGTTCTCAGATGCCTTCGTTTTGATTTTCCTTCTTAGAGAAACAAGCTACAGCACTTCCTGTTCTTCCTCCACCAATCAGGGTCAGCATGTGAAGAGAAAGTCATTCTCCAATGACCTCTTCCCCAGCCCTGGGAGAATGCTGGTCAAGGAGGTGGCCTTTTCTCTCTTCTTCATCTCTGTTCTAGGGCAATATATGGCGCAAGCAGGTATTGTTCTTCTGCTGTTTCTTTTCTCCTTATTTAAGCCAACCAATGGGGGCAGCTAAGTGGTATAGTGGATAGAGCACCAGTGCAGGAGTCAGGAGCACCTGAGTTCAAATCTCACCTCAGACACTTGACACTCATTAGCTGTGTGACCTTGCGCAAGTCACAACCCCAATTGCCTCATCCTGGGTCATCTCCAGTCATCCTGATGAATATCTGGTCACTGGATTCAGATGGCTCTGGAGGAGAAGTGAGGCTGGTGACCTGCACAGCCCTCTCTCACTCAAAACAAAGTCAAGTGCAAGTCATGTCATCATTTCTCTGATGGCATGGTCTTTGGCAACGAAGGATGAACACACACACAAGTCAACCAATCAATAAACACAAATTAAGTACCTTCTGTGTGCCAAACACTGTGCCAGGAGCTGGGGATTCAAAGACATAACCTTAGGAAGCTTACATTTTGTTGGTGAAAACATGTGTTCATAAAAGAAGGCCAAAGTATATCCAAAGTAAAGCCTTCATTTAGGAAGATCTAATTTATTTGAACTTTAAAGGAAACTGAAGTTTTTAAGTGGTGGTGGTAAAGAGGAAGTGAATTCTAGGTGTAATCCAAGCCCCCAAACCCATTGGTATGGGCTTTTCTCCTCATTGGTAGAATTCAATGCCCCCTGCCTGTATGATCAGTCAGTAAACATTTATCAAGACTACGTGCCTGGCATTGCACTAAGTGCTGGAAATAAAAAAAGAGTCAAAAGATAGTCCCTGCCCTCAGGGAATTCACAATCTAATGGGGGAGACAACAAACAAACATGTACAAAGTAAGCTCTCTCTTTCTCTCTTTGTCTTTCTCTGTATGCATGCATGTATATGTATATATGTATGCACGCATGTATATGTATGTACACACATATACACATTACACACATATGTGATAAATGGGAAATAGTAGCAGAGGGAAGGCACTGCAATTAAGAGTATGGAATCAAGTGCGAGGGGTAGAGTGGAGCTGGCAAGAGGAAGATTTAAGTCTCTTAATCTCTCCTCCTCAAAGGGCAAGTCTCTTCGATCTATCTCTCCCCCCTCAAAGAGGGAGCCTCTTCAATCTGTGACTTCCAGCTTTGAGAGAGAAGATCCATGATGCCAACCTCCTCCCTTCACATCAATGAACACTCTGAGAAGAAGCTAATATATGAAACTTGAATGTTGCCCTCATTCCCAGCTTTCTACACTAGAGACTGAGAAATTTCCCTTTGAGATCTGGGTGTCTGTTGTTTGACTGAGCTGAGTCACCCTATTGTCAGGGGGAGAGCTCCTTCATTCTGTATTGTCTATTGTGTGTGTGTGCGTGCGTGCGCATGCGTGTGTATGCGTGTGTACACACATACATACACATATACAATATGCATACATATATGTATACATACATATATGTGTATACATATGTATATATTCTCCTATTTTTACTTTCTTTGATTTTTGCATTGCCATCAATTTGAATAAATGGGCTTCTTTGCTATTTGTTATTTAATTTTCTATTCATTGTGGAACTGTCATTTGATGAGAAGAAAGTCAGTCCTTGGATATAGAGCTAGGGTCCTCTCTTTTCCATTAAGAAATAGTAATCAGGAGTTTAGCTACTTATATCTAAAAATTGTAACCAATACACTAATAATATTTGAGGGAGCAGCTAACTATAATTCTAGCCTGGTGCCCTCTCTCTCTGAGAAAGGAAGAATGTAGGAATTAAAATCTCTCATGGAGAAGGATGGAGGGGAAGAGATGCTAGAGATGTAGCATTCATATGCCTCCCTTTGAACCACACGACACCCCCATGCTATATGTGGGGGATAGTCATGTTATACACACATGGCAGACATCCTGTGCCAAGAAGTCCAAGATAAAATATCATATGTGAAGTACAGTCCACAGGTCAGTTTGCCTGAAACAGAAAACATGTGAAGAAAAATAATTGCATAAGAAGTCTAGAAGGGTAAACTGGAACCAGAGAGTGAATGAAGGGCTTTAAATACCAAGCAAAGGAGTTTCAATATTTGATTCTGGAGGCAATAAGGAATGACTCGTGTTTTTTGACTAGGAAAAGTAACCAAGTCAGACCTGTGCTTTAAAAATATTAGCTGTGTGAAGTATGAATTGAAGTAGTACCTACAAGTATGGGCATAGATGGTTGGGTTCCTCTTGCAATTTTTTAAAAAAGTGCTTTGTCCTTCTGTCTTTTTTGAGTTGATTGCTTATTTTCTGAAATCCTGATTTTTTAACAGTATAGCAACCATTTTAATAGCCTTCCCCAGGGAGCAATTTTGGTATGAATATTGTTTAATATTTTTATAAGAATTATTTTTACTGGTTGCTGAAAATGAATTTTTTTCCATAAAATTAAAGTTATGTCACTTAATTACCAAGCATTTTTAAAGTGTCTACTATGTACCAGACACTGTGCTGGGGATTGAAATACAAAGGATGAAACAATTCCTACTCTCAAGGGGATTATAGTCTAATAGAGGAGACAACACATGCATACATATATAAATATGTATATGTATATATATATGCAGCATAAATATATTGAGAATAAGTGTCAGTAAGTAACAAGTACTTAAACCCAAGGCAGTTTGAGGAGGGCATTGGCAGCTGGCAGGGGTGTCAGGAAATGCCTCAGTGAGAAGAAACTTTAGAAGGTATCTATTCTAACTCCCTAATTTTACAAATAAGGAATCCAAAAACCTACAAAAATTAAGTAATTTGCCTTTCATTACACAGTAGGCACACAAGCCCTTTTGACCGGAGATTCTCAAAGTTTATCTAGGGATGCTTGGGGTCTCTGAGACCCTTTCAGGGGGGTCAACAAGGTCAAAACTACTTTCACAATAATAATAAAATGGGCTACAAAAATGTGCATACCCTTTGACCCAGTAATACTGCTTCTAGGACTATATCTCAAAGAGATCATAAAAATGGGAAAGGGTCCCAAATGAACAAAAATATTTATAGCAGTTCTCTTTGTGGTGGCCAAGAACTGGAGGATGCCCATCAATTGGGGAATGACTGAACAAGTTGTGCTATACAAATGTAATAGAATACTATTGTGCTATAAGAAATGATGAACAGGAAGACTTCAGAGAAGCCTGGAAGGACCTATATGAACTGATGCTGAGCAAAAGGAGCAGAACCAGGAGAACTTTGTACACAGCAACAACCATAGAGTGCAAGGAATTTTTCTGGGAGACTTAGCCCTTCACAGCAATGCAAGGACCAAAGCATTCCCAATAGACTCTTGAGGCAAAAGGCCTTCCACATCCCAAGAAAGAACTATGGAATTGGATTGCAAAATGAAGTGGAATATTTTCTCTTGTGTTAAGGTTTTTTTTTTTTTCTCATGGTTTCTCCCATTCATTTTAATTCTTCTATGCAACGTGACTAAGATGAAAATGTATTTAACAAGAATGTATGTGTTGAACCCATATAAGATTACACACTGTCTTGGGGAGGGAGTGGAGAGAAAGGGAGCGAGAGGGAGAAAATCTAAGACTTATGAAAGTGATTGTAGAAAACTGAAAACAAATAAATTAATAAAAAAGGGAAAAAATGAAACAAAAACAAAAAAACAATATTAAAATGTTTTAATTTCAAGTAAAGTAAATATCAATTGATATTATCCATATAAATAAACATTCCTGGGCAGTTTGGGGGGGGTGTTCCTTAATTTTTAAGAGTTGTGAATTGGTCCTGAATCAAAAAAAATTGGGAACTTCTGGTTTAGACTCAAATTGGAAATTTCAGTCAAATTTATTTAGGCAATTGGCACTGTGTAGATCAGAGGTGTCAAACAGGTAGCCCACAATACTCCTAAGTACAACCTGAACCAAATTAAAATTTAATTAGGAAATATTTAGCAAAATAAAAATAAAATAAAACAAAGATAATAGTACATTTTAAAAGTGAGTCAATTTGTTGCCTGCAGGGATCCTTATATATGGTTTTGTGGTTCCCATTTCTATTTGAGTCTGACACCACTGGTGCAAACTATTCATAAGCTTGAAGGAAATGAGTGTGACATGATTAATCAAAAACAGGATATGAAATTCAATAAAGACAAATACCAGAATGAATTACAAGTGTGTCCTGCTTTAAGAAAATCCCAGATATGGAAAATCCTATTACTTAAAACAGATAAATTAAAGAAAGATTATTTATATTACAAAGTCTTAACAAAATATTAATTTTTGGATTTCTTTAAACAGTGAGCTCTTCCCCTCCTATGTCTACCAGTTAGTGTAATTATTTTATTTGCTTTTATTTGCAGAGTTTTTTTATTTTATTTTGCAGAATTTCTATTTGCACCAACTTTTAAGGAACATATCTATTGTATAAGATCTGTTACAGATAGATTTTGTATATGTATATGTGTGTGTATACACATATATATTCCTTAAAACATATCTATTATATAAGTCAAGGTATACTACTACAGGCACATAAAATGAGAGGCAAGTAAGAATGTGGCCAAAAAAATAACTTGAGGATAATCATAGGCCAGAAGTTCATTCATTCATTCTTTCATTCATTCATTCATTCATTCATTCATTCATTCATTCATTCATTCAACATTTATTGAATGTCTACCATATTTAAGGCAGTGTGATAAGGAGCACATAAAGAGAAGTAAGAGATGGCCATTACCTTCAAGGAACAAATAGTTTAATGACAATGATGACAATGGGATTAATACAAAAAAATAGCTTTGGTACATGATATAACAAATATATAATAAAAGAAGTCGTCATTTTGGTATAGTTGTTGTTAAAGAACCCAAGACTATGAATCCATGGGATTTAAAGCTCGAAGGGACCCTGGAGAATAAATCCTGCTGAAGTACATGCTTTGCAATATGATTACTGAATCTGAGGCCAGGAACAATAATTATGATTTGCCTGTTTCTTCAAGTTTATAAAGTATATTTTACATTCAGTCAACATGAATTTGAACCCCCATAGTAATATAGTGCAATGAAAAATAATAGTTTTGGAGTTAAAGGACCTTTCCACTTCCAGATAACAAAATAAATCTATAAAAAGATGATCTATATTTGAATCTGAATTTCTGAAGAGATTTAAAGAATGTGAAGAAAGTCTAGAGAAGACCTTCAACAATTATTAGAAAGATGAAAAATTCTATTGGCATTATTTAAGTAAGAAAAGACAGTGGTGAAAAGAGTTGTCCAGAATAGAAGTATTTCAAGGAAGATACTGACTAATTTTTCCTCTTCCAAAATAGTCCAAAAGGCTAGGTATGTAGCAAGAATAGGTTTAGTTTATCATGAAGAACTCCAGAAGACTTGAGCTATCAGAGAGAGTTATAGAACACTTGTTTGCACATATCTTTAATAAGATTTAAAATAACTCTTATTCAGAGTCATAACTAGGGTGGGCTGAATGGAACTTTATTCCAGGGCATCAATATTTAGAGGATCTTGTAACAGCCCTTATACTCCTTCAGTAGCAATTAAACTTAGCACCTTGTTACTAAGAATAATTAGTTCAAATAGGAAGCTACCATATGGTGGGACAGCCCCACTCTTGGGGAACTGCACCCCTGGGGAACTCCTCCCTGTTCTGATCCTGTTCTTCTCCCTCCCCTGGTGGGACTTCTCTGTATATCCCTATCATGATCTCCCCCAACTGAATTTTAAAAATCGAATTAAATGCCTATATATTTTGCTTTCCCCGGGTGCCAATATTGCTAGTTTTAGGTTTTTCAGGTGTGTACTCATCTGTGGTAGGGTCACATGAGATACTATATATAAAATGCTTCGTAAATCTAAAAGTCTCATGTAGATGTGATCTCTTCTCCTTATTATAGGGGGCCAACCTCTTGTCATTCTTTCCAGTGTCTATTCCTTTAGATGTCTGAGTCTGTTTTCATTATAGCCACTGTTTCTATTGCTATGGAAATGACGATGATGTATATCACAAATTCAAATGTTATGACTTTTCTACAGGATTCAGGAGGAGGAAAAGATGAGTTGTAAAGGGGCAAAGTCTCACTCTGATCCAAATACCTTTGCTAATGAGCATGTATGTTAACAAAAAAAAATATGAAAAACATATGAGAAGTCAATTGACCGAGAGCATGAGATGTGTGAGTGAGGCTCTTCAGCAGATGTGCTCATGGTGAGCTCAGTAGATAAATCTTAGCACCTTCCATTGGAATATTTCTCAAGCCAAAATCTTTTCCCCTGAAAAATCTAACAGCCCCAGTTTTGTTTTTGTGCAGGAGGTGCATTCATAGCTGAAAGGAGGAGATAAATTATCCCTTTTCTCCCCATTTTCCTTGGTCTTCTTCAAGTGAAGATCATAGATTTAGACTTGGAGGGACCTTAGAGGCTGTGGAATCCAACCCCTTCATTTTATAGGCATGTGAGCCAGAGAGATGTTAAAATGACCTACCTAGAATCACAGCTATAGTAAGTGGCTGAGTTGAGATTTTAGCTCTGGTCTTGATTTTCAGTCCAATACCTTATCTACTACACCATGCTGCTTCCTGGATTATATATCAAAGGATGATATCAGGCCAGAATATCTGTGATGGACTCCAGGTACTTCTGTGACTGGGAAAAGTCTACAATGTCCTGAGAGGAGATAAGCCCTTCTTGGACTGCCCCATGGAAGAAAACTGTTTCAGCTGCACTACGATCCACCCTTCTCCATACTCCTATTTGTTGAGATGCTCAAATAGAGTTAGATCCCCAGATCTTGGGGGCAGATGATGAAGGGGCTGGGAAAAGGAATGAACACCCCCAAACCCCAATTGCTCCAACACAACTTTCATTATGAATTGCAACTGACTCTAGGTTGGAGCAGAGTTGGCTGATTTCTCTAGGCTTCCCCACCCTCTGGCCTAGTCTTTGAGGATGTCATGGTGAAAGTAAAGGAAACTTTGTTTAGTCTGTGCCACAGCCCTGAACAGGGTCATAAAAACTCCCCAGGCTGTGACTGACCAAACTTGGAACAGATGACCTCCGCCCGTCACTCTTGCACACCTTCCCTGTCACTTAATTTTTTGCATTTTGTCTCTCCTCCACTCTGGTGGCCTGTAAACACACGTGTAGGTGCTCATACGCCCACTCCTATTAGCCATCTGGGAGGTGCTTCATTGATGTATGTTCTAAAATCTCACAGGCTAAGTAGGTAAAATGAGATAGGAGCCAACGCTTTCAACTTTAGAGGCTGGGAATGTACTAGCATGACCATAGAAGCAAAGTAAGGTGTTCCCCACACAAGACCTGATCTGACATTTAATTTCAGATCCTCCCCAGGAAGCAAAGGGCTACACTTTAGAGCATTTCTTGATTTATTTTGTTACTGAAAATGTCAGTAACCATTAGGCTATTTAGAGTGTTTGGTTTATAATTCATGTCTTAATTTGTTATGATTGAAAGTTTCCCCCAAGTAAAAGTCTGACTTTAACTCAGAAATGGCTACAGAAATTATTTTTCAAATTTGCACCCAAAAAAAAAAGGTTTTCTGCTGAGCTGAGAACTTGACTAGAAATCCAAGATCCCGCTTGGAGCAGGTTTTTATGGCTGAGTTATAAACTCTGAAAATAGGGCTTTATAATGGAAACGTTGACAGACTCCCTACTCTAACAGGGCTAGCGGATACCCGCTGTAATGTACTGTGTAATTTATAGGAGTCACCTGTTAAGCCATCTGGGAAAGAAAATTTCCCTTCTTTTAAAATGGTAATAACTTGATTAACCTTTTGAACTTCATTATTATTCCAAATGGAGTCCATACAAGTCAGTCCCTGCTGGGTAGAGGATTGGTATTGACAGATAAAATGGGGGAAATGCCACAGAAAGAAGTGTACTTCTTACACTGGTGGGAAGCTGAGTTCTCATGGAACATGTTTCTACAAATAGGTGATTTAGAAGAGTAGGAGCAAGGCAACAGGGCATCTTCCTATGGGAACCAGATTTGTTTTTTGCTCTATCCTCACATATCTTCATCCTTTCTTCTAGGCCTCTTATATCATGGTCTTTCCAAGCAAGACAGTGGCAATGAAGATTTGTCTTGTTGCTGAGTGAGGATGGAAATTATTATGGAATACTAGAATAGACCTGTGATCACACTAATGTGAAAACTGCTCCTGCTGGTGTAGGTTGCAATCCATTACCTGTCCTCATGTGGTTTTGCTTTTGTCAATGTCTTCTTGGAAATCCTCTGTCGGGATCAACTCCAGTACAAGGAGGCTTGTCCCTTTATCACTTGACAGTGGATACCAGTGGAGCAAGCAGTCAGAAAGAATCCATTGATGCTTTCTTGCTCTTGCTACATGAATGGATATATGTATCCATGTAACCTGGAAATACATCAGTGTAATTCTTCCTTGATGATATGCTGCAAGTTAAGACTTATGGAAGTGATTGTTGGAATCTGAAAAGAAATAAATTAATTAAAAAATTTTTTTTCGTGATGGTAGTGTGAGAGGTTCTCATTCTAGAATACTATTATCTTTCCTCCTTTCTCAGAATTTAGAACAGTGCCTATTTTGTAATAGGAACTCAAAAGAAAAATTGTTGAATGGATAAATGAGTGAATGAATGAATAATTTATGTCATTGTCTGTATTCCTTTTCAGAAGATTCTCACCATATCTATTGCACAGATGTCAAGGTTTCTTCCTCTCTCTCTTAGACTCACTCTGTACCTGCCTAATATATTTAAATAGTGTGCTAGGTGCTGGGGATACAAGAATGAAAAAGATATTGTTCTTGTCTTTAAGGAGAGAGTGATATAATGAAATAATAAGATAATATAGAGAAGGGGGATTTTTATTCCCACAGGACTTTGTTTATTGATATTATTAATAGGATAGCTAGATGGCTCAATGTATAGAGCACTGGGCTTGGAGTCAGAAGGTCTGAGTTCAAATTCTGCTTTAGTTAGACACGTTAGCTGGGTGAACCTGGGCAAATCATTTCATGTCTCTGTGCCTCAGTTTCCTCATTTGTAAAATGGGGATAATAATAGCACTTATATCCTAGGATTCTTGTAAGGATAAAAGAAGAACATGTTTTACAAACCTTAAGGCACCAAATGAAAGTCAATTATTAGTATTAAACAGCTACACTGTACTTAGGACTGTCTCGAAAAGAGAAGAATCCCTAACTTTCCTCTGTGTAGATATCCCTTAAACACATGCAAACTCCATTCCTTAGCAGATGTCTTCCTGGTTTTCTGTGGCCAAAATAAATGAGCAGTTCATGGCCAACTTGGATACTAAGCCTCTCAAACTTAGTGGTTGCTTAGAGAATAGTGATGGAAACCCATCTTCATGCCCATAGTAAAAGCCTTTCCAACTTGATAGGATCAGTTTACCTTCCTTTGCATACCTTGCAAGGAGCCAGGATCTCTTCCATGTTTACAGTAAAACATGGAATCAGGATTTTAGCCAAGGGGGAGGTACCATAAACCTCCTTTAATGATAATAACATGAAAGACTTTTTGGACAATTACTCCCTTGGTGAGCAAGGGCCTTCTGTATTCCTCTTTGACATTACACATTCCAGTGCTGCTTCCAAGCATACCCTCTCTTCTATGCCTGTCTTGCAACTCTTTCCTCACCTCTGCCTCTTAGAATGTCTGCCTTCCTTTAGGTGTCATCTCCAATGGGAAGCCTTAGTGATTCCTTGCATTTTTTTTTTTAGTGCTCTACTCCTCAAATGTTCTTGTATTCACTTACGTAACACCACTAGACTATAGACTCTCTGAAGGCTAGGACTGGTTTTACTTTTTGGCTTCACATCCCCAGATCCTAACACAGTGCCCTGTAAGGCAATGTTATTTTTAAAAATCCAGGCTGTGATTTATTGGTATAGGGAACCTTTACTGATGCAGTTTAGCAACTGTCTTATAATCTATAGTCTCATAGATTTGACTGGGGACACTGAGAAGTTAAATGATTTGCCTAGGGTCATAGCCATTGTGTGTGAGATCTGAACACAGATCTTCCTCATTTCCAGGCCAAATGTCAATTGACTGTGCCATGCTCACTCTTACCTTGTATATACTGTAGTAGGTGCTTATTGAATACTTGTTGAATTTATCTGGCATCATCTGCTTTAAGACTATCATCTTGGGGATATACCAAATACTTCTCATCTGTTTTCCCTAACTTCTCTCAAAGTTCAGTTCCTTCTAAATGAGACCTATCATGATTTTCCCAACAGTTAATACCTCCTCCAGCCCTAAAAGCTTTTGCATTTTAGATTTACTTATATGTGTATATATTTCCCTCCACAGAATGTAAGCTCTTTGAAGGTATAAATTGTTTCACTTTTTCAATCTTTGTACCCCTAGCACTAAAGACAGAGTCTGGCATACCAAAGGAGCTTATTAAGTACTCATTGATTGACTAATTCCTACTCAGCTCTGTCATTTGTTACTCTTTCTTTCACATAGACTTCAGACTTAGTTCCTGTGGTCTTGTATCAGTAAGTACCCCAACATATAGAGAGGGGTCTGCTATCACAGGTTCTTAGATCTGCATTCATAAAAGGAAAGACAACTTTTGAAGGGTTACCAATCACTTTAATCAAGCACATGTATCAATTCTTTAACCAAGCACATATATCATTCACCTTTTTCAGGGGAGGCAGCACACTGAACTTCAAAGAAAATACAGAGAAATTAAAGATCAACAGACATGGCTCCCTCTGCCTGAATTCCACAGACAGTTGGACTCCAACTATCTGACCATAATTACCAGAGAGGGAAGCAAGATATCTGGGTTCTCAAGGCAGGGGGAGGAGGGGCTCCTTAGTGGTTTCCCAGAGTCCTTATCTGGCCAAACAAACACTTCCTGTCAGTAAGCCCCAAAGTAAAACCTGAACCTCAGAGTTTTTATACACTTTTTAGAGCCAGAGGATATCACATCCCTTGAGAACCAGTGCCTCATTAACAAAAGGCATGGACATTCTTATAAATCTTCCCAGGACTGACAATGGGTGGAAAAATCCTCCTCAGTCATATTCAAATAGAGGCATTATACTTCTTGATTATATGAAAACAAAAACAGCAAAAGATCCTATTTTGCGTGCCACTACAGGTCTTTGGTGTTTTGCAGAAATTTTGCTGCTAAGCTGATTTATAAAATTCTCTGAAGAAAAAATACCCTTAGTTAGGGGACTGTATTTATTTTCTTTTGCTTTCTTTCTCTCTTTCTTCATCTTGGTTAGATTTCTCTCTTCCCCTCCCAACAAGATCCCAACAGAGTCTCCTTCTCTCCCTTTTACTTGGATCTTTCTATCTTCTCTATTTTGCCCAGGCTAGAAATGAAGCAGTCATTCAGCAGCCTGATCCCAATGTTAATTAGCATGGAAGCCTTATCCTACTCCATTTTTTCAACCTGGACTAGCTCATTGATCCTTAGTCAGAATGGTAACTTCCCTTCCCCCTACCTTCACTAGGGGTTTACCATCTGGGAGTTAGACAGTATAGACTTTTGATCAGCTTTATCCTTACTACAACTCAGAATTTCCGAACTCAAGCAATCTACCAGCATCAGCCTCCAGCATGAGGAACTATATAGGCTTGTACTACTATGCTTGCCAGGTGATTGTATGTCAAAGCAATCTTCATGGAGAGACTTGGGAGTTTCTTTCTCCCCCTCCAACTGTGCAGAAATAAGCATGCTAAATGTTGCTTACCTGGAAGCAGCTTAACTAAACAGTGACCTTATTATAGAGCAAGATATCACATTAGTAAATTATCATCTTGACTACTTAGAGATCCTGGTTGGTTGTTGTTGTTTGTCCTTCCTTCTTAAAGAGGACCTCAGCGTCAACAAGGTGATGTCACATCATGACTTGCAAGTGGGTTGGATTTAAGTGAGGGAGGGCTGTGCAAAGTTACCAGCCTCACTTTCTCCTGCAGAGCCATCTGAATCCAGTGGCAAGATAGAGATCAGGAAGACTGGAGATGGCAAGGGATGCAGTGGGAGACCTTTGCCTTTTTAAACTAAGGTCTTTCTCAGGTCTCAGTTTGACTGATGCAACAGTCATTCAGTGATTATGGCTAGGTAAGAAATGAGGTAAAGAATGGCCTCTTCTTCCTAGTCAAAAAAAATCAATCTGGGAGGGGAAGAACCTCAGAGTTTCTGGCCAAAAACAGGGAAACTCTGAGGTATCAGTTCTTAGACAAGGACTGGGGGGCTTTGTCTGGGACCTATTTGTTGGCCAATCAATGAAAGCCAGAGTGATTTGGGTTTAAAGTATGGTCCTTAAGAAAGAAATCTAGCCCATAAACCATGCCTTAAACCCAAATCACTCAGGCAAGGCCATCCTAAACAAAATAACGATCATCTGAAGGGAAAACTCTGCTAGGACCTGTGCATTAAACCAGGGATTCAATTAACAACAATGAATTTACTATGTGTCAGGCATAGTCCCTGTTATTAGAGATGAAAAGATGAAAATCATGAGGCAGCACATTGCAGGCTAAGGCTAATTTCAGGATGGCCACTTGTTAGTTTAGGTTCAAGATTGGAATGAAATGAGACATTCATCATTCATCTAAAAGTTAGTAAAAGGAGATTTACTTAGCCTTAACCAGAGAAGGACATCAGATAAAAATATTCACTGATCATCCATGTTGATTTAGTTAAGCGCAGTTCCTCTGCCTCTGATTTGCCAATGGAGGTCTTCTGGTCAGACTTCCTGGAGGAGTTAGAGATCTTTGTGACTTTTTTATACTCAGGAGTCCAAGAAGCTATGTCGATTTCCCAAAGGTTAGTCTTCTGTAATAGCCTTTACCTTTTAAGGAAAAGAACTGACCTAGTGCATATGGAGATGGACTCTGTTAATATTTCTTTTGTTGTATAGCCCCTGCCTTCAGAGAGCTCCCAATCTAGTATCAGAGATAAAACAAGTATATTTTATGATAAGTGCACAGAAGTTCAAACAGTGGTGAGAAAGATCAAGTCTCAATGTGGGGATTAGGAGGATTTTAAAAAAGAAAACTTCAGTTTTTCAATCAGCAAAATGTTGCCTTCTCTCCCTCCCAACTCCTTTCCATCATCTCTACTGAGAAGGAATGAAAAAAAAAATTTATTACAAAAATGTATGATTAAGCAAAACCAATTCCTCCATTGACCATTTATTAGAAAACTTTAGATAGAATGCTAACAACTCAATTGGAGGTGGGTATTTAGTTTATTCAGGAAACCCCATACAGCTTTCTTAATTTATTGTAATAGTAGAAGGAAGCAATGATGGAAATGATGATTCTAAAAGGTTAGTAATAATTTGCATAAAGTATTTTGTAAGCCTTGAAAGGCTAGTGAATTAACAACAGCTAACATTCATACAATGCTTTAAAGTTTGTAAAGCACTTTACACATATTAGCTCATTTTATCCTCACAACAACTGTGGGAAGTAGGTGCTATTATGATCCCCATTTTCCAGATGAAGAAACTGAGACACAGAGATGTTAAATGATTTGCTCAGGGTCACACAGCTAGTGTCTAAGACAGGATTTGAATTTTGGCCTTCCTGACTCTAAATCCTATGTGTTATCCAGTGTAGCACCGAACTGCTATTATTAATGTTATTATTAAATACTAGCTGCCATTCTATTTTAATTACTACTATTATTAAGGCATTTCAAGATTTACTGGCTTGGACATTTTCAAAATATTTATCTATTGATAAATATATATTAAACTTCTAGTCAGGTGCTACGCGAGGCTCTTGGATTACAAAACAGTCTATTCTCTCACATCAAGGCTGATTCCTTTGCCTTGAATTAAGCAGGGCCAATGTGTCTCCAGATACCCATTTATACAGGTGGTTTAGATACGGCCCTATCTGGGTTGTGGCAATGAGCTACATAACCTTTCCTAGGACTTTCCCAGCTTAGGATTCTAGGGTTCTTGCCTCAGGATGGAGCCATTGACTAGGAACTTCCATTAAATAGGGTTATTATTTGCATTCCAACAGCTCCTTCACTAGAGGTCATGTCAGCCTATCATGTATACTCCAATATATTTTACAGCTGTATAAAGAGGTACCAAGAAGTTGAGGGGAGAGATCTGCCAAGGCGACAGTAGGATTCAATGGCACAGCCAGGAAAGGAAAAGTAGAAGTTCTGGCTTTCAGTCCTCTTTACTAATGACTAGACACCACTCCCTCATTAGAACACGTTTGGTTTTTATGCCTTAAAGGGCCATGGTGACTTCCACATTAATAGTACTGAAAACAGTCACATTTCTAATACTGAGAGTGGTATGGGAGCTGGCTGGATAATAGATCTATGAGCCAAGGCCTTGGGGCTCTTTCTTGTGGCTATAGCCTCAGGAATGTAGTGTCCTTCCACTCACTGTACCCTCTTATGACAACATTACCCTAAAGTCCGCCTTCCTTAGGGCAAGTTAAGCTACTTTACATAGTGTGTGCATGTGTGTGTGTATGTGTGTGTGTGTGTGTGTGTGTGTGTGTGTGTGTGTGTATGTGTGTGTGTGTGTAGACTTTTTACAGGTACCTAGAGAGATACACAACCTATAATTATCCTGCTTAGGACTCAGCTTATTCTAACTTGCCTTGCTTTAGATTTCTCTGTTTAAGCTACCTGCTTCTTTATTCTGTATCACTTTTAGTTTGTTTTATAAACAGTCTATTCTTTCTCCACCTAAGCTGAACTCATCCTTCCCCAGATGGCCCAGATACCTTTTTCCTCAATCAGCTAAATTAAAAAAAAAACAAACTCAAAACCCCTTTTTTCCCTTCTTTTTCTCCCCCTTTCCTTCCCTTCCTCCAGCCCATAGCCTGGGTCTTCTGCCAAGCTCATGACATAGGAGCATGGGATTTTAGAGCTGAAAAGACTCTTAAAGGCCATTTAGTTCAACTCCTTCATTGTACAATTGAGAAAATAAAGTTTTAAATGAGTGAAGTGACTAGCCCAAGGTCAAACGGGAAGTAAAGGATCACAGCAGGAGTTTGACCTTTTGCCTCCAAATGCAAATGAGCAAGTTTTCCATTGTGCCATTCTGTTCTGACTTCTTTGCTTTACTTGGGTATCCTACTGATGCTTTTAAGATCAACATGTTTCAAATGAAACTCATTGTCTTTCCCCCTCAAACATAATCCTTTTTCTAATGTAGACAATTCTTTCTTCTGTCTTTTGTCAGTGGTGCCATCATTCTCCCCACTGTTTATAATCTTGGAGTTCTCCTTGACTTCTCCCTCCCTCTTTTTCCCTTCATGCTCAATCAATAGTCAAATCTTGCCAATTTTAAAGCTGAACTAACTCTCTCTTATGTCTAATCCCCTTTATATAATTTCCATAAGAATGGCCTTCATTACATGCGTGGTCTATGTCAGTAATCTCTTAGTGGGTTTACCCACATTTAGTCTGGTTTCCTTCTAATCTGCCATATTCCACAACTGGCTGATCAATCTTCCTACTATACAAGTATGATCATGTCACGTTACTGCTCAAAAAACATACAAGGCTCCTCATAGCCTATTGAAGAAAAATCATCTAGCCTGACATTCAAGGCCCTCACAAATCTTGTCCAAGATGTTCTTTATGACATCATCCAATGCTATGCTCCCTCGTGTGCAATACACTCAAGCCAAACCCTTCATTTCCTAAGCTCTTACCATGTTGCCTTGCCTCTTTGTCTTTGTTCAAACTATTCTCTGCAGTGTTCTGTACTACAATCTTTCTGAGGATAATCTACCCATCCTTCAAAGACTAGTTCAAATGCTACCTTCCCTCATAAAATCTTTCCTGGCTTTTCTCAAATGTAAGTGATTTTGTCTTCCTCTGATTTTATTGTATTTTATCCTCTTCTTACATACTTATTCTCATCTGTATTATATTTATATGTGTAAGCCAAAGTTCAAGCCTGGCTCATTTGCATAAGTCTCTCTTAATAGATAATAGAAGATAATGATGACCAGTATGCCTGTGTGAGGGATGAATTTCCCAGAAGATTTTTTTTCTTGATTCTCTGTTTGAAAAAGGATACATGTGAACCTTGTTTGGAAAGAAATCCAGAGAAAAAGGGTAGAGTTTGGAAGGCAGACATATAAAGAAATCCAGCCACCCCTACTCTACCCTTTTTTCCCTTGCCCCCACCCTGCCCCATTTCTCTGATTTACAGCTTTTCTTCCTAAAGACTTTAGGGAATTTCCCCTTAGAAGAGATTAGGGACTCTTATTTAACCTTTTATCTCACTTCTAGGGGGAGAGCTCATTTCATTCTGTATCTTCTCTGATGTATTCCAATACATATAATGTGTCTGATTTCTGTTTGCTGCCTACTAAATATGAGTTAATTAACCATTCACTATTTATGATCATCTTCTATGCATTTGATGGGAAGTGGTCAAGTCTCAGGAAATAAGGTTAGGATACTCCTTCCCTAAATGGCAAACCACCACAGTAACTTTGCCAAGAAAACCCCAAATGTGGTCACAAAGAGTTGGACATGATTGAAACAGCTGAACAGTAACAACTCCTTCCCACTTGATGGAGAGCAACCAGGAAATCTGCTTGAAACTAAAAATAATTTCCTCCAGACTAGTAATATTTAGAGGAGCAGATATAATTCTAGTTCCGTAACCCCTCTCTGAGGACAGCTCAGCAGGTAGCCCCTGTAGCATGAATCAGTCTATGGTGGAGAGGGTTGCATAAAATGAGTGAGAGAGAGAGAGGAGAGAGAGAGAGAGAGAGAGAGAGAGAGAGAGAGAGAGAGAGAGAGAGAGAGAGAGAGAGAGAGAGGAAGAGTCAGATTCATACTTCCTTTGAGCCACACTTAGACAATCCAACTGGGCATACATAACCCATGTGGGATATACATGCACTCAAACCTTATATGTTTATGTATACTTCTTACTTATGCTAATGCTGGAGTCTTAGTCTTTTGTTTTTTCTACCATGGGCTCATTTGGTGAAACCTATGGAATCCTCAGAATAATGTTTTTAGATGCGTAAAATACACAGGATTACAAAAGGAAGTGAAGATTAGTTAAAATAAAGATATAATTTTCCCATCCAGGTTTGCAGACCCCTTGAAATCTATCCATGGACTGTGGTGTGTGTGTGTGTGTGTGTGTGTGTGTGTGTGTGTGTGTGTGTGTGTTTAGGGAGGGGACTTAGGTTAAGAACTTCTTCTCTTATGGATTGTAAGCTCCTTGAGGGTGATAATGTTTAATATAAAATTTTGGAATAATCTCTTTGTTCTCTCTGAAGTAAACTCAGAGAGTGCCTCTTCCTATGTCAGCAAAAGCCAGCCAAGGCCGACTCTACACTCCTTAAGGAGACCTTTAACCTAAGACACTATATCTTGAATAATAAGACTTTCCTTTGATGAATAATGAGACTTTCCTTTGATGAATCTTATTATCTATAGACATATACTATGTTATGAATAATGGGACTTTCCTTTGATCTATAGACATATACTATGTTATGGCGTATTAATGATAAAGAAAATATAGACATCTTAGATCATAATTTCTATTGAACATGGTTTACCCTTTCCTATGTCAATTATCTGTTTAAGGGAGGAAGCCTGCCACTTACTAGTGGTGGGGTTTCTTTCCTTGTCACTGAGACATATGCTTACCCAGCTTGGAATCTCAAGGCCTGACTAACATTGCTTTGTTAATTGTCCTGTCTTACTGAATTTATGATTTGCTTAATTAGGAGAGTTTCTTTCTCATGGCAAAATGTACTTAAGACAGATGATTTCTGTACTAGATAGTCAGAGTCACCTCTGACTCCATAGCGCTATGTAACTGTTTTCTTTATAGGGAATTGATCAATTAATTAATTAAATCATAAAATGTATGCATTTAGCCATGTTGCCTTTTCTTAACAAAGTTTTCAGGTCAACAAGGGCAATAATTATGTCTATATTTGTCTAGCACAGTGTACTAAATACTTTGAGAAGTACTTTATAAATGTTGTTGAGTGAATGAAAAAACGAATAAACACTATTGTTCTCTAGATACCATTTGATTTTCCTTGGGGAAGGCAGGGAGGCATGCAAAATTAACTGCTATGTTAATTTCTTGACAATCATTTAGCCGTTCCCTTCTCCCCTACTACTTTTTCACATGGTACCTCATCTGAAGATACATATGACCTTGCAAGATGTGCCATGGTAATGAATTCTGTCAGGTCTTACAAAGCTGGCAAAATTCTAGTATAGCTTGAGAAGACTAGTCTTTCATCTAGGAGTGGACAAGAGGGAAGGTGTAATTTTTCCTTTTTTATGAAGGAAGTTATAGAGACTGAGATTAAGTGACTTGTCAAAGATCACAAAGGTAGCTATAAAATTTTTAAAGCCTTGATTAGAGTTTAGATTTCTCAACTTCCTGTCAAGTCTTTTGAAATTAAAAAAAAATTATTGGTAGCTTTTTTACGTACATGATCTTTGTTTCCAGACCTTTCCATTCCTGACACCGTATCTAGCATCCATTGAAAGGGTTATAAATCCAACTACCATTCATTAAGTACCTACTATGTGAATAATCTCCGGTATTGTGCTGAGAATGCAAAGCAAATGTAATCAGTCAATCAACAAGTATTTATTAAGCATCATCTCTGTGCCAGGCATTGTGTTATGTGCTAGGTAAAATATGTAAACCAAATCTTATAAGTAGAAAGTTTTTCTTAGGGGGAAATGCAACATATAAAAAATATACATCCATACATATGTATATGGATGGATATATATATATATACATATATATTTAAACTTGAGGAGGAAGAAATGGGTACTAACAATAGGAAAGTCTTCCTGTGGGAAGTAGCATTTGATCTAAGCCTTGGAAGAAACTAGGGATGGATTCCAAGAATCAGAGGTGAGGGAGATTGCATTCCAGGTATGGTGGACAATCAGAACAAAAACACAAAGCAGGATAGCACTTTAACTTTTTGAAGAATCCCAGGAACTCCTGGGGATATACATAATTATTTTATATTTAATGTATGAAAGATAGTCTCCAAGGCACAAGTAATGCACAGGCAAGTGTGGATAATATTCCTTGTTTCAAGTCTTCATTTGCAAGGCAATGTTTTTCTAAAGGTTGTCCGTGCTCAGTTCATGAAAACCATCTCAAGATAATTTGGGTGTTTTTCTTTGAATTTTATCATTTGGATTAGGAAAAAAAAATGAAATGGTAGTTGTATTCAATTTCAAAAGTGGTAAAAATATGAGTCAATTTTTTTCCCCATGGGAGCAGTGGTCATAGTTTCATCATTCTATATTCCAGAGAGAGTTTGCTCATAGAATTTTCTCTTGTTTTTGTTCTTTTGTTTCAGTTTTCTGAAGTTTGCTGAGGGCAGGTGTTCATAGCTGGTAGGATTGAGTCAATTATAAATTTTGTCCAAAGTGTCTGAGTAATTTGGAGGAAAGTACTTGGCTGGCTTTTTCCCTCCTGCCCTTCTGATTTGACTTGTACTCTGGAAACCCTGGCCAGACTGCATCTGAGTCCTTTGAGCCCCGTGACATAGTGATTTTACTTGAAGGTGGCAAGTGACAACGTAGCCATGACATAAATGACATGAGAAAATAGTCCTCTTCCCTCTGAGGTATTCAGTACACTAAACAGATGGCAACGACCTAATCCAGAACCAAGAAGAAACAAGTGAAATCATCCACTCAATTACTTTCATTGGGCAGAGGCAGTCTGGGTCTCTCAGATCTCCAAGGGGGAGAAAATCCCCTTGAAACTGCTGTGCACGCATAATTTCATTACAACAGAGTACCAGTCACCTCTTGTTTTCTTAAACTTGCATTATTGAAAGATTAGCTCCTCTGTTTATGGTTACGTTGCCAAGTATCCACAGCAGAACGCTCTCCTCCATTCAGTGTTAATCGAACTGAAATTGACATGGCATTACCCAGGCCCATGGCACTATGAGATCAGATGAATTACTCAATTTGCACCACTTAGGTTAGAAGCTTTTTGAAAGAAGTCAGAATAAATTGACTAAGATTGCTTACATCAGAATACAGAGGAGGTTAAAAATGTAGCCCAGAAAGACTTCATTATAATAAAATGTTGCAATGGCAAATATTTAAATGGCATACAGATAGGTTGCTGGGCTCATTCAACTGGTGAATGAAGGCAATGTTGGGAAGGGACCAAGGGTGTTACTTCTTTCCTGAAACTTGTATGTGAAACTAAAGCAGACAAAAACTACGTACTGAAGGAAGTGCTAGAGAGACTGATTCCAATGAAGGGATGATGAGATCACTAAGACAAAGACACACTGGTGTGTAGAGAAGCCTTCTCTAGTGCAGTCCCCAAAAGCATTTCTTTAAAACTTTAAATGAAGGCCAAAAAACCCCCCCAACAACCCCCAAAACTCACACTTTACTAGTAGATGAGGGAAACTTCAGTTAGGGATTGTCTCTATTTTGTATCCACATGGTTCTAATTCAGAGAAAATTTTATGTAGAATATAAGATCCTTGGGGGAAAGGCTTATTACATTTTTATTTTTTCATGCCCAGTGCCTGTTATAACGCTTGGGCATAGTAATCACTAAATTAATGCTTATTGAATTTTAGAAATATCTTAGAGTCACTTCTCTATCTCTCTCATTCTGCTCTTTTTTTATTTTTTTCTTAAATTTCATTTATTTTATTTTTAATTTGTGAAACAAGACAAGCATTTGCATAACATAGTAGAATAAAAACTAAAGATGAAACTGTAAATCTATTATGTATAACTTGCTACCCTTCTTCATCAATGTCATCCCAATTAAATTACCAAAAATTTTTTTTACTGAATTAGAAAAAACAATAATAAAATTCATTTGGAAGAACAAAAAGTCTATAATATCAAAGGGTCTAATGAAAAAAATGTAAAGGATCTACTCTCTTGTGTTTGAGTATATCTTAATTTGTTCTTCTTTGATACAAGTTCTTCTATTGATAGTTTTGTTTTATTCAGTCGTTTCAAAATGAAAGGCTTGAGGAGAATAATGAACCCAAAAGGCTTTATTTACTGAACTTGTGATAGACTAAATGACCTTGACAACAAAAGATCAAGGAAGACAGGGAGGGTTTTATCGTAATGTTGAAGCTCTTTATTTTATTCTCCATGGTGCCTAATATCCAAATTTTATTGTGATCTTGGGCTCATCAGTTATGATAATTAAATTATTTGGAGGAGATGTTTCATTCAACCATTACTTTAAAAAAAAAAATTAAATTTTATTTTCAGTTCTGAATTTTCTTCCCTTCCCTTCTCCCTTACCCAATGAGAAAGCAAGGGAAACAAAAACCATTGCAAATGTGTATGACCAAACAAAACAAATTTCACAATTATCAATGTCCAGAAAAGAAAAGAAAGAAAAGAAAAGGTGCTTCAACCTGCTCACTGAGTTCATCAGCTCTCTATCTGGAGGCATATAGCATGTTTCGCTACAAGTTCTTTGGAATTGCGGTCATTGTGTTGATCAGAGTTCCTAAGTCTTTCAAAAAGTTGTTTGTCTTAACAACATTGTTGTCTTGTAAATTGTTTTTGTTTTGCTTATTTCACTTTGTATCAGTTCATACAAATCTTCTCCTTGTTTTTCTGAAACCATTTCCTTCATCATTTCTTAAACACAATAAAGTCTTATGTTCAGATACCTTAACTTGTTTAGCTGTTGTTCAGTTGATGGGGTAATTCTTTCAATTTTCAGTTCTTTGCCACCATAAAAAGAACTGCAGTCACTATTTTTCTACATGTCTTTTCCCGTTTTCTTTGATCTCTTTGGGCTATAAACCTAGTAATGGTATCTCTGGGTCAAAGGTTCAAACATTATATATTAAACACCTGTATGTAGAGTACTGTATAGTGGTAGGGGAAATAAAAAAAATTTAGACCAACTATTGCACTTGAATATTGAAAATGCTTCTGATTGGATGGAGACTTCCATATCTACAAACATGGAAAAAAGAAAAGTAATACAGCAAATTATGGTCTTACACATGTAGAGAGATGATGGATCTCCTGCCAGTAATCCATCTTCATTCCTCTTTCCCTTGGATATCTTGTTTTGGCAATGGTTGCAGAACCATCTAGTTTTGGGGAATGCAGAAAGATTAGTTGAGAAGTTGTTTATTAGCATGTTCTAGATAATAATTTCATTAATTCAGTAGGGATTTATTAATCACTTACTAAATTCCAGGCAATGTGCTACATGCTGAAGCAACATAGGCAGAAACCTCTTTTCCTTGGGTAACTTAGAGACAGCATCAATTCTGGGAGTCACTTTTGAGATCATTTAATTTGACTATCATTTTTACAAACAAGGAAGGAAACAAACATATATTAAGCACCTACTATGTACCAGGTGCTATGCTGAGTGCTTTAAAAATATTATCTCATTTGGTCCTCATAGAAACCCTGGGAGGTCAGTGCTATTTTTAATTCACATTTTACATATGAGAAAACTGAGGCAGGCAGAAGAGCTTAAATAACTTGCTCAGGGTAACCCAGCTAGTAAGTGTCTGAGGCTAGATAGGAACTCACTTCTCCCTGACTCCAGGTCTAGCACTACACCACCTGTCTGAGGCACATAGAGACTTTTCTATTGAAACACTAATGTATTGTTGGTGGAGTTGTGAACTGATCCAGCCATTCTGGAGAGCAATTTGGAACTACACCCAAAGGTCTATAAAACTGTGCATACAGCTTTGATTCAGTAATACCACTACTAGGTCTGTATCCTAAAGAGATCATAAAAAAGGGGAAAGGACCTACTTGTACAAAAATATTTATAGCAGCTCTTTTAGTGCTGGCAAAGAATTGGAAATTATGGGGATACCATCAATTGGGGAATGGGTGAACAAGTTGTGGTTTATGAATCTAATTGAGTACTATTGTTCTATAAGAAATGATGAGCAGACGGATTTCAGAAAAACCTGAAAAGACTTACATGAACAGATGCTGAATGAAGTGAGCAGAATCAGGAGAACATTGTACACAGCAACATTATGTGCTGACCAACTTTGATAAACTTAGCTCTTCTCAGCAATACAATGGATCTAAGACAATTCCAAAGACTCATGATGGAAAATGCTATCCTCATCCAGAGAAAGACTGTGGAGTCTGAATGCAGATTGAAGTATACTATTTTTTTCTTCTTTCTCATGGTTTTCCCCTTTTGTTCTGATTCTTCTTCACACCATGACTACCGTGGAAATATGTTTAATATGATTGTACATGTATAACCTAAAGAAAAAAAGAAAGAGACTTTTCTGAGAAAGCTAGCCTGCAGTATGGGGCAGATGAGTGGTACAGTGGAGAGAGGTCTGGGCCTGAAGTCAGGAAGACTCATCTTTCTAGTTTAAATCTGGCCTCGGATACCAGTTGTGTGATGCTGGGCAAGTCATTTAACTCTGTTTGCCTCAGTTTCCTCATCTGTAAAATGAGCTGGAGAAAGACATGGAGAACCACACCAGTATCTTTATCAAGAAAACCTTAAATGGGATCATGAAGAGTCAGACATGACTGAAATAAATGATCAACAAAAATAAATGATCAACAAAAAAACTGTAGTAGTCATTCATAGTAGTATTCCAGCCTCCAAATTCTGTGTATAACACCTTCCATCAGCACACATGTCTTGAAAGAGGCACTAAAGGATAGCCTCACCCTTACCTTACAGTCAAAAACCCTAAGGGACCATAACTGATGTAACCATGATGATAACACCAGCAATAACAAGTCACATCTATAAAACTTTATAGTTTCATGGTGTGTTCACATCCATTACCTCATTTGAGGCATAGGTTAATCATCCCTATTTTGAATGAGGTAGCTAGGTAGCCTTTTGGGTTTTTAAAAGTGACTTCAGAGTGAGGGTTATTCTTAACCTTTTTTGTGTTGGTCATGGATCGCTTTGTCAGTATGGGGAAGCCTATGGACCCCTTCTCAGAATAATGTTTTTAAATTCATAAAATAAAATGTATAGTATTACAAAGGAAATTGATTATATTGAAATAGAGTTGTTTTACATCGAAGTTCATGAACCTCCTAATATCCAATTTATATTGTGACGTTGGGCTCACTAATTATGATAATTAAATTATTTGGAGGAGATATTTCATTCCATCATCACTTTTCTTAAAAATAATTTAAATTAAATTTCATTTTCAGTTCTGAATTTTCTTCTTATTGTCCCTTATTCCTTACCCAATGAGAAGGCAAGGAAAACAAAAACCATTGCAAATATGTATAACCATCAAACTTTATAGGAGCCCTTTGGAGTCTATGGACCCTAGGCCTTAGAGAGTCTCAGACAAATTTTGTCTTCACAGATATAGCCACTTGACATTTAAAACTCTTCACCACCTGGCCCATTCTGACCTTTCTAATCTTCTGACATTTTTATGCCCACCTGAGCACTCTATGACCCAACCATACTGTCCTACCTGCTGTTACTTGCACATGGCACACCATCTCCTATCCCCATGCTTTTGCACTGGTTGTTCCCCATGCCCAGAATGTTTTCTCTTCCAGTCTCTAAAGCTTAGCATCTCTAGCTTCTCAAGTTTAGCTCAAGTACTATTTCTTCTAGGAAGCCTTTCCTGGTTCCTGTAGCTATTCATGTCATTTTCTCTGAGGTTTCTTTATATCTACTATTTATTTAACATGTGTTTTTTGATTTACATGAGTTGTCCCTCTCAATAGAATATAAGTTCCTTGAGGGCAGTCCTTGCCCTCTTTCCCCCTCCTCATCTCACAACACTCAGATAGTGCTTTTTGCCATCTCCTCCTTCATTCCTATCTCACATGAAAAAATGGTCCTTTTCCTCAGCAAGGCAAAGCCCTTTACATGTGCCTTTGATCCCATTTTCCCTAGTAGGTTACTTTCTCTATCACCCCCATTATGTCACTAGCCTTTAGTATCTTCACATATACTGGTTCTTTCCTTGCAAAACATATTCATGTCTCCATGATCCTTAAGAAGATCCTCACTTGATGCAACTATCCCTGCTAGCTAATGTTCTATATCTCTCCTCCCATTTGTGGCTAAACATCTAGAGAAAACTGTTTACACTCAATCTCTCCACTTTCTCTATTCTCACTTATTTTTAAGTCTTTCACAATCTAGCTTCTGACCTCATTATTAAATTGCGATTCTTTTTTCCCCTTTTTCCTATTTTCTTTCAAAGAGCTGGGACGATTTACTTTTTATTCTGTGAGGTTTTCTTTTTTTTGATTTCTTGGAATATAGCTCTGGAAAGACAGGCTTTAAAAATGTCCACTGTGCTTTAAATGGAGTTATTTGACTGAGTTTTTAAACCCAAATCACTCTGGCTTTCATTGAGTGGTTAATAATAGTCTCAACTAAAGCCTCTGTGGTACATTGTTTAGATTTTGATGACACAGAATGAGTATAAATAGCAATTGTTTTCTGTTCAGACCAGAAACTCTGAGGATCTTCCCCTCCCAGACTGATATCGTTGCGATTGAGTCATCTTTTGTGTCAACTCTTACCTAACCCTTCCTCATTGATTGGACATTGCCTAAGACAAACCAAGACCTGTGAAAGACTTTGATTTAGAAAGGCCAAGGTCATCCAGTGCCTTCACGAGTCATCTTGACCCTTCTTTTGCCACTGGACTCTGATGACTCTGGAGGAGAGAGTGAGGCTGATGACTTTGCAGAGCTCTGCCTCACTTCAATCCAATTCATAAGCAAGTCAAGATATCATCCTCACGATAGCATGGTCCCCTTCCAGAATGAAGGATTGGCAACAACTGAAACCTCCCTCCCCAAAGTTATCAATGTTGTCATTTAATTGACAAATCTAATCGTTTTTTCTCCATCTTTATTCTTGTTGACTTCTTTGTAGCTTTTGACAAAGCTTGTGACACAATTCTCTCCTGGTTCTCCTCTTGCCCATCTGACAGCAATTCTTTAGCTTTTGCTGGATTTTCATCCCTGTCACAACCACTAGCTATGGAGTTCCCTTAAGGCTCCTTTCAGGGCCCTCCTCTTTCCCTTTTGGAAATCTCATCAGCTCCCAGGTATTCAACTGTCATTGGAGAAAGTGAGGCTGGTGACCTTGCACAGCCCTCCCTCACTCAAATCAAGGTCATCTGCAAGTAATGTCATTATCTTGATGTCATGGTCCTTTTCAAGAATGAAGGACAAACACAGCAACCTATGTAGATGATCCCAGATCTCTTTTTCCATTCCTGGTGTCTCTACTGAGCTCCAGTCTTGCATCTCCCACTGCCTTTCTGCTGTCATGAACTCTATGTTTGACAACTTAGTCTCAACACGTCCAAAACAGAAGCCATTGTCTTTCTCCACCCAGCCCTTCCCTCTTCTGAACTTCCTTATCACTGCTAAGATCATCCTCCCAGTCACCTAGGCTCTTAACCTTAATGCCATCCTAAACTTCTCACTTACTCAAATTTGTTATCAAATCTTGTTATTTCTAACTTTATAAACTCTCTCATATATATCCCTCTTCTTCCACACATACCATCTTCACCCTAGCTCAGGCCCTTATCATCTCTTACCTGGACTATTGCAATTGCCTTTTAGCTAGTCTTCCTGTTTGCAGTCTCTTTCCACTTCAATTCATGTTCCACTCAACTGTTAAAGTTATTTTCTTAAAGTATAGGTGTGACCATGCCACTTTCCTACTCAATAAACATCAGTGGCTCCCTATTACTTCTAGGATCAACTTATAAAGTCCTCTGCTTGTTATTTAGAGTCCTTCATAATCTGGCCCCTTCTTTCCTCTTCCATATTGTTACAGTTTGCTCTCCTTCATATGCTCTATGATCTGGCACCCCTGTCTTTGGGCTCCTTGCACAAGTCACTCCATCTCCTGATTCTACATTTTCATTGGTTATCCTCAATGATTTGAATGTTCTTTCTCCTCATTTCTACCTTTTATCTTCTCTGACTTCTATGAAGTCTCAGTTCAAATGTCACCTTCTTCAGAAAGTTTTTCTTGACCAAACTCAGATGCTAGTACCTTTCCTCTGAGATGACCTTCAACCTACTCTATTTTGAGTATGTTCAGTTGTATCTCACCCTTGGTGACCCCATTTTGGGTTTTCTTGGCAGATATTGGAGTGGTTTGACATTTCCTTCTCCAGCTTATATACAGAAGAGGAAACTGAGGCAAACAGTTATTGCCCAGGGTCCTACAGCTAGTAAGTGTCAGGACAGATTTGAACTCAGGTGTTCTTGATTCCAGGGCTGGTGCTCTATCCACTGCACCACCTAGCTGCCCCAATTTCTTCTTTTAAAAAAGTAAATAGCTAGATTTGGAAAAGACTTTAGTGATCTTCCATCCAACCCGAAAGATTCACATACAAACAACCTAAATCACAATGGAACTACAACAGGCACAGTGGTCACAATGCCCAAGTGAGTGGTAAATAATGCTCCAATACTTCCCATACTTAGTTCTTCTTAGTGTGGCCAGGGGAAAATGATAGGAAGTTAGGAAGGAAACTTGAAATGTTGTCAGAATTAATCAGCAGAGAATGGTTGAAATGTCATAACGAGGTAACACTGATTTTACATGGCATAAGAAGAGATTAGGCTACTCACCACAGACTGCTTCATTGTAAATTATGTAATAGACCTTGTAGAAATGCCAAGATAGTAGAGGCTGGCTTGTAATGCTGAGCCCCGAGTAATGCCTGACTTAAAATATGGTTTACTTTTTTTGTTAGAAAGTTAAATGGAAGCAAATATAGTCCGGCAGGTAGCAATTACCTAATATCTTTGCCTGGAGAGATATTTTTCAAAATTGTACTTTTCTTACTGATCCTGCAGAGGAAATGAGGTTTATTTATGGTGTCAGAGGAGAACAAGGCATTGATAGTTGGAGATTTTACATGACTTCATGTTATAAGAAAGTCATTTGTTTACAAATCAGATTCAATCAAACCAAAAAGTATTTAATGAAATCCAGATTTGGAAGTCACCTGAGAGATTTTTCACCCAAATTTTAGACTAAAGGAAGCAATTAAGATAAAATATATACCTCGATGTAAAAATGATATAGACTATAAGCCATTATACACAATTGATGCTAATCTTAGAGTTAGATAACCCCGTAGTTTAGGGAAATAAAGGAATTATTTAAATATATTTTTCTTTAATTTATCAGAATTGTATGTTAATCAGAACTTCAACTATTACTTATTAAACAAATGATTATGCTTTGAACAAATAAATGGTTATAAAAATAATGTAAATTCCACATTTATAATATTTTCTTTCAAGGGAATTCTAGACTATAATAATAATAGGTCAAACTTTATCTTGTTTAAGTTGTTAAATATGACAAAGTAGATAAAAACATTGTTTTTTGTCAATAAGAACAGTATGTATGAGCTTATTATTAGTTTTATTATCTTACATTTTTGTCATGGTGTTTATTCTTTCATGAATTCCAAACATTTTTTTTATTACAGAATTGCACAATCTCTGAATTGAATGGTGCCTCAGATACCATCCATCTCACACCTTACTTGAAGGAATACTATTATTACTTTTAAAAAATGTTATTGGTCTTTTTATATTAACCACATTTGCCAAAGTATCCCTCAACTGTCTCTCATCCAGACAACCATTCTTTATAAAAAAAGTAAAAAAGAAAAATAAAAAAAAATAACAGTTCAACAAAACTAACCAACACTTCATGAAAGTCTGAGATCATTTGTAGTATTCCATACCTACAGCCCCCCTATCCCCTATCTGGTAGAAGAGGGAGGAAAATGACTTCTCTTATCTTTTTCTGGAATTGGTCATTATAATTTCAGAATATTGAGTTTTGCTTTGTTGTTCTGTTTGCTTTCATTTTTGTAGTCATTGTGTATATTGCTTTTGTGGTCCTGCTTACTTCACTCATATCAGTTCATTTGTTTTCCCATTATTTTTTCCCTGTTTCATCATATTCATAATTTCTCATAGATCAATCATATTCAATTACTTTTATGCAATACAACGTGTTTAGGGGCAGCTAGATGGTGCAGTAAATAGAGCACTGGCCCTGCAGTCAGGAAGACCTGAGTTCAGATCCTGCCTCAAACACTTGATATTTACTAGTTGTCTGACCTTGGACAAGTCACTTAACCCCAATTGCCTTGTCTTCCCCCCTCCAAAAAAATTGATTAAAAATATTTTAAAAATATGATTTGTTTAGCTATTTCCCAATAAATGGGCATCTAGTCTCTAGTACTTTTTTTTTTTACTATAAAAAAAGTGTTGATATAAATATTTTGGCATATATGGGGACTTTATTTTTACTGTTGACTTCCTTGGGGTATAAAGCCTAGCAGTGAAATCTCTGTGTCAAAGGTTATTGCCATATTCTTGACTTTCTTCCCATAATTCTAAATTATTTTTCATAATAGATAGATCAATACAACTACACCAAAAGTGGTTTGTTAGCAACATCTTTTTACAACCAAACCAACATTTGCTATTCCCATCTTTTATCATCTTTTCTGGTTTGCAGGATGTAAGTTGAAAATTCAGCTTTTTAAAAAAATTATTTTCTCTTGTTATCAGTGATTTGGGGCATTCTTTCTGATGGTTGTAATAGTTGGCAATAATTTTTTTTGTACTATTTGCTCATATTCATTGACCTCATATCTTGTGGGGAATGACTTTTGTTCTTTTGAATTTCTCATAGTTGCCTATAAAAATTTTTGTATATCAGATGGTTATCAGAAATATTTGGTACATTTTATTAATGTTTGAAGCCTTTCAATTTCATTAACAAAAATTACAAATCAATCAACTATCGTTTGACCATTACCCATTATTGGCCAAGTACTAAGCTAAATGTTGGGGATATAAATTTAAAAGAACTGTTTCTACTCACACAGCTCTTATGTTCTAGTGAGAATTCCACAAGTAATTATGCAAATACATGTTACATAAATACAGAGCAAATAAATATAAGTATATCCAAACTGGTTAAATACAAGGTAGTTTGAGAGGGACAGCGGTAGCAGCTGGGATCACTGGGAAGCTATTAAAGAAGAAGGGGCTTAAACTATGTCTTCAAGAAGGAAGGGAAGAGCATAAGCATTTATACAGCACCCGCTGAGTACCAGACACCATGGTAAATGTTTTTATAAATATTATCTCTGAGTCGTTCCCCAATTGATAAATTGTCAAAGAATACAAACATGCAGTTTTTAGTGAAGAAATCAAAGCAATTTATAGACATATGAAAAAATGCTCTAAATTATTACTGATATGAGAAATGCAAATTAAAACAACTTTGAGATAATCATTTTACAGCTATCAGATGGGTGAAAATGATTGAAAAGGAAAGTGACAAATGTTGGAGAGGATGTGGAAAAATTGGGACACTAATCCTTTGGTGGTAGAATTGTGAATTCATCCAACAGTTTTAGAGAGCAATCTGGAATTATGCCCAGAGCTGTTAAACTGCTTGTACCAGGTGTGGGAAACCTGCAGCCTCAAGGCCACATATGTCCCTCTAGGTCCTCAAGTGTGACCCTTTGACTGAATCCGAACATCACAGAAGAAATTCCCTTAACAAAAGGATTTGTTCTGTAAAATTTAGACTCACTCAAAAGGCTGTCCCCTTTGACCCTGCAATACCAATATTAGGTCTGTTTCCCAAGATGATTAGGAACAAAGGAAAAGAACCTATGTGTTCTGAAATATTTATAGCAGCTCTCTTTGTGGTGGCAAAGAACTAGGAATTATGGACAAATGGGGAATGACTGAACAAGTTGTGGTATGTGATTGTGATGGAATACTGCTGTGCTATAAGAAATGATGAGATTGATGATTTTGGAAAAACATGGATAGACTTGCATGAAATAATGAAGAATGAAATGAGCAGAAACAAGAGAACAGTGCATACAGCAACAATATTGTTTTAAGAACATTTTAAAGCAAATAAGTCATTTTTACTCTCACGTTCCCTACAAAGGACATACAAAGGAAGGTACCAGCTGCATCCAGAGAAAGAACAGATAAATAGAAATATGTACAGGATGATTTTACATATATTTGTGTGTATATATATTTGTGTCTAATCTCTGGGGTGGGGAGGGAAGAAAAAAATAAAAAAAATAATTTACTTGATACCTTTATTACATATTTAAAAGGAATAGCATGTTGTACATAAGAGGTTTGCAGTTTCATACGCAACCATCTCTTTTTTTCTATTATACTATGTTATAGAAATGATTGTTTTATTCCATACATTAAAAATAAAATAAAGTTAAAATTATTTCATAACATTTGAAGACTCATAACAACTCTGGGAGGTAAATGCTCTTATTATTCCTATTTTATGGTTAAGGAAACTGAGACAAACAGAGGTTAAGTGCCTTACCCTGGGTCACACTGCTAATAAGTATCTGAGGTCAAATTTGAACTCAAGTCTTCTTGACTCTAGGCTCAGTCTACTCTGCCACCAGTTGCTTCTCTCTAGAGGGACTCTGAAAGGCAGAGATAAAGAGAATTTCAGGAAGGTGAGACATTAGCCAGTGAAAAAGAACTTTGAAATGACCTAGATCACATATTTGGTTAAGAATTAGCCTTTAGCCACAGATATGAAAAGTACCCAATTTGGTTGTCCTCTAATTTTTTTTATTAATTTCTGGTAGTACATCTATTTTTAATAAAGTTTTCAGTAAAATGTTTGTCTAAACCTAATTTTGGCCATCATGTTTTCCAGTTTTCTAAGTAAATCTTGTCAACAAGGAGTTCCTTCACAGGTGATTTGATTTTGAGTTTGCTATAAACTGAGTTATTAATAGTTCAATTATTTCTTTTTCCTTCTTCTCTGTTCCATTGATCTACTTTCCTATTTCTAAGAATGCCAATTACTTTTGATTACCTTAGAATATCGTTTGTGATATTCATTCTCCCCTCCGATATCTGAAATATTTTGTGCCTCTAAATGGATTGTTATTATTTTGTCTGACTATGCCTTTGGTATTTTGATATAGCACTAAATCTGTAAATTAATTTTGACAGCATGGTCATTTAAAAAATTATATTGGTTTGGCCCAGTCAAAAGTATTGAAAAGCTTGCTATGAATTTAGATCTTTATTTCTTTAAGGAGCATTTTGTAGTAGGATTTATCACAAAATCGTATTTTAGTAGATTGACACAGATAGATATTTTATGAATTTGTGATTATTTTAATGATATTTTCCTTTTTATCATTGCTTCTTGAATTTTGCTGTTGTTATGGAAAATACTTTTGACATTTGTGCCTTTCTTTTGCATTCTATTATTTTACTAAAGCTATTCATTTCTGAACTAATAACTTTGTTGATATGTAGGAATTTCTAGACATCATGTCATCAGCAAATAATGACAGTTTTTTCTCCTTTTTGCATACTTTTATACTTTTAATTTCTTTCTCTTGTCATTGCTATTGCTAGCAAATCTAGAACCATATCACATAGCAACAAAGAACATATTTGCTTTGTTCATGTATCTATTGGAAAAGCTTCCAGTGTTTCCCCATTGAAAGGAATGCTTGCTTTTGGATTTAGACATCTAATTTTTATTGAATTAAAAAATTAATCCTATGTCAATGTTTTATGTGTTTTTAACATCATAAATGAATATTTCATTTTGCTAAAAGCTTTTTCTGTATATATTGATATAATTATGTGAATTTGAGTGTTTTCACTTTTAATGTGATTATTAATTATATAGCGCAATTAATAATTATTTAATGTGATTAATAATGAATAATTATTAATAGTTTTGCTAATGTTGAACCATCCTTGCATTCCTGGTATAAATCCAACTTAATATTTTTTCTTGTTGAGTCTCCTTACCTTCAGTTTCTAATGTTTAATTTCTTTTCACTTTACCTTTTTCTAAAAAGTAAGTCTTTGCTTTGTTTTTGTGATAGGACCAGTATTTCCCTGATGGCAGCTTCTCTTCTCCAATCAAAGCATGAGGAGGCTTTATTTAAAGGAAAATAAAATTGCCCCTGGGACCTGATTGACCTCATCTTCCCTGACTTGGTCTCCCTTTACTCTCACTCTCACAAAGCCAACATGGAGTATACCCAGGACAAAGTTATCCTTAGGACTTTAATGGCCCTGGCTTCCCTGATATGTCAACATACTTTTTTGACCTACTGACCAGACGTATCCAGATGGAGATGGTGGGGGTTAAGTCCATAGAAGCTAAGTACCACCATGTCCTTGTTGCATATTCTTACTGTGTTAGGGCACAATAAACTTCTTTGTTAAGTGGTCAATGATTTACAAATGTCTCATTTCATCTTAGCATTGAACTTGAGCTAAGAGTGCTGGCCTCCAACAGTTCTCTTCATTAATGCTCTTTCTTGAGAATCTATTCTGAAATTCTATCATCTGACTCATGAGTTGTATTCTTATTTATTCTTTCTTTAATTTCACTGTGCTATTAATGGTGTTAAAGCTGAAGTATTGAGTTTCATACCCCTTTTTCTATTCAATTTCTATGTCATTGTCTTTATAACTCTTGCTCGATTATCCCTCTTTGCTGTGATTCCCTTATAGACTTAGCAATTCATGAAGAAAGAAATGTTGGAAAAAAGCAGTGTTGTGTAGGAGAAATTACTTTATGCCCTAAATTATGTGTTTCAATCCTATTCCCTCCCTCCTCCCCTCTCTGGGTCCATGTTAATGTCATCTTTCTAAATCCTAACTGGCCCAAGAAATTTATAATCCCTTCTCTAGAGCCATGGAGGTGTAACAGCTTTCCAGAGAAGACAGCCCCGTGATGCATCAGCTCCTCCACGTCCAGATTAAATTGATCATGAGGTCCTCAATTCCTATTGCAGGTGCATGTATCTTTCCTCATGGGAATGTGCTTAAGTGGAAATCAATCCCCAGTCCATTTCAGTACCCTATGCTCTATTATTCTATCTTTCCAATTCTTCTACAATCCTCATTACTCCTGAGAAACTATAAGAATCACCATCTCTTTACTTTCCACCCATGGACTTGGTAGGGGCTCATCATCCATTGCCCTATATCCTCCACCTATGTTTTCCCCTTATATATATCCCTACATGATTCCATCCCATAAAATACATTGATTCTAGGATACTTTAATTCCATTTAGTTTCTTTAAATTTTGTTTGCACCTTTATTCTCTTAAAGAATTTTTTTATACCTTGATCCCTCTTTTTTTTTGTCCTGTAAATGTCTCTCTTTTAAATAACCTCTAAACATGAGGTAAGAGATTTCATTTCTTATTATTCTTGATAGATATAACTCATTTTCCTTTCTCAAGTTACTGTTGTTTGAACAATTTTGCAAACTGAATATTCTATTCAAATCTATTCATTAAAAACACCAACTGTTTTCTGGAACAGTTATATTTATGTTTGTAAGGTATGCCATTTGAGGTTGTAGCTAGAGGTCCCTTGTCTTTTGGAATATACTATTTCATTCTCTTCTTCAATTTCTGGTGGTTGTAATCTTGTGTTACTCAAATTTCCTTTACTTTTTTTAAAGGTTTATTTTTGGCCACTTGCAAAATTTGTTATCAACAAAGCTGTTAAATTTAGCAGTTACATGTTTTAGAGTTTAAAGTGTAGTTTGTGTTTTGTTTTTCCCTTGGAGACAATCTGTGGATTACTTTGATTAGTGGTTTGCTATTTATTTTCAGAAGTTCTGGCCAGTTTTCTTGTATTATTTATCACATTGTTATACTCATGCTTTTTTATTTATTATGTACTTCTAAAAGACCTGTGATCCTTAATATATTTCTGTCCATCTTATCTTCAAGGTCAATCACTTTGGCTTATAAGTAATTCATGTATTCTTTGATGTCTTTTCTGCCAGATTTTCCTCATTTAGTATTTTTGTATACTATATATCTTCATCTTCCTTTTAATTCTTTAGAGGAGGAAAGAAACAAGCATTTATTAAGTACTTACTTATGTTCACACTGCGCCCAATATTTTGCAAATATCATCTCATTTGATCTTCGCAGCCACTTTGGGAGAGAGAGACTTTCTTTTGTGGATTCCCAATTAGTTTTGTATCTCATCAAGCTTTCTTTTAAACTGGTTGTATACCCTTCACTCTTTCTCTTCATTGTATGAGACAATATTGCCTAAAATCTTCTTCCATGCTTTCCTGTAAGATTGTACGAAGGACTTCATATTCTACACTGGCATTGTCCTTCCTTGGCTGCCATATCCTTTTGCTTGGCAAGTAGGTCATATGTTTGCTAAGTTGGATGCTTCTTAAGCACTTTTGCTTTTTAAGCACATTATAGCAATTGATTTCATTTGGTTAAACTCTTGTGTAACATGATTGTATTTGATGCCTATTTCTTTTTTTTTTTATCAACATTTCATTTTTAGAATCATCAATAACTTGTTTGAATGGGTCAGATTGTATTTGTATACCATCTGTTTTTCTCATTTTATTCTAGCTTTGTACTCATTTTTGATCATTCTTTTATCAAGACCGTGGTCTGACTGTAAAAAGAGCTGATTTAGGAATGACTCTCCTATCTCAAGGCCATGCCAATCGAACACAAGTTCTGGAAGGTTATTCCATACTGGAAAGGCTTTAAACATGGTTCTGGCAATGGGACTGAGTTTCCTTTCTGAAGATTAGTGTAGTTAAGTATATAGAAACTAACAGACTGGCCTCTTGGTGATAAATTCTTCATCCATGGCAATTCATAGAATAAAAAGGAAAACACATGATTCCCAGTCTTCTGTAGTCCCTTAGCACTTCTATAGAAACAAAGAATATGGTACTATGGAATGACATACATTTCAGATTGTGTCTTGGCTGTTGGTACTATATGAGAGCCTCGTGTAAGGACCAATTGGATATACTATAGTTGCAAACTAATTATATCCATCTCTTGACATTTTAATTATACATAAAACCAGAAAATAGAAAGTATTTATAGTTAGTTAAAATATGGTTTCTGGAAAGGCACAGAAAGGTGCTGGATGAATTTGTTTTATCTTATCTGCAGAAAACTACTTATATTGTTTGATCATCTCATATTGCAATGCTCATGATAAACATTCAGGAAATAATTACCATGAAAATAATTGTAGCCTGTGTACCAGCATCTGTTGCAGAGGGTTAAAGAGGTGGAAAAATTCTTTGAAAAACTTGGTAAGACTCTTAAAATCAAACAGTCCTATATTTTGATAGTCCGTTGTTTCAATGCCAATGATTTATATAATGCAGTCTCTTGCCAGTACCTCAAGATTACCTTTTTGGAGAGAAGAATTAGAAAATGATAGACATATTAAATACAGAACAACATCACAAAAGATGAAACTGATTATTTTTTAACTATAAACAATTTACTTTGTTATACATAGTAGGCATTTAATAAACACTGGATAAGTCAGCTTAATGTTGAATTCTGCTAACATATAATTTTGCATTAAGTCTGCCTTTACCAATGCCATTCACTGCTTCCTTTACATAGGCTAGAGTGTAAAGTTAAGTCTGAAAACAACCAGAGAAATCCAACTAATTATAATAATGACTCAGGGCATTTTTATATCTGTTTCCAGTTCTGCTTCCTTTCCACCAGACTGTATGCTAAGGGTGGGGATCAGGAAACAAAGGAGAGGAGGGATGGTGAGTTGGTCTTCTAGGGCATGAACTGAAAATCACCTGACCGGATGATTTAGCTGTAGACACATTAATCAAGGAAGAGAGCTCATTCCAAAAGGAAGACTCAGCATAGCTCAAAGGATTAGGAAACAAAAAGGCTAATAAGCTTCAGTATTTAGAGTCATGTGGAGGAAATTGTTTTATTATCTCATAGGGTAAGCAGTTGAGTCCCTGGAATTTCCCTGATTATCTTGAGGAGATCACACTCTCTAAGTCAAAATGTGTTTATGGAAGTTGGGATCTGAGTGGAGAAAGACAGATGATTGGTGATTAACACATGGACTGAGCCTTTGGAAGTCCAAGACTCCAGTTTGACCAAAGCTAGAGTGTGTCAATTACCTTGTTACCCTAAGAAAAAACTGATGGATTGAGAACATTTCTAATCCCCACCGATTAAGGTAAATCCCCCTTTGCCAGACGAACTAATGAGATAATCGTTCAGATCCAAAGGCTGCCATCATCTCAATTGGCCTCATATTGTTTTCAGCATATCAGTGAACCACAAGACGGCTGCCTTCCTTTTCATGTCTAACTTTTTTATATGTTTGAAAATGTTGATGTTATACAGCTGTGAAATTGGGTAATCTGCATTTATGTAACCCTTGTTACTTGAATCTGAAGGAAAAGAAGGCTCCATTTTGCCAAAAAAACCTCGACTAGCTTAAGCCTGATGAAATAATACCTCTCTATTAACACCACCTGTGCTATGAGAAACTTCATCCTAGCAGCCCAGAGGTTAAGCATACAGTGTGGAGAGTTTTCAGTGAACTGTAATTACAATTCATTGTGATTTTTTTTTTCAGCATGGATTCACTGATGAACTAGTTAATCTACATTTTTAATAAAATGTCTGGAGGAAGATACACTAGCAATATTGATTTCTCTTGTGGTGTATTGACAATCAACGTACCATAGAAATTCTATCTGGACACTGCTTGAATGGAGAGTAGGGTGTGTGGCTTAGAAGACTGTAGACCCTAGGCCAGAGCCAATACTCCAAGTTCACTTCCTGGGTATACATTATTATCTCAGATCTCTATCAATTTTCTTAATTACCATATTTTCCTCATTGCTGGAAATAGGAAGAAGAACATTGATATCTGCAATCAATCAGTCAACCAGCATTTAAGTACTGATTATATCCTATGTACTGTACTAAGCACTGAAGATACAAAGAAAGGCAAAACCCCCAAACCAAACCAACCAAAAACTTAGTCCCTCTTCTAAAGGAGTTCAAATTGGGGAAATATCATGTGAACAATATGTGATCTTGAGCAAGTCACTTAACCCTGTTTGCCTCAGTTTCTTCATCTGTGAAATGAGCTGGAGAAGAAAATGCAAATTGTTCCAGTATCTTTGCCAAGAAAAACCTCAAATGGGGTCACAAAGTGTTGGACATGACCAAAATGACTGATCCACAACAAATATTTACGTAAATGTCAAGAGTCAGTTGATATGTGTACAGTGATGCCACATCTGGAACCTAAAATGGGGAGAATGGCGAATGTTAATTGCCGTCCAAAGAAATTACAAGTAGCACCTGAGAAGGGGCAGCTACTTTTAGGATAAGCAAGGCATGGTCAAAGCAGGAAATCAAGGACTCAAGCCCATAGCTATGAGCAGAGAGAGGGAGAATTTTAGCATTCAGATTCATCAATAATCCACAAGGGTCAAGTACGTAACAGCCCCTTGAGAGCAGGAATTGTTTCATTCTTTGTATTTAGATGCTTAGTATCTAGCAAGATTCTTGACACATAGTAATTACTTAGTAGGTGCTTGTTAATTGATTAGTTAACGTCATGAGAGGCACACCAGGTGAATCCAGATACTCAGTTGCAGTTCCAATGTCTAGAGAAGTTAAGAGATCTTAGGACCTTAGCTCTAGAGCTAGTGGTCCCCATCATTTTACTGCTAAGTGGCTTGCTCAAGGTATAAGAGGTGGCAAAGCTGGGATTCTAATAATGCTAAATTCAGTGTTCTTTTCACTGAACCACAAAGCTTCCCCTATGGAGAACTAAGTACAGCAAGAAATATGAAGAATTTATTTAAATAAATGATAGTTGTTTCTGTTTGGTTGTGTCTGGCTCTTCACGATCCCATTTGAGATTTTCTCAGCAAAGATACTGGAGTGACTTGCCATTTCCTTCTCTAGCTCATTTTATAGATAAGAAACTGTGGCAAACAGTTAAGTGGCTTGCCCAAGGTCATACAGCTAGTAAGTCTAAGGCCAGACTTGAACTCATGAAGATGAGTCTTGGCTCCAGGTTGAACATTCTATCCAAAGAAAGTAGGCAAATTTTTAATCCTTTTATGGTCAAACAACCCATATTGGTCACACCTCTTAAGGGAGAATGTTATCTAACAAGTCTGAAGAAATATACATGGATTCTTGTATTTGATACCATAGGAATAAGAATTTGCTAATAATACTTGCTAATAAATATTATTATACAGAAAAATGACAGTTTTCTAAAATTACTAAATCCTTGATTGATGATCTCCCCCATTTAATTCCACCCCATATGAGAGTGGATTAACTTCTTTTGGGAGGACTTGACATCTGCTTTCTGTTGGCTATAGAGGTATAATCAGTTATGTTGCAGCCAGTTTGTATTGGTTTGAGAGAGAATTGTTAAATTTTCAGTGTGAATATTTATACCTCAGAAATCCCCAGATACTACAAATCAGGATTTGATTTTTTTTGATTGTCTAGTTTTAAGAAAGTGATGGATAAAATGTTAATAAGCAGATTAAACAAAAGTATATCATTTGTATATTTTTCTTTTGGAGAGCCAGTTATTAAACATTTACTTGCATCCCAGTGGGTATAATATATAAGATTTACTTTAATTTTGGAAAGCAAATTTTTAAAAGAAAATATTGACAGGCTTTGTCCTTTTAGCATTCATTATTACTTATAGCCTCAGGTTGCTGAGACCTAGTAAGGTTCAGCAGGACTTCCCTGAGATTGTAGAACCTGGACTTTTCTGAGATTCTAGAGATATGGAAGGGCTTTCTAGGAATAATAGAGAATCATTGTGCTAGAATATTCTCAGGTATTTATAGCACTGGAAGCTAGGTGGTACAGTGGATAGAGGGCTGTGCCTAGAGTCAGGAAGACCTGAGTACAAATCCAACCTTAGATGCTAGTAGTGTGATCTTGGGCAAGCCACTCAGCCTTACTTGACCTCAGTATCCCCATTTTATAGGGGATAATAATAGTACCTGCCTCCCTGGTTGTAGTGAGGATCAAATGAGATAACATTTGTAAAGTACTTAGCACATAGTAGGTGTTCTATAAAGGCTAGTTATTATTATGGTTATCTCACTTAGTCTTAGGGCTGTAAATGATTTCTGCCCAAGCTTGGGAGCATCTCACAGTCAAATGTGGTACCAGTGGGTGAGTTCATGGACCAGAGAATGAGAGGGGAGAGGGCAGCAGTTCGGTAAAAGTCACTGGATCTTAGACCCACCTGACATGTCACTTGTGGCTATTATGGCACTTATGGTAGTTAGAGTGGTCAAGTTCCAGTCACTAGATCTTCTCCTCTGCTGGCCTTGCTGCACTTCATTCTGTTTTCCCTGCTGGGGAAACTTCCCCTGGAATTTAGATATCAATCCTTTTCTGCATCAAGCGACTGTCCTCTGAATGAATTGCGGGGGGAATGGGTAAAAGAAATGACCGGCTGTGAGCTTCGTCATGACCTTTTATGCCTCATTTGAATGTTTATTTAATAGTGTTGATAAATTACATGGTTATTCACAGGGATTTTGTCCAACCCTGTAAGTTTGTGCTTTGAGTTTGAGAGGAAGCAAATCTATGGGAGAAGAGATTTCCCTAGTTTACTGTGAAGGAGGTCTCAGCCAAATTAGAACATTTTCGCAATTTTTGTAATTTCTGAGAATGTTCCAGAGCATACTCACTGTACTGCCTTTGAATCTGGAGCAGAGGGAGGGGGAGAGGGAAGAAGGACAGAGACAAAGAGAAGAGGAAAAGAGAGGAGAGAAGGATACGCAGAGAAACACGAAGAGAATAAAAAAAAGGCAAGCCAGTAGCAGACTTTAAGGGTGGACATTAGTATAGATGTTCCTGAGTGCACCTAGGATCACCCTAAATCGCACCCCCAGACCTCACAGTCTCTACAATTACAATTCCGGTCATAGACAACGTATTACCATTAGAAACAGACTATTCTATTTCTGGATGTTCCTAATTATTTGATGTTTTTCTGTGCTAATGAGTTAAAATCAGTTTATCTGAAACTTTCATTCATCTGAATCCTGGTTCTTTTTTGGACCAAGAAATTCATTAAGCATTTGTTAAGCAAGCAGCTCTTTTATGCTGCATGTGGAGCATGGAACTGGGAATGTAAAGACAAAATCGTTCTTGCCCTATGGAAGCTTACATTCCAATGGAGAATGTCTTTTTTTGGCATCATTTCTAACTTGTCTTCACTGTTTTTGTGAGAGAGGCTTTAGAGTCATGTATCAAATATTCATATGGACTATGGGACCCTCTAGAATCTTTGTCAATTTTAAAGCTTACTGGTTCTCTGTGTTCTAGGCAAAATTGTAAGAGAGGATAAATTTGTCTTCAATCAACAAGCATTTCTTTGGTGCCTGTTATGTGCCTGGGACAGTTAGGTGGCAAAATAAAAGTATCCTATATGTACCAACAAAACATGCAGAAAAACCCTCTGGTATTAGTTTTATTTGATATCAGATGTGAAAAGTCTTGAGTGAAGCTGCTGATTTCCCCATAACTTCCTTGCTATTATTGGGTACTTTGCCACTAGGTGAGTAGTGATACAGTGGTTGTGTTCATGTGGTCTGAAAAATCATGTTTCTTCCATCGATGTGTCAATACACAGATCTTCACACACATTTCCAACTCCATTAACCTTTTAATTTTTCTACAAAAGATTGAAGAGCTCTTTATGTCAGATATTCTTCCCCACTTAAATTTCAGAGGGTCCATGAACTTGGATGGCAAAAAAAATACATCTTTATTTTCACTAAAATCTTTAGTTTTTTTTTTGTAACTCCATGTATTTTATTTTATATATTTAAAAACATGATTCTGAGAAGGGGTCCGTAGGCTTCTTCCAAATGCCAAAGGGGTCCATGACCTTTAAGAAATTAAGAACCCTTGCTTGATGGAATCAGGTGAGCATGACCAATATTACCAACCATTAGTGTGGAAGATGTCATCCAGAAGACGTATGATTGAACAAGGAGGAGAGGCACTTAAGTAATGAGAGTGAGAGTTAACAGATGGAGAGCCTGGGGGCTGCCCTGATAACTGTGGAATGTTAAAAGAACTAGAAAAAGAACTCCAGCATGTTAGGCAGAGCTTTCATAGAGGATATATGGGAAAACATGGCCAAGAACAGATGAGAAGGTATGGCTGAGTTGCATACCACATAGACTGGAGGGAATATCTACATTGATACACAGTGAATAAAGTGCTGAACCTGGAGTTAGGAAGACTTCAGTTCAACTCTGGCCTCACTACACTCACTAGTGGTGTAATGATTACTAATAATTGAGTAATTATTAATTAGCAATAATTTAGTAATTACTAATAATTACTATGTTGCAGGGTGGGGTCAAATTACATAGTATTTGTAAATTACTTAGCACAGTGCCTAAAACATAGCAGGCACTGCATTCCCTTCCTATCCCCTATGCATTGATGAAATCACATTGACATCACTTTTAAACAATTTTTTTGAGCTTTGTATACCCTCTAGTCCTCCTTCAGTAGTCCAATATTCTTGTGCTCCTCATGCCATTTTCCTGCCTCTATCTGGTCAAAACCTAATCTCAGGAAATGATTGTAAAACTCGTGCTAAAATTTAAATGGCATAAAGCTGCATGTGTCCTATCTTCAAAAAGTATTTGGAGGAAAAACTCAAGCCTAAGAAATAGATATGGTAAAATTTTAGGTACCGTCAGGTCTTAGGGAAGATTTGCCCTTCTTGGCACCCTTCAAATCATATCACTTAGGGAACAAACTACTAGGCTCACTTTACTATAGACCTGCACCTCTTGGCAGTAGGTAGGGGCCAAAATGAAAACAGGCTAAACTTCTTTAGGTCGCAGATAGGTTTTCAGCAGCTCATTTTCCAAGTAAAGATATAATTAATGATTAAACTACTTTTGCAAATGAAAAAAAGGAAATTTCAATATCAATTAATTATACTTATTACTTAATATTTTTATTTATCATGAAATCATGTTAATATCAAAAAATTACTTGGCTAAACAGTACAAGCTTTAATACATTTTTCAGGTTTTCTTACTGTTTGTACTTAGTAATGACTGAAAACACAGAGAAAAGTTACAATTCTAGCTCCTTTCAGGTTAGAGACAGACATACCATAGTTGGTTGCCACAGGTCATATGACAAACAGGAGAGCGTGACAATGACAATTGTCACGGTGGCAGTTGCAGTTCTCCCACCAAGTTACACGACGGGCATAATGGTAACCATTATGGAAGGCAGATTAAGAGAGAAATGGACAAAGCACTTGTTATATCTTTATTTTCTTTTATATCCTCTACATTTTTCAAGGGCCACCCAACATCCTTTGGCATGCAGGCTGTATGTTGTGTCTACTCTTCTACCTGCCTAGACATTTCTCTAATAGTTTAGCAATAGAGCTCATATAACTTTTCTTCCTTCTGTTTATCTCATGTTTTGTTAAAAAATAGGCCCAAATTTTCTTCCTGGCTTCTTCAAAATACTTCCACCTCATCCATTTTAATGCTTGTTGGACCTTGGACATGTTTAGTATTACAATATGCTTTGTAACATGGGCCTCAGACTGCATCTGTCAAAGTATGGGGGTAGTATTACTGAATTACATTTGATAGAAATTTGATCCTGTGTTTGCCCTTTTCCTTTTTCAGCATGCTTCATTCTTGGAATTTGGATCAACTGTCATAATTAGCTTTGAACCCAAACATATGGAACATAATAGGAAAGAGATCTTTTGTCTCTTAAATGAGCTCCTGGTCTTACCATCTTGTTAACAACAGGAGATAGTTTGGTAAATTAAAGTCTTTATATCACACAAGCAAGGTGTCTTTGGGCAAGTCACTTTACTTGATGGAACTTTCTAATTTGCTCATGCTTGAAAATGAAGGGGCTGAACTGAATGATTTCCAAAGTTCCATCTAAGTAACATGCTGAGCCACTAGGATTATGAGTACACTTTGTATTATAAAGGAACGCGTTTCTCATTCCACTCACTCTGTTTTTCAGTAGGGAGAATTGTTTTTCGGAAGCAAGTTTCCTACAGAAGATTGCATTTTATTAACTTATTCCAGAAAATTTGCCAAGATAAATTTCGAAAGTGAAGTCATAATTTGTACATGATTTTTTGGGAACCAGCATTTTTTTTTTTTGAAAAAGTCTTTGTTGCATTAAAAAAAATGAAATGCAAGTCTAGGCTTGTTTAATTTACCTCTCTTGATTGGTATGATCATACTCTTTGGCTGTTCTTGGTTAAATATTTGAAAAAAAAGAGATTGTTATGTCTATGGAAGATATTACTTGGTGGTGTATATGTTTATTTGAAAAGAGAAAAACTTTTACCCCCATTTAGTAATGAAATTAAGGCGACAGATTTATAGTTAATGTATAGTTTTTTAGGCCAAGTCATATTTAATTTATACTGTTTGATCTTGGAGGACCTAATGCCTGTGGTAAAAATGTTGTTTGCCAAAACAAAAAGCAGCAGTAGGTGGAGACCAGAAAGTACACAATTTTCTCCTTCATGCCTTTTTTTCTTAAAAAATCTTTTTTTCTTAAAAAAAAAGCTAATTCTTTTAAACAAGACATTTTTGTTGGGATCCCAACTCCTGAATTTTGAGTTGCAGGAAAGAACCCTTTCCACTGAATTCGTGGACAAGCACAGGTTTACGCCTGGCAGGAACAACCACCCTATTTGTACTGTGGTTTCAATTACAGTAAAATCAGCTTGGATGAGACTCAGGAACATGCTTTAATATTTCCCAGATCCTAATAGCTGAGGATCCAGCAGTCTATGGTACTTGGGTTTTCAGGAAAAGCAACAGATGACCGAAGTATCTACTGGGCTACAACAAGTTGGCTCATGGCTGATCTTCTGAAGGCAGATCCATCCAGAAACCTGGAGAGAAACGATGGGGAGTTGTTATTTATTTCAAAACAAATGAATGGGAAAGCAAACTTTCTGGCAAGTTGTTATATTTGTAATGGGAAATGCACAAGCTCATTAAACCAGGTTCTTAATTTCTCTCCCCTATAGCAGGACTCTGTGTAGGCATGGGTTTGAGAATATGTGCTGTCTATATTACTTCAACATTGGCAAAGTTCTGTGATTTCGTTTATGTCGGTATTCCTTTAATTTCATAAAATTCATTTAATTTCATTTCAGTTCCATTTAACAAGCATTTATTAACCATGATGCTAGGTGATACAGAGATGAAAAATGGCATAATCAGCTATGTAGAGGAATTTACAACATAATCACTCAGCTCACAACCCGTCTGTGCTAGAGTAGACAGTCTGATGAGATGCTGTGCCCTCAAAATTCATTGCTTGCTGCCCAAGCTTCTGATGATGAGCTTCTCAGACACTTAGCTAGGTTGGTCCTCAGATGGCAGGCAAATGGTCCATACTCAAAATTTATATCTTGGCAGGATTTTATTCGACCTGCACTCTGATAGAATTGCCTCTGAGGATCCATGATCACCTCTATGTTAGGCTAGGGTGGTATCTGAGGAAGAATTTAGTGGAAGGATATGCATTTATAAACACATGCAAACACAAGCTATCCTCAACGGGAGAGAGAAGCCTGGATTTACATAGCCTGTCCTGTGCTTCCCAGGGCTTAAACCACCTCCCCTGCCCCCAAGTAAAAAGGTCACCCATTTCTCTCAAATAGAATTAGAGACCTTAATCTGGAAGGTCCCTCAAAAACCATCATTTGAGCAGGTAGCTAGGTTGTACAGTGGATAGAGTACTAGGCCTGGAGTTAGGAAGATCACAGTTTAAATGCAACTCACACACTTACTGTGTGACTTCAAAGGTGTCACTTAGCTCTGTTTGCTTTTCATCTGTAAAATGGGAATAATAAAAATAGCACTTACCATGCAGGATTGTTGTGTGCATCATATATTTCAAAATTTATGCCTGTAAAAGTGCTTAGCAGAGTGCCTGGCATATAGTAGGTGGTATAAAAATGTTTCCTGCCTTCCCTCTGTCCCTCCTCGCCCCATCTAATCCAAAACCTTCCTTGTTTGGATGAAAAAACAGAGGGCCAGGATAGTTCTTAGAATTATTAGTCTAGAGCTAGATGGTATGTAAGAAGCTTCTTTGCTCAACCCTCTCATTTTACAGGTGAAGAAATTGAGGCCCTGAGAAATTAAATGTCTTGCCGAAAGTCACAAAGGTAGAAAATATGAGAGGTAGAACCTGAACTCAGATCCTCTGACTCTAGATCCAATGAGCTTTCCATTGTACTCTGCTTCCACCTTTGGTGAGAGTAAGATTTTGCTATTCTAATATTTTTGATCATTTTTCAAAGACCTTGGCACTGAAACTCCAGAGCATATGATTAATCTTTTGAAAATGAGGTATTCAATTCATTGAGATACTTCTGAAACTCAGGGTCAGAGTAAGAGATTACAAATATAGTTATGAATTATCCTCACTGGGCTTTAGTTTCTTCATCTGAAAAAAATGAAGACTGAGCTAGATAACCTTCAGGCTCTTTTTAGGTATCCACCTATTATCTCAATAGGCCGAAGACCACACAATTCCAATTTTTATAAAGCAAAATTAAGAAGCCTCTCATGACTTCTTGATGAATGAGGGCAAAGCCATTGAATTAGTGGAACCAACTCCCTTGAATGTGGCTACAAATAAAAAACTAAGCCCAGCTTTGGTGCCCTTGGGCATTATTACCCTAACTCAACATGGAACCAATAAGGAAATCATCCTTGGAACAAAGTGGTTTTTCAGAATTTTTGTGTGTTTCTCTGTAATGACTTGACAGCTTTGGTAGCTATGTGTCTCTCTGCTATGACTTTGTCACTGTCTACATCACAGCGATGGCCAAACCAGTGTGTCCTTTCTGCTGCCCCAAGAACTTAACTGGCATCCATAATGCATGTCATGCTGAAGGCATTAGTTTTTCTCGGACAATTTTGATTTAGCCTTAGATGTGTTCATCTCTGTAGAGGTTATCCTTCTTTTTCAAGATAGAAGTTGAATTTGCTTAGGCCCTTTTCGTTGTGACCCAAAGTCCATCTAAGACAGGGTTCAAGAATTGTCTAAAAGTACTGTTGTTTTGGTTGTTGCTTGTCCTTTGTTCTCAGAGGACTAACGTCATGAAGAAAGTGATGTCTTGACTTACAAGAGAATAGGATTTAAGTGAGATAGTGCTGTGAAAAGTCACCAGCTTCAGTTTCTCCTCCGGAGCCATCTGAGTCCAGTGGCAAGATTTAGATCAAGATGCCTGGATATGGTTCAGGATGCAGTGGGAGATCTTGGCTTTTTTAAGTTAAGGTCTTTCTCAAGTATCAGTTTGGCTCAGGTAACACCATTTAGTGATTAAGGCTAGGTAAGAAATGAGGCAAAAATGGTCTCTTTTACTTACTCAAAAAAAACCCCTTCAATCATTCTGGGAGGTAAGACCCTTAAGGTTTCTTAAGAACAGAAACAATATTTATACTCACTCTGAGCCAACAAGACCCAAACAGTGATTAAATGAGATTTGAGTTGGGACCTATTATTGTCCAATCAATGAGAGCCAAAGTGATTTGGATTTAAAGCACAGTCAGGTAGCTCCATTTGAATCTGAATGGCCTTTATCAAAGCTTGGCTTAACAGAATTCTATTTCTAGAAATTTCTATTCTTTTGGGGAAAGCACCCATGAGTAAGTATATGATTCCCCATGTGAAGGGAGGAATGGAAGTAGGGAGAGATTTGATGTACTATTGTAGGAGGTAGTGAGTTTCTTATCACTGGAGATCTTCAAATAGCCACTGGATGAACAATTATTGGGCATATTATAGAAGAGATTCTTGCTTGGATATGAGTTGGACTAGATGATCTCAGAAGTTCCTTTGAATTCTGAGATTCTGTGATACCTCATTTTTCATTCTTGCAATGAATTAGCAAGACAAGTTAAGTAACTGGCTTTCCCCATCCCCATTTATTTTTCCACCTAGTGAAAAAATTGCATGAAGATTCAAAAGTATCTTTTCTATGAATAGACTCATAGAGTCTTAGCCCTGGAAAAGAACTTTAGATATTATCTTATTCAAGCTCTTCATTTTACAAGTGTGGAAACTGAGGTCCAAAGAGGTTAAGTGACTTGCTCAAAGTCACACAGTGGATTAGCTGGTGAAGCGTGAAAAGAAAGTTGCTTCCCAATCCCTAGTCCTGTGTTCTATCTATATACCATACAGGTTTCTCATAGCAAATCAGAAGTAAAGTTGCCTCCACACCTAAAAAAGTTCTTATTATCCTATATCTCATAATATATTATCTTATATCTCATAATTTTAAATTTTAAATGGAGTTAAAATCCATCATCAATACCATCACATGCTCTTTTCTAGGTATCAAACTCCATGCACTGATTTCCTGAGCTCAAAAGTTATATTAAAGAAAAATAAGTCTTACTCTCTGAACTCTCAAAATCTAAACAGTATTCCCAATGAGCTACATGTAGCTTTCTGATTTAAAGACCATTACTTTGTTATCTTACCAATCGTATAGCTCAGACCTAAGTTCACATTTCTAACAATAATGAAATAGAATACTTCAAAAGGTAGAGGAACCAATAAAGGAAAATGACCAAACTACTAGGAGAGAGTAATAACTCCATCTTAGTACTTTTTATAGAGGAGACGGAAGTAAATCTAACATTTGCAAATAACACTTTTCAAATTGTTCAGAGAAATATAGGTAGTGGTCTCAGATTCTATAAAGAAAGTTAGCCCAGGATTTATGGGATAACTCTCAGGAATGATATGCTGAAGACCTCAACAGAATAAATTCTGATGAGGAGGAAAAGGGAGTTGTCTAAAGAGAATGATATGGATGCACAGGGAGCACACAGACCAACTTGGATTTTAAAAAGACACAGTAATTGATATATTGTTTGCCTTCTCAAGAGGTGTGGGAGGGGCAAGAAGAAGGGAGATTTTGGAACTCAGAATATTTTAAATGAACGTTGACTTTTTTAAACATGTAACTGGGAAATATTTACAGAAATAAAATATTTTTTAAAAGAGGCATACAGGAGATAAAAGCAAGGGCAGGTCATGAAAGATGGATAAAATGCATTTCTATGGAAGAATCATTTCAGGAGTACTCATCTCTGAATGAGCTATGCTTGTCAAAGAAAACGAAGAACAACAAATAGATGTTTTTTTTAAAAGTTAAATTAGGATAAAGAATGGGATAAGACTGCTACTTGGGGAATGTTGGGTGATGATAATGGTTAATGGAGACAAGGTAATCCTGTCCAACATTTAGTTTGCTTTTCTTCTGCCAAAGAGAATGATTTTTGAATTGGAAAGGGCCAGATAAAAATGGTTAGTAGGGCACCAAAGCACAAAATAAGTAGAAAGACAAGAAGAGAGCTCCTAGCTACCCTTGATCATTTCAATTCACCAGCTCTAGATCCTGAAGATTCTAGGGTACTGAAAGATAATTTGTTGCTGACCCACTTATGAGAGATCATGAAAAACAGGAGTATTATTATACAACTGGAGAAGAACAAATGTCCTGATTTTCCAAAAGGGAAGAGAAATAGAGCCAGTGAAATCTAGAAAAATGAGCTTGCCTTCCATTCCTGTCAAAATTCTGAGAATACTATTAAGGGGATATTTAGTGAAAAACTAGAAAAGGCAATGGAGATTGCAAAAAAATAGCACATTTTCACTGTGAATGGGTCATTCCAAACTAATCTCTGCAAGGAAGGGAACAAGAATTTATTAAATGCTTACTCTGTGCCAGGCAGTGTGCTAAGTGCTTTACTACTACTACTATTACTACTACCACCACAACTACCACCACTACAACTATGATTGTGAATACTAGCTAATGCCTATATGACACTTATTATGTACCAAGCACTGTGCTAAGCATTTTACAATTATCATCTTATTTGATCCTTATAATAATCCTGGGATATAGGTGCTATTATTATCCCCATTTTACCAGTGACCAAAGACCAATGTCGAAAGACCAAAGCAGGTCTTCCTAACATTAGGCATTCTATCCACCATACACTTATTGAAATGGACAGACCGAGACAAGCACAGGAAAGAGTCAATTGAGAATTTGGGAGCATCTTTATTAGCCAGTGGCTGTCCTCAGAAGAGGCAGCCCCGAACAAAGGTGTGTGTGCCTTTTAAGCATCTTAGCACTTCCCTGTACAGCCTTGCGGTTCCAATAGCACACATTTTTCACAGAACAGTTTTGACAGGGGTTCCTAGGTACTGCTAGGTAAGGGGGCACAACAGAGAGGGGGGCCCAAGCACTTGCTAGGCAAAGGGGTACAACAGAGATGGGGGCCCAGGCAGCTGACAGGCAAAGGGGTACAACAGAGAGGGGGGCCCAGGCAGCTGCTAGGCAAAGGGGTACAACAGAGATGGGGGCCCAGGCAGGTGCTAGGCAAAGGGGTACAACAGAAAGTGTAGCCACTAACAGAAAGTGGCTACTAGGCCCAACCCTGCCTAGAAACTCAACAGACATTATCTCAACCCAGGGGCTCCGGGGGGGGGGGTTGGAAATAATGTCCATTTCACTTATCTATTTTTGGGCACTGAAAATAGTTAAGCCCTGAGGAATTTCAGAATTAAAGTTTGAGAATGGAAAGATTGCTAGCTAGAATCTGCTTATGAAGCAGTGCATTGTCAGAGTACAAGGAAGAGGGAATTTCTTTCTAACTCTGACCTGTAACTGAGGGGGAGTAGGAAATCACACTCTCCCTTCCTGATACAAACAGAGGCTTCTTTTTGTTTTTTTCTGTAGTTTTCTTAGCTCCAAGTCACATCACACTTTATTGACAATCAGTGCAAGGGAATTGCTTTTTTTTAAGTCCCTAAATATAGATGACATGAAATTAGGTGAAATTGAAGATTTAATAAAACATTAAAATCTTGAAAAGTTGAAGACCATGAGGTCTTCAAAGGAAAGATAGTGAAAATTTTCACTTAATTCAAACTTGAAAAGAAGAAAAACAAAAGTGAGGACCAAAATCATAAATGATTTTGAAAAGGAGAAGGGCATACTTAGAATGGAATTCCAATACCCCTTTTTGAGTTTGGTAGCATGAATCTAACTAGAAGAGTAATTATACCAAAAGAAGATAAATTTTAAAAACTGATATCTGCTATACTGATCACAAATGAGTGTATTCTTCCATGGCATTTCATCCAAAACATTTAAGGATCTGCATACTGCAGCATATGCAGTAATAACCATATTATTATGGAGCTATTAAGGAATATCAAATGAAAAAGAGTGTCAAATATCACTGAAGCAGATGGAAATTGAGGGAGCTATTGAAAATCTGCAGAAAGGCATTGGAAGATTACATCAATTTCTGGGTGATATGTTCAGTTGAAAACTTGAATGCTCATTACCCAGTTAAAGGCAACAAAAAAGAAACAGAAAAGAATCCAGAAAACAAAAGAATACTAGAAATTCTAGCTGATGAAATTAATTAGCAATTGAAAGTAAAAGGAGAAAGTTAAGGCAAGAAAAGGATTCAAAGTAGTGCAAAGAATGAATAAATAATTTGACATCAATCAAGAATCTATTATGGGGGAACAGAGCTAAGATGGGAGAGAAAAAACAACAACTTATCTGAGCCATCCCCCAAATCCCTCTGAACACCTTTAAGTAACACTATAAAACAATTCCTGAAGCTGCAGAACTCACAAAAGGATGGAGTGAAATAATTTTCCAGGCAAAAACAACTTAGAAAGTTGTCAGGAAAAGTCTGTTGCATCTGGGTGAGAACAGAGCACAGTCTAGTACAGGCCACATCAGTACAGACCAGGCCCCAGCAAACCAGGAGCAGGGTTTGGGAACTACTGAATCAGCAGTCGCAGCAGCTGCTCCTGGAGCTCTCAGCCCATAAATGATAAGGGGGTTGAACAACTGTTCAGAAGATTGTAAGGGTCTCTTTGAGGGCACTGGGGGAAGGACTCTGTTGCTTTGACCATACTTATATCTGGTTCACAGTCCTGAGTAGCAGTCCCAGGGAGAGGAGGAGCATTAGCACATCAGAACTCGCAGCTTCAGTGGAGCAGGTACCCTCATCACAGTTCTAGGGCAGAAAAAGTGCTTGTGGTCATGCACAGACCAGAGCAGAGGCCAGGAGAGTAGCAAACATACCTCTCTATAGATCGTACCACCTTGGAAGAACTGAAAACTTACAGGTCATTAGAAATATCTGCAAATAGTTGCACAAAACTCCTAAAGCTTGAAACGGTATGTCCTCCACCCTGGAAGCAGAACCCCACTTCAACAAGGAATTAAAAGTCAGAAACACACTAGAAAAATGAGCAAACAGAAGATAACAAAGTCAAAGCTACCACATACAAAGCCTCCAAGAAAAAAATATGAATTGATTTCAGACCATGGAAGAGGTTAAAAATTTTGAAAATCAAGTAAGAGAGGTAGAAGAAAAATTGGGAAGAGAAATGAGAGTGATGCAAGAAAATCATGAGAAAGAAGTCAACAGTTTGCTGAAGGAGACACAAAAAAACCTGAAAAAAAAAACATCTTAAAAACAGAATAGGTGAAATGGTAAAAGAGGTACAAAAAGTCAGTAAAAGAATGCCTTGAAAAGTAAAATTGGCCAAATGGAAACAGAGACATAAAAATTTGCTGAAGGAAAATCTTTCTGAAAAATAGAATTGGACAAATGGAAAAGGTTGTATAAAAGCTCACTGAAGAAAATAATTCCTTAAAAATTGGAATTGAGCAAACAGAAGCTAATGACTTTATGACAAATCAAGAAACAATAAAACTAAACCAAAAGAATGGAAAAAAGAAGACAACATGAAATTTCTCATTGGAAAAACAACTGACCTGAAAAATAGATCCAGAGAGATAATTTAAAAATTATTGGACTACCTAAAAGCCATGATCAAAAAAAGAGCCTAAATATCATCTTTCAAGAAATTATCAAGAAAACTGTCCCACTATTCTAGAATCAGAGGGTAAAATAGAAATTGAAAGAATCCATTGGTCACCTCCTAAAAAAGATCATGAAATGAAAACTCCCAAGAATATTATAGCAAAATTCCAGAGCTCCCAGGTCAAGGAGAGAATATTGCAAACAGTCAGAAAGAAATAATTCAAGTATTGTGGAGTTACAGTCTGGATAACACAAGACTTAACAGCTTCTACAGTAAAGGATCAGAGGACTTGGAATACGATATTTTGGATGGCAAAGGAGCTAGGATTATAATCAAGAATCACCTACCAAGCAAATCTGAGTATAATCCTTCAGGGGATGTGTGTGTGTGTATACATACATATACATACATACATACATACATATATACATATATATACATGCATATATATGTATATATAGTCAATGAAACAGGTGACTTTGAAACATGAAAAGACTAGATCTGGATAGGAAATTTGACTTTCAAATAAATCACTAAACAGAAGCATAAAAATAACCCCCAACAACCCAGGAAAGGGAACTCACAAGGGACTTAATAAGGTTAAACTGTTTCCCATTCCTACATGGGAAGATATTTGTAACTCACTATATCTTTTTCATTATTAGAACAGTTAGGAGTATATATAGACAGAGGGCACAGGTATGAGTTGAATAGGAAGGGATGATATCCAAAAAAATTAAATTAAGGGATAAGAAAGGGAGATATACTGGGAGAAAAGGAAAGGGTAGGGTAGAATGGGGTAATTTATCTCATGTAAAAGGGGCAAGAAAAAGCTTTGACAGGGAGGAGAAGGGGAGTAAGTGAACCTTACTCTCATCAGAATTGGTTCAAAGAGTAACGTACATTCCTCTGGGTATAGAAATCTATCTTCCCACAGGAAAGTGGGAGGGGAAAGAGATAAGAGAACAGGGTGAGGTGATAGAAAGGAGGGCAGATTGGAGGAGACAATAGAAACAAAACACTTTTAAGGAGGGGCAAGGTGAAAGGAGAGAGAGGATAGAATAAATTGGGGAGGGGAATAGGACAGAGGGAAATACATTTAGCAGTCATAATTGTGAAGAAAGCAAGTTTCTCCTATAATGGCCTCATTTCTCAGATATATAGAGAACTGAGTCAAATTGCTAAAAAAAATAGCCATTTCTCAATTGATAAATGATCAAGAGATATGAGCAGTTTTCAGATGAAGTAATGAAAACTATCTATAGCCATATGAGAAGATGATCTAAATCACTATTGATTGGAAGAATGTAAATTGAAACAGTTCTGAGGTACTACCTCATACCTAGTAGAATAGGACAGAAAAGGAGAATGATAAATGTTGGAGGGGATGTGGAAAAAATGAGACATTAATGTACTGTCGGAGTTTTGAACTGATTCAACCATTCTTTAGAGCAATTCGGAATTACGTCCAAAGGGCTATAAAACTGTGCATACACTTTGATCTAGTGGTGCCATTACTAGGTCTGTATCCAAAAAGAGGTAAAAAACAAAAATGGAAAAGGATCTATAGGTACAGAAATATTTATAGCAGCTCTTTTCTGGTGACAGGGAATTGGAAATGAGGAGGATGCCCATCAGTTGGGGAAAGACTGAGCAAATTGTGTTATGTGATTGTGATGGAATACTATTGTGCAGGGTGAGCAGGCTGCTCTCAGAAAAATCTGGAAAGACTTACATGAGCTGATACAAAGCGAAATGTACTGTGTACAAAGTATTAGCAGTGTTGTGAGATTAGCTGTGAATGACTTAGCTATTCTCAGCAATACAACAATCCAAGACAACTCTGAAGGACTTAGGATGAAAAATGCTATCCATTCCCAGACAGGGAACTGATGGTGTCTGAATACAAACTGAAGCATACTTTTTTCACTTGCCTTATTTTTCTTGAGTTTTTTTATCTCTGTTTTCTTTCACAACATGGCTAATGTGGAAATATGTTTTCTATGACTACACATGTATAACCTATATCAAATTGCTTACATTCTCAATGGGGTGGGGTAGGAAGGGAGGGAGAGAATTTAGAACTCAAACTTTTAAAAATGGATGTTAAAAGTTGTTTTTATATAGTTGAGGAAAATAAAATACTGAATAAATTTTTTTAAAAAAAGATTCTAGCTTGAGAAATACAGAAAAGGAGACCAGAGAGAACCTCTAAAGATGGAGGTTGCATCCACTAGGTAATGCTTTGGATAGTGTTGAACTTGGAGTCAAGAAGACATGAATTTGAATTCTTCCTTAGACACTAACCAGTTGTTTAATGTAGGGTAAGTCATTAACTCTCCTTCTATTGGCCTCAGTTTCTTCATCTATTAAATGGGAATGAGAATAGCACTGATCTCACAGTTGGTGTTGTGTGAATCAAATGATGTAAAGGGCTTTGAAAATCCTAAAGCACTACAAGCTATCATGTGGGAAATATTAGTCTTCTATTTGGTCACCAGAAGTCCAAGTCCATGGAAACCGTTAAATTAAATGAGAAACAGAAAGTTTGCATGTTGTTAATATCTTCTTTTCTCCAGAACAGGAAAGCAATGGGACCAGATAAGAAATATATATACATATTTCTTATATAAATATAAATAAATATATTATATATATATATATATACATCTATAGTATTTTGCACGTTTGAATGTGAACTTCTTGAAAAATTTTTCTTTTCTTTGTCTCCTCAGTGCTTTCTGCAATGCCTGGCATATAGTAAGTATTTAATAAATGCTTGTGACTGATAGATTCCACCTTTCTCAACAGAAGACATCGCTGTAGTATTTATGTTTTCTTTATTGGTGATTGCCACATCTTTGACCCAGTTTGACACTCGTGGTTTATTTAAGTATAGTGAGAATACTAGAGTATGTGGTGTCCAAATGAAAAACTATTCTCTTTTTAAAATGTGCCATTAACTAAACAACGACAAGGAGAATTGTTTTTCAGGGAGACAATTTTAAACTCACTGTGGTTCTTAGTAGCCTCAGATCCATTATCATGTAACCTAAATAGAACTATCTATGGTTTCCAAATTAAAGAGACAGTTAAACCAACCATCTTATTAATTGCAATATATGTGGATGATGTCAAGCTATCTGGCGCCATCAAAAACACATTCAGCAGTTACTTCATCTTGTAGATCTTTTGCAAAAGGTAGTTTGGACTTGATAAGCTTACAATTCTGAACTTATGACAGAGAAAGATAGGGACTGAAGACTTCAAATTTGAATTTGCAGGTAACATTGAACCAATGAATACAGATCATACCTAATATTTTGATCTTATCTAGGACATACACATTGAACATAAAGATATCAAGAAGGTTATAGCTAAATAAGATGAGGCTTAGCACCAGTTTTAACATATACAATTTTGGAATTATAAAATGGACTTTAAAAGATTAAGAAAATCTTCTAAGTCCCTTAAAATATTAATGAAACAGAAGGCTCATGACCCTAGAAAGAAGCTATAGAAAAGTTAACATTTCCTAGACAAAAAGGAGGGAGAAATAAAATGAATAGATGTTCTTAGAACACAAGATAAACAGGTCAAATAAAGCTATAGAGGTGTTTTTTTTTGAAGGGGGAACAGACATTACTTCCTTGAGCAATAGTCAAGGCAGAAAACACACCATTAGATTTGTTGAATGCAAATGGAAGTGATTTACTTCCAGATGAAACCCATAAAATGGCTGAGATCCACTAACTGAATCAAAAGGCCCTCGATGGGCAACATTCACTTGAATTTAGCCAACTGTATTATCGACAAAGAAACATCAAATAAATGCCCAAGTCATGTGGATCTGTTTATGGAAATGGAAGGGTTTATTATGGCATTCAGGACTAGGTCATTGGCACCAGAAATTACAGAAGGTTAGCCTTAAGGAGCCAGGACTTAGTGATCAATGTAGATGGTTGTGGAAACTGTGCAACAGGCTGTAAAAGTTTAGCACCTACCAAATTCCTTACAAGACATGATCTAGTGGCTAGAATTATTTTTCTGAAGCTTTTTTCTTTTATGGCCTGACCGATGACAAATCCCTTTACTACCATAATAGATCTCAAAATATTTCTGGAGGATACACCTAGATTGTATTAGAACTGGATGACTATTACAGACAGAACTTGACCACAGTTGCTTGGACATAATTTTGACACATAAACACTTGAAAACACTGTTTTCTGGTAGAGACAGCTCTACCACATCTTATAATCTCTAAGTTACATGGAATATAGATACCTATCAGAGAAGATCAAACAATAATGGAATGGAGTGAGGCACATCCCATCCTTGCTATTCTGTCTGCTACCGAGGATGCTTCCCCCTGAGGATGCTTTCATTGATCCCATAGGGCAGTACTGTCACAATCAAATAAAAATGGATCCCTGCTGACTACATATTGACTTTGAAAGCAACAATTTAAACATCGCATATATTTTATTGTGATTTTCTTAAATATTTTCCCATTAACATTTCAATCTGCTTCTGGGGGCACTGGGGAGTTTTGTGGGCAGCTGGTCCTTGGGGAATTTGATACCTAAAGGAGGACCTTAAGTCTTAATATTTTTTTTCACTTCTGAAAGGGAGTTATTTTATCCACCTGTGTAACAGCCTATAGAACATCAAATAGAAAGGAATAATAGTAGGAGAGCAACTTTCCAAGGGCCTTTTCTATCTGAATCTTATAAAAAAAATATGAGAAGCACTAGCTAATGATGATGATAGCCAGAAATGACTTACACTGGATTTTATTTTTTATTATTATAAAAACTTTACCTGTGTTTGATCCTCATAATAGCCTAGTGAGGTAGGTGGAGTAGTAAGTGTTACCATCTCCATCAGTGTAGATGAGAAAACTGGGCTCAGAGAGGGTAACTGTCTTGTCCTAGGTGGCTCAGTGATGGACTTGAATTGCTAAGACACAATTCAAATCTGGCCTTAGAAATTTACTATCTTGTGACGCTAGGCAAGTCACTTAACCCTATCTGTTTCAGTTTTACCAACTGTAAAATGGGGTAATAATGGCATTTATCTCTCCCAGGGTAGGTGTGAGGATCAAATGTGATATTTTCAAAGTGCTTAGCATACTTCCTGGCACATAGTAGGCACTATATAAATGTTGTTGATGTTGTTACTGTTGACCAAGGACATGGCTAAAAAATAGTGGGTCCAGTAAAGTTAAAGATGATAGTATTTAGTGATACAAGTGAAGACAAAAAACAGGTGCAGGTATCATCAGGAAAGTATTAGAATAAAATAGAATTAAGAGGTAAGTCAAAGAGATAACTGGAGGGATTCATAAGTACAGACAGCAATAAAGAGCATTCCTGGGAGTCAATGAATCAGCAAGCATTTATTAAGCATTTACTATATGCTAGGCCCTCCAAGAAGTATTAGGAATACAAAGGAAGGCAAAAAAATGCCTTACCTCCAGGAAACATACTTCTTTTTTTGTCCCCATTATCATCCTCACTCTTTCTTCTTATCTACTGGCTCTTTCCCGGCTATCTACAAGTACCTCTTTCCTGTCTTAAAAAAAAATCTTTACTTGATCTAACCATTCCCACTTATTATCATTATCATTTATCATGACTAAACTCCTCGAGAAAGCAGCCTATTATGCTGCCTCTACTCTCTCTCCTTTTCACTCTCTTCTAAACCCTCTGCAATTTGACTCCAAACTTCATCTTTCAACTGAAGTTACTATGGAAGCATATGTTCTAATGGAAGAAATAACGAGTAAGCAACTAGGTAAATACAAGATATATATAGAATAAAAGGAGAGTAATTTGAAAGGGAGTAAGGGAAGACTGGGAAAGCCTCATGTCTTGTGGTTGTTCAGTTGTGTCCAATTCTTGGTGACCCCATTTATTTATTTTTTTTGCAAAGATACTAGAGTAGTTTGCCATTTCTTATTTAGCTCATTTTATAGATGAGGAAACTCAGACAAACAGGCTTAAGGGACTTGTTCAGGGTCATGCAACTAGTAAGTATCTGAGGCCAGATTTGAACTCAGGAGAATGTCTTCCTGACTCCAGGCACAGCACTGTCCACATCACCACTTACTTGCCCTAATTTTTACCTCTGAGGACAAGCAAATCCAGTCAAATTTCTCTTCAAATGGGAAGTCTTCCAAAAACTTAAAGAAGATCCTGTTCTAATCGGTCATAATCTCTTTTGGATTCTCATTCTTTTGACCAGTCTATTAGCTCTTTTTAACTTTATGTCATACATACACTTGTTAAGCATATCATCTATGCTTTCAAGTTATTGATTTAAAAAAAATGAACAGAACAGAGTGAAGAACAAATTCTGTTGGTAACTCCACTAGTAAAGTCTCTGAAAGCAATGCTTTTGACTGTCCAGAATTTTAATCCAGCAAGCATTTGCTGCATTCCAACTCTGTGTTGATGCAACGGCCTGGGAGATAGTCCTTACACTCTAAGAGTTTATGTTCTACTGGAAAAACATAGGATGTAAATAGCTATCCAAATTGTTCCAAAACCCACTTGTATGTGCCATCATCCATTCCATCTCTCCATTATGCCTAGGAGGATTTCAAGGAAGACTTTTTTCAAATTCATTCTTTTTCTCCAAGGTAGTCAATTTTTTCTGGTCCCAGGCTGGTGAGTTTGTGGATCCTGGAATGGTTATAACATTATTTTCCTCAATTATTACATTTACTAGATAAATTTCACTGGCTCAGAGCAGGTAATCCATACGTGATAAGACCAATAGTCATTAAACTTTCCACAATTTACCCTAAGGTACTTTCTGTTCATTCCCCATCTCGTTTATTTTTTTACCCCAGTGGTTCGCATTTATTTTTCTTAAGTTCCTTCTCTCTCTTCCCCTAAGGTAAATGCTTTTTTTTTCTTTCCATGTCTGCAATTTTTTTCTGGGAAAAATCAGGTAGGTCACATCAAGATGAGTCCTTTTGACATTCAACGCTTTATGACTGAAGAATTCTGATCAACTCAGCAATCAACCATGATTCCAGAGGACTACACCTGGTGCTGTGCCAAATGCTAGAGACAGAAAAAAAAGGCAAAAGTGTCTAGTCCCTGCATCATATTTTAGTGGATAAAATGAATATGAAAATAACTAAGGACACATAAGATACATAGTTATTCATCCTTTGTTTTCCAAGAGGACCAGTGACATGATGAGGTGATATCTTGATTCATGCATGAACTGGATTTAAGTGAGGCAGAGGTGCACAAAGTCATCAGTCTTAATCTCTCTTATAGAGTCAGTTAAGTCCAGTGGCAGGACAGAAGTCAGAACAATTGGAGATGATCTGAGATGCAGTGGATGACCTTTGTGTCTTCAGTTTCTTATCAAGCTCTAAGAGTTCTGTAGCATCTGCTTCAGCCACTTTCATGGCCCTTGGAACAAGTTGTTCTCATTCACCCAGTTCACTAGGGGAAATCTTCATGTGCTTAGAGTAGACATACCTTTAACTCACTGATGAGTTTCATATCTATCAGTTACTCCAACCTGGTTTAGCCTGTTCACCAAAATGGTTTTTAGTAGGGTGTGGTTGCTGCACATGCTACAACTTCTGAGAGCCACTGGTGAGAATTAAATGAATCAGATTGAATCCAAAGGTGGATGAGGAGTCCTGAAAGGATTTGGCAAACCCTCCTACCAGAGGTTCTGGTCTTCTTGAACACCCCATATACCCCATATGGAAGGCATTCTCCAAAGAAACATAGGGCAGATGGGGGGATGTTGGTAGAGGAGAAGGGCTAAGCCGTACTCATTTTTGCAAGACAACTTTCCAATCTCCCCTATTTTCTATCTTTCCCTCTTCCTTTCCTGTCATTTCCCACTTCCTTTTTCCATCTTCTTCCCTTCCAAAGGTGGAGGCCAAGAATGCTCCTGGCCCAGCCTCCACTTCTACATCTGCAATGACATTGTATTTCCTTTGGTTTCACTTTATGGTTTTGTACTTTGTTTTGTTAACTCTTGCTCCAGGATTTCTGGCAAACTATTTCTTTCTAGTGCTTGGGCCTCTTGTTTTGTTATTGCCAGGGTGACTTCATCTACGTACGCTGTAATTGGGTTCCCTTTTCCATCTCTATCCTCCACTTCTCTGAAACTGGATATGTACTTTCTTAGGAAAGAGTCTATGGGCCAAACGTACAATAAGGAGCTACAGAGGCAGCCTTGACTGACTTTCCATGTTGCTGTACTTTTGCTCCCCATCTACCCATTCTGTTCAGGGATGTGGGTCCCATTTTTATATAATTTAATAGCTGATTTGGCCATCATATTTTCATTTGTTCTTAAAGAGAAAACCTTGCTTTTTTCATACTTGTAAACTTATAAAAATGATGACAGTAGCGTATATTAAAATGTATGAGTTTATTGCTGTATGAGTTTACAGACCACTTTCCTCCTAACAGTCTTATTACATTACTTTTGAAAATATTATCATCTCCATATAACAGATGAACAAAGTGAAGATAAGAGAGGTAAAAGGATTTGCCCAAGGTTATGAACAAAGTCATGCTTATAGTTGACTGTCACTGAAAGAAGAGAAATTGGATATGATTTTAATATAAGTAATAAAACTTAGTAAGAAAGGGGAATTTTCAAGTATATAAAAGGGATGAGCCTTGAAGGGTGAGGTTTTTACTTAGATTCCAGGGTTGCAGGACTACAAAGTTTCAGAACTGGGATCCAAATCAGGAGTCTTGACTCTAAGGTCAGTATTTTCTTTCCTGCCTTCTCACAAAAGCCAGATACAGACCTGGGGATGGGGAAGATAGGCAGCAAGTTAGAGTGGAATATAGATGGGAGATATAATGAGTAACTCTTTTAAATACTATTTATATACATGCATATGTTTTTAAGACCTGAAGATTCTACTCTCTGTGACACAGAAATATTGATGGCTTGAGGTAGTGTTATATAATGGAAAGAGAAGAGGATTTGGAGTCTCAAACAATGGATCTCAATCTAGACTCTGGTACTTTAACTAGCTGCATGCCTGTGAACATTTCATACTTCGAGTCTCAGTTTCTTCATTTGTAAAATCAGGATAATAACACTTGCTCACAGGACTCTCCCAGGATAAGAAATTAGTAAACCTTAAAATACTCTAGAAATGTTCAAAAACAATGTTATCATGTTATGCTGTTGAAATCTCAAAGCTCTTGTGGTTGGTTGTTTAGTCATACAGGGGCATAACTTTCTATTCCAGGTTTTATATCTTTTGAGTATCCAATTTGTATGTTAAGTAGAAATCTTCTCCTTCAGCACCCATTCCCTTTGTGTACTTGAAAATTTCCCTTTCCTATTCAGTTTCATTTCTTATATTAAGATTACATCAAATCTGTCTTCTCCTAGAATCTGTTAGACTTCATCTCTAACCCTCTATGTGTTTTAAAAAATTGTCTTTGCATACATGTTCCTAATTTAAACTGTGCTTTTCTTTTGGTTTTTTTTTTGGTGGTATTTATTCCCGTCTTAATATCTATTATTTCTCACACACATATAGTTTTGCTTGGAGTTGGATTCAGGCCATAGTAAGCTCTCCTTCTGTTTTTTATTTTTTTGGAATTGCCAGCAGGTGCTATAGACAACATCTGACCTTATTCAATGGTGTGAGAGACATGCTCAAACCTGTGTCTTGGGAAAATCACATTAGTGATTTAGTTTGATTGGAAGATGGATTGGAGTGGGAAGAGATGGGAGGCAGGCAGACCCACCAGCAGGCTATGGAACTAGTCCAGCTATGAAATGATGAAAGGGATATATTGGAGAGCTGTTACAAAGGTGAAGTTGACAGGTTTTGGTAACAGATTGGATATGAGGAATGAGTGATGTGGAGAATTCAGGCTAATACCTGGGTTGTGAGTATGAGGAACTGGGAGGATGGTGTTACCCTCTATAGTAATAGGTTAGATAGGAAGGAGGGAGGATTTGTGAGAAAACATAGTGAGTTCAGTTTTGGACATGTTGAGTTTAAGATGTCTACTGGACATCCAGTTCAAGGTGTCTGAAAGGCAGGTGGGGGTGCAAGATTGGAGGTCAGCAGAGAGGTTAGGGCAGAAAAGATTCACGAATTGTTAGCATAGAGATGGTAATTAAATTTCTGGGAGCTGATGAGACCATCAAGTGAAATAGTATAGATGGAGAAGAGAAGAGGGCCCAGGACAGAACCCTGTGAGACATCTATGATTACAGGGTTTCATCTGGAAGAGAATCTAGCAAAGAAGATAAAGAAAGAGCAGTCAGATAGGTAGGAGAAGAACCAGGACAGAGTGGGGTCCTAAAAAGCCAGAGAGAAGGGAGTGTCAAAGAGAAGAGAATGATCAACACTGCCAAAGGCTGCATTGAGGTCAAGGAGAATGAGGATTGAGCATTGGATCTGGCAATTAAGAGATCGCTGATAAGTTTGGAGAGAGCAATTTCAGTAGAATGACATGGTCAGAACCTGTAAGACTTTAATGCTAAACATCCAGTTGTTTCATTTCCCAATTTTTCTGGGCACTTAGAATGAAGAAATGAATGAATGAATGTATGAATGAAAAAATTGATTAAGCACTCTTTAAGTACAAAGCTTTGTGTTAAGTACTAGAGATACAAATAGAAAAAAACAAGACAGTTCCTACTATAAAGGAGCTCACATTCTAATGGAGACAACACACATAGGGGGTTTCAGCTGCAAGTCAGATGACGCATCTTCTTATACATTAAAACAAATGGTTTCTCTCAGATAAAACCATTTTCATTTCCATGAATAATTGGACAGCACCAATGACTGTTGGCTTTCTAGGAAAAAGAATAAGCATTTATTAAGTACCTACTGTGTAACAGACATTGTGCTAAGCACTTTGCAAATGTCTTATTTGATCCTTACAACAAGCCATAGATGCAGTTATTATTCTCACCTTACAGTTGAAGAAACTGAGACAGACGGAAGTTAAGTGTCTTGCCCATGCTCAGAGAAGTAGTACGTGTCTGAGGTCAGATTTGAACACAAATCTTTCTGACTCCAGGTCCTGTGGCATATTTATTGCACCATCTAGCTGCCTATTATCTGGATCAAATATTTTTTAAAATTAATTTTATTTGTATTCAGTGCTCTACAATCACTACCATATAACTTAGATTTTTTTTCCCCCTCCCTCTCACTTCCCTCCCTGAGACAGCATACAATTTTATATAGGTTCCTATTCCTATTACATTCCTATTAAATACATTTTCACTATAGTCGAGCTGTGTAGAAGAATTAAAATGAATGGGAGAAATCATATAACAAACCAAAACGTGATACAGAAAAGAAAATGATCTGCTACATTTTACGATTGAATTCCATAGTTCTTCTTCTGGATGTGGAAGGTGTTTTGCCTTAAAAGACCATTGGGAATTTTTTTAAGTCCTTGCATTACAATAAAGTTCTAAGTCTACCAGAAAAAACTCTCCCACACTGTGATTGTTGCTGTGTACAAAGTTCTCCTGGTTCTGCTCTTTTCACTCAGCATCAGATCATATAAGTCTTTCCAGGCCTCTCTGAAGTCTTCTGTTCATCATTTCTTAGAGTACAATAGTACTCCATTACATTCATATACCATAATTTATTCAGCCATTCCCTAATTGATGGGCATCCCCTTGATTTCCAGTTTTTGGCCACCACAAAGAGAGCTGCTATAAATATTTTTGTACATTTGGGACCCTTTCCCATTTTTATGATCTCTTGAGGATACAGCCCTAGAAGTGATATTGCTGGGTCAAAGAGTATACATATTTTTGTAGCCCTTTGGGCATAGTTCCAAATTGCTTTCCAGAATGGTTGGATCAGCTCACAACTCAACTAACAATGAATTAGTGTTCCAACTCTCCCACATCCTTTCCAACATTTATCATCTTCCTGTCATGTTTGCCAATCTGATTGGTGTGATGAGGTACCTCAGAGTTGTTTGGATTTGCATCTCTTTAATTATTAGTGATTTAGAACATTTTTTCATATGATTATAGATAGCTTTAATTTCTTCCTCTGAAAACTGCCTGTTCATATCCATTGACCATTTATCAACTGGAGAAACCTAGATCAAATATTAAAAAAAAAAAGAAAGGAAAGGAAACAAACATTAATTAAGAGCCATTACGTCCCAGGCACTGTGCTAAATGCTTTACAGACATTGTCTCCTTTGATCCTTGCAACAATACTGGGAAGTTTGAGATTTAAAGTCCTTCACAACCTGACCCCTTTCCACCTTTTCACATTTTTCTCTCCTCCATATATACCACAATCCAACAACACCAGCCTACTTAGAGATCTTCAAACACGACCATTCATCTCCCAATTCCATGATTTTTTGCTGGCTTTCTTTCAAGCCTTGGATATTCTCCTTCCTTCTCTTTGTTTCCTGGCTGCCTTCAAGAGTCGACTCACATCTTGCATTCTCACAGGCAGCCTTCTCTCTTTCCCCTGTCCTCCACTGCCTTCTCTCTTCTATTTATATTATATGTAGCTTACACATATTGTTACTTTCGTATTGTCTCCCCAGTTAGAATATGAACATTTCTGATGGCAGGGTCAGTGTTTTTTTTACCTTCCTTTGTTTCCTGAGGACTTAACATAGTGTCTGATAAATAGTAAGCACTTAATAATTGCTTACTGCCTGACTCATGGCGAGCATTTTTCAGGTCTTTGAGAGCTGTGGCAGCTGTGGAGGCAGGGTCTGCAGCACCTGTAGAAGCAGTTGCCAGGCCCAGTTGTGTCTTTCTCCCTTCTATTATATATGTACTTTGTCAGGCGGCATAGAAATGCTCTTTTTTCTCTTTTTACAAGCAGTGTTACTGTCTTTGCCTTCCATACATTAAACACTTTGTTAGATTTTTCTCAAGTGATTTCATGAACTACATACGTGTGAGTAATGTATCTCTAAGATCATAGGATTTTAAAATTTTGATAAGACCTTAGCTACCCTAGGGGGACCCTGGAGGTCATTTAGGCTAGCTTCCTCATTCTACAGATGGGAAAACTGAGAACTAGAGAATTGACTCACTCAAAGTCCTAAAGGTAGTAAAAGTAGTAAAGGCAAATTTGAACTTAGATCCCCTGACCTAACACCAGTACTTTCTCTGGTATACCAATGCTCTTGATGAGGAAACTGAGGCAAAGAGAAGTGAAAATACTTCTCTGCCTGATCCTTGGGGGGTAAAGTTACCCTGGTCACCAAGTTGATTGCTCCCAAAGTTTCACTCAAACAAAATGAGTGGCATTCCAGACCATTTCTTTGAGGAACACAAAATTTAGAATGAATCTCTGCTCGAACCCAGTGGGTGCATCAAAGAATTATAGAATACTTATACACAAGCATGAAATCACTGCAAACTAGAGAGTGACATTAGTCAATTGTGTATCATCAGTGACTTTCTGCCGCTGAATATTGATCTGAAATATTCCAGGTTGGGCCATCACCAATTGTCTTGACTTTTGTCTTGTCTCAGGACACCAATGACTCTGGAGGACAGATGACTCAGGGGCAGGTAAAGGCAACACCTTGTCATTGGTCCCCTTCGGGAAGAAAGACCTAATAACAAATGGACAAGAAATATTCAAGGATTAGCTATTGCCTCTGCTTGAATAGAGTCCTCCAGTGGTGTTTTTCAGATCAGTACTTGTCCATTTTTTCTTCTTTTGCCTATCCTGAAATAGACAACACATTTTCATGTCCCCGTCAGCTGCTGACATTATTATGTTCAATTTTATGAGACATATTTTATTGACAGGCTGCAATACTTCCGGAGAGGACCTTCAGGATCATGAAGATGATGGAAACTGCGTGAGGATGCTTCTCTTGAAGAATAGAAATCTTGGGGTTGAACAGGATTTCTTCTTTCTTACATAATTGAAGGTTTATCAGGGAAAATAGAAATTAGATTTATTCTACTTGTCCCCAGGGACAGAACTAGCACTCCAGGGATGAAAGAAGTGGTATTCTGATCCTTAACAACTGGCTTCCTCCTGTACCCCACCACAAAAAGATACATGGTGCATTTTTAGTTTAATCTGCATTATTAATATTTTCTCCATTACTTTAAGTTGAGTAGACAATTAACAAAACAATAAATCAAGATTTAATTTCTAAGTTTTGCTGAGCTCTGAGGCATATAGGTGCTCACTTGGGAGCCTGTACAAGCAAGTTCCAGCACAGCATTGGGTGGAAATCACAAGAAGGCAGATATTCCATCTCAAAAGAAGAAAGAATGAATGAAGAAAAATGTAGTAAGCACTTATTTTATGCCAATCATTTAGTCATTCAATGAGTATTTATTATGTCAGACCCTATCCTAAGTACTGGAGATACAAATAAGGGCAAATACATGGTCCCTCTCCTCAAGAAATATGCATTTTCTGAAAATAAACTTGAATTTTTTCAATTATTTAAAATTTATTTTTCTTCCTCCTACCCTTCACCAATGGAAAAGAAAAAGAAAACTTGTGACAAATATCTATATTTCAAGTAAAAACAGTTCCCATATTGGTCATGTCCAAAAACATGTATCTCATTCTATATAGGTCCATGCCTATATAGGAAATGTTAGGAAATGGGTTGCATTGTTCCTCATAAGGCTTTTGGAATTATGATTTGTCATTGCCATGATTGGCATTCTTAAGTCTTTCAAAATTATTCATTTAAAAATTGTTGATTGTGTAACATAGATTGTTCTCCTTCTATATGGAGCTCACATTCTAATGGGAAAGACATTACACACAAAAAATTTTAGGCAAGACACACATACATATATAGGCAGGATGTATCTATTTGTAAGATATATATATATACACATATATATATATACACACACACACATATGCATATAGTACATGCAAGTGTGCATATGTGTATGTGTATATACATATGTGTGTATATATATGTATATACACACATACATATACTAAGTAGAAAGCATTCTCAGAGGAAAGGCAGTAGTAGTGGGAGGAGCCAGAAAAAACTTTCTATAGAAAGTTGTATTTGAAGGAGGTTTTGAACTGACTGTTCACATGGTGATATGGAGGGCTGAAAGGTACTCTACTAGTCTGTTCATGATGTACAGAAAAAGTAAGGAAGTCCCCTGATGTAATTTTAGTAGGTCCTGCATGACAAACTTTTGGTAGGACACAGATAAGAGTAATGCAGGATGGGCAGGAGTGGATGAACTGTGATCTGCGTTGCTAGAGAAAACCTCTTAGTTGAAATGATCCCAGATACATTTGAGTCTTTGAGTAGCTAGATTTTTCCCACTTTAAAGAGCTCTCATTTTAGAGGACCAATATGGTAACCATAATTCCTATCTACTCAAACTGAGCTTTAGGAGACAGAAGAGAGGCAATGTTTCTCTGCACAGAATACCAAAAAATGTGAGCAAGTCACTGCCTCTCTGTGTCAGAAACATCCAGATGAAAGGCCTTCCATTAAAATGAAAAAGAAAAAGAACTTAGAGAGAAACAAGTAGGTGATAGAAATTGATGGTATCCAGTCGCCATACCAGAAATGGACCCTAATGAGGGAAAGAGTAATTCCAAAGTCTCATTAATTTCAAACTCTAGGACTTTCCCCCGTGGTCCATTGTAACACTGCCTGCCCCTTGAAAGCCCACCATCACACCCACATTAAATTTGCAACCAACCTGCTTTTATTATGTGCCACATATGTATGTAGCTTAAGATCTTAATGAGAGGGCAAAGGGACTTGGATCTATGACACCTGAGTCTTACAGCTGTGTGGGAATGACCTGCAAAGTGAAAAACGATACTCCTTGTCCAAGTAACACAGACATGGCTGTGCTGTGTCCCGTAGGCACCCAACGTTGAATTGGCAGTAAGGCTGAGCCAGAATGGCCCACCACACCCACATGTCAAAACAAACATGATATCCAGGAGAGGAAAAATCAATGTTTCAGTTGTTTCTTTTTTTTCCCTTCCAAATCCCAAGCATCCAGCTAGATTTAATAATGCTTTAAAACTATAGGAGAAGAAAAATAAAAGTTTTTAAAGGGCCAGAAAAGTTTTGGAGGGTTCTTTTCTTCTGTCATTCAGGGCTTCAAAGGACCATAAATGCCCCATTTTAAGAAAATCAAGTTCTGTCTTACCCTATCCCATAACCCTTCTACCAATTCATTCTTAAAAACAAAGAAATTATGGTGTGATTATTCATAACACAAAAAGACCAGGCTTTTTTACCCCCTTTGTGAAACAATGTACTGAACGTTTACTTTGAACTAGCACATCTGCAAGCCAACAGAGACAGAAGATACTGAGAGAGGATAAGCCAAGACAGTTCATAAGGTGCCTGAAGCTTGGCCAGCTGGGGCAGAAGAGACAGAAAAAGATAAATGGTTCAAAGTTAAATTTTCTCCCAAATGTAGTGGAGAGATTGGACAACGAGGGCTCAATCTTTAGGTAATGCTCAATAACCACATGAAGTCTTGGCGAGGTTCCTTCTAGAAATAAGTGGTGGAAGATCCCTTTCCCTCTCACTTCAGAGCAAGTTCAGGTTTTTTCGATGACCTTAGGGGGATGATCTTTAAAGAGCTTTCTAGCCCAGAATCCTATGACACCATAATACTCTTCATCTACAACTTACTGCTCTTTTTTGTTGTTGTTCTATTGTTTCAGTTGTGTCATACTCCACATGACCCCATTTAGGGTTGTTTTGGCAAATACACTGGAATGAACCCAACTCATTTTACTGATGAGGAAACTGAGGCAAACAGGGTTAAGTGACTTGCCCAGAGTCACACTGCTGGTAAGTGTCTGATGTTATATTTGAACTCAGGACCTCCTGACTTTTGGCTCAGGGTTCTATTCACTAAGTCACCTAATGTCCTCTCCTGTCAGCTTACTGAGTGGCAATGAAAAGCCTTTTGTTCAACTGCTGAGTCAGAATTGAGTGTGCATATAAAAAGCTTTGAAAGGATAAACTTTTTAAACTCTTTCCCCTCTCCCTGCCTTCCCTCCCCTCCTCTTCTCTTCTCTTCTCTTCTCTTCTCTTCTCTTCTCTTCTCTTCTCTTCTCTTCTCTTCTCTTCTCTTCTCTTCTCTTCTCTTCTCTTCTCTTCTCTTCTCTTCTCTTCTCTTCTCTTCTCTCCTCTCCTCTCCTCTCCTCTCCTCTCCTCTTCTCTTCTCTCCTCTCCTCTCCTCTCCTCTCCTCTCCTCTCCTCTCCTCTCTCTCTCTCTCTCTCTCTCTCTCTCTCTCTCTCTCTCTCTCTCTCTCTCTCTCTCTCTCTCTCTCTCTCTCCCTCCCTCCCTCTCAAATCTCTGTTTCTTCTATCTCTTTTCTATTTATTCTTTCTTGATCTTAGATGAGTATCATGGACAGTAGAGAACAGGTTGTGACCTTGTTATTAGAACTAGTATCAGCAGTTACTTAGTACGGTGAGAGGCCAGTCCTATACCCACTTTATACAAGTCAGCCCTGTAGCAATCTCATAGCTAAGATATCATATCCTATAAGCAGGGTAGTGATTTGTCCATCATATGCTACAGACACAAGTGAAGTTGGTTGGACGGCTGGGAAGTTTTTAAGATTTTAGGTCCTTTAAGGCTGAGCCTGTTCTCTCTAGGAATTCTCCTGGAGGGGAGTATATGCCTCTGAGTTAGAATATTGTTGAACTTTGATCTTTGTTATAACTTCTAATTTAATATTCTTTTATAAAAGCTAATCGATGTTAATTAGTTGATATTGAGGCAATATTATTTGGTCAAATTATGTTAGGCAGAACATAATGGATAGGACCTGCGAATGACAGTACTAGAAAAAAAAACACCCCAGCCCCTCAGGGTTACTCCTAGTACTCTGGTTAGGGCAGGAGTAAAGAGGGGAGAGAGGAAGTATCCAGCTGTCCTCTAGGGTCTCAACTACTAGTCCAACTATGGGTTGGGAGAGTGAGTTCAAAACTTATGCTACATACATAAAAGATCAGGGAAATTTTTATTTAAATTAGGATGAAAGACACTGAAGAGATAACAACTCCAGAGCTTCATGAAGACTACTTATGGTAGCTCAGTGGGATTCTCTCAGTGCTATGGATATGGTTCTGAACTTGTAGCTAGGAAACCTTGGGTTGGAACGCTTCCTCTGATCATGGACATGTCAATCAACTTTTTGGAACCTCAGTTTCTTCATCTGTTAAATGGAGATAATTTTACCTGTAAAATTATTATAATGGTCTATCTTATAGAATGTTGTGAGACCCCAGTGATATGACATATCTCTAAAGTGTTTTGCAGACCCTGTTAAAGCTAGGATCAAATACAATCCCCTCTCTTTGGGGTTAAAAACTACTTCACAACGACTTCCACTTTACCTTTCCAGCTCTATTATTCATTACTCTGTGCTTTTGTGCTCTCTGCAATCCAGCCAAACCAGCTTCTTGCTTTTCCTCACACTTGACCTTGTCCCTTATGCCTGAAATGTACTTTTTTCTGACTCTTAGGATCTTTAGGTTCCTTAAAAATCCAGCTTAGATCTGCTCTTTATCCTCCCATTGGCTAGTGCCTTCCCCAGGCAAATTAGCTAATACTTACTTTATATACTTTGCATATGCTTACATATGTACATGTTGGCTCTGACTTCTGCGCCTGTAAACTCCTTGTGAGCGTGGATGGTTTGGATTCCCCAGCACCTAGCATAGTGCCATAATTGGCATCTAATAAATGCTTGATGATCGGAAAAGTATAATATCAATGTCAATTATTGTTATTATTAGAGCTTAGCATCTAGTAGGTGCTTAATAAATGCCTATTAACTGACTGACTGATACTTCCATTACAACTCCTATTAATAACCGGTAGACTAGGTGTAGCTCACTCTTGTTGTTTACGATGGAGTCAATTGAGAATGGATTTTAAGTAAACAGTGTATGTAGTGTGTGAAAGCAAAAAAGTGATGAGTTAATGTCACTGTGTGGAAATTGAGGGAGTGTTAGCTGGTTGTGAGTCAGTGTATGTGTCAGTGGGGTCTGAGTCATTCACTGTGTGTCTCAGAGGAGGTACACTCAGGTAAGGCCAGGGAGCCTCAGCTCCATTAAATACCAAAATAAGCTCAGGATAGCAAGTTATAATTGGGGAAAAGAGAATGACTGAGGAAAAGAGAGAACTGCTTGGGATATTGGCAAGCAATGGGACAGTCCTTGCCTTCAAAAAACTGACAATCTAATGGAGAAAGACCACATACAAAAGGAAACTGAAAAGGAGGGAAGAGAGAAAGTACCTGAAGATGCAGGGGCATAGTGGAAAATTCAGAGAAGTCCCAAAGTAGATAGCCAGGTGAGAAATGAGGAAGGCTTTTAGCTGAGCAAGGTGGGATGAGGCGTATTCATGTGGTGGTTTATCTGGTTACCTTTGGGTATGTCAAACTCAAACAGAAAGGGATCCCTGATGTACCAAAGTTAGAAAACCACAAAGCAACCTTATGTTGCATTGTATTTTTATTCATTTTGTTAAATATTTCACAGTTACATTTTATTCTGTTCTAGTGATACAGGTAGTTTGACACCTCTGGGTTCACTTAATGAATCTAATACCATCAATTCATTTGTCTTTCCTAAGATGACCTGCCATACAGCTAGCCACAGGGCCATTTAAAAAGTACATTTTTATTATTATCTCTAATTTTTATATCACCTATGTATCCTACTGAATCCCTCCCTGGATTCTCCTAGAAAGTCACCCCTTATAATGAAGAATTAAAAGCAAAAAGAAAAAAGTTTAGAAAAATTATGCAAAATATTGAAGTCTGATGTTACATACACTGTTTCATACTCATAATCCCCTAATTCTGAAAAGAAGTGGGAGTGGAGGGGGAAGATGTTATCTCCTATTTTTTCTTTAGGGGCATAATAATTTGTTCTCATAATCCTGGTGCGTTGAGTTTCATTTGTTTTGCCATTGTTTTTCTCATTTAAGTTGTTGTGGTCAACTCTAATATTGTCTAATCTGGTTTCACTTCCTTCCCTGTGCATAGTCCTTTTTGTGATTCTCTGGATGAATGACAATTATTGACAGAAGGGTTATAGAGGATCATTGAGAGAAAGGTGATCAGTCACCAGATGACGATTTTTTTTTTTGCAATGACAACATATAAACTGGACATGGGAATATAGAAAGACACCTCAGAGCCCATCTAATATTCCTTCCTTCCTTTACAAATGAAGAAACTGAGGCACAGAGTTGAAATGACTTGTCCAAGGTCACGTAGGGAATCAACATCAGAAGTGGCTCACTATTTCTGACTCCAGGATTAGTGCCTTTTATATTGTACTCCTGATATTTACAAAGCACTTTAAACTTTGCCAAATACTTTACTTATGCTATTTGTCTTGATCTTTATGATAACGCTGCGATGTAAGTGCTATTGTCATCTTTACTTTATTGATGAGGAAATGAATTTCTCTAGGTATGTTTTGAGTATAACGAGTTTGCCTAGCATGGAGTCTTCTGTCCCCCCTACCCCATAGTTGGGGTACTCACATTTGATTGGTCTGTAAAATTGGTCCTCATCTTTCAGCTGCTCTCTCTTCCTTGACTCCTATCTGTTGCCTCCAGCATGGACACTCTGAGCTGTGCTCTATGGGAACCTCGCTAAACTATTGACCTAATCCCTTTCCCCTCCCCAGGGACTGAGGCGCAGAGGAGAAGAGGAGGTAGATGACACCTCCCAAGTGTTGGGGGCAGGGGGAGTAAGCTTCTATATTTGTGATTACATCTTTGTAAGTAAATATTCTTTTTAAAAGGTTTTGTATTACAAATGTATACCATGAAATACCAGACAAAACGATTATATTGACATATAGGTATCAGAATATTAGCAAAAAAAACAAGGTCACAGATGACAGGTTAAGAACCCCTGGATTCAATGACTATAAGGCTCCTTCCAGCTTTAGAACCCTAAGAACTCTTAATTAACTAGCACCAAGATGAATAGTTGAGGGACAGAGTTGAGTGGAAACAAAGAATACAAGAAACTTTATCTCATAGAAAACATTTTCTCCTCCCACTAACTCAAACCTCCTTCTTCTCTTTGTTCTATTTTCTGCACTAAGGACATAGAAAAAGCAAAGAGGAGAAAAGAATTCAGTCCTGTGCAGATATACTTACTGACTAGCCAATGCGGCAGCTCTACTTGGCTAAAACAGTAACACCTCCCACACCCCACCCCCAACCTCAATAAGCTTTTTACCTCTACTGCTAGGTGGTGTTATCATGAGGCTGGAATTGCTTAATGCCAGGGCTGGAAAAGGTCTAAGTAAGAAACATATCTGTTTCCCATTAAGGAGATTAACTCCTCTGTTGGAGTTGTTATTACAGGACTAGGTCAGGGGACTGTGGCTGGTGGTTATAGTGGCTGGGTGGGCACTCTCCCACCCTGACCTCCCTCTAAGGCTGGCCCTCTTCTAAACAGCCTTTCCCTGGTTGAACCAGATTGGTCAAAGAGATCACAACCTTCCCCCAGTCCCTGGGACCCTTATGTCGCAAGAGGGAGATTGTATGATAAGGAGACTTTTGGGAAGGGGGGAGGATAACGCCATCATTGTTCTTTCCATTTAGGATATCTCATTGGTTGTTTAGAGATGTAGGATGGTGTAGCTGAAAAAACCTTGGATTTGGGGTCTGAAGACCCGGATACAACAACTTGCCTTTCTGAGCCCCAGTTTTGTTTTAAAAATGTAAATTTGTAAAACAAGGAAGGCCAGATGTACACAATTCTATCTCATATGTTATAATAAGGAAAGAGGTTTGTAAACTGTAAAGAACTATAGAAAGAGGAGACACGAGCCATTAGGATAATAGCCTTGTAAACTTAGTATTAGATAGGAGGACCATACAGGCTGTCTAGTCCAACCCCTTCATTTTACAGATGAGGAAACTGAGGCTCACAGAGATTAAGTTATTGGCCCAAGGTCTCATAAGCCGTAAGTAGCAGACTCATCTTATTCTTGTTGTAGAAAACACAATAATCGTATATATGTACATATGTACATATATAAATACACATACATATACACATGTATGCATGTGCACACATTTATATGCACATAGCCCTTGACTTCCCATACTACTTAATCCATACCTCTACTTCTCCCTACTGTGACTTTCTCACGTTAACAACATGAAACCCCTACAATTTCTTCATCTGGTCCATGAATTTCTCCCTGAAGCCCATCCCCCTCCCTCCCTCTCTCTCTCTCTCTCTCTCTCTCTCTTTCATTTACCTATATATATAATTATTATTATTACATATTACTATAATTTACTTATGTCATGTGTCTTGATCTTTATGATAACCCTGTGAGGTAAAGTTGTTGTTATCATCAATTTATAGATGAGGAAATGGATTTCTGTAGGCATGCTTTGAGTGTGGTCAGTTTGCCTAGGACAGAGTCTTCTGTCTTCCGTGCCCCATTATGTATTATATTCTATTGCTATGATATATTATTATAATATAATTGCATATTATCAAACTGGGCAGCTAAGTGGTACAGTAACAGAGGACTGGGCATGGAGTCAGGAAGACTAATTTTTCTGAGTTCAAATCTGACCTCGGACATTTACTTGCTGTGTGACTTTGCCCAAGTCACTTACCCTTGTTTACTCATCTGTAAAATGAACTGGATAAGGAAATGGCAAACCACTCCAGTATTTTTGCCAAGAAAACTGCAAATGGGATCACAAAGAATTGAACATGACTGAAATGACTGAATTTTGAGCTAGCCTCCAATAGGGTCTTATACATTGTAGGAAATCAAACATTGGCTGAATTAATGAGTGAATAAATGAATAATATATCTATAAAGAAATAGAAATAGAGACAATACTCTGCACTATGTAGTACAAATGAAAAGCCAATATGTAATAGATTATGAGAGAAGAATGAACAGTTCTGGTAAACCATAGTTAGATGACCCAGCGGATAGAGAGCTGGGTCTAGAGTCGGGAAGACCTAATCTCAAATGTGGCCTTAGACAGCTACTAGCTGTGTGACACTGAACAAGTTACTTAACCTCTTTTTGCCTCAGTTTCCCTAAATGAGGATAATAATAGTGCCTAACTGTAGTGTTATTGTGAGGATCCAATGAGATAATAATTGTAAAAGCACTTAGCACAGTTCTGGGCACATAGTATGCACTACATTATTGCTAACTATTATTATTTATTAATTTCAATATTTCCTTTCTTTTTCTATCAATGTATATTTTACTGTCCTTTACAATTTTCTTCTTGAAGCATAATCTGTCACACTAGAATAGTGACTCTCAATGTTGTAGGAACATATTTAAAAAAAATTATTCTCCCAGTATGATATAAAAAGGGGGAAAAAGCCAGATTCATGGTCAGGAGATCAGGCACATAGTAGGTACTTAATACATATTCGTTGATTGATTGTGCTCTGGGTTTTTAGAGTTTGCATAATTTATAGAGAAGTTTATCCAACAGGACACAGGATTTTGTGTTTTTTTTTTTAAGCTATATTATTCATAGTTTTTATCTTTTTTTTTTTTGTCTGATTTTTACTCTGAACTGTACCTTGGTATAGGGAACTCCCAAATGAGGATGTGTCCTCCACAAATCTGATCAGCACTTTCTTTTCAATTTATGGTTTTAGAAAACTGCCTAAGGTACAGAGAGATAAAACTACTTGTCCAAGATCACACCACTTCTACTGTATAAAAGGAAGAGCTGCCTCAGAATCTAGAAGAAAACAAATGAAAATGATTGAGAATTTTCATTAAGATAGAGTTATGAGACCAACTCAATAGGAGATCAGGTGTATGTACTGTTTAAATTCACGACTGATACTCAGCAGTGGAGAGCACCTTTAGATTCTCTTGACCATAGAGGGCACTGTTTATTCTGAATACGATCTTGTCTCAGTGTAGCTCATCTACGAATACATCCGATATCCACTTGTTCCTTAACCTTTCAGAGCAATTTTTCTCCTGGTTTTTTTTTTTTTTGCTTCAACAATTTGTTTGGGGGTATGACAATTGTTTGCCACCATAGATTTTTGCTATTTACTAAATCTAGAGGTAGTGTTCAGTACTTTGGGGGAAAGAAAGAGGAAAGTAGGAGCTGAGATCTGTAAAAGACAAAGACATACTGATATGTGCTTGATAAATAAAAAACACAGGGAGAACATTATCATAGTTTATGACCAAAGTCATGTAGCAAAATGGATTGCTTTTTTATTTTCCAATTAATTTCCAAATGCAGGAGAAATGTAATCTAGTCATAGACGAATACAGATGGATTTCTGAAATCTAAAAAACCTTTTATTTAGGTCACCCTAATCTTGGCATGCATTTATTTAGTTTCTATCATCTTCTATGCCATGGTTGAATTGAATAAAAGGGCACACCAGGATGGTGATGGCTCATCCATTTTGTCTCAGCTACTGTCACTTTTACTGCCTTTCTCTTCTAGTTGCATTAATAACTGATTAGTACAGATGATTGATGAACCAAAAAGCATTATTAAATGCCTACCATATTCCAGGAACTACGCTAAGGGCTGAGGATATAAAGAAAAAGGTCAATAGTTCTTGCTCTGCAGCTTGTATTTTATTGGGAAGACAACATTCATGTATATGTAGTACAGCATTGACTGTCTCCTCCAGATGATGTAAAGGAGATCAGGATGTTAGAGATGGCAGACATCTTCCTTTTTTTTGCCCCTCAGGAGTTTTGCTCTGCCCTTGGGACTAGTAGTGAGGTTGACTGTGAATCATACATTCACCCCTTCCAACTTGGGACACAAGTTGGAAGAAGATGGGAAGATGAGAAACCATGGAAGGGACAGAGAAGTAGAAATGGTGGAGTACTTGACACCAAGAAGAAAGGACTCAAGGATTCTGGATCCAAGGTTTTATGGATTAATTATGCTTGAGGTATTCAAGATAGATGCTGTGTGGCTGAAAATCATTTGGATTGTGAATGGAGGTTGGTAACCTTGCTTGGGAATCAGGAATGTCTTTGGAAGGAGAAAATGTTAGATTTAAAATTGCTGTAGTTGCCAGAGATAGATTTCTGACTGGGAGCTTGGAGATAAAAGAGAATTATTGATTTATTTTACAACTTCTTAGGGTAAGAATGAATTCACAAGGGTTTCTCTGGGTAAATGAATAAGCAACAATGGCTGGGTAGCTAACTAGCTGACCAGGCAATGAAGTGGCCTAGATTGGCATGAAAATCACTGTAAAGACGGATTGGGTAGAGAGAGTCATAGTACCTGGGGAAGGCCGGTCAGCAATATGGAGGAGTGTGGTTGGCAGAGTAAGGAATGAGTGGCAATCTTACCTACTTGTCTACCAGTACATAGCAAGTCGCCATCACTGCAATACAAGTACACAGAAGAAAGACAAAATACTTTTATTTAAGTGTATTAATTTGTGATGTATTTAAAATATTGTGTAGTTAAGTACAGGATAGGAGTGGGAGAGGAATAATTTAAAAAAAACTTTTAAAACAAGCATTTATTAAGCACCTACTATATGCCAGGCTCTGTGCTTTACAAAAATTATCTCATTTGATCATCACAACAATCCTGAGAAATAAATATTATTATTATCCCCATTTTATGGTTGAGGAAACTGAGGCAAAAAGGAATTAAGTGACTTGCGGAGGATCAGAAAGTTAGTAAGTGTCCGAGGTCAGATTTAAATTCACATTTTCCTGACCCCAACTCCAGAGCTCTATCCACTGTGCCACTTAGCTAGCAATTGGGGATGGGGATAAGCAATGACGTCCCGTAGAAGTTGGTACTTGAAGGTGGAAGCAGTAGTGGGGGAAGCAAATGAAATGTACACGTTAAGGGAGGAGGGATGGCCCAGAAATTGATGTGATGAAATCATCCTGCCATGGATTTAGCCCACCCAAACCTAGCTTTTGCTTTAGCACCTTTACCTTAAACCCTGACCCTTAAGCTATAAATGCATGAATAAAAAGAAGAAGGGAAAGAAGTTGAAGAGGAGAGAATAGAAATAGGAGGAGGATAAGGGGAAGGAAAAGGGAAAGAAGAAGAGGAGGAGGGAGAAGTAAGTGAAGAAAAAAATAGAAACACATTTCTAATCGCTCATATTGTGTCAATTCAAAGAGCGTGCCATGTACTATTTCTTAGGGAGGACATTTAGTCTTCAGATCAAGCTTATAAAAAGAGACAGAAAACATCCCTGAGAAAAGTCTGTCAAATCCTCGTGATTCCAAGACACTAGGCAAAACAAAGGTGGCCAAGGTACCAATTAGGGGTTTTTGAGATGATGACAATGACAAAATTTCTTGTAGTGAGTAGCTGTGGAGGGCAAAGTTGGGTTCTCAGTGGTGCCAACAATGACAATATCCTGTCACTTGGAATCCACCCATATTTTTCAGCCTCTTTCCTTTCACCTGATCTCATACTGGGAATGAGGGTATGAACTGAGCTTGAGGTAGTAGGAGCCTCCAAAAGTGAGGCACCATTGATGGGTACACAAGCAACTATAGGGTCATGTCCCAAGAGTATGTACATATACTCATATGTGAAATAAGGAGTTTGGATTAAATGACCTCTAAGGTCTCTTTCCAGTTCTAAATCTATAATCTTATTGTAACAGGGACTGGTACATGATCAGGGCACCTTCAAATTATAGAAGGAAGTTAATAAAGAACAGTTTGAAACTGAATTAATAGATTTTTCCTGTGTGTGTGTGTGTGTGTGTGTGTGTATGTGTGTGTGTGTGTGTGTGTGTGTGTGTGTGTGTGTGTTTGGTGGAGGGATGAGTGTAGGGAGGTGGGTTTAACTCTATTCAAAAATTAAGACAATTTAGACCAGAGAAAAGAAAGCTGAGAGGAGACAAGCCTACTATGATATGGAGGCTAGGAATCAACTGTTGGGTAAAAGGAAGAGCTTGAATGATGGCAACACGGCTCTAAAGAGTATGAAATCTTCTTTCTCGGAAAGCTTTAGATGGCTCATGGCTGTCATTCCTGCTACCTCAGAGGCTGGTGGTTCTCTTGAGCAGGGCAGTTCTGAGGTGCAGTAGGCTAAGCTAGTTGGCTGTCTTCAGTAAACTGGGCATTAATATAGTGAGTTCTTGGGTGCCATCAGGTTGGCTAAGGAGAGGCAAATAAATCCAGGTCAGAAACACAGAAAGTTCACAAACAAAAAAGGAAGGAAAGAAGGAAAGAAAGAAAGAAAGAAAGAAAGGGAGAAAGAAAGAAAGAATGAAAAGAAGAAAGAAAGAATGAAAGGAAGAAAGGAAGGAAAGAAGGAAGGAAGGAAGGAAAGAAGGAAGGAAGGAAGAAAGGAAAAAAGAAAGAAAGAAAGGAAGAAAGGAAAGAGGGAAAGAAGGAAAGAGGGAAGGAAGGAAGGAAAGAAGGAATGAAGGAAGGGAGGAAGAAAACTATATAGGGTCCAGATTGATTTTGCCACAGACATTTGGAAAGGAAAGAAAATGAATCCATTTGGAAGGTAGATGTTAGATTTTGCCTGGCCTCTGGGCCTTGTTCCACACTCCTCACTTCCTAATCCTCCCAGCTCACAATATCATAAAATAAGAGTTGGAAGGGCCCTTAGTGGCCATGTAGTCCAACCCCTTCATTTTACAGATGAAGTAACTAAAACCCAGAGAGGTTAAAAAAGTCACACAGCTAATTAATTGCTGAGCTGGGATTTGAAGCTAGGTCCTTTGCTTCCAAATCCAGCATAGTCTACACTGCACTAGGCTGCCTCTTGGCTGCTTTAAATATGCCTGCTAGTCTGACCTCAAGGTCAATTTATTCCTCAGGTCAAGAGGTCCTAGAGTAGGGACTCTTAACTTGAGGTCCATATCCTAAGGGGTTCATGGATAGATTTCAAGTATCCATGCATTTGGATGGGAAAAATTATGTCCTTATTTTTGATAGCCTCTAACTAAAATTTAGCTTTCCTTCTATAATAATAATAAGCCCATTCTGATAAGAGGTCCATAGTTTTTCTCAGACTGCTGAACGTATCTACAACATGCCCAAAGTGTCTATGACACATCCATGCCCTAGAAAGTTCAAGCTTCTGGGGACTCAACCTGACTGGTCCTCTTTATTGCATCTCTCTTTGCATTAAGGACCTAGTGACTGGGGCTCAGTATGCAATCATGGGAGGGTAAACAGCAGGAACAGAAGCCAGGACACACTGACTTCATCATATCTGAATCCATGGAGCAGGGCTGAGAATCCAGCTACAGACGTGAAGCAACCACATGAATTGATCAAGTGGAATACCGTCACCTGCCTCCCCACCTATATATTTCCAAGCAACTTCTTTCCCCAGAGTGTAGAGAAACCTCGAAGTCATCCAGCTTTCTGAAATTAGGTCTATACTTGGCTTCTCTCCACAATGTTCTTAAATCCCTTGGTTGTACAACTTAAGTTGAACTCGATGTTAAACATCGGCAGGGAAGAGTGTAAGAGTTAATGAAATTAAGCTGCACTTCAGGAATTTGAAACAATCTCAGATTTCTTTTTCTTAAAAGTTTCCATTTTTTTCTGGTAATAAAAACCTATAATACTAAACAGGGGCTCTGCTGTATGGGGTGCAATTATTACTTTATGACCTGCTATAAGTAATTAATTATTCTTCATAATATCAAAGACTTTTACTTTCCAGCTTGTTCCATCTAGAACCTTAGAACACCTCCAAATAGCACATGGAATATTAGGTTTTAATTTGGTCAATTTCAATAGGATACCTTATTAAAATTAAGTTTTCTTATACATCTCTTCTCTTTCTTTTTCAAAATGAGTAACACAAGGCAGAGTGTAGAGCTATAAAGTTACTGCAGAAAAAAAAAGTTGCACAGCTAAACTGCTATTTTTGGCCTTTAACTCCTTTCAGTTTGCCAAATTGGGGCAAGTTACACTTATCAAGGGATCATACACATTTTCCATCTCGTTTCATCTTGAACCCTAAAATACTAACATAGAGCATGGATGGTATTTGCTTTAATTTGCTAATGTTGCTAGGGCTTGGTCCATCTCCCAGATCTAAGTATCACCAAAAGTAAGCTTCCTTTGATTCCAACTTTTAAGTGACATAAATTGTATTCACAGGAGAGAAAGCATTACTTAAGTTATCCATAATGCATCTGTTTATATTTCCAACTGGTGTACTTTATCACCCAGCCCTTGGTTTACATTATAGAAGGATGGCTGTGTAATAAGAAGTTAGCAGAAACCATAGGCATTCCTTTGAAACAACTCTTAATGGTAATGCTTTTGGGGGGTGCTGGGAGATATATTTGAACTCTGAGGAAAATTACTTTTTAAAGAAGACATATCACTTTTTCACTCCCCATACATTTTGAGTCATTGAAGTTAAACATCTTTAACCTATAGTGCACAGGATGGCTGCTGCCATTCCCCCCTCCCCCCTTTGCTGGAAGGTAGATGTTTTACTGAGTATCAATTAGTAAGACAGATTACCAATATCTTGAGATCAAGGCAGTAGTGTCCAAAACTCACGTTTTGAAACCCAACAGGACATGAAATTATATTGGGGAAAAATACCCAAAGTTTAGATTTATTTGATCAGCAACATTCTTTACAGGAGAATAAAGCTCATGGAGGAGGGCATAACCTACATCAAGTTTGGAAAATTTCCAAGGCCCAAAGCAATGTCCTCTTCTAAGTGTTTTGTCAGTAAGAATCTAGCCACTTGTGTGTTCTCAGCTGCTTCTAAGTCTGTCTAACTCAAAAATCCTAATATTTTGGACTTATAATGCATTTGTCTCTGAGGTTTTAACTATGACAGAAATGGCAAAGTAGCCTTTGTGGTTCTACCAGCAATGGCTTAAGAAAGTTCTTAAGATTAAGAAATTTATAACACAAGTTATGTGTATTTATAACACAAATGTGTATATTTTGGGGTTTGAAGAGTTTCTTTCCATGACCTTTTGGGGCTATGAAATACCTATGACTAGATTAGATTAGTATTTAGAGAGAACACAGTATGAAGGTGGAAAGCAGTGGAATTGGCTCAGTCTGTAATAGAAGGCATTCAGGTTGGATGTGTGTTTAGCTATTCACTGATCATTCTTCAGCATCAGATGTGGACAGAAGGCTGCAATGAGAGTCAATACGGCATAGTGGATAGAGTGCTGGACTTGTAGTTAAAAAGATGTGAATTTTTAACCTCCCTTTAGAGGATAACTAGCTATGTGATCCCTGGAAAGGGACTTTAATTCTCTCAAGATCAAGTTCCTCATTTGTAAAATGGGGATGGCAAAAGTATCCCTCTTGCATAGTTCTTGTGAGGATCAATGAGATGATGTATGTAAGATGTACCAAAAATTGTAAAGTTCTATATAAATATCAGCTGTTATTATATATCATCATCTTTACCATCAACTGATATTTATTAAGCACTTGTTGTGAGGCAGGCACTAGGCTAAATGCTGGGGGCACACACACCAAAAGGGCTAAGATATTGTCCCAGATACCAAGGAGCTCAAATTCTAATGGGAGAGACAACTATGTATGTACAAGATACATATAGTGTATGTGGGAGGTAATTTCAGAGGGAAGACACTAGTAGTGGGGGTATTGGTAGCAGAGAGGAGAGATGAGTGAAAGGCTCAGAAAGGCCTCTTGTGAGGTGGGATTTGGGTTGATTCTTGAGGGAAGTCCAATAAAGAGGGAGAGTGGCCACAGAAATGGCACAGGGGCTGGAGTATTACATGCAAAGAACAGCAAGTTGACTAGTATCCCTGGATTGTATATTAAACAGTGGGTCATGAAATGAAAAAAAGCCTAGAAAGGTGGGAAGAGGCCAGATCCTAGATGGTTTTGAAACCAAATAGAGAATTTTATATTTGATTCTAGATTCAATAAGAAGTTAATGGATTTTATTGAGTCTGGAGGTGACACGGTCAGATCTGTGCATCATGGAAGAAGATGATGAGTGGGGAGAGACTTGAGGCAGAGAGATCAACCAGCAGGCTATGGAACTAGAACAGGTGGGAGGTGGTGAGGGTGATGGATATGTGAGAGGAGAGGAAGGGATGTAAACATTGTAAAAGTAGAAAGGATAAGACAGAATGGAGATGTGGCTGCTTGGGAGTGAGGATTTGAGGATGACGCTGTAAGACTCTGATGGAATCATGGTGGTGTCCTCAGTAGTAATAGGGAAATTTACAAGAGAGGAGAGGAGTTTTGGGGGAAAGAGAACAAGTTCTGTTTCAGACACGTTGGGTTTATTATTGCCTTAATCTCAGAGTTTTAGATGCTAGAATGTGTTTTCAAAGGCTATGAAATTTTAAGAATAGGGTAGAGAGGGGCAATGAGGTGGCACAGAGAATCAATTCTGGAGTCAGGAGGACATGCGTTCAGATTTGGACTCAAACATTTACTAATTTTGGGACCCTAGGCAAGTCACTTAATCCTGATTGCCTTAAAAAAAAGACTAGGATAGAGAACTATTTATTTAAATGGGCATTTTAGGAAGAAGGCTACCTGTTACACTTCACAATTGCACTGATTTCTATTGAGCAAAATATTTCAAAGAGGTATAATGAATGGAGCAATGGACTTAAAGTTGGGGGTGTCCTAGCTCCAGATGTTCCTCTGATGCTCCATTGTATGAACAGGAACAATCCATCTAACCTCTCTGACACTTGGTTTCCTCATTTGTAAAATGAATATAATAATACGCTACCTAACTCAAATATAGTACATAGAATGTAGTACCTACTAAAAAGGGCTATTGTGAGACTCAGTGATACATAGAGTATGTTAAAGTCAAGTCAGTGGGCATTTGTTAAACACTTACTAAGTGGGAGGCACTCTGCTAAGGGCAAAATATTGTATAGAATGCTAAACCTTCTGCAGACACTTACTACCTGTATGACCTTATGCAAATCAACTAACTTTTGTCTGCCTCAGTTTTTTCATCTGTTAAATGAAAATAATAATGAACCTATCTTGCAGGGTTGTTGGGAGGCTCAAATGAAAAAATATTTAAAAAGTATTTTATAAGCTGTAAGGCATTCTGTAAGTGTTATTATTACTTTATTGTTATTCTTTTTTGTGGTTATTGTACAAAATGAATCAGATTTCAAATCCTGACTTTGCTATTTTCTGTTGGGTGACCTTGGATACATCCCCTGGGGACTTGCCCAAATTCCTTCTGGGTAACCTTTCTAGCTGTTTATTTCCTCCTCTATAAAATGATGAGTTTGGAGAAATGACCAATAGGATTATGATCTTATGAATTCATTGAACCTAAAACAACTTTCTTAGAAAATGTCCCATAGTTTCTTCAACTCTTCAGGGCATGTTACTTTTTGTTTGTCTTTTTGATGTTCTGAAAGTATTTAGAATGACTCAAATAAAATATAACACTTTGCATTATTGTCATTCACATGAAAATAATACTTGAAATGAGAGCAAAAACACAATTCTTAGTAACCCATTCTAGTGTCTCAGAACCTCACACTTGGTATTTGATAAATGTTTGTTAAGTCAGTGAATGAATGAACGAATATCTGAACTACGTGTTCCCTATTATAGATCAAGTCAATTCTGTTTTGAGCTACCATTAGCAAAGAATAGCTGGGATACAAATACAGAAAACACAGATAGGGAACATGATACTTTTATTCGTCATCATTTCAAGGCTTAGGATCATCACAATCTATAGCAGAAAGATGTGGGAATTGAAGCCAAGGGAATCCAAAGGACTGTGGACCAATGATCTGGGCTGACAGAATTTGAATGTGACCTAGGATTTCCTGAGATGTACTTCAAGAAATTATGAAGGTCTGGTTTAGGTCAAGCAACTGGGAGATGGGTAGATACTGATAAAAGGTTATTACTAATGAGTTATTGAAAGAGCAGTGTCAGTCAGGAGGGGAGGATGCGGGCATGCTAGCTGTCTTCAACTATTTGAAGGGCTGTCACACAGAAGGTCTAGTCTGATTCTGTTGACCCTAGAGGGAGGAACAAGGAGTGATAAATGGAAGTTACAAAAAGCAAATATAGGTTTGATCTAACATTAAGCTGCCTCAGGACTTAGTGAGTTTTATCTTACTGGAAGTCTTAAAGTAAAGGCTGAATAGACACTTGTCAGGTATGTTGAAGAGAAGATTCTTATTCAGGCATGAGTTGGGTAAGATGACCCCGAGATTCTTTCCAATGTTAAGACACTATGCAAGTGGTTTCACTTGGCCCTAGTCTAGTGCAGCACATTCCAGTATTTTTATTCATGACTAATATGATGGAATAGTATATGCTCATTAAATTTGCAGATGGATGAGTTGGCTAGTACCTTGGAGAGCTGAACTAAAATGTAAGATGACAGTGGCACTGCCAACAACTTGTCTACAGTGCATGAGATGCAAGAAATGTGCTGGCAATTAATTCACTTCAAGTATTTACTAAGTACTTACTATGTGCAAGGCACTATGTTAGGTGCTGGGGGATATAAAGACAAAATGACAAAAAACTAATGTGTTTGTCATCTGTGGACCTAGACTTTGACAAGTTCCCTCTCTAAGAAGGTTGAGCAACCTTGAGAAGTTGGCCAAGACCTGGAAATTTCTATGTGATGAGGTAGAATATGTTGAGTTGATGGCATTTTAATTAAATTCCTTACAGTGTCTTCATTCTGATCAGTCGACAAGTACTTATTGAGCAGTCACTATGGGCCCAGTGCTAGACTCAGTGACTGAGTACTTCAGGGGATGCAGAAAATATATGACATGGCCTCTTCCCTTTGAGGTTCATCCTATAGTTGCCAATGGAGTGATTATAATAGAATCAACCTTCTGTTTTATGAAGGTATGGATAAAACAAAACTTGGGACACAGTGTTTGCAAGTCAACTTCAAGATGAATATCTGGTCTAATGTGAATTTCTCTTAACTCAAAGGCTGCTTTCATCCTAAGATGTCATTCAGGAGCTTCTGAGTGCCGGGACAAATGGTGGTATCTAACAACCTAAACATACCTTCAGGAAAAATATGTTTTGTCAGATTAATTTGTTTTATTGGCAATGCCAAACTTTTTACTTCAGAGGAAGGAAGGAGGGGATCAAATCTTTATTAAGGGCTAATTCTATGACAGGTACTGTCATTTCGCAAATATTATCTCAGTTGAATGTCACAACAACCCTGAGATGTAGGTGCTATTACTATCCCCACCTTACAGATGAGGAAAATGAGGTAGACAGAAGTGAAATGACTTACCTAGGGGTCATACATTAGTAAGTATCTGAAGCCAGATCTGAGCTCAGGTCTTCCTGAACCCAGGCTTGGCACTCTAGCCTTTGTGCCATCTAGAAACAGAAGCAGATCTTACATGCATGTTCATATACACATACATACAAGCATGCACACATATATGTATACACCTATATACATTATATATTATTATTATATATTATATTATGTTGTTATATTGTTATATCATATCATAGCATATCTAGAATGCTGTGTCTTTGGAGTCAAGAAGATGTTCAAAGTAGGTCTCAGACACTTATTAGCTGTGTAACCCTGAGCAAGTCATTTAATCTTGTTGGTCTCAGTTTCCTCATCTGTAAAATGACCTGGAGAAGAAAATGGCAAACTACTCCATTGTCTTTGTCAAGAAAACCCCAAAATGGGATCACAAAGAGTTGGATATGACTTAAAAATAATTGAACACCAGACAACAAAAAGCAGAGATACACATACAAACATACATGTATACAAATATATATGCATGTATACACACAGATATAAGCATACACACATATATTAGTTTGAATAAGATGACATTTAATGCAGTGGATGCTGGATAATATACATATCAAAACATTAGGAAGAGTAGCTTTATATCAAAACAGCTTTTATGATAGATCAATAATTGGTTAAAGGGACATTCACATGGGTTTAGTTGACAATTCACTGTCACTGTAGTGTGAAGGGAAATTAGGAGAAATGGGCAGAATATCTTGACTTGGACCACTTCACTAGAGTAAACATAGACTCATCAAATGACAGAACTGGAAAGAACATAGAAATCATGCTGGTCTAACCCTTCTATCACAGATATAAAGAAATTAAGACCTCAAAAGATTCATTATTTTGCTCAAAGTCAGAAAACTGGTTAGTGACAAAATTACATGTAAAAGCTGCTTTCTTGGTGTCCTTCCACTGTGTGACATAGAAAAATACATTATCATTAAATATCCAAATAGGCAAGTTAATGAATACCTTAGAGAAATGGTTTAAAAATAAAAATTGCTATGGCCAGTGTCATCTCTAAGGTTGGCTCTGCCAACACGTTTGATGTCTTCTGAATCCTTCTGTCTCCTCAGGCACCTTATGCCATTCATCACCGATTTTTAGAATTGGGAAGGGTTTTGGCAGTTAGCTATTCCTATTTATATCCAAAAAAAGAGAATTCCTATTAGAATTTCATTTCATCTTTTTTCCATCTTCTTTCTGTTCCTCCTTTTTTCTTTTACTTAATCTTTCTGATTATATTGTTATAGTCCTTATGTATATTATTTTCCTGATTCTGTTTACTATGACTCTGAATCAGTGTATGTTATGTATAGTTCTTTTTATGCTTCATCATCATAGGCTTATAAATTTGGAGCTGAAAGAAATCTCTGAGATCATCTAGTTTCTGAGATGATCTCTCAGGTACCATCTTTATTTGACAGATAAGAAATCTAAAGACCAAGGAATTTCTTATGGCATGTTGAAATTCCGTTTCATTCATCTGCCACAATTTTTTTAGTCATTTATTAATCAGTGATTACTGCTTTTCCTGAGATGTGAAGGCACTATTCCTCCTTGATTTCTACTTTTTTTTTCATGATTTCCTTTGAGATTCTTGCATATCTCTGTGTGTATACATGCATATATATTTGTATGCATGTATGTTTGTATGTGTGTCTCTGCTTTTTGTTGTCTGGTGTCCAATTATTTTTAAGTCATGTCCAACTCTTTGTGACCCCATTTTGCAGTTTTCTTGACAAAGACGATGGAGTAGTTTGCCATTTTCTTCTCCAGGTCATTTTACAGATGAGGAAACTGAGACCAACACGATTAAATGACTTGCTCAGGGTTATACAGCTAATAAGTGTCTGAGACCTACTTTGAACATCTTCTTGACTCCAAAGACACAGCATTCTAGATATGAATGAATCTGGTCATTCAAAAGAAAAGTGTTATTATTTTATCTTGCCCTATAAAGTACGCTCTTGGTAATTTGATAGGTTTGAAACTGCCTATGTAAATAAATTTAGGAACCCTCAACATTGAGGGCACTATGGATAGAACATTGAACTTGGAGTCAATAAAAGGGGTTCAAATCTTGCCTCAGACACTATCTGTGTGACCCTGGGCAAGTCACTCAACTATCCGGGATTTCAGTTTTCTCCTCTCTAAAATGAACGATTTGGATGTGCTGCCTTCTAAGGTGACTTCTGACTCTAAAACTATGATCCTATGATAATTTTCATTATATTGGTGTGTCCCTACTATGAGCAATGACTATCCTTCCAATACTTAGGTCATTCTTTAAAGAGATTTTTTTGTATTTTTTTAATTGTCTTCAGTATGTTAGGGTAGATTGAATCCCAAATATTTAATGCATTTTTTTGGTAGCTCTTTTGAATGTGACTTCACTATTGTTTCCTTCTGAATTTCGTGATTGCTGTATAAAAATACTAATGACCTTCTAGACTTTGTTTTCTACTTTAAGGAAATTTTTGTCTTTTCTTCTTTCATATTGTCTGGAATTTTCTAAGTAAATCATCATGCCTTATGCAAATAAAGGTTTCCTCTCTATTTGTAAAAATTTCCCCTCCTCTTTGTCAAAGTTTACCCCTCTAATTTTTTTCCTTTTGTCTTGTTGCTACCTACTAAGATTTCTAAAACTATGTCAAATGATAGTAAGGAAAAGGGAGAATCCTCTCTCTATTTCTATCATTCTTGGGAAAGCATCTAAAGTTTTCCCTTGAAAATAATACTAGCTTTTGGTTTTAGAGACATACTTTTATATCACGTTCAAATGATCATGCTATGATTTTGAAGAATTTTTTTGCATAAATGAGTGTTGTGCTTTGTCAAAAGCTGCATCTATCAATACCAAGTGCTTTCAGGGTTTTTTTTTCCCCTCCCAAATATGATTAGTTACTGTAATTATTTTCTAATGTTGAACTATTCATGCATCCTTGGTATAAATCCAGGTTGGTCAGAATGACATTTGTTTGGCTGGTAGGGGGTGGGGGGAGGGAATATGTTGCCATATTTATTTTGTTGGGATTTTCTTTATAATACCATTACCAATATTCATTAGATATTGTATTATAGTTCTCTTTGTTTGCTTTTTACTTCCTTGAATAGAGTATTAGTATTATATTTGTCTCAAAAAAGGATTTTGGTAGTTTTCTTCAGATTATTGAGAAAGATTTGTGTCCATTAACATCAAATCCATTTTGTTAATTTATCTGGATCAGGTTTTTTTCTTTGATAATTCCCTTATGATTTGTTGAATTTCAGTTTTTTGAAGTTGAGTTAATATTTCCAATTCATGTTCTAGTAACTAGAGTATTTTTATATATAAAATCTTATTTTAAATTCTTGGTTTTATCAGCGTAGAATTGAGCATAGTAGATTGCAATAATTCTTTTAAAAGTTTTTCCCTTTTTCTTGTGATTTCACCTAATTTTTTATACTGGCCATTTGATTTTTCCTCCCTCATTCTTTTCAGGTCAGTTAAAGGTTTAATGCCTTTTTTCCCCACTATTTTCAAAGACTCTGCTTTTAGTTTTGTCATTTCTATAGCCTTCTTCTCTAGGCTATTTATTTTTCCTTTAATCTTCAAGTCATCTTTTATAATTATTTAGAGTTTATTTGATTTATAAATTTTAAAATTGTATATTTATGTATCTACTTCACTAATCCTTTTTCTATTTTGTTAATGTATGTTCTTGGGAATGTCATTTTTACTTTGGGAACTTGTTTAGGTGAAAAATTCTGATATGTTGTTTCATCATTGTAATTACTTTCACATTATCGTGTTCCTATGATTTATTCTTTGACTCCACTCATTGTTTGGTATGTAGTTATTATCTCCATTTAAATCTGTGTCTTTGGCTTGTGTTCTCTATATTGATAAAAATGCTTAGAGAGAGGCACAGACCTGAGGACTTGAGAAGAAACTGTTCCTCAGATAAATGTACTGAGATGATCTGTTTAAAGGCAGAGCACTGTCTGCTGTGCATTGTTATTCATCAGCTTAATTACATATGACTGTTTTTAAAGTTTCAAGTATAGAGTTGATAATCTATAAATAAAGTAACAGTTTGAGGGAGAATGTGAGATGATTATGAAAGAACTGTTGAGTTCAGACCTGACAGAAAGGTGTCACCTTTTGAGTTTCACATCATAACTTAGGGATATATCACTGCTTATAAAGAAGCTCTGTTATGAGAGATTGGAAGTCAGAGAGTGGGGGGAGATAATCAGGAAAATAAGAGCTGACAGGTGCTGAGCAGCTTTGCAGAGGTTTTGTTAGGAGTCCTGCTGATTAAAAGAGGCATTGCTTTGCTGAGAGGTGATTGTCTGAAGAAAGGCAATATTACACTCTAACATATATCTACAGCCTGAGAGAATGGAAAATATTTAATGGGTTTACCTGTGTTCCCTCTTATTCTTTTATTGCTTTCTATAGTCTGAGAGAAAGAAACTGAGGGGGGTGGCAGATTTTGAACACACCTTTCTGTATTTTTTTTCCATGAGCTGTGTCAATTGGAAAAGAAGAGTAGTTTTGTTGTCAGTTGATTAGGAAAACAAACAAACAAACAAAGAATCTCCTGCTATTTGAAGAGCTGGCTGAGGAAAGGCTGTGTAGTCTAATCGCTATAAAATGCGAAAGAAAAACTCATCAAAAACCCAGAGCAGATCTGTGGAGCTTGATGGTTCTCCAGTTTAAAGAAATTGTTTGACAGTGAAGTAGCTTGACATTATCAGTGCCCTGCCAAGGGGGGCTATGGGCTAAATGAGCCTGATACTTTGGCTGCACAAGAGTAGCAGAGGAACACGTTTCCATAGCAGGAGATCTATAAGCACCTGAAGAGTAACAGCTATTAGAGAAGCATTTTGACTAGAAATTGATATATGATACAGGCTATTACCTAAAGAGATCAAGGATTTTAAGGCTGTCTAGAAGCCTAAGTTGACTTAAGTACATAAATTTCCCATGCCTCATCACTAAGTTTCTGTAAATGTGAACCTCGTATATTTTAATTATTTTGGCTTCAGCACTCTATAGGATAAATATTATGATTGTTCCTGCCTTTGCTAATAAATGTGATTATTATTGTTTCTTGTTTAAAAGTCAATAGTGTTATTTTGATTGATTTTTGAGTCAATGGAAAGTACACCAGTGAAGATTTAGGAACTACAGTGTCAAAGAGGTTGTATTCTTCTACAATAGGGTTATCCCCAGATCCCTGAGCTGATTCAAGTGGTGGCAGTGTGGTTATGGTCATGACTCCCTAAAGGGAGTCTGAGAAAATCTCACATTCCTTCCAGGATGAGGGCAGGTCAAAGAGGAATGAACCATTCCAGAGAGAAGAGGGGGAGTGAGTTCCATACCCAGGCTACACTGAAATATGTAAATGTTCAAGGAGAAGGGGGAGAAAAGCAAGGGAATAAGAATTTATATGGGGCCTTTTGTTTGTACAACAAATGGTCATCCAACTTTTATTCCAAGGAGAGGTAGTCTATCCTACTTTTAGATAACTCTAGTTATTAAGAAAGATATTTCTTCTAAATTTGTCTTTTTGCATTTTCTACCTCTTGTCCCTCATCCTTCTCTCTTGGAGTAAGCAAAACTTTGTCTTTGTCTTCATGACAATGCATCAGATCCTTGACAAAAGGGATCACATCTACCCCACCTCTCTTTCCAGGCCAAAAATACCTACTTCCTGCAGTCATTTATCATGAGGCATAAACTCAAGTTCCTTCACTATGTTCACCTTTTCCCTGGATGTTCTCTAATTTATCAATGCCCTTCACAAAATGCAGCATTTAAAAGTGAATGCAATATGCCAGATGTGGTCTGTCTAGGTTAGAATACAATAGAATGATCAACTTGAATTTGAAATTAATTATTAGAAATCATTTAAATTACAGTCAATGAGTATTTATTAAACACCAGCTATGTGTGGTAAGGGCAGCTATGTATTACAGTGTATGGTGTCTGGAGTCAGGAATACTCATCTTCCTAAATTCAAACCTGGCCACAGATACTTACTAGTTGTGTGACACTGGGCAAGTCACTTAACCCTGTTTGCCTCAGTTCCCCACCTGTAAAATGAGCTGAAGAAGGAAATGGCAAACCGCTCTAGTCTCTTTGCCAAGAAAGCCCAAATGGTATCATGAAGAAATGGACATGACTGAAATGACTGAACAACAGCAAAATATGCAGGCACCGTGCTAAATGCCTAATTAAACAAAGATTAGGGAAGCAGAGTACCTGATTTTGAGGAGGTAGAGTGGGAGAAGAATGTTAAACACAAAGGGTTTTAGATTGAGAGTTAAAGCTTCTAATTCCTGCCATTTACTTCCTGTGTGATGTTGGACAAGGTACTTTGCATTTGATCTGGGACCTGAAGAATTGATAGGATTTCAACAGAGAGAGAAAGGGTAAAAAGTGTGTTATAAGCTGAGGGAATAAGGATTCCTGCTTCATTTTTGCATCAGAGCAGAGAAACAGAAATGTGGCAGGAAGGGATGGGAGGGGCATAGTAGGTACTCTAATTTGGTTGGAGACTGGAGTGTAGGTCAGAACCAGATTGTGGAGGCCTTTGAATGACTTCTTTTCTTTGATAGGAAATACGGAGTTATGGGAAGATTTCAAGTGGCATATGGATATGTTCAGAGCTGAGGATTAGGAAGATTACTGTGGTATCAGACTTCAGCAATGGACTAGAGGGCTAAGAAAGTGTGAATAGAGAGACCAACTCGAAGACCATTACAATGGTTCATACAAAAGACTGGAAAATTTACGGATAAGTTGTGTATCTCCTAAAGGCTAATGAATTTGGAGAAATGTTATGATTCGAGTGTTATGATCCTAGGCAAAGAGAGAATAAAATTAGATTTTAGACAAAAATCCACCAAGTGGTTAGATGACCATTAAGAAATCACTTAATTTCACTGGATCTCATGTTACTTATCTGTAATATGAGGAAGATATCATATGACTTCTAAGGTCTTATCTAGATCGTATATTTGGCACTTGATAGGTTTTTAATAAATATTCACTATCGACTGACTCCATCCTGTGATTCTGTGACTCCAGGGGTGGGGCCTTCACACATGGCCTCCAAACTGCAGATGCCCCACCCATGGCATGCTATTAAGTCATATAGACTAGGATAACAGCAGAAGAGGCAAGGAAGCAAATGATGGAGAGCCCCTCCCTTCCTGCAGACACTAGTTTTCATTTCCTATCCAAGATTTTGCTTGCTTTCTACTCCTAGAATATCATGCCTCCCCAGAGATAAAGTCATCACCTGAAAGCTCATCCTCATACAGATTGACTCAGTTCTTATATTTAACACCTTTTTAGTTCCCTCAGTTCCCTCTCCCCTCTGATTGGAGGACTAAAAGGCAGAACAATAAACACCCAAAGCCTCCTTTTATAAAGCGTTCAGATCTTTCCAGGTAACTTTCCATTTTGCATCAGTGGTGCTGCTTGGCTTCCATTCCATGAAAGACCAGGTACCTCTGGTTCCACACCCTGCCTACTCAACTTCCTTTGGTGTATTGTCTTTACCCAATAGATTATAAACTCCTTGAGAGCAGGGACTGTCTTTCTTTTTCTTATTTGTATCCCAAACACTTAGCACGGTGCCTGATGCATAGTAGGTACCTTTAAAATGTTTACTGACTATTGATTATTGACTACCTCCTATTAGAGGTTTTTCTAGATCTATCCCAGCCCTTTTCCCTTCCCTGCACTCCCCTTCCCCTCCCCCAGGGACAGAGAAGCAGACTTGGAATTAAGAAGATTTATATTTATGCTACATACTGTCTGTAATCTGACCTAGTTACAACTCCTCAGTGCTCCACATATCTCTCTAGGACTGCAAGTGATAGAGCAGATACCTCCCTATATTGGTAAAGGGAGTTTTCTTATTAGGAATTCCCTGTACTCATAAAATCAGAGATCAAATTCAAATTCCACTTGAATCTCTCCATGTAATGTATCTCTTCCTTAAGTCTCCATGTTGTTTCCTTCACATTGTTTCATTCAATAGAACATCTGCTCTTTGAGGGAAAGGGTCATTTCATTTCAGCCTTCCTATTCCCAACACCTTGTACCAGTGCCCAACACATAGTAGGCAATCAATAAAATGTTTGTTGGATTATTTAATGGATAGGAGATAGATGGTTTGTTAGACTTGATAAAAATTAGTGATAGGTTATATGTGATAAATGTATAATACATTGAGCACTGGACCTAGATTAAGAAAGACCTGAGTTCAAATCCTGCCCCAGATACTGATTACCTGTGTGTATCTGCTTTATTTTCCTCATTTAAAAAAATTAGAAATACACACACACATATGTCTGTGGGTGTATTATATATAGTATATTGTTCTAAACAAAGACTAGGGAAGTAGAGTAACTGATTTTCTTTTAGAAAGGAAAACTGAGCACAAAGGACTCTGGATATCATATACCCACACCCACGCATACATATATATACACACACATGTATGTATGTATATATATAATTTGAACATATATGTACATGTGTGTGTCCATATGTAAACAAATTATCCCCAAAGTCTCAGGACTAACGGTGCTAAGATCTTTGGGACACTCGGTACATCACTGGGTAGTTGGAAGTGCTATATAAATGTTAACTGTTCCTATTAAAAACATAAAGGAGTCAAAGCTGAGTTCTAGGCTGTGAGCAGGAGTAATTGTGAAAGTGGTACAATTAACAGAAATATTAGATTCAGGAAGTTTACAAGGCAATTTTTAGAAGGTCCAGAATTGTTTGGCTTTAAGTTTAGAAGGAATTTAACTGCAACCAGAGCTATAACTGGGGTGAGATGAACAGCATTTGACCCAGTGTGACAAATTTCAAAGGCAATGAAAGCACTTGCAGTCCTTTAAACACTAAAAGAACAGAGCTTATCGCTTAGTTGGTAAAAATAACTTTAGTAGGTGAAAGAGGAAGCTGCCCAAAGGCTCACCTCCTAGACCATCCTCCTCCGCCTTAACTCATTGGAGAGCATGCCTACCTCGGGTACTGTGATTTGTTTTACGTAGTTGTTTCAAGTTAAAAAATTATAAAACTATGTGCAGCTTAGTGGATCATGTGAAAGTTTAGCCCTATGCCAACCTTACTCAGTTACTAAGGGTAAGTCAATCCGTATGGAATTCAGTTTCTTCAATTGGGACTTCCCATCTTGTCTTGGAGAGGAGAGACTTCAGATAACTTTTACTTTGTAAAATTATAAGATTTGAGGTAAGGGGCATATATTACTGATCTCACGGTATAATAGGAGGTTTGATAAAGAAGTAGCAATTCCAATTTTATTGGAATTTAGAAGGGTTTTCTTGCCAGGGAGATGGCAAACTAGAATGTAGGAGCATTTGCACTCATCCAGTGGGGACTGGAATGGGATTAGGTCCAAGAAAAAAACCTGTCTGCTTTCTGTGAAGGCTATACTTGTTCAGACTACAATAAATATGGCCACAGCATTCTAATTTTCCCTCAGGAGTATGGTGGTTCACGCCAGGGAAAGGTGGATGGACACAAGTTTGCAAGAAGGAGAGAGCGCAATCTGGATGCAGGGAGACCAGTGAACACCAACAACAACATAGAGCCCATCTGGCTTTCCTGGGGCTCCAGAGAGGGGAACACATGCTGCATGACAGCTGGGGGGAGCTTGGAGAAGGCTCAGGGACTGTTTTGCCAAAGTTCACAAACCAAGATCAAGTTTCGGCTGTGTTTCAAGGAACCTAAGCCAAATTCTGAAGGAACCTGGGCTATTTGGAGTGTCAGGTACAAACTATGAGAAAGATCACTTAGTTCAGGCTTGTTCATATGAACAAGCTTAAATAAAAGGGAGAAACTCAAAGGGGAGAAAAAAGGCAGGAAATATAAATTAATGGGAAATCTTCCCAACCAATTCTCATATGGGTTTGCATGAGTTTTCAACCAAGCAAAACCTTAGCATGGCTTTAACTTGGATAGGGCAACTGAAGAATTATCTTAAAGTGCTGAAATTTGTAGGGCAGTGACCCAGCTGAAGGACTCCTCCCCCAGTAGCAAAGAAATAATGGAGCTGTGCATCTAGTTAGCAAAACTACTAGTTAATTAAAATAGAAATCTGCCAAATGCTACATTTCTACTTCTCCCAAAGTGCCATGTACTCATTTCATCCCAGAGTGCCTGTTTAATCTGTCCTTCTCCCACTCCCAACTGAACTTGTTTAAAAACAATTACAGCTGCTAGGTGGCTCAATGAACTTGAGTTCAAATTTGGTCTCTTGACACTTGTTGTGTGACTTTGGGCAAGTCACTTAATCCCAATTACCTTGTGTAATGTTAATTATGAGAGTTAAAGATCTTCCCCACCCATTAATGCATCTGTCCATTAAGGGAAACTTGATTAGGAGAGATTTGTTTTGTAGAAAAGCCCACACTTTTTGTTAATTTCTAATGGGGCATTAGTTCTCCAGTGTTGTGATGCCCTCTGGCTCTGAAAAATGTATATATACTCTGAAGTGAGGTTTTGCTTTGGGGCTTACTCACTGGAAGTGTTTGGTCAGATGAGATTCTGGTTAGCCGCTAAAGAGCCTCCTGGCTTTGGAAATCCAGATGTTGGTGCTTCTCTCTCTGGTAACTACATACGTGGGCAGCTCGGTGGTGCGGGGGATAGAGTACCAGCGCAGAAGTCAGGAGGACTTGAGTTCAAATCTCACTTCAAACACTTGACACTCACCAGCTGTGTGACCTTGGGCAAGTCACTTAATCCCAATTGCCTCATCCTGGGTCATCATTCAGATGGCTCTGGAGAAGAAGTGAGGCTGGTGACCTGCATAGCCCTCCTTCACTCAAAACAAAATCAAGTGCAAGCCATGTCATTATTTCTCTGATGACATGGTCTTCTTTGGCAACGAAGGATGAACACAAGTATGTATGTATGGAATGGTCAGATAGTTGGATCTGCCTATTGATCTGTGATACATACATACATACACACACACATACATACACACACACACATATATATACATACACACATATATATACATACACACACATATATATACATATATATATAGTGCTTATAGTCAAACAGTTAGAAGCCCTGTCAGTCTTTATTTCTCTTTTTGGTGCCGATTTTTCCCTTGAACTAAGTCAATGATATATGTGCTTGATTAAAGTATATTGTTGACCCTTCAAAAGTACTTTGCTTTTAGAAAAGCAGATCTAAGACCTATGCAGCAGCCCCTCTTGCGTATGCCAGGGTGCTTGTTGTTACACCTTGTCTTCCCTCTCCAAAAGAAAGTTTATTTGGAAGCATATTTTACACTGGTTGTCCTATGAGTGCATTGTTTTTTGAAACTTTCCTCAGTCATGAAAAATGCAAATGATGGTTCTGAGTTTTACGATTTTACAGACCATAGTGTAGCTTATACCTCAAGTGTTCTAATTTATAGGGATCCAAGAAACAGAAATTCAAGCAAAGGGGTTGCGGCAATGCTGAATCTCAGCTAAAAGATCTCAGTTAGGATCACGACTCTGCTAATTACTACGTCTGTCTCAGTGGCCTTGGGCAGGCCTCTTTTATCAGTCTTTTGTCCACCTCATCTGTAAAATAGGGATAATAGCAGCATCCTTCTTCCAGGGTTGTTGTGAAGATAGACTGAGATAATATTTGTAAAGTCTTTTGTAAATCTTAAAACATGAAATAAATGCTACTTGTTATCAGTCCAACTTCAAACCTTAACAGAAATTCATTCTTTGTGCCAGTGCAAGAATAGGAGAGAAGCAAAAAAGCAAAAATTAAAAATTTAAAAATAAAAAAAAAAATCCCACTCAGATTCTAATAGACTTCAATGGATATGTGATCTCACTGTGGACATTCCCTCCAAGGGTAAAACTTCAACCCATCCATGACTGCCCACCCTATGTAACTTTCCCACCTCCCTACCCCCACCCATGACTTCTAACAAATCCTCCACAAAGATGCCACTGAATCTAAAGGAACCTGACCTTTCCTCTGGACCTCTTTTTCCAGTCATACATCTTTCTAATGCCATCCTATATAGCCTGCTTACATCCACCATGCACCTTTCTTTGCATAAGACACTGCCTCCAAGGGAAGTGATAGACATAGCATGCTCACTCAATCCATGATTCACACAATGCCACGGGATGTATCCACTATCAGGAGCATGGAAGCAATCACCCAATGTCTAGAGAGAAAGTGAAAGTGAGGAGCACTCCTTTGGGGTGCTCACACTACCAGGAGACCTAGAGGAAAGCTCCTAGTAGCTTAGGTAGAATCCCTGGGGATAATTTGTGGGAAGGCATGGATAAGAATGGCATAGGATGGGCAAATATTTGTGCTGGAAAATTCTACTTTTTGAGGGAGCACCACTAAGGTGAAATTGCAGATCAAAGTATTAAAGTGTGTTAAAATCTAGTCCTTTCCTTTGGAGTACTCCTGTTTTGCACCAGCTCAGGCAAGGAATTCTTATTTCAAGTTGGTGTTGGACTACCCAACCTGAGGTCTTTTCAATCTGATTCTAAATCTCTTGGAAGTCCAATAAAAATAGGGTAGCATATTGTAAAGGACCTACAGGTGGAGCCCTGGGTGATAATGGCTTCAGTCCTTATTCTCTCCCTATTTTGTTGAGATACTTTGGGCAAGTCACCTTACCAGTCAGGTCCGTTAGAACTAAGCTCCTTGAGATCAGGAATTCTGTTTCTTTCTGCTTGTATTTGTATTCCTAGTGCTTAGAAGAGACACCAGCACATTGTAAATAAGCACTTTATAAATGCTTATTGATTGACAAGTCCTCAGTATTCTCAAATGCAAAATGGAAGAGATGATGTTTAAGGTTCCTTCTAACTTCTGATTCTATGTTTCCACATGGCAACAGGGATGATAAACCTCTGTAAAACCATCTGTAAAATGGGGGAAATAACATCAGTCATCTGAAAGGGCTATGGCAAGGATCAACTGAGATAACATATAAAGCCCTATGGGAAGGCAGCAAGCACTTATTAAGTACCCACTATGAACTGGGTGCTGTGCACAGCGCTTCACAAATATTATTCCATTTCATCCTCACTACAGCCCTTAGAGGTAGGTGATATTATGATCCCCATCTTACAATTGAGGGAACTGAGGCAAATAGTGGTGAAGTAACTTGGCCATAGTCACATACCTAGGAAATCTCTGAGGCTGGATTTAAACTCTCATCTCCCTGACCCCAGACCCAGTGTTTTGTCCATTGTGCCACTTGTGTAGACCTTAAAGTGCTATGTAAATGTTAGCTATATTCTTCTCCTCCTCCTCTTCCTCCTCCTCATCAAACATCTTCTAATAAACTAGAGAACAAAAGAATGCTTCATTCCCTAAGACACCCAATTTGCTACCTACAAGATGGAATTATGACTAACTTATTTGAATTGTTTATCCAAGTAGGTAGCCCAGTGAATGGAGTGCAGGAAAAATCTTCCTGAGTTTAAATCTAGCCTCAGAGACTTGCTAGTTGTGTGACCTTGAGCAAGTCACTTAACCCTGTTTGCCTTAGTTTCCTCACATATAAAATGATCTGGATAAGGAAATGACAAACCACTCCCGTATCTTTGCCAACAAAACCCCAATGGGGTCATCTAGAGTCAGAAGCGACTGAAAACGACTGAACAATAACAATCCATTGAATTGAGTCCATTATCCCTGGGACTTAGCCTTCTCCTCCCTCCCCCTCCTTCCCCAACTCGCCAGATGTGTGTTTATAAACTTCAGCAAGATCTGGACCCCAGTGAAATCATCTTCTCTCAGCTAAGTGTATTGGTTGGTTTATGTCCATATATATATATACACATAGTGTTATTATTATTATTTTTACGGTGGACCAAAACCATAATCCTCAACTTGGGATACAGTTCTTTAACAGTAACAGCTTGTTATGTCAGGCTTCATTACATGAATAATTCCAAGGTGTGAGGTGAGTTACTGTGGACAGGAGAGTGTCCCTTGCTGATGTGCAGCTGCTGAAACTGTAGCCCCGCCATGGCCTCCTCTAGCTTCAGGGAGCACTGGGTTGGGTCTTCACTGGGGAGGAGAGAAATACACAATACAGCCACATATTTTTTCTGCAATTCTTTTTTTCTCAGTCACAAAGCATGAGTTCAGTAGAAAATTTAGAAACTCAATCTGAAAATGGAAAAAGGTCAAACTTGCAAGAGAAAGTAATGGGCTTAAAAAAAAAAAACTACTTAAGAGGTTAACAGGAGGGTAGAGGTAGGAAGTCTTACAGGATCTCAGTAATAGTCCCTTTTTGGATGAGCCCAGGATAAAAAGGTTGGGAAGTCAATGGAGAGTTGACAAGAGGGAGAAATATCTTGCACTTTGCCTCTTACCATTAAATTCCTGAGATGGTCTATTATTATTTAAAGGACCCTAAAGTCCCATCTCAGTGGTTGCAGACCAAATTCTAAGTATCAAAATTCTTCTCCCTTTGCCCCCTACTGGGTCCTGGAAAACTGAACAAGGAAATAGGGATAATGTAAAAGAAGTCATTGACCTGATATTTAGTTTGCAAATTGAAAAAATCCTATCAGCAATACTCACTTCATTTTATTGGTCATCTAATGTATGTCAGACACTGTGCTAGGCACTGGAAATACAAAGACAGAGATGCATCAGTCCTTGATCTCAAAGAGCTCAAGGGGGAGACAATAGGTAGTGGGGCATCATGGGTAGAGTACTGGACTTAGGGATGTGAAGACCTGAGTTCAAATCCTACATCCCACACTTTGCAAGTCATAATCTCTCTGGGTTTTAGTTTCTTCATTTGTCAAATAATTATGACCTCTAAGCTCCTTTCTGGCTCTAAATATATGATCCTTTGAGCCTGTGGACAGTATGTACAGACATAAGCATATGAAAAAATTCAATATCATTTAAGGCCCTAGGAAAAGACCTCATGTAGGAGCAACATTTGAGCTGGGCATCAAAGGAAATTAGGGATTCTAAGCGGAGGTGGAGGTGAGGAGGCAGCAGATATGAAAGAATGCCTTAACAAAGGAGGTAGAATGTATATGAGGAAATGCAAGCCTGCCAGTTTGGCTGGACTGAAATGTTCATAAGGGGAAAAATATGTAATAAGGATATGAATGTCCTGAGAAAAATATATGCATGTGTATTGTTGCTTTTTGTCCTTCAGTCTTGAAAAGGGCCATGCCATCAGGAAGGGTGATACCATAACTTGCAAGTGATTTGGATTTAAACGAGGGAGGGCTGTGCAAAGTCACCAGCCTCATTTGCTTCTCTGGAGCCATCTGAGTTCAGCAGCCAGATATAGATCAGGAGGACCGGAGATGACTCTGGATGCCCTGTGTGTGTACGTATACATCATAAAACATTTATTATGTACCTACTATGTGCCAGACACACTTTGATAATCCACATATATGAGATAAATCTCAAATCATAAACATTTATGCTAAATTTATACTATATTAAAAATTTATACTATATTAAAACTTAATATATGCCAGACACTTTGGTTTTATACACACATGCATGCACACACACATACAATACAAACAAATTTATATACAAATAAAATTTTTATATAAAATAAAAAATAAAAATATAATAAAATGTTATGATTTATATAAACCGAAGTGTCTGGCACAAAGTGGGTGCATAATAAATTTTATGTGATTATATACACACATACACATATATATTTAAATATAAAATTTCTTAAAACTTTCATAGCCTTATTACATTTTTCCCCCTTATGAACTTTTTAGTCCAGCCAAACTGGCAGGCTGTCTGTTCTTCATATATATTCCATCTCCTTTGTATAAGCTATCTCTCATATATACAGCCTCCTTACACACACACCAATGCATGCACACACATATATACATGCACCCACATGTGTATATGTATATATGTACACACACACATGCTTGTACATATATATGTAAAACTAAAATGCCTGGCACATAGTGGGTATATAATAAATGTTTTGTGATTGCTTGTTTGAGGGACCTGATCAATCATAAAACATTGATTGTGCACCTACTATGTGCCAGGCACTTTGGTGATTGTTAGGAATTCAAAACAAACATGAAGCAATCATGCCCTCAAGCAGCTTACCATTGTTAAAAAATACTTATCCCTTGGAGCCATGTTGGTGATGAACTTCTCTGAGCTTTGCTACACTGGTCCTTTGATCATAGATATACCAGCCCTATATTCAAAGCTTTTCCAACTTTGTAGGAACTCCAAGAACTCATCTCCCACTGACATAACCTTCAAGAATCAAGGTCATGCTCATGCTGTGATAAGAATTAGAGGAAGATTCCTAAACTGTTATCAGCTAAGACCCCAAAGACATACCCACTGTGGCAGAAAGCACTGTTTCAAATACACAGAATAGCCAGAATAGGTCAGTGAACATCTGGTTCTATCATCAAGATGAGATATGTCACTATGATGGTTCTGGGGATTTCTGGGAGTGCAAGAAAACAAACATTTGTTAAGTGTTTACTATGTGCTAGGCACAATGCTAAGTATTTTCAAATAAATGCTATCACATTTTATCCTCATAACAATACTGTCCAGTGGGTGCTATTATCCCCATTTTACAATTGAGGAAACTGAGGTAGGCAAAGGTAAGTGACTTTCCCAGAGTGACATAGCTAGTAAGTTTCAGAGCCTAAATTTGAATTCGGTTCTTCCTGATTCCAAAGCCAGCGCTCTATTCAGTGTACCACCTAGCTAGCTAGACATTATTAACAACTTTTACTAACATAAATTTGTATTAACCACAAGCATTTATTAAATGCCTACAATATTTTGAGGCATTGTCATAAGTGCTGAGCATACAAGACAAAAAAAACCACCCAAATATTCTGCTTTCAAGGAATACATATCCTGAGACCACATGGGCATAGCTAAATTCTGTTTTTAACAAAAATTCAGGAGAAAATTTGGTTTCCTAAATCATCTTTGTTGTGTGGAAATAGAGATTAGGAATAACCATAGTGGAAGTATGTGTTTTTCTTGGCATTCTGGTTGGTCTCCTATGGACCCTAGATCATATTTGTGAGTTGACACCATGAACTTTCCTGACCAAGGAAACATTTTTATACCAAGCGAAGGCCAGTTTTGTCATGTAAAGATGTCACTAATGGAAAATACGCAGTAACATACTTCTAGCTTTGAGGATATGTATCAATTTGCTTCTGGCTACATTACAGGTAGCTATGGCACTAAAAACTATCACAGTCATCAGTCCTTGCTAATGATTAATGGGTGCTTGTAACATCCCATATGCCTAATAATATAGATTATGCTGAGGGCAAAGATTTTGTCACTGACGATCAGCCTCTTCTCTCTCTTTTGTCCTTGACTATTTCCTAGACAAATGATTCTTTTCTCTTCTGTACAATTCCCTTTCTCTCAGAGTAATGTGATCCTGAAGCCCTCTTGGGTTTCTTCATTACTTTTCTATATTTTACTGGGTTAGTCTCATTTTTCTTCTTTTTCTGAGAGTTTCTTCATCATTCTCTCACTCTTTTCCATTGTATTGGTTTGCTGTCTGGGAAATGAACTTAACTCAACTCTTTGGAAAGTGGTTGTGTTTATTCCTGCATGACTCTACTTTCCCTTTACTCATTTGGGAGAACACGTAGGAGGTCTAAAAATGGCCCTCCTTTCTTCATGGACGTTGTGAAGTCACATGTAGTCACAAAGGTAGACTGATACAGTCTCCTGTCTATAATCTGCTGTAATTTAATATCTCCACTTTCTTTCAGTAGCCCTGCTTCACTTGGCCTCCAATACCCTCCTTCCCTGCTTCCAGCCTCCTTTGTACTTAAGCAAAGTGCCTGGCACTTTATTGCAGCAACTTTTATGGTAGGTATTTATTTCCTCATTATATTACAAGCTCCTAGAGGGCTTTCTTTTTCTTATTTGTATCTCCAGTACTTAGAACAGTACCTAGCATATAGTAGGCGATTAATAAATGTTTGTTAAATTGAATTGAATCTCTAAATTGTGTTTTTGTTCCTGTCTCTAAATTCTTAGGATGAAACAAATTAGTTACTTCAGTATTTGATCCTGATACTTCACAATCAGGGTCATGTTTTGTTAACTTCTATCATAGTTCTGACTCCTTAAACAAAAATTTAGTCTATAAAAGTTTTGTGATGGATGAAATTATAAAAGCAATATCCTGTGCTTAGAGAAGAGCCTATTTTCACTATTAAAATCTTTTAAATTTTCTTTTATGTTGTATTCTTCCTTTTATATTGGAGGTTCTTAACCCAAGGTTCATGATTTTGTGTTTTTAATTGAAAACTGTATTTCAGTGTAATTGGTTTCCTTAGTAATCTTTTATTTTTTGTTTTGTGCTTTTAAAAATATTCTGAGAAGGTATTCATAGGTTTCACCAAATTACCAAAGGGATTATCATGACACAAACAAAATGGTTAAGATCCCCTGTTCTACAGCCATGGAGAATGAATGACTCTCATCTCTACCATCATGATCACTTTGGACATCTCTAAATTATATTTTTATTCCCCACTCTACATTCTTAGAATAAACCAAGTCAATTACTTCAGTATCTTGTGGTGTCATATTATATTAGCTACTGTTTATTTCCATTATTTCTGGCATTCACAGCAAAAAATTAAATTTTATTCCCAAATCATGGAAATTTCAAGCTGAGATGGGCCATGAAGATCATGATCTGGGCATCCAACAAGTAAAAGATTCTGTCTATAGAGACTAGCTTTGGACCTACTGAGGAAGAAGTAGCACACTCTTCTCCATAGGATATTGGTAAGGAGGCTTTGCAGTCAAAAGCAGGCTTTAAGCAACCATTTGCTGAACTAAAGAAGAAGAAACAAGCAGGTGTGGGTAATTCTTGATAGAGGGATATATGAGTGGCCATATATAGACTTGATGAAACCTTTAATTTTCCAGGATATGCTCCTTGTCTAGGGGTCTATATCCAGGACATGACAGCAGTTCTGTCAAAATTTGTCACACTTTCTGAGACCTACTTATTTCTTAGTGATTCATATAGGGACAAATAATACTTTCCAAGATATCTAGAAAAGATCTCAATCAACTAATCAAAAAGCATTTATTCAGTGCCTATTATGTTCCAGGAACTGTTGATAGATACTAGAGACAAAGAGACAAAAATGAAATTGTCCTATGAGTGTATATTCCATTATATATGAATATATATGAAATATATGCAAACCAAATACAAGTTCACTGGGGGGGCACTAGTCACAGGGAGATGAGAAAATACTTCAGATTTTTTTTTCTTTTTCTTTTTTAAAATTTTTTATTTATTTATTTATTTGACATTCATTTTAACAAAATTTTGGGTTCCAAATTTTCTCCCCTTTTATTCCCCCCCCAAACACCAAGCATTCTAATTGCCCCTGTGACAAATCTGCTCTCTCTTCTATCATCCCTCTCTGCCCTTGTCTCCGTCTTCTCTTTTGTCCTGTAGGGCCAGATAGCTTTCTATACCCCTTTACCTGTATTTCTTATTTCCTAGTGGCAAGAACATTACTCGATAGTTGATCCTAACACTTTGAGTTCCAACTTCTTTACCTCCCTCCCTCCCCACCCCTTCCCTTTGGAAGGCAAGCAATTCAATATAGGCCAAATCTATGTAGTTTTGCAAATGACTTCCATAATAGTTGTGTTGCATAAGACTAACTATATTTCCCTCCATCCTATCCTGTCCCCCATTACTTCTATTCTCTTTTGATCCTGTCCCTCCCCATGAGTGTCCACCTCAAATTTCTCCCTCCTCCCCATGCCCTCCCTTCCATCGTCCCCCCCACCCTGCTTATCCCCTTATCCCCCACTTTCCTGTATTGTAAGATAGGTTTTCATACCAAAATGAGTGTGCATTTTATTCTTTCAAGAAAATACTTCAGATTTTTTGAAGGAAAAAAATTCTATGAATTAGAAGTAATAAAGGAGTGAAATCCAGGCCCGGAGAATAGCCAATGTAAGATATACAGATAGAAAATATACTGTCGTGTAAGAAGCAGTAAGAAGTCAAGTCTGCTAAACCTAAGGGAATGAAAAAGGAGTGATGGGGAAACAGAAGTAAAGTATAACAAAATAGAAAAAGTACATTAGGCCAAGTTGTGAAGGGTTTTAAAGATCCTAAAGAATTATATTTTATCCTAGCAGTAACAGGGAATAATTAAACTTTACTGAGTAAAGAAGTAACTTGGGGACTTTACCTTAGAGAAATGACTAACAGCTATGTGGAAGATGGATTGGAGTGGAAAGAGACTTTAGGTAAGGAAACCAATTAGGAAGCAACTGAAATAATCTAGGTTAGTGGAGGTAAGGGCCTGAACAGGGGTAATGGCCTTGAGAGTGGATAGAAGGGGATGGGGGCAGATATGACAGATGTTATGGAGATAGAAATGGTAAGATTTTTCAATTTCATATATAAATGGGTGGTGGGAGGGAAGAAAATAAGGAATCAAGGATAATTGATTGAGCAAAGGGTAGTGCCTGACAGAAATATTAAAGTTCAGAAGAGGGGCAGGTTCTGAGGGAAAAATAATGAATTCTATTTTAGACAAGTTGAGTTTGAGATGCCTAAAGGACAGGTATTTAAGTGGCTTAGTGGATAGAGTGCCAGGCCTAAGAGTCAAGAAGACTCATCTTCATGACCTCAAATCTGGTGTCAGATACTTATTGGCTGTGTGACCCTGGGCAAGTCACTTAATCCTATTTGCCTTAGTTTCCTCATCTGTAAAATGAACTGGAGAAGGAAATGGGAAACCACTCTAGTATCTTTGCCAAGAAAACCCCAAATGAAGTCACAGAGTCAGATGCAACTGAAAACAACTGAACAACAAACAACAAAGGACATCTTTCTCAAGGAGACCACAAGGCAGTTGACAAGGTATGCTTGGTCTCAGGGGAGAGACTAGGGCTTGAAATGTATATTTGGAGTCTCTTGGTGAAATATGATTTTTTAATGAAGTGGTTCAGTACTTCCTGGCTAGCTCTTCATTTCCATGGGGTGCTTTGCCTTGGACTTCTGTGAAGTTTAGGGTTCTATTTGGTGCAATATCTTTTTTTTCCTCTTTAAATACTGCCCAGTAGTTAGGAATTTTAATTTTAGAAATTCAAAATAGTGCCATCCATTTTACATCTTTCAGTCCTGCTAAATAATTCTGTGGAATCTGTGGGAACTCCTCTTTTACTCTAGGAACGCAGGAGCTTGAAGGGTTAAATTTCCAAGTGTCCCCACAGTCAGTCAGTCAGTCACTAACATTTATTAAGAGATTACTTTGTGCCAGACACTGTGCTAAGTGCTACGTATACAAAGAAAGGCAAAAAAGAGTCCCTGATTCCAAAGAGTTCACATTCTATTGGAGAGACAACAGTCAGTGAATATGATCTAATGGCTCAATGTTGAATGAGCACAATAGTATGACGTTAGCATTGCCTAGCATGCTCTTTCCATGCATTTGTGTTGTGATCTTGCACAGCCCTCCCTCCCTCAAAACAAAGTCAAGGTCAAGGCATGTCATCATTTCTCTGATGGCATGGTCTTCTTCAGCAAGGAAGGACCAACACAACAATCTGTTCTTTAATCACTTCCTAGTGGCAACTAGGTGGTGCCATAGTGCACAGAGTGCCAGGCGTGAAGTCAGGAAGACTCATTTTCTTGAGTTCAAATCTAGCCTCACACTTGCAAGCAGTGTTACCCTGAGCAAGTCCCTTAACCCTGTTTGCCTTAGTTTCCTTTTCTGTAAAATGAACTGGAGAAGGAAATAACAACCTATTCTAGTATCTTTGCCAAGAAAACCCCAAATGGGGTCATTGGGAGTCAGACATGACTGAAAAACAACTGAGCAGCAACAAAAGGGGAGAAAGGAAAGAGAACTGTCCTTCTCAGATCATACTTGGACCTTTAGACTCTATTACTCCACCTTATGATAATAATTTCTCTCTCTGTCTCTCCCTTTTTCTCTCTTCTGAATAATCCAGTATATATGGATGCAACTAGACACACAACCAACACTAATTATCCTTGAGAAAGAATTTTCAAGATATGGAATATTTATAACTAATGGTAATCTCTATCTGGCTGCTTTATGCTACTTAGTGTAGGTTTCTATATAATGTATCAAATAGTCCTTTCTGGGCTTTTTATGTATTTCTTCTTAGGAAGCTGGGTGAACTGTGGATAGAGTGATAGACCTGGAGTTAGGAAGACATGAGTACAAAATCATTTACAAAAATCGTTAGACTTACAAACTGTATGCTCTGAGTAAGTTATTTAATTTCTGCCTCCTCAGTTTCCTCATCTGTAAAATGGAAATAATAATAGCTCCTACCTCCCAGTGATATTTTGATATAATATTTGTGAACACTCATTGTAAACCTCAAAGTCCTATAAAAATGTTAATTATAATTATCACTATTACCTAATTATTTGTAGCAATTCATAATTATTCTTATATTACAATACTGTTATAACATTAGTTACAATTATATAATTAGTTATAACTAATGTTATCATCATTTTCATAATACTATAAGCAATTATAATAATTCCCAATAATAAAATTATTGTTATTATTATTTGTTGTTGTTGTTGTCCTTTCTGGTCCAAGACAAAGACAGGATCAGGAAGACTCCTTTTCTTGAGTTCAAATCTTACCTCAGAGACTTGCTAGTTTTGTGCTTGGGCAAGTCACTAAATGCTGTTTGCCTCAGTTTCCTCATCTGTAAAATGAACTGGAGAAGGAAATGGCAAATCACTCCAGTGTCCTTGCCAAGAAAAACCCAAAAGGGATCACAAAGAGTGAGATATGACTGAAAAACTATGAAACAACAACACAAAGGCTTTCCAAACCACATGGGCATTATTGTGTTCATCTTCTTCACATTGTTCTTCTTAAAATTAAAAGTTATTCATACAGTTTTTAATTTTTTGTTTTGCATTGGCTCCTCCTCTCTCCTTCAAAGAAATCTCCTTTATAATACATAAGTAGAGTCAAGCAGAGCTAACCAACATATAGGTAATGTCTGCCTGATCATGTGCCCACCTCCAGCCCTCTACCTTTGTGCTGAAAAGCAGGACACAGGCTTCACCTTAATTCTTCTGAAGTCAGGACTGCTCTCTGCTTTGATCAGAGTTCCGAACTCTTTTTAATGTTGCTTCCCTTCACATCCTTGTGTTTATCATTGTAAATGAATTCTTTGGTTCTGCCTAGGTCACTGAATCATTTCAGACAAATGTTTCCAAGTTTCTCTGAGTTCTTCCTATTTATGGTTTCTTACAACATGATTCATGATTCCTCACAGAAATAATCTGAAATTGCTTCGTCATCATGGATTAGTCTTCTGAGAGGGAGCTGCATGCTTACCCTCAAGTCAGATTTTCCATAAGTTTCTTGACCTTGACCTGAAGAAAACATTCTAACTAAATTTCAGATTGGGTTCCTTTAAGACAAGGGTTTTTCTTCCCCAAGAAGTGCCATAGTTTGGGTTATTAAATATGTTAAATGATTAAAGGACAGATTTGTTAAATGATTACAAAGAATGAAACTGTCACGAATCCACCTGGAGAATGCTAGGCAGTGTTATGCCACATTATTTTGCTTTTTCAGAGTTGATCATATTCACTGACGGAGAGCTTTTCTTTAAATCTAAAAGTTAACACTAATAGAAAAGCATTAAATAATAATAGATACGCATTAAATAGTAGTAATCTCCTTTCCTCCTTTAATTTTGTTGATTTGCTTGCCTTTAACAGACAATAGATGTTTACAAGATATTGTCTGATTTCTTTTAAAAATAGATTTCCCTGATTAATGGGAGCCATTTTGTTTTCAGTTCTTTGCTACTACAAAAAGCTCTGCTTTAAATTTTTTTTTTTTTGCATGTGATAACTTATACCTCCTTGGAATTCATCCCTTGCAATGGTATAGTTTGCTTGAAGGGTATGTGTAATTTAGTAACTTTTAAGGTATAATTCTAGTTTTTTTCCCCTCAGAACTGTTGGACCAGTTCACAGCTCCACCAACAGTGTATCACTGTGTCTGTCTTCCCAAAACCTTACAATATTTGCCATTTTTTTGTCTTTTTGTCATCTTTGCCAACCTGAAGGACGGGGGTAAATGAAGATGATGAACGATAAAGCATTTATTAAGTGCTTACTATGTGCCAAACCCTGGATAAGTGGTGGAGATGTCAACACAAGTAAGCAAACAAGTCTCTACCCTCAAGGAGCTTACATTTTAGTGGGAGAAGGCAACATAGAAAGTGGAGCTAAAAGGGTCAGGAATGGGTATTCAGAAATGTCTGTGAAGTGATGTGAAGGCTTAGGTTCAGACAAGATAAGACAAAAGCTCAATTATCTGAGTCTGATGTCGTAGGGAGCCAGAGTTTCTATTGGGATGTGGGTGAAAAGGTTGAGGATGATGGCTGGAATACAGGCAACATAGTTTAGAAATGTCAAGGAAATAAGGAACTTGAAAGTTGTTTTAATTTGCATTTATCTGTTATTAGTGACTTGCAGCATTCTTTCACCTGGATGTTGGTAGCTTTCATTTCTTTTCTGAAAATTGCTTGTTTACCTCTTTTCTTATCTATTTTTTGATACTCATGGTCTTTTCTTTCCAATACAAAATTTGTGGAGCCCAGTTGACCTGTTCTTCTCCTTTTCCTTTGAACTGGTCAGCCTTCCCTCTTTTCCCTGGCTCAGGCCCAAAACTGCTTCTCAAACCTGCCCAATCCTTATATTTGCGCATTCTGAATCACATCGTATTTATGCTGGGGAAACCACTTCTCCTGGCATCAAATTCACTTCTGAAATTACTTCTACCCAGGGGAAGAGAAAAGGGTATTCACAAATCATAGAACATGTAAAATTATTCCAGCAGAAAAATCCTGCTAAGATTCCTCACAGAAATAATCTGAAATTGCTTACTCATCATGGATTAGTCTTCTGAGAGGGAGCTGCATGCTTACCCTCAAGTCAGATTTTCCATAAGTTTCTTGACCTTGACCTGAAGAAAACATTCTAACTACATTTTGAATTGGGTTCCTTCAAGGCAAAGGCTTTTCTTCCCCAAACAGACCTTTTGAAATTGGGAGAAAGAGCTTGCTGATAAATGTTTCAACACCACACTTTATTAAAACAAGTTATTTCTGTTGTTTACTATTCAGTTAGGCCCTGATGAAAAACAGATCTTCACCAATACATTTTTGTGCGAATTCCTTACCTTTCTGTTTACAAAAGAAAGTGAAGTACCTTTCAGTGGTGTTTGTCACAGTGTGCTAGTGGCCAATAATGTGCGCTGTCAACTGCTTATGGTTTCACTTCCTAATTAACTTTCCAACAGGCATAAGAACTGTCTAAAAACACAAAATTCTCACATTTTAACCTTTGGCCATTTCAGGCTATTCAGCTGCCATCACATGGCCGTGGTCATGTAGAACAACAAAGCAGCGTCTGACCTGTCCAAAACACAAAGGTTGTAATGGGAGAAGGCTTTCTACGTGACAAATTAGTTATCTACTTGATTTAAGACATTTTTAAAGGATTACAACTTTAAGGCAGTCCCATCACAAAGCCATGCGCATTAAATGGTGAAGTTATTCTCAAACATACTTATTTCCTTCAGTCCCTAGGTGAGATTCATTTTCACTTAATCACTGAAGATATTCTCCAGTACTTGGCTGAGAGATTCCAGATCACACATGCATATGATATTTCTATGCATTTATAATGTGAAACTTTACATACAATCACTGTTATTAGAGGCAGTGCTTTTTTTTTAAAGCGCTTTTAAAATTTTTAGCATTTGTAGCAGAATTATATGATAATCCCAATACACTAAAGAATTAAATAATTTCTCTGAGGCCTCATCATTATTACTGGCTACTGTCTTTTTAATTGAGAGGACTCTTCTTGTCAAAAGTCTGTCTCTCTACTCTCTTTCTTCCCTCCTTCTCCTTCTCTCTCTCCTTCTCCCTCCCTTCTTCCCTCCCCCCATTTCTCTTCCTTCCCTTCCTCTCACCTTCTCATCTCTCTTTTTTTCTTTCTATCCATTTCCTTTCCTTTCCTTCCATTTCTTTTTATTTTTGGCTTGAAATGTACTTCTACAGTGCTTTCATGTATATTTTCTTCTATCATAGCACTACTCTTATCAAGATAGGTGTATTTTTATGTAAGAGAAAAAAGGAAAGAAACTAAGGATCTGAACAGATTATTAGATACGGATAGACCACTGACTGCTATTGAACGGAAATCTTAAAGAATATAAATACTTTTCAGCATTGTGTGAAATCTTTACAAAACTTCACTACATAGTAAGACATTTAGAACTCATAGATAAATAAATAGAACTTTACTAGATAGTTAAGACATTTAGAACACATAAATAAAAAGGCAGAAATATTAAACATGTTTTTATAAGCTACTATGTAATCAGAAGAAGAGGAAATATGAAGAAAGAATTCAAATTAAAAAATTATCCTATAGAAATAGTGGGTCAAAACCAAATCATAAAATAATAAATAATTATGTTAAAGAAAACAATAGCAACATATACTTACATGAAGCATAGCATATGGTAAATAGTACTTAACAAATGCTTGTTTGTTACTTATATCAAAAGAAAACAGAAAGAAAAGGTCAATGAATTGAACATAAAAATAAAATATTGGAAATTCAACAAATCAACTCCCCAACAAGTACAATAAAAATTCTGAAAACTGAATGAGATAAGAAAAATTGATATCTGGTTATTACAATGATAAATAAAACTGATCACTGTTTTCTTTTTGAAAAGCCCTCCAAAATAGAACATTTAGTGATAAGGAATAAAAATCAAAGAAAATTAAAATTATAAAATGAAAACAAGAAGGGAATGATTCAAATAAATGCAGAACAAAGGAAATTGTCAGAAATAATTATACTCAATTATATGCCACCAAAACTGAAAACTTAAATGGAACGAAAGAATGCTCCCTCAAACATAAAATGTCAAGTTTATGTTGAACAGGAAGTAGAAAATTTCTTCTCCTATTTATCTAACCCATTTTATGGGAGAAGAAAATAAGACAGTCATATTAAGATACTTTCCCTAGAATTCACTTAACTTCAGTCCATGCTAGAATTAACTTCTGACTTCCAGACCATAAAATGTCTTGACTTAACCACTTTAAGATGCTCTTCTTACCTCAGGGAAGAAACTCAAGATAAGTAACTCAAGTTTCAGAAACATTGTAATCAGTTTTAAAAGATTTCAAACAACTTAACGTAGTTAATCTAGTGTAAGAGCCATAAAAAGGTGTCTGAGTGACTCAGTGCCATTCTGATCAGAATATGCTATTAAAATATCAATTCTTTCAATATAAGTTGGACAGCTCTGAATAATAAATTGCTTATAAACTTATTTCTAGCAGTCTTATCATCATAGATTATGTTTTCCAAACCAGTGAGAAGCAGTTCTGTGTTTTGAACAAGTCTTTTTCAGAAAAGAGTAAGCATACAGTTCAGAATAAGTTTCCTAATTCAACAATATCCCTAACTAACTCTTCAAATATTCAAACTAGTAATTTTTCCACCAGATTATCAATATGGTTCTCTTTTTTCATGTCTTAAAAAAAATGCTTCAAATGGAAGGTAAAATGTTTGAAAGTAGCCTTACCAGTTTTTTCCCTCTGATATTCTCACAACCTATCTGAGAGGGAAAAAAAAAAAAACTGGAAAATAGGGTAGGGAGGGAGATGTAGACAAAGAACATTTAAGTGTTGAGTGATTTCCACTGGCTCCTACTGCCACCCAGGTCATTGAGAACAAACACCCAGACAGGAATTCCAGCAGGGCTTATCAATATCCCATCTACTCAAGCTTGGAAAAGAGAATGTTCACCTTTGCAAAGCCATTGCTACTGCAGGGTAAAGGAGATTAGCACATAAAACCATTTACCAGAAAAACTAATCATTGGTATTTACTATAATATATCAAGTGGGGAAGGACAAAAATGAAATTAGGTCATTCTACTGAGTTAGGTGGGCTAATGGTCAAATCCAATTTGGTGCTCTACAATCCTAAAACTGTACTTATAGGAGGGTGTTACTGGTGTCTCAATATAACCTGACCAATATTGGCTGCTCATAACACATCAGTTCTTTTTATAGTAGAAGAAGTGATATCACTAATAACCTCAGGTTCTCCAAAGACATTTGGATCCCTAGACATTTTGATCCCTAGATCCGTAGCTTTAATTGACTATGACTAGAAAAAGGAAAGAAAAGAAAAGAAAACTTTCAAAGGCAGAGCAAGTAATCCTTACTACTGGTCCTAATCTTTGTAAATGTTCCTGGCCTCCCAGAGAAGGTTGTACTGAACCAATATTTGTCTAAACAGGTTCTCATTCAAACTATTAGCATTGCTTCAGAAGTCCTTGCTTGTCAGGACTTTAGTTGTCAGTGTAGTAAAGAAACTCTACTGGGTGAAGAACAGTAGAAATATTAAGGACATAATGGGGAGGATTTGAGAAAATAGAGGAGAAGTACATCATGATCCTGGAATCTGGAAGACTCTCCATTCATTCTTATGACAACCACATCTGGAGAAAGGGAGTCAAATATATTGTACCAATGGAGCCCCAAACTCTTCAGGTGGATGGATGTCTTTAAGTCTAAGATAGATTACCCTTTGCCCTCATGAGACTTGTCAAGGGAATGCTGAGTTGCTTTGTTTAAAAATCATACTTTGTAGCAGACCATGTTGACACCCCTTGTCCCCAGAAGAGGATTTTGCTTTTGAATACGAAGTCAGTCAACAGGCATTTCTCTCAGTCCACTGTGTGCACTCAAATGCCTTCTGTTACTATTTTTTCCTTCATCCCTATCTCACATAGAAAACAATGGTGCTACTCCTTACCAAGGCAAACCCATCTGCAAAAGATTCCGTTCCATGCTGTCTCATCCATCAGATTGTTCCCTCAGTCATCCCCACCTTGTTCCATATATTCAGTCTCTCCCTTTCCACTGACTCATTCTTCTTGACCCCTCTGCAGCCTTTGATACTGGTGAATATCCTCTTGTCTTTGACACTCTCTTCTCTCTGGTAGAGAATGGGTACCATTTCCTCCTGGCTCTGCTCCTCCCTATCAGACCACTCCTTCTCAGTCTCCTTTCCTGGATCTTCAATCAGATCATGCCCTGGAATCATAGATGTCTCACAGGGTTCTTTTCTGGGCCCTCTTTTCTTTTTCCTCTATACCACTTCAGGTGGTAATCTCATCAGCTGCCATAGAATTAATTATCTCAACCTTGACAGTTGCCAAATTTACCTATCATGCCTTCACTTCTCTGCTGAGTCTTTCATTTCTAACTGCCTTTCAGATACCTATTTGGAACAGGATATCCAGCATACATCTTAAACTCAACGTGAGTAAAACTGAACTCATTATCTTTCCCCCTAAATCTTCTCCCTCTCAAAAATTCCACATTACTAATAAGATTCCACCATCTTTCCAGTTCCCCAGGCTCACAACTTAAGTGTCATCCTCAACTTCTCACTATTTCCTATACTCTATATTCAATCTATTGCCAGGGCCTGCTTATTTCACCTTTACAACATATCTCTCATAAATCCCTTCTTTTTTTCTGACACTACTACCACTCTGAGGCAGGCTCTTACCTACTCAAGCCTGAACTATTGCAATAACCTGCTGGTGGATCTGCCGCTCCATTCCTAACCATCCTCCATTCAACATCCCCAGCGATTCCTTTAAAGTACAGATCTAACCACATCACTTCCTACCACATAAACTTACTTCCCTAGCTCCTGGATCAAATACAAAAATTCTCTGGTGTTAGGGTATTCAAACCCTTCCATAATCACCATCTCCTTTTCCAGTCTTATACCATACACCCCTCCACATACTCTTTGATTCAATGACACTGGCTTCCATGCCACTCTCATAGGTAAGACATTCCATCTCTCCATTCTGGGCATTTTCTCTGGTTGTCCTTCATGCCTGGAATGTTCTTCTTCTTCTTTTTTTTTTTTTTGACAAAGAAGTGGTTTATTATTACGTAATACAGCAAGCAGTAATACACACACACACACACACACACACACACACACACATTATATGACAAAACAGACAGAGAAAGGTTAAGAAGCACAAATGCTAAGAAATGCACCCAAATGTGAGAGACAGCATTCCTAATCAGACCTAGATATGGTATGGATGAATTCCACTGGGTCACTTATTGATACTGTTTGCTCAGGTGGAGAGAATTTCCACATTAGTACCAGAAATAGGGTGAGGGTTTGAGTTGGCAGTCGGGGACACCAGGGATAGATATGGCTCATATATGTTGTGGTTGACCAGAAGTACCATCCAATCAGGAGCTGTAATCATTTAAAGGTCTGACGTAGGATCAGAATGAGTTAAGACAGTAGAAAAGAACAAACTGCCATCGCTTCAATGTTTTGCAGACTTTCAGACCACTTAACCTAAGTGACTCCATATTGGAGTCCTATTACTATATTATCAAACAATATTTCAAAAATCACAATTTTTACACCTTTGGATTTTAGCCAGCAGAGAATTTTCTATGCTTTAGGACAAGAATTCTTAACATGGGGTATATGAATTTATCATTTTTAGTCTTCTGATAAACCATATTTTGACACAATTCATTGATTTTCTTTTTAATTATATATACATTAAAAAAATTTTCTCCAATTACATATAAAGATAATTTTTAGCATTCATTTTTTTTAATTTTAAGTTTCAGATTTTCCCCCTCACGCTTTCATCTTCCCATCCCTGAAATGATGGTTAATTTGATTTAGGTTATACATGGACAATCATCTAAAGCATATTTCCATATTAGTCATGTTGTGAAAAAGACACAAGCCCAAAGGAAAAAAAAAGAAATGAAAATAAAAAAGGAAAATTGCAGACTTCAAACTGCATTAAGATTCCTTCAGTTCTTTCTCTGGAAGTGTATAGTATTTTCTATCATGAGTCCTTTGGAATTGTCTTGTATCACTGTATTACTTCACTGTATTGCTAAGTCATTCACAGCTAATCACACAATATTGCTGTTACTGTGTACAATGTTTCTGATTCTACTCGCTTCACTTTAGATCAGTCTTGAAGGTTTTCCAGGGTTTTCATTATTATTGTTAAATTATTTTATTTGTTTTCAGTGGTCTACAATCACTTCCATATATCTTAGATTTTTTCCCCCTCCCTCCCCAACCCTCCCCTTCCTTCCCCTCTCCCTCCCTGAGACAGTGTGCAATCTTAGTGTAAGTTCTACATGTACATTTCTATTGAATACATTTTCACCTTAGTCATGTTGCACAGAAGAATTAAAATGAGTGGAAGAAATCATAAAACAAAACAAAACGTAATACGAAATAAAATGGTCTGCTCCATTCTGTGATCCAATTCCATAGTTCTTTCTCTAGATGTGGAAGATGTTTTGCCTCAAGAGTCCATTGGGAATTTTTTAAGTCCTTGCATTGCAATGAAGTACTAAGTTTACGAGAAAAATTCCTCAAACACTTTGGTTGTTGCTGTGTATAAAGTTCTCTGGCTCTGCTCCTTTCACTCAGTATCAGTTCATGTAAGTCTTTCTAGGCCTCTTTGAAGTCTTCCTGTTCATCATTTCTTATAGCACAATAATATTCCATTATATTCATATACTTCAATTTGTTCAAGTCATTCCTCAACTGATAGGCATCTCCTTGTTTTCTAGTTTTTGACCACCATGAAGAGAGTTGCTATAAATATCTTTGTACATGTGGGACTCTTTCCCATTTCTATGATCTCTTTGGGATACAGTCCCAGAAGCAATATAGGTGGGTCAAAGGGTATGCACATTTTTGTAGCCCTTTGAGCACAACTCCAAATTGCTCTCCAAAATGGTTAGATCAGCTCATAGCTCCACCAACAAGGAATTAGTGTTCCAACTCTCCCACATCTTCTCCAACATTTATCATCTTCCTGTTTTGTCATGTTAGCCAATCTGATAGGTGTGATGTGGTACCTCAGAGTTGTTTTGATCTGCATCTCTCTAATCAATAGTGATTTAGAGCATTTTTTTATATGATTATAGATAGCTTTAATTTCTTCCTCTGAAAACTGACTGTTCATATCCTTTGACCATTTATCAACTGGGGAATGACTTGTATTCTTGTACATTTGGCTCAGTTCTCTATATATTTTAGAAATGAGGCCTTTATCACAGACACTAGTTGCAAAAATTCTTTCCTAGTTTTCTGCTTGCCTTCTCATCTTGGTTGCATTGGGTTTGTTTGTGCAATAACTTTTCAATTTCAAATTATTCAATATTCAAAATATTCAAATTATTCATTTTGCACTTCATAATGTTCTCTATCTCTTGTCTGGTCAAAAATTGCTCCATTCTCCATAAATCTGACAAATACAATACTCCTTGGTCCCCTAATTTGTTTATAGTATTGGTCTTTATACCTAGATCATGTATCTATTTGGACTTTATTCTTGTATATGGTGTCAGGCATTGTTCTAGCCCAGTTTCTGCCACACTGTTATCCAGTTTTCCCAGAAATTTTTGTCAAATAGTGAATTCTTGTCCCAGAAGCTGGGGTCTTTGGGTTTATTAAACAGTAGATTGCTATTGTTCTGGCATTTTCTCTCATGGTCCTCCATGCCTGGAATGCTCTTTCTTCTCACCTCCTCTTCCTGGCTTTCCTGGCTCCCTTCAAGTCCTGACCAAAATCCCATCTTTGCAAGAAGTCTTTCCCAACCCCTCTTCATTTTAGTATCTTCAATCAGTTAATTGTTTCTTATTTATTCTGCATTTAGCTTATTTGTACATATTTGTCAGTCTTTTGTCTCCTCCATTAGATTGTGAGCTCCTCAAGGGCAGGGACAGTTTTTTGCCTCTTTTTGTACTGCAATACTTAGCAAATCCTAACCCTAAATGCATTTAGCAAAGTACCTGGCACATAGTAGGAACTTAATAAATACTTAATGATTGACTGACTTCTAGGAATTGTGCTAGGCCAACGGATTTGGCAACTAAGAAATCATTGGTAACTTTGCAGAGAGCTGTCGTGGTGGAATGATGAAGTCACAAGCTGGATTGTAGGAGACTGACATCAGTGTAAAGTCTTGCCTTGCCACTCTTCAATTTATCTGATTCTGACACTCAAGCTTTCCTTGGAGGAATGGGGTGATGAAAACAATTTGTTCCAACAGCTGCAAAGTTGTACTGTGGCATGCTTAGAGCTTGATCAGATGTCAAAACTGCCAAGATCATTCACTGCATCTTGGGTCATCTCTAGTAATCTTGACTTTTGCCTTGCTGTTAGGCTTTAATGAATCTGGAAGAGAGAATGAGGCTGATGATTTTGTGCAACTCCATCTCACCTAAATCCATTTCACACAAAGTCAACACATAACCCATGATGTCATTGGTCCTTTAAAGGAAGGATGAGCAACAATGTCCCAGATATCACTCTGCTACATACAAGATACTTATCTGCATAAGTGAATGATGTTTCTATATCAGAGGATCCCCACATTGATTAAATCACAGATCTTGATTGTTAAAAGTTTTATCAATATAGGCAGTAATTTAAATAATTTCATTATTGATTTTATCTGATGTGTTTGAATATGTTGGATCCCATTAGTACTTGAAACTTACTTCTGCAATCAGCCTTCATTGCTTAGCACTGATGGAGCCAAGGTTTCCGGAGACCTTTGTTGTTCCAAATCCCCTTTGTTCACCTATCATGGAATGAAAGTGAACTTTATCTGAGACATATCCTCCTAAAGTGCCAAATTGTGAGACTGGTAGAAGAGATATAAATATGTACACATACATATACATACACATGCATGTATACATATATACATTTATTTATGATTGGATGATAAAGATTGACATCAATAGTAGTGGTCCAAATACTAATCTCTAATTGGACTCATCATGAACAGACTCTTCTAATGAGAGGCAGCATCATGTAGTGAAAAGAATACTAGATTTAGAATCCAAGAATCTGGGTACAAAACCTCACTCTGCCATTTACTGCCTCTGTGACATTAGGCAACTCACTTAACTTTAATGGGTCATGAGTATAAATGTGTATAAATTGAGGATGTTAAGATTAGATGCTTTCTAAGTTAATTTTTAACACTGAATCTTGAACTATTTGACTGGTAGTAAATATTCCACTGGAAAAGTGGAACTGGAGAGGAAAAGTGGCATAGAGAAAAGAGATCTGGTCTTAGAATCAGGAAGACTTGGGATCAAATCCTGTCTCTTACACATTGGTTGTGTGAAAATTGGAAAAATCATTTAATCTTTCAGAGCTTCAGGTAACTCTAAAATTGTCAGTTGCAGAGTAGGCAACCACCTGCATTGAAAGAGGGAGTTTCCACCCTGGTCTTCCCTATGTCAGTAAAATCACGTCTGGTTTCCCTCTCCTCCTCAAAATAGAACTTCATAGTGTTATAGATCTAGATCCAGAATGGACTTCACAGGGCATGCAGTACAAGCCCCTCATTTTGCAATGAGGAAACTGATGCCTAGGGATGTTAAGTGACTTGCCTAAGGCCATAAAGTCAATATTATCAAAGATAGTATCTTAACTTTTATTCTCCGATTCCAGAGCTAGTGTTTTTTCCACCACTTCAGTTTGCTATTGGGTAACATGCTGATTGGTTAAATTTGCATTATTCTAATAATATCTGCATAATACTTATTTTTCTTGCAATTTACCTCTCACATATTTAACAGACCTATTTCTAGTATTTAGTCATTTCCTCACCCAATCAATTCTGTACTTCATTTTGTATTTATATATCCAAGTTAAGCATTTTTAAAATTTAAGATTCAATTTAACAAATTTTATTAACCACTTAACACATACCAGGCCCTGTGGAAGGAAGGGAGGAAACAAGCATTTATTAAGTGCCTAATATGTTCCAGGCACTACAGTAAGTACTTTACAAATATTATCTCATTTGTACTGTGCTAAGTACTGGGGATACAAAAACAAAATGAAAAAGCCTTTGTCCCAAGAAATTTAAAATTTACTGGGATATAGAATATTTACACAGAGAAGTAAGTACAAGATAATCTGAGAGGATAGGGAGTGGTAACAATTAGAGGGGTCACTTAGGCTTCCTCTAAGAGGTAGTGCCTGGGATAAACCTTGAAAGAAGCTACAGATTCTAAAAGGTGGAGGTAAGGAGTAAGAACATTCCAGGTTGGAAGAGTAGCAGGGGTAAAGGCAAAGGGATGAGAAATAGAATTCCAAATAATTCTTCTTTTAATTTGTCTACCCTATACTTTGATAAAAGCTCTTCCTTGCGTGCCTTATTCTACCTCTCCATTTCCCTTTCTTTCAATGCATTCCTTTTTCTCACCCCTTCATTTTTTAAAAAATCATCCCAACACAATTGACTCAAGTTCATGCCCCATGAATATGTAGACTTCTAACTGTCTTAGTAAGGATACAGTTCTTAAAAGTTACATGTATCATTCTCCCCTTTAGGAATGTAAACAGTTTAACATTATTGAGCTCCCTTTTCATATTTACCTTTTTATATTTCTCTTGAGTCTTGTGTTTGAAAGTCAGCTCTGGTCTTCCTCAGGAGTGCTTAAAAGTCCTTTATTTCTTTCAATGTTTATTTCCTCCTGCCCCAAAATACTATACTCTTTTTTTTCTGGATAGAATATTCTTGGTTGTAATCCTAGCTTTTGGAATGTTGTATTCCAAGCCCTCTGATCTTTCAATGTGGAAGATGATAAATCTTGTATGATCCTGACTGTAGCTCTAGGATATTTGAATTGTTTATTTCTGACTACTTACAATATTTTCTCGACCTGGGATCACTGGAATTTGGCCATAATATTCATGGAAGTTTTCATTTTGTCATGTCTTTCAAGAAGTGATCAATGGATTCTTTCAATTTCTACTTTGCCCTCTGGATCTGAGATATTGGGACAGTTTTCCTTCATAACTTCCTGAAATATGATGTCTAGGCTCTTTTTTTCTCATCATGAATTTCATATAGTCTAATAATTCTTAAATGATCTCTCCTTGATCTATTTTCAGTGTCAGTTGTTTATCCAATGAGATATTTCATATTTTCTTTTATTTTTCATTCTTTTGACTTGTATTCTTTTTTCTTGATGTCTCATAGGGTCACCAGCTTTCACTTGCCCAATTATAATTTTTGAGAAATTATTTTTGTCAGTGAGTTTTTGTACCTCTTTTTCCATCTGACCTATTCTGCTTTTTAAGGAGTTCTTTTCTTCAGCAAATTTTGGTGTTTCATTTACCACTAGACCAATTCTGTTTTTAAGGTGTTATTATTTTGTGCCTCTTTTACCAAGCTACTAATTCTCTTTTCACAAGTTTCTTGTATCATTCTATTTCTTTCCCCATTTTTTTTCATCTACTACTGTTAAAGAAACAGCAAGAGAGTCAATGTCATTTATTTGTAGAGTATGTCTTCTATGTGCATAAGTGTGTGTGTGTGTGTGTGTGTGTGTGTGTATGTGTGTGTGTTGGATTGCATTGGGGTGGAGTAAGATGTGAGAAATCTGGAAAAGTAATAACACAAAATAGGTGCTCATAAATATAAGCACACTGGGAATGATGATACTTAAATAATAAGGCTTTCCAAGGCTACTCTACTTTGTCCCAAAGAGACCTCACTGACTCTCTTGTTCTCCATCTTAATAATCTACCCAACTCTGTTCCACTGACATAACACCAGCAGCCTGGGCTACTCTGATTTCAGAAACTTCTTACAGACAACATCAGAGGGGCAGAGGGTCCAGCTGATGCCCTTGGTTGGACTACTGGCAGCAAATGCTGCCTTCTTGTCCCAAGGATCAATTGCCCTGTCTTCCTGATTGTGGTAATACTAGTTTCTATTTTTGTTAAATTGCTTCCTTAATTACTTCCTCAATTTCTTTTTAGACTAAGCACAATTTTTTGTTTATGCTCACAACTTTTTTTTACAGTTATCACACTCATCAGAATAACTGATATATTATTTCCATTTCATTTTTACTTGTTTATTCATGAGGAGAAACACAGACGGTTCTAAACTTATGGATGGATTATACAACAAAAATTCATTTGTAAGCTGTTTGTGTAGAGGTTGCTCCACATTTCCTTAGGGGTTATAATTGGAGGTTTAATTCCTAAGCCAACCCACAAAACCCCACCTAACCTATAATGTACTTGAATTATAACACTGTACTAAAATACTCACATGAAGTGGTATTTCCATGAGGAAATGAATTTGCGGTTTCATCTTGGTAGCTAGGAAACAATCTCCCCCACCTGATGGGCAGTGGGGATGGGGCTCTTCTAATTTCAAGTCATCATTAGTGGCTCCTTGGATTTGGAGAAGGGGTTGAAGAGTTACAGGCAGGGTGTGGTGGGGGAATGTATGGATGAAAATATAGTTAAGAAGAAAATGGACTATGAGACTAATTCTAAGAGAGGGGGACTCCAGAGGCTCTTGGGGAACTGTGGGAGGATGGAAGTTTTTCCTGGCATGCTAGGAGAATCCCTTGGGGGAAGGTCTCAGTTCTTCTTTGGTCATGCCAAGAGAGTGGTCATTTTTTTTTCTTTCCATTACTGCCAACCCAGTTTCTTCCTTTCCCCTTCCACATGTCCATACCAATCAATGCAGTATAGAACCTTTTATTCACCCCTGTCCTCAAAGCAAGCATAAAACCTTAGAAATATTTCCTAAGGATTCTTTACTGTTAGAATAACAGTTTATTTCTGAGCAGGCAATGTTGTTCTAGCAGCCGATCCTCATCCTTTTTGTTGATGAAGGCCAGGAGTTGGCAGTCCCGTGTTTACCTCAAGGGTTATGGGTTCCAGAAACACTAAGCTCTATGATTCACAGAGAGATTAACCCTGAGAATGGCAGTGATTTTCTTATTAACTTGGCAGTGTGGTTTATATGGATCTATAATGATAATTATTCATCCTTTATTTTTGAAGAGGACCAGTGATATGAAAATGCTGATTGATTTTGAGATACCTTTGGGACATTCAGTTTGAAATGTGTAACTCTTGGCATTTAGTGATATGGGAATGGAATTCAGCAGAGACACCAAAGCTAAATATTTAGAATTGAGAATCATCTGAATAGAGATGCTAAGTGAGTCCATGGGGAGTTGATGAGGACTCCTTGGGGTTATGTTTTATAACCTTCTCTCTCACCTCTCCTTTGCAATCATCTATCAAGTCCTATCTGTTCTATCTCTATGATATCTCATTCGTTACATTTTCTTCTTATGTATACCTGTGGTTACATGACTCCTCTGCTTAAAAAATCTTCAGAAAATGGAAGGGTGGCTTAGAAGTGCTGTGAAGAATGCTAGCTATGGCCCCAAGGAAGTAGAAGAAGTAATAGGAGGCTGGAGATAGTATCTGCTGGTGGACAGCTATCCCCAGTGCCCTGATACACAATCCACTGAGTTACTGTCCTGACCCTATGACTGCCTAGGCCATTCTTTGACTGACAAGCTAGTGCTCCTATTGGAAGGAAAATTAAAGGGCAGAAGATCTTGGATAGAGAGCTTAGGAGCATGAAGCCCTGCGCAGGCTGGCAGTGTGTCCAACATGGCACCTGGCAGCTTTACCAGAGACTGGAGGGTGGGCAGGAGGGAATCAGTGCAGCAGGTGACACCTTTACAAGCAGCAGAGTGGGAGACCAGGACAGGAAAGGCCAAGAAAGAAGCATCACCACAGAAGGAATGAATCTGCCATGATGAAGTGAGTAGCACAGAGTTCTGGCCCATAAGTAATGTCTGGGTGCTTCCTTTTTTGCCAAACTCATTCAGAAGGGCAGATCTAAGATTGGTGATTTCTACCTCTCCATTCTTATGCATTTGCGTTTTCAAAAGAAGCTTGTCTATTCTCTGAATTTCTGTTTCTCAGGGGTTTGTTTAAATCTGTATATCTTTTATTTTTTAAAGCCACTAAAAAGATAAATGTTGGCCATTTCATTACTCATCTAGGTATTTCATTTCTCAAATGCAGTAGAGAAAAGGCAATGTGTGTATGTATGTGTGTGTGTGTGTGTGTGTGTGTGTCTGTGTCTGTGTCTGTGTCTGTGTCTGTGTGTGTTGAAAGAGAGAGTGAAGTTTGAGAAATTTTTCAATTACAAAATATAATTGTCAAGACAGTTTTCCTGGAAAGGGGGTGAGAGCTCCAGGCAAGAGAATTAGCGATTTGGATTTTATAACATTTCAGGGCAAAGTGAGGAACTTGGACCTGGTTCTTTCTAGACAAATAAATAATTGACTCTGGTTTGGGAGTTGTTCTGGGACTGATATGAAAGGTGAGTTCTTGGGATTTTCTCTTTCTGTTATTTTCTCCTTTTCTCCACCCCCTTGAGTTTGAAATATTCTTCTTAGGAGTGGAGTGGAGTAACCGCAAAAGAAAGTCATACTTGAGTGAGGGAGTCAAGTGATGGAGTAAAAAACAAAATAATGCTTGAACTACATGAGAGTAAGGGCAATGAAAGCTGACATTTATATAGAACCTACCATGTGCTAAGCACTGTACAATTTTTACCTCCTTTGATCCTCACAACAAGCTGGGAGGTAGGTACCATTATTATTTCCATTTTATGGATGAGGAAAGTGAGGCAAACAGAGGTTAAGTGACTTGCCAAGGATCACCCAGCTAGTAAGTGTTTGAGATAAGATTTTAACTCAGATCTTCCTGACTTCAGACCTCTTTCCTTTGTGCCACCTAGCTTCTAGCAACACACTAACCCTCATGCTACTTCCAGACAGGGATGAGGGCAGAGAGAGAGGTTTTTATTCTCCTCCATCCTCTCTCTTCTTTCTCTCTACCCTTCTCAGTCTGGTCAATGAACTCCTGGTTATGGACAAACTCTGGGGCAAGGTGAGAAGCAGGATTACAGTACAGATTGGAAAACAGTCCCTAGTAGTGGGGGACTAAGGGTAAAGAGAGGGAGATAATGGGAATACTTAGCAACTGCAGTGAGGAAGGGGAGTCCTGTGGCCATGATTCCTTCCATATTTCAACACATGCATGTCAATGTCCATTTGTAAGGGATTAGCTAGAAATCACCCAGAGAAGAAGAAACAACCAGATGGTGAAAGGACTCAAGGTCTTACCATATGAAGAGTGGTTGAAGGAAGGGAGAAAGTTTATCTTGGAGAAGAAAACATGATAGCTTCATTTATTTACAACACACGCATCCTTTTCAGATGGGCACTTAATGGGGCAGATCTATTTATAGGGCTTACAAAGCTTTTTAAAAAAATTTTATGTTTTTCTGGTTCCAAAATACACAAATGTCCATTTGCCACTTTAGAAGATCAAAATACTACTTCTGAAGCAGTGAAAGATTTTTTCTTTATTTAAAATTTGTTTTAGTTTAAAAAATTCCTATTATTTTCCACCATTTTTGTGATACTTTAAATATCTGTAAAATACAAAGCAGTTTTCTTGGGGAAAAGGGATGGGAAGGTATCAGAATAGGTTTTCTATATATAACAGGTGGCATTTGACCTAAACTTTGAAGGAAGCCAGGTCTATAAAGAAAGTCAAATCTATGAAAAGTGCTTTGTCTTCCTTATAATTGTATTGATGGACTTAAAGCATTCCATGCTATTAATGCAATACAATTTAATCAATCTCTGTTGGCAGCTGCCAGGCCTAGAGGCCTGAGGGCTACCCGAGTCTTTCCTTACCTCTATCGGAGGTCTTCGGTTGGCCAAACCAGATGCTCATATGAGAGAAAGGACGTTCCAGAGTCGAACAAGGGTTGAGCTTTATTTCAAGGTCTAGTTACAAGTGCAGGGGAATTCTTCCTTAGGAGGGAGCGAAGAATCTCCCAAGGAGGCAAAGATCTTACAATAAGAGATTGGAAGTAGAAGTATAAGTGGGGAGAGAGGGGGAGGAGAGAGAAGAAAGAAGGAAAGCGGAGCCTTGTTTTCCTGTCCGCTCCGCGCCCCTCCACCCCAAGAGAACTTTCAGGCTTTCCTGATCCTACTTAAGCTCTCCAGTCGCATAGTTTGCATCTGAATACCGTGCTGTTAGATAACAATAGTGTGCCCAGATCCGGGACAATCTCGAGGGCGGGGAGAGCTCTCTCCCATCACGTCTTTCACGGGAAGAGGCGGAAATACACGAGATAGCTCGGTTCACCTCAATTCCCAGTCGTTTCCTGGGGGGCCTTGTGAGAACTCTAAGATTTAGAAGTTCCCACCTTTACCCGCCCGAGACTGTCCACATGGAATTGAGCTTCCAACCCTAGCAGGCAGCCATTTAGTTGCTTTCATTTTTTTGTTTCTTTTTCCAATTACCTGTAATGTTGTTATGGAAATTTTTGCACAGATAATTCTTTTGTCTTTTATTTTGATAACATTTTTAGGATGTTTTCCTAAGAAATTATGGGATCTGGATCATTATTGTCCCATAGATAGCTATGAGAAAGAAAAAATGGGGTGGAGAAAACAAATATGACTAACCTGATAGAAGCATTGTGGTATAATGGAAAATGTATTCAATTTGGAGCTAGGTGGACTTGGATTTGAATCTTGCACTTGACACTAATCATGCAACCTCTCTGAGCCTCATTTTTCTCTTCTATAAAATGGGTATAATAATTTCCCCTTTGAGGTGTTAGGCTCAGATAAGACAGTGATTGCAAATGGGAGGTGGAGAAGAAGGAATAAGCATTTATTAAATATCTACTTTGTTCCAGGCACTGTGCTAAATGCTTTATAAATATTATCTCCTTTAAGAGCTTTGCAAAAAGATTTGCATAAAAAGACTTCAGCTCCACTGCAAGCACTCAAGGTAACAATGCACATATACTACAGGTCAGCTCTCTTTGGCTTAGAAGTTGTTCTAGCCTGGACATTTATTTTTACTGCTTCCTTTCATGACACCGAGATTCTCACAGAATTAATCATAATCATTATAGATGATTCCCCTCAGAAACCAGCTGGTCAAAAGCTACTTCTGGGAATCCTTTGGCTTGCCTGACAACCTAGAACCCTCCCTCAATCAAACAATGACTGTTTATTATGAAGATAGTCCTCATTCTCTGCCCTGGAAATTGTGAAAGCATGACCATAATAGCTTGTTCCAAGCTTTTAGTTATCACCATGGGAAAACTTTTCTTTCCAGTTTATGATTTATGGAGCAGATATTCATCGATCAGAGGAAGATGATTGACTTGTTGTGGTTAGATGGAGATAAGTCTTTATTTCAGACTTTGCAGACATCTTCTAAAGAGATTATAGATATGCTTGTTAATAACCACAACAAAGCTAACATTAATAGTAACAATAGTTACCACTGATATAGCACTTACAATGTGCCAGGCATTGTATTAAATGTTACATGATTATTATCTAATTTGAGCCTCAGAACAACCTTGAGAGGTAGGTGCTATTAGTATCCCTACTTGACAATTGAAGAAACTGAAGCAAACAGAGGTTAAATGACTCATTCAAAATGACAACCAGTGAGTGCCCAAGGCTGTATTTGAATTCAAATATTCCTGATTCCAGCTCAGCATTCTATCCAACTGTATCACCTAACTGCCATTAACACATAATTGAGAGGGTGGAAGACATCTCCTGGATCTGGATGAATAAGAAAGTTTATGCATTTCTTTGCCTTCCATAAGGAGGTTGCTCATGGCAGCCTTGGAGAAAAAGGGAAAGAGGGATATTTTCGGTGCAAAAACACTCAACCATATGGCTGCTGACAAGCATGGAGCCAGGGTCTTCAATAGAAGATGGAAGATTTCCTGGACAGTACAGAGCTCCTGAAGATTTCCCCAACTGAGTTTCCAGGGTATATAGAAAGGGATATTTCTCAATAGCATGAGCCTTTTAGAGAGAAAAGGGTAGAGCATGTCATTTTCTATCTGGAAAAACAGTCAACTAAGCCACAATGTAGAAGAGCAAAAGCCTGAACTTGGCTCTCTTCTACTACAGTAAATTATTTGTACAAAGCAGGTCTGACTGGAATGGGATTACCACTTCAGCAATCACAAGTAAGAGTACAAACCTATAGTTTGTAGGACTATGAGGTTAGAAATCTATTTAGGTCTCTAGCATGATATATCAGACTTACTAAAAAGTAGAAGAGAAATAGGTGAATTGTTTATGAAGTACTGAGTATTAATTTGCATCTTTTGGGGGGAATGAAATGAAGAAAGTAAGGAAAGTTGCCCTAAGACAAAGATAGAAGAAACCCTTAACGAGGGGACCTAGTCTCTTCCCCATATGGTTCCCATTGCCCCCTCTCTCTTTTACAAGAGAGTGTCCTCTCTTTTTTACAAAAAAACCCAACCAAAAACCTTTGCCCTAAGTCTACTTGAACCACAACTAGGCAAAAATATTTCCACCTCCATAACTCACAGGCTTCCCTTAATGTACACCTAGAGATCCTCATCTGGGTCTGGGAACTTCACCCACCTGCCTAGTATAAAGAAAACCTCTCTACAACCCAAGTGGTGCTTTATGCACACTACTCTGCTGACAGCTTTGAGAGTAACCCTCAAGTTCTTTCAGAAAAATTTTCTCTTTCCTCTATCTCTTCCATGCCTCTGATGGGTAAGCTTCTCGCTTACTTTTGCTTTTTCTCATAACACTACTTTAACTTCCCCATTGAGTTATACTCAATAAAAATATGTAAGTCACTTAAAACGAAAAAAAAACCCATGCTGATCTGATGCCTCTGTTGTGCTGGGACAAATCCGAAAATGAAGACAGCTGTCCTATAGCATATATGCATTGTTACCTTGAATGCCTATGCTGGAGCTGAGGTCCTTTTATTCACATCTGGGGTGATGTGAACATGAACTATAGTCTGAGGGTTCTAAACAAATAGAAACACATATGCATGTGCATATGCATGTGTGTACACACATATAACGTACAAGTCTCTGAGCAAAATGAATCAAAGAGATATGATTTTCAGAGGAGCACTGAAGATTAAGCTTAGACTATATAAATCTTTATCATAGACTAAATTTCCATGAGTTACAGAAGCATTACCATTTGTTTTTTCATAATAAAATGTTTGATCTAATGCGAAATATGTGCAATTTAGAGTTAGAGGAGACCTGGGTATGAATCCTGCTTTTGACCCTAACTAGATGTATTACTATGAGTGGCTTATAAATTCTTCGAGTCTCATTTTTCTCTTTTATTAAATTGGGATAGTAATATTCCCTTTCAGTTGTTAGGCTCAAATAAGATACTGATTGTGAAGAGCAAAGGAATAAGCATTTATTAAGTACCTATTATGTATCAGGCACTGTGCTAATTGCTTTACAAATATCTCATTTTAGAGCCTTATAAACCTTAAATGATGTATAAATAACACCTATTATTATACTAATTTGAATAATAAAATGAAAATCACCAACTTAGATGACATCTACTAGTACTGAGCATTTTCTGAAAACTTGCTTCCTCAAAGCCATATTCTTTCTTTAAAAGTTAATTTTCTGGTATCCAGTAATACCAAGCACTGCGTTTTTATTCTTTATACACTTTAAGGGTTGTATTCTATTATGAAAGTCAGTCACTTCACAGGGAAGCAGGAAAAAAGACTGAGGAGATCAGTTTCTTAGCAAATGCCAAGTTTTGTTGAATCTTTAAAGTGAAAGAGGGGTGCAAGGATTAAGAAAAAGAAATTAGAAGCTGAGAGATAAATCTGCATAACTCTCTGTGACCTTGGACAAGACCCTCAGGAATAGAATTATTTTAACCTAAAATGCTTAAAAATATAAAATTGAATTTTGGGAGGCTTTTTTTGGCCAACTTATAAAACTTTATTATTTTTGACATATAATATACTACAGATTTCTTAAAAGTTCATGCAGAAACACATATGGTCATGTAATATAGAAATGATCATTTAAGTTATTTAGCAGCTACTAAAATGAAATAATTGAGAGTTGTTTCAAATAATTTTTCACTTCTACTTTAATACTTTTCATGTTAAAGTTTCCCCACATATAGGGAAAACAAAAGGAGCTACTAATTATAAGAAATTGAGGAAGATTTTAATGTATTCCATGTATGCATTTAATATCAGGGGACAGCTTTAGGTAACACACCAGCCCTGGAGCCAGGAAGACTAATCTTCATGAGTTCAAATCTGCGCTCAGAGAATTACTAGCTAGCTTTGTGACTCTGGGCAAGTCATTTAACCCTGTTTACCTCAGTTTCTCATCTGTAAAATGAGCTGGAAAAGGAACTGGCAAACCACTTGAGCATCTCTGCCAAGAAAACTCCAAAATGGAGTCATGAAGAGTCAAACATGACTGAAATGACTCAACAACATTTAATAACAGAGAGCTCTGACCCTAGATTTAGGAGATTTGTATTTCCATTCCAGTTTGGACACTTGCTAGAATTGTGAGCCTGGTTTCAGTTTTCTCATCTGTCCAATGGGAATAAAACTATTCACACTGTTCACCCTCCAAAGTTATTGCAAGAAAATTGATTAGTAAGCATATGAAGTACTTACTATGTATGAGATACTGTGCCAGGTACTGAAGATACAAAGATGAAATAATCTCTGCTCTCAAAGTGCTTACATGGGGGGCAAGGGTAGAGACAGGGGAGCTGTGGCAAAAAAGAATATCCTTCATAGAGATCCTTTGTAATATCCTTTGTAAATATCCTTTGTAAGTCAAAGTACCAGATACATGCAAATAGCTATGATTGTCAGTGTTGAAAACCACCAAGCAGCCCCATGAGCAGCTGGGTCACACAGTGGCCAGAGATCAGGACCCAGAGTCAGTAAGACCTAAGTTTGAATCCTGCCTCAGACAGTTACTTAGCTGTGTGACTCCGGAAAAGTCCTTTAACTTCTCTGTGTCTCAGTTTCCTGATCAGTGTAATGGAGATAATAGTACCTCTTTCATAGGGTTGTTGGGAGGATAAAATTAGTTAATACAAGTAAAGTGTTTTGCAAATTTTAAAGTGATATATAAACACTAGTGTCATGATAATGATGATGAAGACAATGATGGTGGTGGTGATGATGATAGCAGACAGGTATTATTACAGAAGTATGTGTAACTATTCTAGTGATGGAGATATCTTACCTTTAACTTGGGGAGGGAGGGATTATGTTTATGTGAAGGAATGGATAAAGTTTGTATTTAAGGTTTGGGATTTTGAAGCAAACACAGGAGAAAGTAGGAAGATCAAAGAAAGGAGAGCAGGCCATATGAGAACTGAGTGAAAGAATTAAGAATGTTTATTTAGCCTAGAGAAGATAAGAGAGGGGTTATAAAAGCTGTCTTTATTCAAAGGGCTCTCATGTGGAAGAGGGAAAAAAAACTTTATCTGATTGGCTGCATAAGGCAGAACCAGGAGCAATGGGTAGAAGTTGAAAAGATGCAACTTTAGCTTTTAGTTCAGGTAAGAAGAGCTATCCACAAGTGGAAGGAGCTGCTTTGGGCGGTAGTGAAGTCACTCTGACTGGTTGTCTTCTAGTAAAGGTTAAATGACCATTTGTTGAATGTATTTGAGTATAGATTGGACTAGATGGACTCTGAAATCCTTTTCAAATCTTAGATTTGGTGATTTTGTGGAAGAGAATTGATGTATTCCCTTTGCTGGGCATGGACATAGGGAAAGAGGTAGAGTAGCCTGATGGTGGTATGGAATTGTGTGACATTGAATACACATCATAATCTGGGATACCAGCTAGTATGTCACTATTTCCTTACTCAGTGTGAAGTGATGAGGAAAGGGAAAGGAATAGTATCTGCGGGAGAGCAAGGTATCATCCCAAAGGCCATTGGGAAGTAGGAACAGACAGCACTTGGTAAATGATTTAATAGGGGAGATAACGATAACCAAGTTAAAGTGACTCCAAGGCGGGATAGTTTAGACGGTCAATAAATACGTATTAAACTCCTACTATGTGCCAAGCACTGTGCTAAGTGCTGGAATACATACATACATGCACACACACATATATGTACACACATTTTCCCAGAATACTCCCTGGAAATACTGAAGAAATTTCCAGGTTCTTTCTAGGTTTCCTTGGTTATTACCTGATTCCCTCACCTACGGCAGTGGAAAGATGAGAGAGTTCTCTTGGACAGCATCCTAATTATCTCTTTAGTATGGTTCTGTTCAACATTTTTATCAATAATGAAAGTGAAAGCAGATTTGGCATGTTTATTGAACTTGTAGATGACTTTAAATTTGGAGAAAATAGGGAATAAGCATTTATTAAATACCTACTATATGCCAGGTACTATGGTAATTACAAATTGTTGTGGTTTTGTCCTTTGTTCTTGAAGAGAACCGTGGCATCAGGAATATGATGCCATTACTTGCAAGTAAGTTGGATTTAAGTGAGGGAGGGCTGTGCAAAGTTATCAGCCTTACTCTCTCTTCTGGAGCCATCTGGGTCCAGTGGACAGATATGATCAGGACAATGGTAGATGACCCAGCACTTTTATTATCTCGTTTAATCCTAACAATAATTCTGGGGGTTAGGTGCTATTATGATCTCCATTTTATATTTGAGAAAACTGAAGCAGACGGAAGTAATGTGACTTGTCCAGAATCATACAGTAAGGAGGTGCCCAAAGCTGGATTTGAACTTAGGTCTTACCGACTCCAGGCCCAGAACTCTCTCATGCCATCTAGCTGCCTACCTGTTAAGGAGAGCTACCACACTGAAGAAGCAGATTTGGGATCCCCAACAACCTTGACAGAATACAATGATAGAGGAAATCCAATACAGTGAAACTGTATAAGAATAACTATAAATAAATAACTGTAATAAATAAATGCAAAATCTTATATTTAGATTCTGAAGATCTGCAGCACAAGTTCATGGATAGAAAATGGTTCCTGTGAAAAGGAACTGGGGATTTTAGTGCATTATAAGCTACATGTGCGATATCACTTCTTATGGTAGCCAAGATCTGTATCTGGATCTTAAGGTACCTGTTTAGAAGCATGGTGCTCAGAATGAGAGTTGTAATTATATTGTGCTCTTCCCTGGTTAGACCATATCTAGAATATATTGTATTCAGATATACATACCCATGTTTTAGGAATAACATAGGCACATTTAGTAAGCACCTACTATGTGCCCGACACTGTTCTAAGCACTTTACAAATATTATCTCATTTATTCTCATTTGACATGGGGCAGGACAGGGTGGTGGTGGAGATGATAGCTGTCTTCAAGCATTTGATTTCCAGGAAGGGAGATTCAACATCTTGTGGGTGGTTCTGGATAGCAGAACTGAGAACAATAGATGGAGATTAAGTGAAGCATTTCAACTCCATATAAGATGAAACTTCCTAACAATGACTGCCCCAAATGAATGAACAAATGAACTGGGCCTCCTTAGTAGGTAGTGAGTTCCTTATCACTAGAAGTCTAAAAGTAGAGTCTGGGAGACCATTTGTAGAAAGAATTCCTGCTCATGTCTAGGCTAAATTAGCTACTGGCTGAGACTGCTTCTAACTCTCAGGTTCTGTGCTTTCATGGTTCATCTTCCACTCCTGGATTAACTACTTAATCTTTCTCTTGTTTTCCTCTTAATAAGTTACATTTTCAGACATCCTTCTCTGTTCACACCTCTTCATCTCCAACCGCCACCACTGGCTCCTGGCTTCTTCTCGATACTATTTTCTTCTGTTTCTTGTCAGTCAATGTCTTGCCTAATATGAACTTACATGTGCAAGTACCAACATTTACATTAAACACACGTAAAATGATCTTGGCCTACAGCCAAAGGGTGTATTCATGGTACATATATATTGGGAAAAGGGGGTGTGATTTATCACTGGAGGTCATTGGTGATCTTAAAGAAAGAATTTGCAGTGACATGGTAGGTCTAAAGGGATATTACGAAAAAGAGAGAAATAGGTGGAGGGGGTAAATAGAGGCAGCAGACATTGAGAAAATGTTTCAAAAGCTTTAAGAAGCAATATATTCCTTGGAATGGAGTTGCAGGGTCAAGAGAAAGTTTGTTGGAATTTTGAGGGTAGAGGATACTCATGCATTTTGGAGGGGAGAAGAAAAACAGTCAGCAGAATTGGAATGGTAGAAGTTGGAAAGGAAAAGACATAAATGTGGGAGCAGGTACTCACAGGCAAGAGAAGACTCAGAGCACAGGCAATAGGAATGGATTTTGTGAAGAGATGGGACAGTTTTTCATCTGAGACTTCAGGAAAAGATGACACCATAGATATAGAGATAGAGTCAAATTCAATGATTTTTTTTCTTTTCGTTTCTTCAATTTAATTGTTCTTCTGATTTCCTTGAGAGCTGGGGTGTTTTTCATCTCAGCAGTGAAGAAAGCTTTTGCTGAAACCTTCCAAATCCCGAAGCTCCTTCTGTGTAAGGCAGACTTATGCAATAAAAAATGGGCCCTGAACTCACCCTATTCTTGAAATGGTTCAATGGATTCACCATCCAGGGCAGAAAGTGGGTTGAGGACCTTGGTAAAGTATTCATGTGAATTCTGCTTAGATTGGCAGCAAACCTCGAATGAACAATTTTGTGAAGAAATGGACAGTAAAGAACATGTTATTCCTGTTGTTTCCATGACGACGGACATGCTTCATGGAATATATCCATCATGCATATACTCCTCAACCATCTGGTTTCTAAGTCCTTGGTGAAAACCCTCTAGGAATGAAGTGTAGGTAAACTTTAATCAGTTTTATAATTACTGTAGTCCTTGCAGAAATCATTTAACTTGGTGTTGCAGCTGCTTCGACACAAGGCCCAGAGGTCTTATTAGAATTTTATTGCTACTTTTAAGGAGCAGGGTAAGAATCATTATTGTACTTTCTCCTCAGATGCCACTGTTTCTGTTTGGGGTTCTGAGGCGAGGTTGTGGTGACATCACGTGAAGACGGAGAAAAGGTCAAAGTTATTTTTTCCCACTGACTCTGTCAAATATAAAAATTAACCATACCGAGAACTGGGTTTTATGTATTGGTAATGTATGTTTATGTTAGAGTTTCTGTCAAAACAGGGATTAAAGATAAATGGAGCTAATTAAAAGAACATTTGCTTCGCGCTCCTGGTAATAGATCCCTCATTGTGAGGTCTCGAGGTGTATGGCTTTCTTTAAGAATGAAGGCAATTTATGTTATGGAAGCTGCACATTATAGGGGGGTGATTCTGATTTTGAGGAAAATAAAATATGAGTCTGAGAACAACCCGGTGAGAGCTTTAAGGAAATACGAGAAGTTATGAATAGGTAAAGTTTGCAGTCTAAAGTGAACAGCCCTGATGTACTTCCTATACTTTAGGAAGCTGAGGAATGGTTCCCAGCAGGGTCTCTGATACCAGCTTGCTTATTCAGAGGGAACATATCGTAACTGGCACTGGATAAGTCGATGTGTTCCAAACAAGAGCTTTGTGGCTTAAAGAACAAAACAGAACACCCCACTTCAAATCAAACTAGGGAATCATTGCTTTTGATCTTACTGGACTCTGCCAAGCAGCCATGCCCATAGGATTAATGTTCCCTGTTCTTGGCATCTGTGTTTTCCTTGGTTGTCTTTTGGTGTGGAAAAAGGAAAAAAAAAACCAAAGAGAGAATGCATCAAGCTTCCATCACCTTCCACAGTTAAGTAGATTGTGGAGGCAGTGTAGTTCAATGGAAAGAGCATTAGACTTTGAACCAGAAAACACATGGGCTCCAATCTTAGCTTTGCCATTAAAGAGCTGCATAACACAATAATGTACATGCAAGTGATTTGTAACCCTAAGGCATTGAGATCACACGTTGTCAGTTGGCTTTGGGGCTACATCATTACTAATTATATTTTTTTGAGCTGGAGAGATTATAGGCTAAATCCATGGAATGATGAGATTAAATTTGTATTCATAAATGGCATTTTCCATCTCAAGAAACACATTGAGTTTTATGTTTTATGTGTGTTTTAAAAATGAGTTTTATTGACATCTTTTGTTTTTACATCATCTAAATTTCCTCCTGTATTTCCCTTCTCCCCCTCCCAGAGAGCTATCCTATATAACAAAGAATTTTTATATGTGTTTTTATGTGTAATGCATGGTGGTAGACAGACTTTCTTCACCTATTAAAGAAGTGTAATTCATTTTCAATCCGGTGTTTCAATTCAACAAATACAAATTAAACTCCTACTGCAGTCAGAATACTGTGCTAGAGACTGAAGGAGAGAGGAAAGTTAAGTAAGGCATGGTGTCTGCCTTCATGGTCCATGCAGATGCATAGAGGGAAATATAATACACATATAATGATAAAAATAAAGTGATGGGCACATTAAGTGTACAGCAATAAAATAAAGTGATAGATACAAGATTAACGCATTAGACAGGTCCAAAATTAAGTACTTTGTGAGGTCCAAAGAGGAAATGGTCATTACTCATTATTTGAATAGGAAAAGACTTCATAAGAGGAAGTGATATTTTATTTGAATTTTAAAGGGTAGATAATTGAATGGGAGAAAAAGAAAAGGACATTCTGTTCAAAGTTAACAGTGTGAGCAAAGATACTGGGTCAGGACACCTCAGGGTATAATTGGGTAGGAGGAGGAGATGGAGAGTAGTCCAGATGGTCTGGAGTATATAATTCACAAGAGGAAGTAATATCAGGGATGTATAGAAAAGCAGGATTTTGAAAAGCTTTGAATGCAAGGCATATAATTCTGAATTTTATTTGTTAGTAAATAGGAAGCCACTGAAGATTTTTGAGAAGAGGAGTAATATGATTAGATCTGTGAGTAAAGATCAATCTTTAAGTGGCAAGAAGGATATTTTGGGAGGGAGTTTGAAGGTGGAAGATCTACTCTTGCAGAATTCAGCTAAAGTCATCTTTAGGGTAGGGATTCTTAACCTTTTATGTGTCTTGGATGATTTTGACAATCTGGTGAAACTTATGAATCCCTTCTCAAAATGATGTTTTAAAATGTACAAAATAAAATGAGGTCACAAAGGAAACACTAGAATACAGTTAGCCTATATAGAAATATACATGTATATCTATGCATGTATGTCTGTGTGTATAAATTCATAGACTAAGTTTATATCTCTGAAGAATTGTATTAATAAAACTTGAAAGGATATCAATGAACCATTCATGCAGTTAAAAAATACACATAAAATAAATCAAACAATTTTGAAACAAGTTTCAAAGAAGGAATCTTGAAAATTAAATAGAGAAACTGGAAAATGAAAACTCTAACAAAACCCAACAAACCTAAGAACTATTTTTTTTTAACAAAATCAGTAAAACAGCTAACATAATGAAGAAAAAGAAGAGAATTCATGACTAAAATAAAAAAAAAAAGATGAACAGAGTGAATTTACAACAAATAGAAAGGGGAATAAAGAGAATTACCGAGTAGTACACAAATAAAATGCCAGAAAAGTGAGAATTGAAAGGAAGTCTATGAGTGTGGACAAAAAGATAAGATGTCCCTATGATGGAAACAAGAAATAGGGATACTAAGCAACACAGTCTCAGAAAACACATAGAGAATTGTTGTTTCATCATGTCCAACTCTTGGCAAAGGTACTGGAGTTGTTTGTTATTGCCTTCTCTAGTGTTTCCCCATTTTACAGATGAGAATTTGAGGTAAGTAGGGGCCAAGTGACTAGCCCAGGGTTACATAGGTAGTGAGTGTCTGAGACTGGATTTGAACTCAGATCTTCCTCACTTCAAGCCAATGCTCTGTCCACTGTACCACCACAGCCAGAATAAACTCCCAAGGATGGTGGAGAGGAAATCTCCAAGTCAGATGGATTTATAAATGAATCTTATAGAATGTTTAAAAATCAATAATTTTTATAGTATAAAGAATATTATTGAGAATAGAGATAGAAGTCTTCATCAAACTCCTTTTTATGGGACAAATAGTGTCTTGATATCCAAATCTGAGAGACAGGCAAATTAGAGGAAAAGAAATACAGATCAAGTTCACTAAGGAATCTTGAAACAAATACTTAAAAACCCATTAAAGAGAATGTAGTCATATAGCTAAAAAGTAATTTACATGACCAATCAACCAGTAAATCAATAAGAATCAATTTTTTGTTTACCACATGGCAAGGTGAATTTACACCTTGGGGATACAATGATGGTTGAATATTAGGAAAACTAAGAATTATTTTTCAACAAAAAGAATAGGCATGGAAGGAACTTCTTCAATATGAATGAAAGTATTCATTTAAAACCAAGAGCTACTAGTCTTCAGTTGAAATCTCACTAAAGACTTTCCCAGTAAAAACAGGGACAAAGCAATGATGTCCCTTCTTTCTTTTATTATTTAACACAATTCTGGAATGCTAGCTCTATGAAAACGATAAATGAACAAAATTAAAGGCATAACCATTGTCAAAGAGGAAATAAAATTATCCTTAATTACATGATATGATTATGTAGTTAAAAGCTCAGGAGACTCATCAAAGAAATTAAGAGGCTTTAATAGCCTCAGTAAAGTGTCCAGATGCATGAATATTCTTATATACAGTATAATAAAAAACTAGGAAGAAATAATAATAAGAGATATTCCATTCAAAGAAGCTATAAAATGCAAACTAGCTGGGAATTAACCTATTAAGATATCCACAAGTTTTTTTAAAAAAAAATATGCTACAAAATCCTCTACAAAAAGAGAGAAAGATTAAAAAAATTGGAGAGATACTAACTATTCATTGTTGGGCCCTTCCAATATATCAAAAATTATTATAATACTTAAAAGATCTAGTGCTATACCAATCAAGTTGAAGGAATACTTTAAAGAATGAAACAAAATCATGACATTCATTCAGAGGAACAGTTAAGTTTAGAATTTCAAGGTAAATTAGGAGAAAAGGAACAAGTAAAAGGAACATAGTGTTACAAGACTTTGAAAAACTGGCGCTGGTTAGAAAATAGAAAAATAGATAACTAGAATATCCCGGATAATAGAGAAACAAAAGCAATAAAAAATAGTAGCTTGATATTCAACAAATGCAAGAATATTCATTACTGGGAGGAGGACTCCCTTTTTAACATGAATTTGTAGGAAGACTGAAAGGCAGTTTGGCAAATTTTATTATTGACGATCATAAATCTAGTCATAGATTTACAATTGGAAAGAAGGAATTTAGTGTTCAGTGAGTCCACTCCTTCATTTTACTTATGGGGAACCTAAGGCCCAATGAGATTAAGTGATTTGACCATAGTTACATAGTTATTGTCTGAAGGAGAATTTGTTTCCAGATCTTCCTGACTCCAAGACTAGCACTCTATCCATCATAATGCCTCCAAAATAGATGGAGCCTTAAGTAAGTCAAATGCTTTGCTCTAAATCACATATCATTTAAAGTGGGATTTTAAATCGATGTCTTCCTGGACCCTGGGCAAGTCACTTAACTCTATTTGCCTTAGTTCCTCATCTGTAAAATGAGTTAGAGAAGGAAATGGCAAACCATTCCAAATAGGATCATGAAGAGTCAGACATGACTGAACAGCAACAATCACCACCACGCCAAGTGAACAAATAGTTTTTCTTAAATTTTATAAACATTTTGCTTTTTTGGATGTCATGTTTTGATTATCTTTATTTAAAAATTTTTATTATTTTTTTTCCTCCAATTATGTGTAAAAAAACTAAGCATATAGTTTGGAAAGGAAAAAATTATGAAGTGTAATTTACCATTTGAAACCATGATTAAAATCACTAATTGTAAGGTATTTAAATTAAAACAACTCAGAGGTTTCACCTTACACTGTATATTGGCAAAGATTTAAAAAAATGGGACTAGTCAGTGTTGGAATGGCTGTGGAAGCTAGACAGACTAATATGCTTTTGGTAGAGCTATGGGTTCACTCAACTGTTCTGGATATTGTAGTCTGATAGGATGATCTACACAGAGTTAGAAGGGACCTTAGATGTCATCTGGTTCAATTTGCTAATTTACAAATTTGATAACTGAGACCCAGGAAGTTTACGTTACTTGGTCAAGGTCATAAATCGCAGATCCAGGCTTTAAATTCAAGTTGTGTAATTCTAAGCTCAGCACTCTTTCCATTGTACCAGGAAAATGATTAAACTTACCATACCCTTTGACCCAGTGATCACTTAAAAACTCCAAGAAAATCAATCAGTCAACCAATAAATGTTTATTAAGTACCTACTATGTTCCAGAAAATCTACTAAACACTAAGGATACAAAAAGAGTCAAAAAACAGTCCCTGCCCTCAAGTAGTTTACAATCTAACGGGGGGACAAAACAAACAAACATACATATACAACACAAGCTATATAGAGAATAAATAGGAAATAATTACCAGGAATCATTTAAAAGAGTTTCAAAAAGTTTCCTATAAAAGCAGGTAAAGGAAAGAAACAAAGGTCCCAAATGCTCCAAAATATTCATAGTAGGAGGAAAGAACTATTAATAATTTGGAAGTTCATTGAAAAACTATGGTACATGAACATAATTGAATACTATTGTATGGAAAGAAATAACAAATGTGCATTTAACCTCTCTCTGCTTTAATTTACTCCTCTGTGAAATAGGAAGTTTGGATCTTGTGGTCTTTAAGGTCCCTTTTGGCTCTAAATCAATGGTCCTGCATCCCCAAGAATTCAGAGAAATGTGAGAGGATTTATATGAAGTGATGCTGAATAAAATAAGAGTAGAATGCAGTGTACTAGTATATAGATACAATCACTCCACTGAGGGATTCATTTTTTTCTCCTTAGTAATCTTTTTTTCCCCTTCTCTTTTATGAGCATAGGTCCAACCTGGAAGGTAATTGTACCAGACATGACTATGATATAAAGACAAAAGATGACAAGATGATGTTTTGTTTTTGAAATAGAAGGCTATTTTATCAGGGATCTTAAGTTTGGGTTCTCCAAACTAGCTCTTTTAATATTTTGAAAACTGAATTTCAATATGATTGATGTTTTTTATAATCTCATGTTATTTAGCTTATGCATTTAAAAAACATTATTCTGAGAATGGATCCATAGACTTCTTATGATGGCCCCAGGGGTCACGCATTGGTGTTCTTTGACCTCTCAAGAAAAAATGTTAAATTTTCAGTGTATCATTTAAATCTTGGAAACTAGAAAATTCTACAAATCAGACATTTTTAAGCATCTAGACTTAAGAAAGTAATAGAGAAAATATTAATGTAGATTAAATTTAAAACTGTTATGCCATACTTTTTCCCCCCAGAGAGTTATTTTTAAACATTTGCCAATATATTCCTGGGTCCATGCTTAAAAAAATAAATTAAGAATCCCTGACCTAACTAACAGATGGCAATGAAGATTTGTTCTAGTATAGTAGCAGTGGGAATAGAGAGGAGTAAATAAATTCAAGGGATATGGCAAAGACAGAATCAGTAGAATTTGACTGACTGGTTAGAGAGGTGAGCTTTAACTTGAAGTCTTCTAATAATGGGAAGTGACAAGCTTAGAAGGCAGCATGTGTCATTTTTGGAAAACTCTAATTGTCAGGAAATTTTTCCTCGCATTCTGCTGAAATCTAATTCCCTTTAACTTTCACCTAATGCTATTGAGGCTTTTTGTCATCCTGATTCTATCATCCAATATATTCCCTATCGTTCCAAGCTTTAAGGAGCCTGTAAATTTGATAAGTCTGCCATTTATGTCTTCATTCAAGTCATTTAAATAAAATGTTGAAGAAAATAAAACACATTCTTGTGGAATTATAACAGAGACCTTCTTTCTAAGATGGCACATGTAGCTTGCCACCACCCCACCCTAATCAGGGATCTCCAAAAGCTATCCTAGATTCAAGATACACTTTGGGTTAGCATCCACTCAGAACCAAAACTCATCCCACCACACGCTCCGCCAATGTTTCTTAAATTGGACGAACCAGAGAAGATATTATTTTAAAGCAAAAAGTCTTTTATTCAATAAAAGACACAGTTGAACAAGAAGGGGTGTCTCTGGTGTTCATTCTCCAGTTGATTATCTCTGCCCAAAGTTACATAAGAAGGTCACATAAGAAATCATGTAAGAAGTTCTACATAGCACAGTGGTAGCTACATGGCCAAAGGAGTAGCTTTGAGAGTTCTTAGTATACGCACACAGACACACATCTCAGTCCCTGTTCTTAAGAACATCGCAGTCTAAAAAGAGATGTTGTAATCTTTTTCCTTTTCTTCTATTCACTCTCTAACTTTCAACTTCACCACAGAATTCTTTTTATACTGACCTACCCATTCCTTCTCCTACATAAACACACAATCCTGGTTGATGTGAGATTATCATAACTAGGGGATGGAGAGGGAAGTATTACCATGCTGCTAAGCTACAACAGTGGCTTGTGGGAAATCTGATTTCCTGAGGGAATATGACTATCCCCCTTACATCTTTTTGAAGTATCTACTGATTACATGGGACACGCTGAAAATGTAAATATAGATAATAAACATCTATTACGATTGAAAGGTGGTGGAGAAAAATGTCAGAAATTTACTCTATAGACAAAGGGTTTTGAGAGGGTGAATAATGTGATGAAAGATGTGTTTAAAGTGTCATAAAATCATAGATTTAGGGCTGGAAGGGAATCTCTGAGGTCATCTAGTTCAAGCTCTTTTTATAATTGGGGAAACCAAGTCAAAGAAACTAAGAGAGTTTAAGTGACTTAGCAAAAGTCACACAGGTAGAAAATGGAAGAGCCGAATTTTAACCCAGTGAGTCCTCCAAATCTAACACTTTGCATTGCCAAAGAATCAGAGATCTGGGGATTAGAAAACTGACCATATTGGTAACCTGACAATTTCACATCATGAAACAGAAATTAAAGACACCATCTTTATCTAGTTTAAACAGTAGGATAGTCTGAGACCATCCATTACCACCCAAACACGAAGTAATAAAATGGTAAATAATAAAATAAAATATTCTAAAATAAAACAAGCTTCATTCCACTTCCACCATGGTTTATGTTTATAAAACAGCATCAATCAATCAACAAGCTTTTGTTTTGTTTTAGTGTCTATAATGTGCCAGGAACTGTGTAGTATATAAGTACAAAGAATTAATCTCTTCTACCAAGGAGCTTACATTCTAATTATAGATCATTTTTGGATACAGGCCTGGTAGTGGTATAGCTGAATCAAAGGGCGTATACTAAGTTTTTGTATATAATTCCAAATTGCTTTACAGGATGGTTCTATCCATCACAGATCTACCAATAGTGGATTAATGTTTTCCTGCAGTCCCTCTAGCATTTGTTATTTTTTCCTGCCAATCTAATGAGTGTGATTTGGACTCAAAGAATTGCTTTAATTTTCATTTCTTTAATTCTTAGGGATTTGGGGCATTTTTTAAATATGGCTACTTGATTTTTCATTTTTTTTCCCATTTGGCCAGAGTTTCTTTTTGTAAAAACTGTTTATTCAGCTCTTTGGACCATTTATCAACTGAAGAATGAATCCAATGCTTATAAAGTTGAATCAGTCTCTATATATCTTAGAAATGAGACCATTATATGAGAAACTTGTTGCAAGATTTTTTTTAAATCAGGTAAATGTTTCCCTTTTAACTTTTACCATATTGGATTTGTTTGTGCAAAACTTTTTACTTTAATCTAGTTAAAATCATCTATTTTATATTCTGTGACCTTCTTTACCTTTTTTTTTTTTGGTGAACCTTTCTTCTATCAGAAAAATAATAGAAATAGGAAAAGGTCCAAAAATACAAAAATATTTGTATTAACTCTTTTGTGATGGCAAAAACCTGAAAACTAAAGGGCTACTCATCAACTGAAGAATGTCTAAGTAAATTGTGGCATAAGAATATTGTGTGATAACAAATGACTAGAGTTGATTTCAAAGAGATATGAATTTTTATGAAAAGATACAAAGAGGTGCAAACAGAACTACAGGAACAATTTATAGCATTAATATTATAGATACAAACAGATTTTAAGATATAAATCAATAAAGTGTGATATCAACAGAACTAGGAGAACAATTTGTTTAACAGTAACACAGTAAAGAAAACTTTGAATGCTCTAAGAATTATGATCAATATAATGATCATCCAAGAGTCCAAATGATAATTGATGAAACATTCCATCTCTCCTGTGAAGTCAGATTTAGGGTATAGAATCATACACACACAGATATATGTGGCATATATTATACACACATGTGTGTATATATACACATACACACATACAATAGATGATGGATTAGTTTTGCTTGAAAGTGAATATTTGTTACATAAATTTGTTTTGCTTTTCTTTTTTCTTTAATGAGATGGAGTCAAGAGAGAAAAATACATTTCTCTTAAGTAAGAAAAAAACAATTAAGAATCGAAGTAGGGAGTACTACTGATATGGGATGTTGTATGTGATTCACACTGGGAAGCTTCACCATGGTTACTATTATTCTACCACCAGAGGGCTCCCATATTTTCCCTTTAATGCACTCATGGACCATAGATTAAACAGAGTTCTCAAGTAAATTTAGTTACTTAATCCATGACAAACACATGCTTTTCACTTTCTTTTTACATCTGCCTGATAATACCCCTGCCCCTACTCTGCAGTTCAGTGACACCGCCCTCTGTGCCATTCTTTCAACAAGACACCCTATCTACCAACTCCATGTATTTTCATTGGCCGTTCCTCATGTCTGGAATTCTCTCCCTCTTCATTTCCTTGTCTGGTCCTTCTTTCAAGTCCCAGCTAAAATTCCACCTTTTACAAGATGGCTTTCCACATCTCCCTTAATTCTAGTGCCTTCTTTTTGTTGATTATTTTTGATTTATCCTGTGTATAGCTTGTTTGTACAAAGGGGTTTTTTTTTTTCACATGTTTTCTTCTCAATCAGATTGTGATTTTCCTGGGAACCGGGACTGTAAACTTTCCTTGTATCCCTGGTACTTAGCACAATGCCTGGCACATGCCATGTACTTAATAAATGTTTATTGACTGTTAATTGACTGACTGGTTCACTTGAAGGCAAATAAATGGAGATTTCTCTACTCCTCTTTCCCCAACCAGGTGAGAGGAATGACTTTTAAAAATCATGAATCTGTCTTGGGATAAAGTTGTTTCTTAGCCCTTTATGAACCATTTACTCTTTCTCACCACAACCTCTGTGCTAGAGCATTAAGGACCACCCTAAAACAAGGGCCCTCAGACTCTTTGAGGGAAACTACTCTGTACTTATCTGAAGCCTTGAGATCATCAGGGACAAATGAGATTAAAATTTAGGTCAAGTGCCTGAGTAGTATGCAAGCAAGGGTCCTTCTTCAGACTTGGAATTCAAGAAAATTATTGAAAGAGGAGCAGAGCAGAAACAAGAATGTGCCAACCCAAAATAGCCATGTCTGGTTCAGGGACCCACCGTGATATTCTGATAGTTTGGGGACCTTTACTACTAAACATTTTTTACTAAAATTTTTTTTTAACTAATTTTTTTTTACCTTACTAAAATCAAATCTCAAAGTGGCTAAAAATCAACAAGACATTTTGAATAATACTGGATGCCCATAAAGGGAGTCCCTGAAGGCTGTGGAATACTATCACTATTAGATATTCTCTGTGCTCAGGGAAATCAGTCAACCCACAAGTATTTCCTGAGTACCTAGTAGGTTCTCAGACCTTGGGCTTAGGTGATTGGTAGAGTCAGAAGTGTAAGAAATACCTTGAAGGAGCTTATAACTATATGGAACTCAAGTTACAAAATTAGCAGACACTAAAGAACAATCACAGAATCACAGAGTTGAACTCAGAAACTATATATTCATGTATATATATATATATTCACCTGATGAAGAATCCCTTTTGCAACTTTAGTAATATGTGGTCATCCAGCTTGAAGACCTTTATGAACGCACATTCTATATCTGCTTTTTGACAATCCTAATCATTAAGACATTTTCCCCTTAAATCAATGAATGTTTCCTTACCTATAAAATGTATATAAAAATATACAAACTACTATATAATCTGATCATGAAGGTGGAGTTTTCTAATGCTTGCAAGGCTATATAAAGTTGCATTACTATCACTAGCTACATTGCTTAGAGTCAGTTAAGCTCGCTTTGTGTCAGTTTATTAATATGTAAAATAAAAGAGGGTGGATTAAATGAGACCCTCCAAACAATTAAATTTCTATGATTCATTAATACTTGTTTATTATAAAGTAGAATTCTGGTCCTTCTTGGACATGATATTGGAACAAGTGTCCTCACAAGATGATATCCAAGGTTAATGACACAAGGAAGCTAACCTTTAATCTTTTCTACATTATTTACCTGTAGATCATCCTTTGTTTTTGAAGAAGACGAATGATTTCACAATATTGGAATCAGGGCTTGGTGTGTTCAGCTGGAGTTGATCAGTCCAATATGAGTTTGGAAGGCATTACTACAAATCAGGCACAAGTAGCCCATTAGAACATTTATGGCAGAAGTGGTTACGGATTTGAGAAGTTCACATTTCCTTTGCCCTCCTATGATTCTGCTTTGCTCATAGAGTATAGTACCATGCTGGATGGTCTTGTTCTACCATTTCCCATGTCTGGTAGTTAATATTAAGTTTTTCAGAGATACCTTGAGAGTGTCTTTATACTACTTCTTTTGACCACCCTGTGAATGCTTGCCTTATTTGAGTTCTCAGTAAAACAGTCCTTTGGGTAAGCCTGTATTTGGCATTTGAACTATATGGTCAACCCATTGGTCAACTCAATAGACTTTGAATGCCTGGCAGGTCAGCTCTAGAGAGGACATCAATGTCCAGGTACCTTATCTTGCCAGGTGATCTTCAGGGTCTTCCTAAGAGAATTCAAGAGAAACTGGAAAAGAAAAAACAGCCAACTGAATTCACTTGTATTTAGCTATCAAATGTAGATTGGGCTGTCTCAAGGTTAAACAAAATAAGCATTTATAAAGTATTTTAGAGTTAACAAACAGAGTTACATGATTGATTTCATTTGACCCTCACAACAACATTATGACATAGACGCTGTAAGTATTTTATTCCCATTTTTGTAGAATTATAGATTTAGAGATGGAAGGGACTTTAGAGGTTGTCTAAAACTCTGATTTTATAAATGAGGAGACTGAAACTCAGAGAGGATAAGTAACTTATCTATGATCATACAAGTTGTGTGATATACTAATTATAGTTTGTCTTTAATGCTTTTCAAAGAACTTGAAAATTTTTAATAATGTAATATACTTCCCTCTTCTTATATGGACAATGTGTTTACTGAAAGAAGGAAAAATCAATCAACTAATAAATATTTTCAGTGTTGACTATGTGTCAGGCACAATGCTCAACACTGGAGATACAAAAAGAGGCAAAAGAAGGTCCCTGCCCTCAAGGAGCTTAAAATCTGATGGAAAGACAACATTCAAGCAAATATATACAACACAAGCAACACATAGGATAAATAGGAAATCGTTAACAGAAAAAATCACTGGAATGAAGAGGGGTTAGGAAAGATTTCCTGTAGAAGGTGGGATTTTAATTAGAACTTAAAGGAAGCCAGAAAGGTCAGAGGAATAGTATTCCAAGCAGGGGGTCAGCCAGTGAGAATACCTGGAGTCAAGAGATGGATTGTCTTGTTCATAGAACAGTCAAAAGTCCAGGGTCACTGGATCAAAGAGTATCCATGTGTTGGAGAGTAAGCTGTAAGGAAGCTGAAAAGGTAGGAGGCAGATAGGTTAGGAAGGGCTTTGAATACCAGATCGAGCATTTTATATTGCTCCTAGAGGCAATAGGAAGCCGCTAGAGTTTATTGGTCATTTTTTCCTCATGGAAATACTGTACATTGGCAAGAAATGCACAGGTTTGTGGATGGATTAGTATATTATGATTATTATTGTTTTGAATTATGTTTAATACATATTTCATTGACAAATACTATTGATATTATCTTGGATGATTTATACAGTGCAACAGTAGGGGTTAAACGACTGTGATGGTGAATAGTAGATATCTGCACCATGATTAGCCTAGTACACACACACTCTCTCTCTGTCTCTCTGTCCCCCCCCACCCCCCACCCCCCACCACATACACACCCACACCCACATACACACAGACACACAGACACACACACACACACACACACACCCCTACATAACATCTAACCATCTAACCATCATCTTCTGGAAACTTCTACTTCCACTTCCAACCTTCAAGTATGAGTGCAAGTAGTAGTGAAAGAGCCAGCTCCCAGAGAAAGCTCATGGAAAACTGGGATTGACTTCATGCTAAGGTATAGTAGACCTACTAGAAGAGGGGATGAGAGAGAACAATGGAAGCAGGAGATATTGCCTATAATCCAATCAGAGAACCATGAAAATGGTCATTGATTAACTAATTGCCAATAGTATGCTAATGGCAGCTCTTATTAGTTTGCAAGAGACTTTGGTTAAATTTTCAGTGTGAACTTTTAGACCTCAGGAATTGGCCAATGCTACAAATCAGGATTTGATTTATTATTTTGTTGATTATCTAGACTTAAGAAAGTGTTAGAGAAAATGTTAATAATGTTTATTAAGATGTGTCCCAAAGGAACACACACACACACATTTGTTGTTGTGAAATGTTAAGGGAAGATGGGATGGCTGAAGAAGCTATTAGCTCAAAGGCTTCCTTTCCAAATGGTTGCAGCAGGTTTCCTCTTCCACTGCCTCTCCTGTTCTCCCTTATGCTGATCCATCTATGATCTTCAAAGGAAGAGAATCCAAGTGCCAGCTCCTATGTCTTTACCCTCATGTTGTGAAGCTGTGGAACTGCCATTACTGATAGGTCGTTATTCTATAATCTACTGCCCCTTTTCCTCAGGAGGATTGCACTTTATTATTTCTGTTATCCACTCATTTCCATCATGTCTGACTCTTTGTGACCCCATTTGGGGTTTTCTTGGCAAAATACTGGAGTGGTTTTTGTCTTTTCTTTCTCCAGCACTGGGAATACCTCCTTGTTAAGTCTTGATGCAGTGTGGGGATTGGATGTGATTATCTTACTGTGCTGTGTGTGTCCTGGTCTGACCATGTCCAGAGGATTTTATTCAGTTCTGGGAACCACAGTTTAGAAAGGACGTCAATAAGGCAAAGCATGCAGAGTAAGGCAACTTCCTTGGTAAAGGCTCTTGATTCCATGTCATATCAAGCCTTTTTGAAAGAACTGAGGTTATACATTCTGGAGAAGAGAAGACTGGGCGAAGATGGGGAGATGGCAGCAGTTTTCCAATAACTACCCTGTGGAAGAGATTAGATTTGTTTGCTTGGGCCCTAGAGGGCAGAATCAGATACAGCTGGCAGAAGTTACAAAAAGGCAAACTGAGGATTGGTATTAGGAAAAACTTCCTGATAATTGGAGCTATCCATAAAGGAAATGATTGTCTGTAGAGGTAGTGGCTTTTGCCTCAAGTCAAGGCTAGATGACCACTTGGCTATACTGTAATAGGGATTCCCTTTTTGGGTATGACTAAAATGACTCTGGTCCCTCTCAATTCTAAAATTTTCCAACTATGTGGCAGAGAAGGAAATAGCATTGGGTCTGGAGTCAGAGGATCTGGATTCAAATCCCATTTCCGTCACTTCCTTTATGATGCTAGATAAATTATTTAACCTCTCTGACCCTCATTTTTTTTTCATCTGTAAAGCAAGGTAATTAGAAGAGGTGATGTCTATCAGTTCCCTTCTAGCTCAAAACCCTATGTTATTTTTCTGCTCTCTTCCAGCATGAGTCCGGGAGAACATTCCCCCAAACAATTAGAAGTGATATCATGTTGGACTGCAGCCCAAGGGAGTTTCTCCACTATGACAAACTGGCAGCCCAGACGGGAAGCTGCTTTACCAACTCTCCCATTTCAATAATAGTTCCTCCCTCCCACCTTTTTGGGAGAGATTTGAGAGGCTTCCAGCCCAGAGTTGCTGTGAGGAAGGAGGGAGCACATTTTAAAGTGACAGGTAGACAAACTAGCATTCTCTAGTGGCCCTCCCCCTACCAGCTGCAGCTGTCTACCCCCTTGTCATCCTATTCTGAGTCTCATCTAATACATTCATTTCAAAGGAATAGGACCTGGTTCCCTTTGCCCTCCATTCCCCAGCTGCAAATTCCCACCCTGGTTCCTTACTTTGTGCAATGATTTAATATAAATATATTTAAAATAATAATCATGTCCTCCAGCTGCCCTCCCCCTTCCACCTGCAGTTTCCCACCCCAAGGCCTATTTGGGGCTGGGATTAATACATATGTTTAAAATAAAAACCATTTTCCCTTTTTTTTTCCCCTTTTCCAGCTGCAGTCCCCAACCCCCACAGTCCCTCTCTTCCCCATTTCCCACTCATATTGTTAGCCCCAGATCACAGAAATAGAGAAAAGAAAATGAGGAAAACTAAACTTCTATCAGGGTTTCATTCAAGTTGACTGAAGCTCTCCATGCCAATCTGAGTTGTCAATGATAGTGTAGATCAGAGATCTCTCTGGCATCCTTGGCGGATCTGGGAGCAAGGAATACAGACAAAAAGACAAGTAAACCACATGTCACAAGTAATGCTCATGATCCTGATAACCAAAATAAATTTCTGGAAGATAATTTTCTGAAACTCTTCTCTAACCTAGACAAATATAACACTGTTCATTGCCTAGCTAAAGAGAGCTCCATGGTGGAAGGGTGATGGTCAGAATTAAGTCTTCCTAGGAAAGCTCTCCTTCAGCCCTGAAAGTCCCAGATTGTGACAATGGGCTACATATTTGGGCAGCCTCAGTACTTTTGATTAAAATTGTCAACCAAGACTAAAGAGAAAAGTCCTTGAATTCATTCCTCTCTCCTAGGCCTTCTCACTTTCCCTTGTACTCCATGAATTTCTCTTAGGTCAGTGTTTCAGGAAAGGATCTTGGGACTATTTCTTCTTTGAGGTTTTTGTTATAAAAGGCTCCTGGATTTGCTTTCATTAAGTGTTCCTTGTAAGCCACTCATCCTGATCTTACAATCTGATTCCCTATTGCCAATAGCCCAGTCTTTTTTTTTTGCCAGCCAAGGATGAGCATGGCTGCCATATTATAAGGAGCCTGCCAATCATTCCACCTCATTGCTGGGCAGCCAGTCTCCATGGTGATGGATCATTCTTATTTTCATTTTGCTTCTCTAGATTCTGGCTTTCTCATTCATTTTTCCTGTTCAGCTTCATTGGCATCATGATTTCTCAGTGGCTAAATGTGATTAATTTTAGCTGGATGTGCTTAGGGGCTTTAGCTCTGACACTTTGAACCCTGGTTTCCCCCTGCACCAGGCCAGCCTTTTTAGATAGTGAAATCAATGCTCAGTCAATCAATCAACAAGTATTTACTAAGCACTTACTATTTGCCAGATACTCTTCTAGGGACCAGGAACTGGTGGAACTGGTATTGACTGGACTTGTAATTTTATTAAGGTAGAGAACTCCCAATGAGAAACTCCTTCTACCAATATAAGTACCTTGCCTGCAACTTATAGTCTTCAAATATTGCCAGGGACACTGAGATAGTAAATGACTTGTTTAGGGTCACATAACCAGGCAGAATTCGAACCCAGATTTTCCTAATTATGATTTTCTATCTGCTGGATTATCCTGCTTCTCTGGGGATAAATAGGCAAAAATTAATTAACTTTTGCATTCAAGGAGCTTACCTCTTATTGATAGGGAGATGACAGATCCAAATGTATTTATAGACAAAATAAATATACTTTTAAAATATATGCTGTACATTATATAATATAGACTATATAAATATAGTCTTCATTGATAGTTAATATGGATACTAGTGTATAGAAACTATATATAGTCTCTATGCCTAGTGTATAACATGTAGACTGTAGGTAATCTTTATATATGAGTATCTATATTAGCTAAGATTACCTATAGTCTATATGTTATACACTAAGTATAGAGACTACATATAGTCTCTTTACATTAATATTCATATTAGCAATTAATTAATGTGTGAGTAAATTGATCAAAAGTTGCTCATAGAGGCAAGACTGAAAACTGTGTACTTAATGCACATGTATAAGAAGACATAGTCAAAGCTGGGCCAGCCATGCCTATCAACCAATTAATCAATAAACAGGTATTTATAAAGCATCTGCTCTATACCAGGCACCATGTACTAGTTGTAGATACAAATGCAAAGAATGAAATAATCTACTACAGGAAGCATTCTAACTGAGAGGGGAGACATTAAGTACATGTATAAGCATAGTGAACTGGACTGTGTATGAAGGGGATTTGAGTTCAATTCCCACCTTAGACACTTACTAGTTGTGTGACCCTGGGCAAGTCATTTCTCACTTTTCTCATTGACAAAGTCCTTGAACTCTAAGCTCCCCATTACCTCTAAATCTGTAATCATAAGACCCTATGGTAACATCATCCAAAATAAAAGGTAGTTAAATACAAGGCAGTCACGAAGGGAGGGTACATGTAGGGGAGAGCAGGAAAAGTTTCCTTTAGATGAACTGAAGAAAGTAATTCTATAAAGCAGAAGTGAGAAGGGAGTACATGTACAGTGGATGAAGAAGACAGCAAGAGATCTCTACAATGTCAGGTGAGAGACCAACCTCTCTCTTTCCACTTATCAAACTGTATAACACTGTACTAAATACTGGGGGAAAGGAAGGGAAAGGAGAGGAAAGGAAAGGAAAGAAAGAAAAGGGAAGGAAAGAAAAGGAAAGAAAAGGAAAGGAAAGAAAAAGAAAGGAAAGGAAAGAAAAAAAGAGAGGAAGGAAGAAAGAAAGAAGTGAAGGAAAGAAGGAAGAAAAGAAGAAAGGAAGGAAGAAAGAATGAAGAAAGAAACTGCTCTTAAAGAGTTCATCATCTAGCAGAGGAGGGGAACAACATGCAAATAACTATATGCTATAATTACATACAAATAAGATGAAGAAAGGATAAATTCAAAATAATCAACAAGGGAAAGGCACTAGCATTTAGGAGAACTGGAAAAGACTTCCTGCAAAAGATAGGATTTTAACAGACTTGAAGGAAACCAAGGAAGCCAGGAGATGGAGAAAATTAAGATTAATGTTGAAAACTACTCTTTTAAGGGCTGGAAAGTCCTAAAGTTTGTATTGGTGATAGAAGTACCCCAACGGTTGAAGTTATTGCTCTTTGCGGTATTAAAATACAGACTGAGTCTCTCCTGAGATAGTTCATGAGCATTGGGCTAGCTCTTAATTCTACTGCCTTTAATGATAACACTTGATTGATATATACACTACTTGATTGCACATGTGTAACCTATGTCTGATTGTTTGCCATCTCAGGGAGTGGAGAGGGGAAGAAGGATGGGAGGGATAGAATTTGGAACTCAAAAAAATCCTCAAACAAATGTTAAAAATGTTTTTAATGTAATTGGGGAAAAATTAAATATTATTTAAAAATATATACCTGCTGATATAACCTATAATTATGTTGAGATATGAAGTGCTATTTTTTTTTTGGTAATTTTCTAGCTTCTTCTCTGAGTGATTTCTACAGAGGTAGAAATAGGGCCATGGGGAGTGTATGGCATGACCTGGAGATGTGGATTATGAGTGCATGATCAGGCAGGATAGAAGGGAAGCCCAAGAACCCTCCTCTTGCTGAGGTTCACCCACAAAGGGAGCCCTGAGGTCCTGACAATGGAGCTCTTTAACAACTCAAGGACCCATCCAGGAGAACTTGTTTATTTGTAATGAGCTACAGTTGTAATGGCATAATATGGTTGTATATAATAGTGACTACTTGGGGGATTGGTCCTCCATCCATCCATGTGAACGTCCTATGAAGAAAGCCTGGGATGGAGGGAGGCTAAAGATGCTGGAAGCAAACTTGTGCTGGCTGGAATATTGGGCTTTTCCTTTTAGACCTATGGGACCTAATCAACCCCACAGGGCTTCAGAACCCAACCGTGACACCTCCGTCACCTTTTACTTCCTTATTCAGTACTAGATGATCCATAATGTCTTCCTTGTGGTTCTTTGCAATCCATCATCTTCAAGAATGTTTTCAATAAGTGAAAATAAAAATATACATGCTGGTCTACTGATTCTTGGTAGATATTTGATAGTAGTAAAATATGTCTTCTGTTTTTCTTTCCCTGGGCTCAGGCATAAAAATACTCCAGCGGCAGTGACATATTACACTATATTTTTTTCATGGAGAGTGCCCTTGACTGCCTTCTCTTGGCAAATGTGTGGGGTGACAAAGCATGGGAGGAAAAGGAAGGGCAGCCTGGGGCACCCATAGCAGGGTTCTCCTTTGCCACAAAAGAAGCCTGGGTTTAATTTCTGACTTGAGCTGGCTGGGATGGGGTCAGAATAGCTGTGGTTACTCCATGTTCTCCCCTCCTCCCAGGAGACTAGGTGCCTTTTACTAATAACTTCTTTGGCTGATTCAACAGGAAAGTCCATAGAATCCTCCACACCCAGAATAACTACAGCTGGTTCCAGGAATTGAAAGGTGGGGCTCTATTAAAGCACAGAAATTCTCAAGGGAAAGCCTTGGGCCTAGGGAAGGGTTTTGAGTCGTATGGGGAGAAGGTCTAGAATTCCATTTGATTCAATCTTTTACTTCTTATGGGAGGCTCAATACCAAAGTGTCTCTGTTTCTTGTGAACTATGTTCCTGTATAGATTTTTAGAAGCTTGACAAAGGGAATTAGGCACATTGGGTGCAAAGCTAGACTAGATAAATGAACTTTAAGGTCCCTTATAACTCTAGAAGTGTAAGCTATTCTAATGTCATTTATACCCATGAAAACTATGCCCCAGTTAGTGTGGTGAGCAGCAGCATTTAAATGACCCTTTTAAGGACAATGTAGGGAGGAAGGGCAACTGAGGGGTTGGATTTGCGGCCTGAGGACTTGGGATCACATATTAGCTCAAGTCATTCAGTCTTTCTGGGCCTCAGTTTCCTTCTATAGTAGGAAGGGGTTGGACTTGATGACCTCCAGTTACATTTCAGCTCTTGAATCTAACTAGGGGCAGCCTTCCAGGTAGAAAGAGCTGAGTTCACATTCTTTCTCTGACATACACTAATTTCATTCATGGGTAGGTTACAAGCCTATTCAGTACCCCCAGGCAATTCTTTAAGCCTATATTATAGAAAGCTGTCAATATGCATTGGTGGAAAGAGTTTCCATGCTACTTAACTGAGGTCTATTTGTTCCAGGTAGTTCCTTTCTTTCCTAGTTGTAGAAAGAAACTGTGCAAGATTGTAAGAGATTGCTAATCAATAATATATCCATGAATGATCATTAACAAGGATGACATGTTATACTTTTTCAGTTACTAGTGCACATTACAAGTTCACATTTTTCTACAACCATGAATTCTCATGATGAAGTCATAAACTTTACTCTTTTTTCCAGGGTCTCCAGATATCATATCTCACACAAGTTGTTTCAAGCAGATCTGGAGTTGCACATGGAGTTGTCAGTGCTATGGCAGCCATTTATTTGTGGACATTTTACAGGTCTACAGTTTATGCATTTGTCATATAAGCAGACCTTTCTCCTACATAACGAGCATCTCAGGCTTGCTGTAGCTTTCCTGATTCCTAATTCTAGAACTTCCTTCCTCACCCTGTTCACATCACAGTAATGCCCCCACACTCTGACACCTCTAATCACATGATTATGCAATATTTTACTCACATGCATCTGATCAATGTCACTCATCTCCTCTATTTAGCTAGGAATTCTTTTTTTGCATTTCCTACTGTTCCTGTTCATTTTTCTGATTCTTTTGTACCATGCAATACCAGGAATCTCATTGTGGTTCCTTCTGGAAGCGCCCCTCAAAGCCTACTGGGCTGTTTGTGTCCTTGTACATAACATTCTTGAGCTTACTGTCATAGTTTTTCAATGAGGTTTCTGGGACACGGACATTTCCGGCGCACGGAATGTTTGTTAAATTACCAGCTGGCTTGGAAAGGCCGAAGTCTCAGCTGAAACAAGTGGTGAAATTATTACCCCTTTGAATGGGAGAATTAATTCTGGGAAGTTGTACAATTGCTCCTACTACTCCGGTCAGAGTTTCCCAACAAGTTCAAACCTTTTGAGAGCTGAATTCCATTAACAGATGCTCAATATGTGAAGGTGGGAGGAGATGGTCAGGCTACAGTTCCCACTGGACTCACCTTTTGGAATGAATTGGCAACAGGAGCTGTCACATGAGGAGACACTGAAAGAGGAAGGGATAACAATGAATGATGGTGATGTCACATCTATAGGGACATGGTAAAGTTGAGTTGTGGTGCTATGGACAAAATAATCATGGAATTACAGAGTTGAAAGGTAACAGAATGGATCCTCTCAGGGCAAATATCACAGAGTGACTGTAAACACAGCTTACATTTTATTTTTCTCAAACATTGGGATGATACTTTTTGGATCTAGATACTTTAATAACCCAGTTGAGGAATGGAGGCAGGCTATCAGGAAGTTCTTGGACAATTGTTTATTCTTCCTTGAAAGAAGCACTGATAAAAAAGGTGTGGAGCATGAGTTAAAGAAAAGAAGGATCCTAGAGCCTAGATCTCAAGGAGAAGAGGAAAGGTTTTTGTCTTAGAAAAGTTTAGAGAAATGAGAGAACCTGGAAGTCTTTATTTTTGAAGTGCAGGTCTCACTGTGGAGAGAACAACATAAGAGAAAGAAATCCGACAAAGAGGACGAGAATTGGGAATAATTACTCTTAGAGGCTTATAGAAAGACAGACAAAATAATATACTGTTGGTGGAGTTATGAATTGGTTCAACTATTCTAGAAAGTAATTTAGCTATGTGCTGAAGACATTATTAACACAAAGAACCTACTGCTAGATATATACCTCAAGAAAGTCAATGACAAAAAGAAAGATCCTTCATGCCTATTTATAGCAGCACTTAAAGAAGCAATGAATTAGAAAAAGAGACATCCATTGATTTGGGAATGGTTAAACAAAAATGTGACACATGAATGAAATGGGACATTTTTGATCTGTAAAAAATGATGAATATGATGGACACAGAGAAGCATGGGTAGATTGTTAAGAAATTGATGCAAAAGGAAATAAGTAGAAATAAAAACTATGTGCTTACCAACTATGTCAATGCAAAGAACAAAATCAAAACTAACACAAATTCAACGCTATAATATTATTATGATGAAGTTTGTTTCCAAAGAAGAGATATGAATATGCTCCTCTTGATGTCCCTTTGTAGGAGTGGGTGACTATCATTGTGGGACATTGCATAAGATGTTGAACTTGGGTGATATTTTGGTAAATTTTATTGAATTGCTTCCTTTTTCTTTCCTTTACATTCTTGGTAATATGGGATGATGAAAAGGGAGAGAAGGAAGGGTATATTTGGAAATGTAGGTGATATTAAAAAACTATAAACACAAATATTAAAATTTCCTTTTTAAAATCTGAAGAAAGAGAAGGAAGGAGAGTACTCTGGAAATCCAAGTACCAAAAGAAGAGTTTTTTTCCTAGTTAAATAATTACAGAACAAAAGAAGACAGGTCCTTGAAGAAGGAAGAAAAGGGCTACATTAGAGCTGCTAAAGAGAAAGTTCTGTTATGGGGAATGGGAAATGGGGAATAGGACCTGAAAGATGTTGAGAGGGTGGGAGAAGAGGAGAGCTCTGCTGAGGAGAAAGGGAGCTCTAGTTCTTCTTCTGATAACTTCAGTCACTTCCCAAATGTGAGCTCAAAGTATTCTATACCAGGAAGTTAAAGAGATATTACTGTCATTCCTTCTGGAAAGGGATTATGACATTTTTCTGTTTAATTTATATCTCTGCATGCAATAGCTTTAAGTACATTCTCAGAGTCCCTTGCCTGCATTCTCACCCTACTTTTCTTTTTCCTTTCCCTCATTTCTTTCTTCACTCTCCTCTATGTTCCTTTTCCTCTTCCTCAAAACATACATTTATTTGTATATTTATTTGTATTGTATAATACAATAATTTATTATATTCTAAGTACTGTGCTTAGCAGTGAGGATACAAAAACAGAAATGAAACAGAACCTGCCCTGAAGGAGCTCACACATTTTACCCAAAGATTTAGAGCTGGAAGTGACATTAAAGGGTATTTTATACAACCTTCCAATTTTCCATATGAGAATCCCGAGAGATTAAATGAATTATCAAAGCCCACACAAACCATCAGAATTAGAGATGGCATTCATACCAAAGTAGTCTAAATCCAAAGTAAATGCTCATCCTATTACAATATACTTAGAAGGAAAAAAGGAAACAAGAATTTATTAAATGCCTGCTCTGTGCAAGACACTGTATTGTGTTTTTTGTTTGTTTGCTTGTTTTTACAAATATTATCTCCTTTGGTCACCCCAACAACCCTGGGAGGTAGGTACTATTCTTTTCTCCATTTTATCGTTAAGAAAACTGATGCAGATAGAGGTTATGTGACTTGCCTACAGCTAGTAAATGTCTGAAGCTGGATTTAAACTCAAGACATCTTCTTTCCAGGTCTAACACTCTACTCACTCCACCACTTAGTTTCCTCTATTTATCACTTACTGGGATAAATTATGCAAGATTATATACACAGAAGCAGATCTGCTACTGAAACAAAAGAAAATATACATATATATGGATATATGTATATGCACATTTGTAGATGCACATATTTACATATTCATTTTAGAGATAAATACACCTTCCCTTATATACTACTCTGGTGGCAACTCCACAGATTTTTGATATGTTGTATTATTGCTGCAATGAACTTTAATGAAATTATTGATTTTATATGATTTGTTCTTTGAACCACTCATTCTTTAGCATTAGAATTTTTTGCTTCCAATTAATTTTTAATCTACACATCAAAGACCCTTTGTTGAATGCAACTTTTTTTACATTATAGTCAGAAAAAACATCCATTCAATATTTCTGCATTAATTTGTGAAGTTTTTATGCCCTGATACATGGATACTTTTTGTGAAAGGGCTATGGTACAATCAGAAAAAGGTATACTAATTTGTTTTTGTTCTATATCCTCTAGAATTCCATCATCATTAACTTCTCAAAAATCACATTCATCTCTTTAACTTCTTTATTTTATGGTTATATTTATCTAGGTCTGAGAGAGGGCAAATTGAGGTCCTCCACTGATATAGTTTTACTTTCAATTTCCTTCTGTAATTCATTTAACTTTTCTTTCAAGAATTTGGTGCATATATGTTCAGTATTGATATTAATTTATTATGGTATCTTTTAGCAAAAGGTAGTTTTCATGATTATCTCTTTTAATTTTGTCTATTTTTGCTTTTGCTTTGTCTGAGATCATGATTGCTACCCTGTTTTTTTTTTTTTACTTCAGCTGAAGCACAATGGATTCTATCCCAGCCCCTTATTTTAACTCTCTCTCTCTCTCTCTCTCTCTCTCTCTCTCTCTCTCTCTCTCTCTCTCTCTCTCTCTCTCTCTCTCCCTCCCTCTTCTGTTTTTCTGTTTCAAGTGTATCTTTTATGAATTACATATTATTGGGTTTTGGTTTCTAATCTAGTCTGCAATCATTTTCCATTATATGGGTAAATTTTCCTATTCACATTCACAGTTATGGTGTTAACTCTGTATTTCCCTCCGTCCTATTTTTTCTGTTTATCCTTTTTTTAAAAAAGAAAAGATAGAAAGGATAAGTTCTCTCCTCAAAAGTCTATTTTGATTCTGAATACTACTTTGCTTAATCTACCTTCCCTCTTCACTCTTCTCTCTTTTTCTCTAAGCCCTTTCCCTTACTGCTTTCCTTTTGGGTAAGATAAATTTTTATACCTAACTCTCTCTGTCTGATATATATATATATATATATATATATATATATATATATATATATATATATATATATATATATATATATATATGTATATGTATATGTATATATATGTATATGTATGTATATATGTATTCTTCCATCCTTAAACCAATTCAGATGAGAGTGAGGTTCAAGCACTGACCCACCCTATTCTTCCCTCTCTTGTAGAAACCTTTCCTTGTTTGCCTCTTTTATGTGAGATAATTTCCCCATTTTTTATTCCTTTTCTCTTCTCCCAGCACAACCCTTTTTCTCATCCTTCCATTCTTTTTTTGAGATCATCCCATCATAAGAGACTTACACCCATGCCTTCTGACTAAGTAAACTCCTTTTAACTACTCTAATGATGACAAGTTTCTTAGAGGTTATATGTATAATTTTTCTATAAAGGAATGTAACCAATTTAGTCTTCTTAAGTCCTTTATCATTTCTCATTCATGTTTGCCTTTTTATACTGCTCTTGAGTCTTGTGTTTAAATGTTAAATAATCTATTTCACTCTGGGCTTTTCATCAGAACTGCTTGAAAGTCTTCTTTTTCATTAAATATCTATTTCCCCATATAGGAATAGATTCAGTTATGTTGGGTAGGTTATTCTTTGTTGTACTCTTAGCTCTTTTGCCTTCTAGCCTATCATATTCCCAGTAATCTTCTCTTTTGACATGGTAGCTGCTCAATCTTGTATGATACTGGCTGTGGTTCCATGGTATTTGAATGTTTTTTTTTTCTGGTTGCTTTCAATATTTTCTCCTTGACCTAGGAACTCTGGAATTTGACTATCATATTGCTGGGAGTTTTCATTTGAGATATCTTTCAGGAGGTGATTGTTGGATTCTTTCAATTTCTACTTTGTCCTCTGGTTCTAAGATATTAGGGCAGCTTCCTTAATAATTTCTTGATATATGGCTCACCTCATATTTGGGTCATGACTTTCAAGTAGCCCAGTGATTCTTAAGTTATCTCTCCTTGATCTATTTTCCAGGCCAGTTGTTCTTCCTATGACATATTTTACATTTTCTTCTATTTTAAAAATTCTTTTGACTTTGTTTTATTGTTTCTTAATGTCTCATGAAGTCATTAGGTTCCATTTGATCAATTTTATTTTTAAGGAGTTATTTTCTTCAGTTTTGTGCCTATTTTAACAAGCTATTATTTTTTAAAAATAGTATTCCAGGATTTTTCTCATTTCTTTTCCCAATATTTCTTCTATTGCTCTTATACGATTTTTAAAATCTTTTTTGACTCTTTTTACCTTATTTAGCTCTTTTAGGAATTCTTGTTGGGCTTGTGGCTATTCTGCATTTTTTCCTTTTAGGCTTTTCTTGTAGATGTTTTCAAGTCATTTCCTTCTGAGTTTGTTTCTTGAGTTTCCCTGTCATGATAGTAACTTTTTATTGCCAGATTTCTTTGTTGTTGTTCTTTGTTCATTTTTCCAATCTATTTCTTTACTTTGAACTTTATAGTATAGTTATCACCTGATGACTGGCAAGAGCTCTTGTCTTTTATGTTTCACTTTTCCAGTTCAATTGGGGGGGCAGGGGGGTTCCTGTAAGTTTTTGGTGCTTTCAATGCCATGTGATCTGGGAAGAGGTCTGGTCACTGTCCTGGTCTTATGTGCTCTGATCCTTACCCAGGTAAGGCCCCAGCTCTCTGAAGACTGTGACTACTCTTTCTGTCTTCCTAAGCTGCCCTGAACTGGAAAAATGAGCCACTGTGACATTTTCTTGAGGCTTCACCACTTAGAATTTAGTTTGATATTTCCTATAGTCATTTTGCAGGAGAGATTTCAGGGGAGATTTGACAGTTGTAAACTTTCACTCTATCATCCTGACTCTATCCCTGAAAAGACTATTTTTAAAGATTACTTCATTGTGGATTATTACTAGCAGTGATAGTCCTATGGTTGTTGTGAAGAAATCATTTTAAAATAGAATTGCAATGTGAATTATTATTATTATCAGTAGTAGTACTAATAGTAGTAGCAATAGCAGCCAGAGCCAGTAGTAGTAGTAGTAGTAGTAGTAGTAGTAGTGGTGGTGGTAGTAGTAGTAGTAGCAGCAGCAACAGCAGCAGCAGCAGCAGCAATGGTAATAGTAAAGTCATAATTCTAATGGAGGCAATGTTTTATTGTGGATAGAGTGCCGGGCCTGAAGTCTGCTTTTGATATTCTGAGCTATGTTTCATTAATTGAGTCTCCTAAGCTCTGTGTGACTCAGAAAACTTTCTAGGACTTAGCTAACAAGTTATAACTACTTGCAGGTGAATTTGGAGGGAAAGTCCAGACATTAGGACTCCCTACTTAGGAAAGTGCATAGATCCTTCACATTTTGAACTATTCATTTGGATTCTGTTTTCTTGGATACCAGAAAGTCCTCCACAAAGTCCAAATCCTAGTAACTTCACCTGAAGAGAGAGAGAGAGAGAGAGAGAGAGAGAGAGAGAGAGAGAGAGAGAAGCATAAATATCTATCCATCTATGTGCCTCCTTTCCCATTGCTACAAAATTTTTACATGAATAATCTGTACATGTATTTTTGTCAAGGACAAAAGTATGAGAATCATAGAAGATGAGAGTTGGAAGAGACCTCACTTGTTATCTATTCTATCCCATAAAGAAGGGAACAGGAAGGCCTTCACAGATGATGATCAATAGCAGAGTACATAGTTGTGGTCACATAATTGAATAAAAAGCATAAAGAAGATGATATATCAAGGTGCTCACTGCTTCTTGACTCTACAAAGGCATTTGATTCAACAGAACAAGATGCTACCCTAAAGTACATCCTCTGATAAGGCACCTTCCACATATTCAGGAGAGATGTCCAAGATCCATTGAAAGGTACAATGTTTAAATTTAATTCAGCAAGCATTTACTAGGAGCTTTCTGTGGGACAGTCACCACGCTGGGTTCTGGGGATACAAAGACAAGAGCAAAAAACAGTCCCTGCCTTCAAGGAGCTTACATTCTACTGGGGAAAAACTATACGTACACAGATAAATTATATACACATACACACACACACATGTATATATGTGTGTGTGTGTATGTGTATATATATATGTATAGACACACATATGTATATATATGTATATAATTCAAAGTAATTTTGGGGGTAGGAGAGTGGAGTGCTATAACACTGACAATCAGGGAAATCAGTAAAGTCCTCTTGTAGGAGAGAATACTTGAATTGAACCTTGAGGAAAACTAGGGGTTCAAAAAAGTTGCAGTGAGGTGGGAGAGCATTCTGTGCATATTCAAAGACAGAGAAAAATGCAATGTCAAATAAGTCAGCTTGGTCGAAACTTGGTATATGTGATAAGGTGCGGTGAAGTGAGAGAAACATAATCCATTTGGAAATAAAGGTTAGATCAAGAATATGAAAGGTTTTAAATGCCAAATGACAGTGAGGTGTCTCAGTGGATAGTTAATCAACAAGCATTTATTAAGTGCCTACTCTATTCCAGGCACAATGCTAAGTGCTGGGGATATAAAAAAAGGCAAAGGATTGGAGTCCATGAGGAGCTCACAATCTCATGGTGGGCACAACATACAACAAATATGTACAAATAAGCTATATACAGAATAAATAAGAAATAATTAATAGAGGGAAGGCACCAAAATTAAGAGGGATAGGGAAAGGTTTCCAGTAAAAGAAGGAATTTTAGTTGGGACTTGTGGAGAGTTAGGGAAGCCAGGAGGCAGAGATGAAGAGGAAGAGCAATCCAGGCATGGAGAACAATCAGAGAAAATGCTTGGAGCTGAGAGATTGAGTATCTTGTTCCAGGAACAGCAAGGAAGTCAGTATCACCAGATTGAAGAGTACATGACTGGGAGTAAGGTATAAGAAGACTGGAAATATATGATGAGGATGGGAGTGGAATTAGGTTATGAAGGATTTTGAACACCAGAGGATTATTTCCTGTAAATGATAAGGGGCCACTAGAGTGTACTGAGTGGAGTTGGGAGTGACATGGTGCAATCTGTGCTATGGAAAAATTACTTTAGCAGGTTAGTGAAAGATGGAGAATGGAATGGGAAAAGATTTATGGAAGGTTGACCAATCAGGCTATTGCTATTGTCCAGACATGTTGGTGGTGGTATCAAGCTGAGAGAAGGGTGCATATTGGACAGATGTTACAAAGGTGAAATTTACAGACCTTCATGACAGAATGAATATAGAGGATGTGAGACTATGAAAAGTCAAGGGAGCTGCTGGGGTTCCTTGAGCAAAGGAATGATATGGTCAAATGTGTACTTAAGATATATCATATTTGCCATTGTGTGTCATGTGGTTTCAAGAAAAAGATGGATGCAGGAAGACCAGTATGAAACCAGAAATAACTTTGTTTGACATTACTCTGATCAATATCAAATGAGACATAAAATAGATGGTATATGTTTACCAAAGGTGTGGTTCTCTTTTCTACTTTCATAGGATATTTCCAGTTCCAAATGGAAGAGGGATTTTTTTATAGATGGTTACATCCTCTAGCTGTTCTTGTCTAAAGCTAACATGACACTGATTACATTAAATCCAACAATATTGACTTCCGAAGTGAGATCTATAATCATCAAAAAGATTTTAGTCTAACTATTCATATGGCAAAAACCAAATAGATGATGTATCATGTACTCAGTAAGCTTTCAAAAATGCCTACTGTGTGCCAGGATCTGTGTTAAATGATGGGGATAAATAGAAAAGCAAAAATTTTTCCTTCCCTCAAATAGAACACATTCTTTTTTTTTTTTTTTGAGAACACATTCTAATATGAGAGATAAACATAAGAAAAAAAACCAAACAAGTGGGTACATAAGAGATATATACAGAATAAGTAGTAGGTAATCTCAGAGGTAGATACACTAGCTAATATGGAGAAAAGAGAAAGTGCTCCTGTAGAAGGTTGGCTTTAATTGAGTCAGAAGGGAGAAGGACAGTTCCAAACATTGCAGTCAGTCAGGGAAAATGCACAAAGTCAGCGTCTGAGAGATGAACATGGGAAACAACAATTGGGTCAGTATAGCTGGATTGTAGAGTGAAGAACAAGATGTATGAAGTCTGGAAAGATAGAAAGGGGCCAGAGTTTTAAATACCCAATGAAAGACTTAAATTTGCTTCTGGAGGTAATAGGGAATCACTGGAATTTAGTAAGTTAGGGAATGTTGGGAGGGGGGAACACATAGTTAGGCCTCTACAGGCAAATGAATAAAGGATGGATTGGAGTGGGGGGAGAAATGAGGAAGAGAGACCTAGCAGAAGGTAATGATAATATTTCAGGCCTTTCCCCCATTTAAAAAATATCTTTGGGATACAGAACTAGTAGTGGTATTTCTGGGTCAAAGGTTACGCCCAGTTTTATAACCCTTTGGGCATCAAGCAAGACACAGACACTTTGATGAGAGGACAAAGAAGGTTTTCAGCGAAAATATCTAGTTTCAATAATTAGTATCAATAAATAATCTCAAATTGTTATTGCAGTTAATTATTTTAATCCAGAAACACTTTTAAAGCAACAGTATCTACTGTCTAACCTTTTAATGAAATTTATAACTTGGGGAGGGTGATGGAAAGTGACCAGCTTGACCAGAAGTAGAAAACAGAACTTAGCACTGCCATCAACAGAAGGCTACAATTTGGTGAATCATCAGTATTTGAATGTTTCTATGAAATCATTTTTTTCTGTTGACAGTAGGTTACTCTCTTACATCTCTACAATGTAATATTTTAGATTTTTAAAAGGATATACTCTACTGTGCATTTGTCCCAAATCTGATCATATCATCCTAGAGTAGTATAATTGGACCCACATCAAACTTGCATGTGGCCTGTAGTGATATTTTCAATTTCATTTGAATATTTTTTTCATTCGCTAAAGATGTCATTTTAGTCATGTAGCCCATATTGAGAGAAATCCTATTTTCACGCTCAAACAATAATAATGTTTGTTCATGTTTGTTTGGTGAACCACATGTAGCCTTAAGGCCATGTTCTGGTCACTACTGAAATGAACTATCTGGTTTGGGAGTTGAATGACATAATATTAGGGGGCACTTTCCGTTGTAAATCATTTTCAGTTGCAGCAGTGACCTGCTACTTTCACGATCATTGTATTTGAGTGGAGGGAGTTACAAGTAGTGATATAACCAACAGGCATGCCACAGAAGAGATAGCAACTCTACCAGTTTGCCTGTGTGACTTTGGTTAAGTCACTGAATGTCTCTGGGCTCAGTTTCCACCTCTATAAAATGAGGGGAGGGATGGATAGTAGCACTAGGTTTTCTCTAAGATCCTTTTCAGTTCTAAATCTATGACTCTACAAGAAAACAGGATCTGGGATTACTCATAAATTGAATAATGGGTCCCTTGCATAATTGAATTGATCAGAGTAAGTCCAATATTCAGGCATGTTTTTTCAGTCTTTACCCCTCAATTCTCTCACTTCTCCTCCTTCTCCCTCAATAAAGAAGCTACATTACCTATTTTAGTGGCTTAGAACCAAGTTGTTGGGGGGAGGAGGAGGTTGGGAGAGTGAGAGTGAGACAGAGAAAGAGGAGACAGACAGAGAAAGAGAAGAGACAGAGAGAGGAAGGAGACAGACAGAGAGGAGAGAAAGAGAGAGAGGGGAGAGACAGAGAGAGGGAGGGAGAGGGAAGAGAGAGAGAGTGGGAAAGGGGAGACCGAGGGGGAAAGGGAGAAAGCTATGAGAGAGAGAGAGAGAGAGAGAGAGAGAGAGAGAGAGAGAGAGAGAGAGAGAGAGAGAGAGAGAGAGAGAGAGAGAGAGACTGACAGAAAGACAGAGACAGAGAGACAGAGAGAAGGGCAGACAGAGATAGACGGAGAGACGGGGCAAAGGAGAGACAGAGAGGGAGGACACAAAGTGGTGAGAGAAAGGTAGGGGAGAGAGAAACAGAGAGATAGAGACAGATACACACAGAGAGAGGGAGAAACAGAGAGCGAGACAGAGACCGAGAAACCGAGAGAAAGAGAATTTGAAAGCTGCAGCCAAGCCAGGGCTACACCTTGTCCTTTTGGATACCTGCCTGTTTTTCTGTTTGAAGTTATATATTTTCCTCTTTATCTTCTCTGATCTCTCCTCAGCCTGCTGTGCCTTGCAAAGAGGCAGTGCACTGAAACATTAGTAAACATTTTCTTCTTAAAATGAATATATTGCTTGTGAGATCAATCTGTCTCCTAAGGGACCCAGCTACTAGTCAATCTTCTAAACCAAATTGTATTAGCAACAGATGTTTTCTCAGTAGTATAAGAAAGACTCCTCCCCACCTCCTTCCCACCTCCCCCTTCAAACAGACACATTTCTCTGGATTTGGCACAGCTCTCTCTACTGCTGGGTATGGTCTTTATCCACCAAAGATTTGATAATAACACATATATGACAACAATGTTGCCTTCAGTTGTTTAATGGAAACCTGACTCCAGTCCTGAGACACTGGCTGCAGGGAGGGCTTTTTGGCTTTTCCCTTCTCTAAAAACAGACCACACAATTGTGGTGGGTGAGAGAGAAGCCAAAAAATTAAGAGATCAGATCCAGGCAAATTTCTCCTTCTCACATAGAGTGTTTGTTTTTCACAATCCTCCCCCACCCCACCTTTTCTTCTTCCTGATTCTCTGGGCCACCCCATTCATGAAAACACTCTTCAGGTGATGGCCTAGACTAGTGGAGACTGTACCCATTGGCTATTATCCAGAGTAGCCAAGCCTCTCTCTCCCCAAGAGGAGAGGGGGAATGCTAATTTTCCAGGAGGGATCTGTAGATTTTGAGCCCTTTAACATGCAAATGTGCTTCCTGATTAGATTCTAACAGTTTCCCAGCTCGGTCTCACCCACACATAATGACTTCAGTTATCACTAGGGGGTTGGGTTCCCATGCTACCTTTCCATCTCAATGCACTTTTATCAGGACAGCTCATTTACAGTCTTGAAATCTAATAGGAGTTTGTTTTAGTTCTAGGTTTTTTTTTTCTCCCCTTAATCTATCAACTTGGACTCTTTCAGTAACTTCATAGCTGAGTCAGATTTGTTGACCCTTGCACCTGATTTCTGTTAAACAATCAGACGGATTGTACAATGCCCATTTGAGTAAGATGTTAGACTGGAAATGCCACCAAGACTATTTTGTTTCCCAAACGCCTTGGTGGGACTGAAACAGTCAGTGATCTGAATGTCTGAGGAATGAAGCTCAGGAGAAACTGGAGATGGGGGTTTACTGTTAATTTGATATTTGGAAACAACATTTCAGGCTCCATGTGGATCCTGACCAGGCTGCCAAAATGGAATTTTCCTCCGACATCCCCATTGCCAGGCCTGCTAATCCCAAGGTATTGTTGGATGCAGACAGTATCTTTTTGCCTCTCTTTTGGTTTAATAGCATTTTTTTTTGCATGCTATTTACCAAAAGAAGTGCTGAACTTTTAAAGCTGTTTGGGAGCACTCTGATTAGGGCTTGATAGAGTTAAGTTACCCCCTTCCCTACCCTTTATCAAACTTGATTTAAATATTGAAGTTGAGATCCTCCATATTCCAAGTCTTAGACAGTTGGAGGCCAGATGCCTCACTCTGCCCCAACGTGAATGTTGCTCGCTTGTTGGCGATTCTTTTTATTGTTGTATTTCTGTGATTGAATGCTTTTCCTTCTTCTTGGTCCTATCTGATGACTAGTTTATCCTGAGGAAAGTACATGAACATGTAGGAAGAAAGACGAAACACAAGGCAAGATAGAAAAGTGGTAATGGGTGCTGAAAGTGAACGGGGGTGGGGGCTTTCAGAACAGAAGAGCACTGCAATAAGCTTTTCCCCAGGGCCTTGTAGAAAAACCAGCAATAGCAACAGCAAAAACAGCTCTATATGTATAATAATAATAATAATTTGTGTAACAATAACATTTATATGACATGTGCAAGTTTGTAAAACACTTTATATATATTGCCTCTGCTGGTTCTCAAAACAACCCTATGAAGTAAGTGCAATTATCATCCCCATTTCACAGATCAGGAAACTGATGCAGGTAAAATCAGTTTTCCAGGGTCCCATAGCAAGTAAATATCTGAGTCAGCGTTGGAGCTCAGGTCTAGCACTGTTGTTCTATGCACTGCACCACCAGGAATGGCTGGATATATGAATGAATTAACGAATGAATATCTAACCTGAATGTATCCTAGCATAGATTAAGCCAATTCCATTTTTTACTATCCCAAAAAAAGAATAACTGAGATACCAATACAGATGCTACAGAAAAGCAACACAAGTCCTGTGAGCTCTCTACTATACCACCTAACTGCTTTAATGTTTATAAAGGGGCCTTGAATATATTGTCTCCTTTGATCTATTCATATTTCATTGGCGCTTGAGGGGGTAAAGGGAATGAATCAGTGAGTGTAATAAGCTCCTTTCCTTTTTGCCTATGTGCCCTCAGTTCCCAGGGAAATATCTTGCCCATATTACTACTCATTTAATAAATGCTTAGTGACTTTCTGAAAGAATAAGAGGGAACTTTGGGGAGGCAGAGTGGCTGTGAGGCTGCTATCCCCTTCTGAACTGAATAAACAGTAATACATTTTTCAATAAACACTGGTGTGGACCATCTTTCTTTGAAACTTTACCAGAAATGCTGGAGTAGACAGCATGGTCCTAAACCATAATTGTCTGATCCTGCTCTAGAATGTGTGCATCTTTGAGTCCTAAGTGAACAGTTCATCAGGACAGTCATTCTGATTGGTGCTCAGCTGGAAGGAAGTGGGTAGTCATAGAAACAGAGAATCTCAGAGATGGAAGGACCTTACATAGGAGGCCATCTTGTTCTAGGATCATAGGATCATGAATCTAGGGATGGAAAGGATCCTAAAGGTCATCTAATCCTCATTTAAAAATTTTATGTATTAGGAAAAATGAAGACCTGTGAAGTTAAATGATTCATCTAGGGTCACGACTGGAATTCAGATACTACAGTTCCAAGTTAATAGGGGCATTGGCTCCTTCCATAATACTGTAAATCCAAACCAAACCTGAGAGGGAATCCTTTCTACATCATGTTCTACTAAATCATCATTCAGGTTCTGGTTACTAACTCTTGTTGTTGTGCAGTCATATAGGCTTCTTCATGACTCCACTTGGAGTTTTCTTCGCCAGAATAGTAGATTGGTTTGCCATTTTCTTCTTCAACTCATTTTCCAGATGAGAAAACTGAGGTAAATAGGGTTAAATTACTTGCCCAGGGTCACACAATTAGAAGGGTCTGAGAACAGATTTGAACTCAGGAAGATGAGTCTTCCTGACTCCTGGTCTGGTACTCTCTCTACTGTACCATCTAGCTGCCCTATTAAGAGGCTTCTAGTCTTTATCTATCTCTGCCTCTTCAAGACAGCCCTTATAATTTTTACCAGTTCCAATTATTAGGAAGGTTCTAGTCAAATCTGCTTTATTGCACCTTTCACCCATTGTTCCTACTTCTGCTCTCCAAATCCATCTCAAACAAATTTATTCTATTTTCTACACCATAAGCTTTCAAATATTTAATAACAAATATAATTTTCCTGCTAAGTTTCTTCTCTTCACTAATGTAAAGACATCAGTTATGATTTCTAGTTCTCACACCATCCCCTGGACATATTTTATTTTTCCTGATATCTTTTTCAAATATCTTTCCTAAAATATGGTTTACAGAACTGGGCACATACTTTATATGTCACATCATTTCTTTCTTATATAAGATTTTGGCTCTTTGTCCCACTTCCTCAATTTCCTTGATTTTATATCGTTTATCTTTTTATCTAGTTGAGTTTAAGGTAATCTCTAGGTCTCTTTTCATCTCTTAAAGTTGATACCTTTCCCTGAAACTCTCCTATTTATTTTCATTCAACAATCTACCTTTTGGAACTTCATGGTATCTGATTATTGGTTTTGTTTAAGAGATTCATTTTGGGGTTAAATTTAATACGGAATATAAAAAGAAGCTGAGAAAAGTAGATGACAATGAAAAGACATGTAGAGTAATGTTCATTTCCATCCTTCATTTTCCTCTCCCCCACCCCTAGCTGACAGTCTCAAGCAATCCTATTTGTACAACCTTTTCCCTTCACCGAACATAAGAGACTTGAATCCGTTCCCAGATCCAGATCTCCTCTTCAGGTCAGAAGCTGGTGTTGGCACAGGACTATGCCCATTAGTGTGCACTGCATCCAGCAAAACTGCCCTAGAGCCAGCCATCAACAGCTCTAAGTGATATACCTGGCTCTCTGCCTTGGCAATTTTACTCAGTGTTCTCTGGAACCTGATTTTTACCCTCCACCTCCTCTATCCATTGCTTCCCTTCTTTTACCTGGGAGTTGGAACCTGGCTGACAATAAGTGGAGCCAACTCCACTTTGGTCTTTCTTACCCCTCATGGCAGGAAGCCAAATATTTCCAAGGGAAATCTTTTCCCAAGGACTCTGTGGACCTTCAGAATACAATTCTAGTAGTTAAAGACTTTGTGAGTACCTGTTTTTGTAGAAGAAGTCTCCAGGCATATAGAAAAAATTGAAATGGAAAGTCCGTTTTTTGATCCCATGGGAGTTAACTTGAACTTTGGCTGAGGGATATGTAAATGAAATGCCCAAGCCTTCTAGCTGTTCTTCTTGCACATGTTATCTCACTGTTCATAACGTACTCACAACTGTTTAAATACTTTCCCTTTAGCTCCATTTCCCTCTTATTACTTCCCTAGCTAATACATCATAGTGGCCAATCCATAGAAATAGAAGGGAGTTCAGAAATGATCTTATCTTACTCCAATCAAAAGCAGAGATCAAATATCCTTAATAAATGGTCAGGTAGCATTTGTTACTCCAGTTAGGAGAAACTCATTTATCACTCAATACAAGACATATTATTTTTGGATCGTTCTAATAGTTAAGAGGAAGCAACTAAGCTCAGTGGATAAGGTGTTGGACTTGGAGTCAGATGGACTTTATTTCAAATCCTAATTCAGACACTCACTAATTGTGGGACCTTGGGTAAGTTACTTAACCTATTTTTGCCTTAATCCACTGGAGAAGGAAATGGTAAAATACTCCAGTATATTTTTGGGGGGCAGCTAAGTGGCTCAGTGGATAGAGTGCAGAGACAGGAAGATATCTTGATGAATTCAAATTTGTCTTCAGACTCTTCCTAGCTGTGTGACCCGGGGCAAGTCACTTCACCCTGTTTGCCTCAGTTTCTCATCTATAAAAAGAGTTGGAGAAGGAAATGGCAAACCGCTCTAGTATCTTTGCCAAGAAAAACTCAAATGGGATCATGGAGAATCAGATACAATTGAAATAACTCAAAAACAGCAATAAATGCTATATGATCTATCTATCTTTCTATCTATCTATCTATCTATCTATCTATCTATCTATCTATCTATCTATCTATCTGTCTGTCTGTCTGTCTGTCTGTCTGTCTGTCTGTCTGTCTGTCTATCTATCATCTATATCTATCTATCTATCTATCTATCTATCTATCTGTCTATCTATCTATCTATCTATCTATCTATCTATCTATCTATCTATCTATCTATCTATCTATCTATCTATCTATCTATCCATCCATCCATCCATCCATCCATCCATCCATCCATCCATCCATCCATCCATCCATCCATCTATCTATCTATCTATCTATCTATCTATCTATCTATCTATCTATCTATCCATCTATCTATCTAGAAGGAGGTAAGGGTCCTGTGCTCTTTCCACTGTGCCACCTAGGTGCCCAATATAGCATTTATTGAACATTCATTATGTGCCGTGAACTGTGATAAGTGTTTAGCATATAAATACAAGCAAATGCATTTCCTGCCCTCAGGCATATTACATTCTAATAGAGGAAGACATGATATTAAGGAAAGCTGGAAAGAGAGAATGAGGGAAATGGAGGGGGATATATAAGGATGCAGCAGCATGGTTTAGGAATGACTGGAAAGAAGCATAAAGGTCTGGTTCTGATCAAGATAAGGCCAATTCACCAGCCTGGTGGCTATACATTCAAGTTCAAGTCTTAATACAAACATCTGATTGTCTTTAGCCCTACAGCAGCTCAGAACTCCTGAGCTCAAGTGATCCATCTGCTTCTCCCTCTCCCAGTAGTAGGAATTCTAGTCATGTGCCAGAATGTGCAGCCTTGTCGGTTTTTTTGTACCTCTCAAATTGTACTGTTTAGTCAAATAATTACTTTGACTGTGCAAAGGGTTGGGCCCTTTCTGACTGTGATAATCATTTCTACGGTTTGGCAAATGGAAGGATCACCAGAGTCCCTCTGCTGTGGGCCGTGAAAATTCAGTATTTAGAGGATATAGATGAAGATACTAGGGAGGTCTGGTAACCACATCAGATGAGGAACTGCTGAAATAACTAGGGTTGTTTAGTCTGAGGAAAAGTAGATTAAGGAGGGTGGGACAATATGACTGCTTTCAAATATTTGAAGGACTGTTATGTAACAAAGGGATTAAATTTGTTTTTATTGGCCCTAGAGGGCAAAATTAGGAGCAACAGGGGGAAATTATAGAGAGACAGAGACAGACTATTATCTAAGATAAAGAGGATTTTCCAACCACAACTTCCAAAGCTATCTACAATTAGGACGGGTTGTCATGCAAAGAAATGAGTTTCCTGATGCTGGACATGTCCAAACAGAAAATGTGTGCCCATCTGTCAAAGCTGTTGTAAAATAACTTTCTACATTGGGTGTGAAACTGGCAAGAAGACTTCTAAATCACTTTTGATATTAGATGATCTTATGGGATCTTTGAATTACTTGAAATTCTCTTTAGCAAAGATGGAAGAGAAAACATTTTGTTTCCATAGTTGGACCTATTATCCCTTACTCTTGCTCAGTAATGAGCTTATCTCCTTTTCTCAGAGGCAGGTAGGTTGCATCGTGGTTAGAGTACTCATCCTGGAGTTAGGAAGACTTGAGTTCAAACCCAGCCTCAGATACTCACTAGCAGTATGACCCTGAGCAAGTCTTTTAACCTCTGTCTGCTTCAATTTCCTCAACTGTAAAATGGGAATAATAATAAATAATAATACATACCTTACAGGTTGTGGCAAAAATCAAGTTAGGTAATATTTGTAATGTTTGGCAAAACGCCCAGCAAATAATACACATTAAATAAATGTGTACCTCATCACACACACACACACACACACACACACACACACACATATATAGGTATATAGGTATACACATATACACACACTTATATGTGTGTATATTATATGTATAGACTCACAAGTATACATTTGTTATTAAACCTGAACATATAATACTATGTCCTATACATTTTCATGGGACTTATAATTTCAACCTATTTATTTTATGCTATTTAGTATATGACGTTATATACTGTTTATCTATATGTGACTTCTGTGTCTGGGTTATAATAGACCTGTATATGCATACCTAGTGTAATTTGCTGGAATATCTAATGTCATAGCTTGTGGATAGGTCTTTCTCAATTAATCTCTCAACTGAATAATATCTTGATTGTGTTTCTACATCTCCATTTTCTAAAACTTCAAAGCACAGATTAATATGTACTCCTGGCTTGTGTACAAAGTCAATCAAACAAATATTTACTAAGTTCCTAATATGTGTAAGATAAAAAGGAAGAGTCATAGATTTGGGGCTAGAAGGGTCTTTGGAGACCACTGGGTCCAACTTTCTCATTTTAGAGTTAAATAAGGTTGAGAGAAACTAAGTGAGTTATCCATGCTCATACAACTAGGAAGTATCTATCGCAGCATTTGATCTCAGGTCTTCCTAACTCTAAGCCAAGAACTCTATCCATGATACCTCCTGGCTCTTTATATTTGATTAAGAGGCTACAACACATACAAAGATAAGTAACTATAATGTAAATATAAAGTTAAACAAAATGGTTTTTGAAAAACAGGGAACACTAATAACCAGGGAAGTAGAAAATCTTCTTGTTGGAGGTGCCATCTGACCTAGGCATTGAAAGAAACTAGAGATTCCAAGAGGTAGAAATGAGGAAGGAATACATTCCAGAGAAGGAAAGGGAAGGAACCACCATCTAAAGGTATAGTGGTAGGAGATGAAATCATTCATGAGTAAATGCTACAGTTTTCACAAAATAAGGCAGGAAGAGTAAGTGGGAACCAGATTATGGAGGATTTTGAATGCCACGGTGAAGGGTCAATATTTTTTCAGAGTCAATAAGCTGTCATTGAAGGTTTCTAGGTAGGTAGATGAGTAACAGTCAAATATTTATTTTAGGAATAGAATTTTGGTATAGCTGTATGGGATGCAAAGACAAAAATAAGATAATTCTTGCCCTTAAGGGACTTATGGTATATTGGGGAAAATAATGTAAGAATTTAAGTATATGCAGAACATATACAAGATAATGGGAATGATGGGGGAGAGGGATGGGGACTAGATCAGAAAAGGGTTCATGTAAGAGGTAGCTCTTGAGATAAGCATCTTGATAAAACTTGAAACGGTGCAATAGAGCATTGAATCAGACTCCTACCACTTCTTCATAAGGTACAGGGAGGGAGTTGGTGTCACCTGAGGTCTGCCTATTCCTAGCAATGACAATGTTCTTTGACGATTTAAAAACTTGGGTCAAGAGAGAATTGCAGAGCTGATATGGAATAGGTTTTATTGGTGTAAGATGTCAGCAGCTGTATTTAAGAAGTGTGAGCCCTGACCCCAATGTGTATGAAACTTTGTCTATCTTCAAGTAGCCCAAGTAGCTGCCTTTTGCATCCTAGGAAAAGCACAAAGCAGTGTGTTCAACATTGAGGTCAAGTCTCATACTTACTACTCGCTACTCAGGTAATACCAAATGCCTCCTATTGTACAGAATTGTTCATTTATAATTAGATTTGTTCCAGTATAATGCAGTGTTCAATTGCATGGTTCCAACTTCTGCTATTGTTTCAATGACAAGGTATTCATCATGATACCCTGAGAATCACCCCCCTCACACACATTTTCTTGACCAATATCGCTTCTTACAGACATATATCTTGCAACTGAGCCCACCATCAAGGACATTCTGAAGTTGGCAAAAGATGGGGAAGGGTGGGCTGCTTCTCCTCTGGATGGCACATATTCTGGGAGAAATCTAAGAGTCTCAGTCCCAAATTTCTGTGTCATTTATACAGACAATGTCCACATTATTTATTATTTAACTCATAAGATCACTGCTTTCAAGTGAGAAAAGACCTTGGGTACCATCTAATTGAACCCTTTCATTTTACATACGAAGAAATTGAGGTGTAGAGAGGTTAGCGATTGGCCCAAGGTCACAAATCTAGCAAGGTAACAGAGGCAGGATCCCCTATCTCTTGATTTCAGGCAGTCAGAAAGCATATACTAATGACTTTCTATGTGCAAAACACTGGAAAGACAAAGATAGACCAGAACAATAGTTCTTGATCTCAAGGACCATACATTCCAATGTGAGAGACAGTATATAAATACATAGGAACATGCAACACAAATACTGAGTATATAATGGTAATCTGACAATATAGTTTTTCAATTGTAAACATTTCATAGATACTAGAGAAATAGATGACACCCATATCCTTGTCTGATATAGTGAAAAGAGCATTGGAATTAAGGACCCTATCTATAGATTTTCATTAACATAGCTCTAACTCAATTATTTTGCCTGTCTAGGTCTCAGTTTCTTCATCTATAAAATAAGGGAACAAGATTAGATCATGCATTCTTAATCTTTTTTCTTGTGCCCTAGACCCCTTTGACAAGAGATGAATCCTATGAACTCTTTCTCAAAATAATGCTTTCAAATGCATAAATTAAAATACATAGGATTACAAAGTTCTCTGACCCCACTTTCTGAGTACTGAGTGTCTTATATTTTACTAGATTCTCCAGTATCCTAAAGTGGTTTAAGAGCCTCTGTTCTCTCCCATCAGCTTACCTCCCGACCCCCTTTCCTATTTCACTTGTCTTTTAATTCATTTGGTGTTAGCATAGTCACACTGAAAGAATCAGGAAGTCTAAAAGCTATGATGCTTAGTACATTCTGCAGCCATCACCATGGATACAGAAGGGGGTTGCTCAAGTTTAGTGTATTTTACATTTTTCATTGTTTCATGAGTTACTATTGCCAAAAAAGTTATCATTTTGCTCATAGTAAACTTCTTGGTAATAGTAATAACATCTCTCTCATATATATATATATATATACATATACATATATATATGTATATGTATATATATATATATACACATACATACACATATGTAGATACACACATATATGTGTAACATTTCTATAGCATTTTAAGGTTTATAAAGAATTTTACATACAATATCTTCATCTTATACTCAAACTAGGAGTTAAGAGTAAATGCTAATATTATCCATACTTTACAGATAAGGAAACTGAGGCTCACAAAGTTTAGCTCAGAAAGTTTAAGTGACTTGTTCAAAGCCAGAAAATCTGTAAATAGCTTAATCTGAATTAAGACCCTAGTTTGTCTGATTCAAAAGTCCAGAATTCTAATTCACATTGTTTCTACTTAATTCCCTAGTGTCTAGGTAGCAGACTCAGTCTGTTGTTGGAATTGTGCATGAAAGCCTTACCACTTTGGGAGCCCCTGCTAAGACTTGGACTGCACCAAAATAAGCTTCAAAAACCCTGAGACATTGTTATGTCACAAGTGGCATTTCTAGGAGATGAATACATAAACAATAACTAAATCTTTATGTGATGATCAGAATTCTTTTAGGGTTTCAGGTTCATCCTTCTTAATGTCTATGATTTATTTGAAAAAGAGAATTAGAAGGGAGCTCAGAAGGTATTTAGAATAGCTCCAAAATATAAGTAGCAAGTAACAGAACAAGGAGTGAAATCCAGGTATTCTGACTTGAAAGCAAATGTTCTTCCAACTCTGCCATCTTCTCCATCACCTCTAGAATTGACATCCCCATAGATAATCTGAAGAATGGCCAGTAGAGGGCAGCCAAGATGGTGAAAGTTTTTTATACCATGTCATAGAAGGTTGTGTTTGTCTTTCGTTTTCCAAGAGGACCATGACATCAGGGAAATGATGACGTAACTTGGAGTTGACTTTGATTTGAGAGTGCAAGGTTACCAACCTCACTTTCTCCTCCAGAGCCATCTGGGTCCAGTGGCCAGAAATCCATCAGGACAAGGGCCCAGGATGCAATAGAAGGCCCTGGCCCTTTTAGGCTAAGGCCTTTTCAGGTTCTCATTTTGAGTAAGGTAAGGCCCATTAAGTGAATAGGCCTCTTTAAGAAGTGAGGCAAGGGATGGCCGCTTTAATTAGAAAAAAAAAGAAAAAAATTAAGGTGAGACGCCCTCAGGGCTGCTGTTCCAAAGAGAAACGGTTACCATTGACATTCTGTGTGAGCCAGGAGGGCCCAAAATCCAGCCATTAGGTTGAGCTTGGTCAGGGACTATTGTGGTCCAATCTAGGAGCTTCAGAGTGAAATGGGTTGAAGATTTTGTGAAAGAAGAAAGAAAGAAAGAAAGAGAGAGAGAGAGAGAGAGAGAGAGAGAGAGAGAGAGAGAGAAAGAGAGGAAAGAAGGAAATGAAGAAAGAAAAAGAAATCTAACCCAGTAAATCCCAAGTTAACTGGGCAGCTTCTGGCCATTAAAATTTCCCTTTCTTTGGAGAGGAGAAAGAGAGGGAAGGGAGAGGACGAGCTGACTTACCCAATTGGCTGGGTCCCCATTGGACCACAATAGGTCCCTACCTAAACTCATAGAGGATCCCTTGGAGTAACTGGGGATGTTTACCCTTGAAGAAGAGAAGACTTGGATAGGGGGACATGATGGCTATGTTCAAATATGTGAAGGGCTATTATAGATAAAAGAGGAATTAGATGTGTTCTGCTTAGTCCCAGAGGGCAAAAGTAGGAGTAATAGATGCAGAGAGGCAAATTTAGACTTTTTGTCAGGGAAAAACTTTGCTGACTATTAGAGCAAAGTGAAATAGGCTGCCTCAGGAGGTAGACTTTCATTTGAAGTCTTCAAGTTGGATGAATACTTCTCTGCTAGGAGGCAGAGGGATTCCCATTTGGATATGGGTTGGTATGGCTGGTAACATTCACTGCAACTCTGAAGTCCAGAGATTCTGTGATTCTTTGAACAAATCACCTATTTCTATGATACCTGATGAAAAAGTTACATCCTTCAGTTCCCCATGGAAATGAATATAATATGACTCTTGTAGAGAAGTGGCCAACATTGGGTGAGGTTATTCTCAGTCTTTATAGACATGTATTCAAAATAGATAGTGGCCAATGACAATTCATTGTCATTCTCAGAGCATGCAGATCTCATGGGATGGGTTTTGTTCAGGATATTCATGAGGTTTCTTGTTAATTGTTCTTTTAAAACATCACAACAGAATTCCCACATCAACCTTGTGAAAGTCTATATCCACGCCCCCCCACCCCCATCCCTTCCCCAACTTCTTTCAGTAACCTAAAAGAATGGGCACTTCTGAAATTCCACTCATATTTTACAGAGACACCTCAGCACCACTTGTCTCACATAAAAAGATGAACTTGAGAAAAGATGTATAGTTTTCACAAATACTTTCTTTTTAAAATTTTTATAATTTTTTGGTTTTGTTTTATTATTTATCTTGAAGATCCTTTTTTTCTTCCTTTTTCCCAACAATACTTTCCTCAAAGGTCCAAGTAAAGTTTCTCAAACTGGGGTATTGAGAGTTTTTAGAGGATCAAAGAGATTAGCTGGTATAAACTTATTTTCTTACTCTTACCACCTGAACTTCCCAACCCAATGCCTTTCTGTCATGAGGAGTGTCCTGCTGCTTTGATCTTGGAAGATTAGAGACAAATCGGACCTTTGAGATTCCAGATCTCTAATTTTACAGAGAAGAAAACTGAGATTTAGAAGTTAAGTGCCTCATAGAAGTAAATGACAGAGCTAGGATTTGAATTCAGGTCTTTTGGCTACAAATCTAGTGATTCTAAAAACAAACTTTCCATTTAGCAGCTTCTGGTAACTTTTAGCTTCTTTTCTCCTCTCCTTTTGCTACTGGGAGCAGCTTATAGTCAGTTTCCCACACTACTACATGCCTCTTCACTATTTCCTCTGTTACCAGTTACTCTTCCCACTTTTCAGTAGTTCAATAAAGGGAGATCTCTATTCTCTTCATCAAAATGTCCCCTCAAAGTGATCCATTTCTTCTGGAGCTTCCTAGATGACTAGCTTATTATTATTATTTTTTTAAAGTAGTTCATACTTGGGTATTAAAGGCTGATGATATTTGTCTTTGCTATGCCTCCCACTGGTATTTGCATTCCAACTGAGAATACTTGTTAAACCAAAGAAATTAATCCCAATGGTGTATTTTGGAGTCTGCGGTAAACTGGTGGATTTATCTATGTATGCATACACATATAAGCACACACAGAAACACCCCAATACAAATATACTCACATATGTATATGTATCTATTATCTATATGTTGGGAGGATTCTTCAGTGGACAGTTAAAATCAAATTTAGGTTTATAAAAGGCTGGCCCTGTCTATACTACCAATATAATTGGACATCTGGAATGGAAGAGGAAGATTAGTGAAGGACCATGTAAATACCCGTTCCTAACATTACCCATCACAAATAGAGAGAAAAGAAATCTGTTTTTAGTTAAAACATGGAGGAAAGAGAAAGAAAAGACAAATTCTAGAGATCATCATTCACCTCATTCAATTCTCCATTTATGATCTTGTCACCTAGTCATGTAATCACCTAAGAAATAGTAATTTTTCCTTTTGCCAGTGTCTTAACAAGATTAGTTCTATGTGTGAATGGGGTAAAGAACTTAGGAGCCAAGGCTTCTCTATGAAATTATATTAGTGATGGTTTATTCTTGTGCAAATCTGTCTCTAACACACTATGTGCCTTGCCTTCTACATGCAGACTAAAACAAACCATTTATAATGCACTTGGAGATTTTTCAGAGGTCATGAATCACTTCTCATTCAAACTAATGACAAGAGTATTGGTCAATAGGGAAATAAGTTATCTACAATGCTAGAGTGTCACTGACCTAGCATGGCAGTTGACCTTTAAAATTCAGAGGACACTCCATAAAGAAGAGAAATAAACTCAAGGGAACCATTTAACTAACTTTCTAATTCATATTTGACTGGGGAATGTTAAATACTTTCTTTGGTCCAACTAACTTAAAGTTCAAAGGTATGGAACAGGTATGATCAGCATATGTTTTTAGATTAGGAAAGAAAGAACCAAAAGGGTTAACATGGAACTGAAACAGTGAATGAAAGAAGAGATGATAGGAGACCAATTAATTATTCTAAATGAGCTTATCACCAGACTGAAAAGAATGATATCTGAAGATATTAAAAGAACTTGTGAATGAAATTGCTGGGCTGATGTTGATGACCTTTGAAAAACAGAAAAATGGGAAAGATGGCACAGGATTGAAAAATGGGCAAATGTCCCATTTTTTAAAAGGAAGAAAATAGATACTTTAAACTATAAGACTTTAATTCCTGATAAAATTTTAGAGTATATAATTAATGAGATAATGCTATATAAACACTTGAAAAGGAAAGAGGTAATGTGAACCATCCTGAATTCATCTAAAATAAGACATACCCAAATAAATTCATTCATTCATTCTTTGTTTTTCTTTCTTTTTTCCCTCTTTTTCCTCTTTCCCTCCCTCCCTTCTTTCCTTCCTTCCTTTCTTTTTTCTTTCTCTCTCTTTCTTCCTTCTTTCATTCTTCTCTTCCTCCCTCCCTTCCTTTCTCCATGCCATCTTCCTTCCTTCCTTCCTTTCTTCCTTCCTTCCTTCCTTCCTTCCTTCCTTCCTTCCTTCCTTCCTTCCTTCCTTCCTTCCTTCCTTCCTTCCTTCCTTTTTTCCTTCCTTCCTTCCTTCCTTCCTTACTGTGTCCAGAATTAAAGAAGTGCTCTGGTCACATCAGATCTAGAATATTCTTTTCTGCTTTCTATGCTATAGTTTAGAAAGAATGTTGATAAACGGGGGCATGTTCAAAGAAAGGAAACCAAAATGTGATTCAGGGAAGACCATTCTTCATAAAGATTGGCTAAAGTAATTAGGAATGTTTAGCCTCAAGAAAAAGAAAACTTAGAGGAGCCATAAATATTGTGTTCCAAGAATTTTGTGGACTGTTACATAAAGGAAGAACTAGACTTCTATTGCTTAGCCCTAGAGGGAAGAACTAGTTAGAAGTTACATGGAGGCAGAAATATAATTAGAGTTATCCTAATTTGGAGTAAACTTCCTTGGGAGGTATGAGATGTCCATTACTTAAAGTCTTCAAGCAAAGCTTTGATGATGACTTATTAGGGATATTATAGAGGGAATTTCTGTTCAATTATGATTGACAAAACCTCTGACGTTCCATCTACCTCTGGGTTTCAGTGATTTATGGTATATAGGGGCCCCTTTTCCTCTGTTAGAGTTGAATCATCATGACCAAGTGGCAACCAGTTAACCACTTCCTGGATTGTGCCAAATCTGGAAAGGATCTTATTGGTGGAATTGAATTTTGTCCTCTGACATTTACTGTTATTATTAATTTAATACTCCTTCAAAGCTTCATGAGATTGATGATTTCATAATCAATGAACATTATCATTTCAATTATGCAGATTGAAGCTCATTCAACTTCTATGATGTTATGCAATTCTTGCCTATATCCTGCTATAAATGTTTCATAGGAGTTTTATCCAACACTCTGAAAGCCTCCCTATAGAACTTTTAATATCTTTTGGATAGTGACATAAAAGTGACAAATATTAGAGGGATATGGAAAAATTGGGACACTAATTTATTGTTAGTAGAATTGTGAACTGGTCCAAACATTTTGGAGAGCACTCTGGAATTATTTCCAAAGAATGATTAAATGACCTGTACCCATTGGCCCAGCAATACTCCTACTTAATTTATTACTAAAGATAATTAGGGAAAAAGGAAGAGTCTATATGTTCTAAAAGTTTATAAAAGTTTGTGGAGACAACTGGAAATTGCAGGGATGCCCATCAATTGGGGAATGACTGAACAAGTTGTGGTATATGATTTTGATGGAATAGTACTATGCTATAAAAAATGTTGAGCTCAGTGATTATAGAAAAGCATGGAAAGAATTGCATGAAATAAGGAAGAGTGAAATTAGCAGAACCAAGGAAACATTGTATACAGTAACAGCAATATTGTTTTAAGAATGACTGTGAGCAAATAAATTATTCTAAATATCCAAATAAACTATAAAGAACATATGAAGAAAGACACTATCTGCATCTAGAGAAAGAATTGACAAATAGAAGTATGTATAGAGCAACTTTAAGTATTACATGTATATATACACATATACATATGTATACACATATACACATATGTGTGTATTCACACACATGTGCCTATTTGTGTCTAATAGTAGCCATCTCGAGGACAGGGACTGGGAGGGAGGAAAAAATTTAAGTGATAATTTTGTTATATATGTGAAGGAATAGTAAGTTCTGCGCAGTAGATTTGCAGTTTCATGTGCAGTCATCTTTTTTTTTATTGTACTATGTTATAGAAATGCTTGTTATATTCTACAAATTAAAGATAAAAATAAAAAAAAGGAAAATGAGTTCTGTGAAAAAATCTTATAGAAAAAAATCTTGAGCTATTCACCTCTCTTCCATTACCTCATTATCTTTTCCAACTGTAGATTTCCTTAATGATAGCTTTTATGTTATGTGCCAAATGCAGGTCATCTATTGTCATATGTTGTAATCTGTCTACATGCTTTCATCTATATCATCCCCATCATCAACAAACTTGGTTTTGTTTGTTTCTTTGTTTACTATGTGCCATCCACTGTGCTAAATTCTAGGGGTACAAAGATAGTAAAAAATGTGGTCCCTGATCCTAAGAAGCTCCCATTCTGATTGAGGACACACTTTGCAAAGCTATATACACATGCAGTGTAAATGACAGATAATCTCAGAGGGAAGTCATCAGTAGTTGGAGAAGGGGCATGTTGCAGAAGGTGGGATTTAAGCTGAATATTGAAGGAAGCCGGGGAATTCAGGAGGCAGAGGTGAGAAGGGAGTGTAGGCCTGAGGGATGGCCAGTGAAAAAGCATAGAGTTGGGGGACATAGTGTCTTAACAAGGAAGAACAATAGGATAGTGTTTCTTGATGGTAGAATATGGGGAGGGAGTAAAGTGTAAGAAGACCGGAAAGGTAGGAAGAGGCAAGTTTATAAAGGGCTTTAAAAGTCAAATAGAGGATTTTATATTTGATCCTGTAAGTGATAGGGAGCCTCTGGTGTATATTGAGTAGAATGCTCTTATGGTCTGAACTGTGCTTTAGAAAGATCACTGTTAGCAAAGTGAAGGATGTACTAGAATGACAAGAGAACTGACTCAGAGAGTTCATCCAGCAAGCTATTTTGATGGTCTGTACAAGTACAAGTAATGGTCTGTACAGGTACCTTGTATCTGTACAAGGTAGTAGCTATTTGAGGGACATATGTGAGAGATGTTGTGAAGGTAGAAATATCAAGACTTGGCCACAAATTATGTATGTGAAGTTTATGAAGGAGAGTAGTAGAAGACTACAATGTGGTAGTGAGCCTGGGTGGTTGGGAGGGTAGTAGTGCCCTGAACAGTAATAGAGGAATTTGGAAAATGGGATCATTTGGATAGGAGAAGAGAATAAATGTTATTTTGGATGTGTTGAGTTGAGGTGATTATGAGACATCCATTCTGAGATATCTAAGAAGTAGTTGGTAATGTGAGATTTAGGTCAAGAGAGTGATTTAAAGCTGGATAAATAGAGCTGAGAGTTATGTGCATAAAAACTGATAAATGAATCTATGGGATCTGAGGAGATCTCCAAGTGAAATATTATAGAGGGAGAATGGAAGAGGGTCCAGGAGAGAACCAAGGAGGATGCAAACAGTTAGTGAATGTGACCTTGATGAAGAACCAGTAAACATGCCTGAGAAGGAATTGGCAGATAGGTAGGAAGAGCACCAGGAGGCAACAGTGTAATGAAATACTAGAACAGAAAGATTTTCCAAGAAAAGGATCAACAGGATGAAGATCAACAGTGCCAAAGGATGAGGACTGAGAAAAAAACCACATGATTGGACAATTAAGAGATCACTGGCAACTTTGGAGAGAGAAGTTTCTGAGGAATGAAGTCAGAAGACAAACTACAGAAAGTTTAGAAGAGAGAGGAAATGAAGTTTCTGATTAAAAATGGCTTTTTTAAAAAAAGTTTTTCCATGAATAGGTGAAATATAGGAAAAGCTAGCAAGGATGATTGTATTGTCAGGATTTTTTAAGAATGGGTAGCAAGAAAACACAAGGTAGTGTGTACTCACACAAGATAGTGAGAGATTGAAGTTAGTGAGAATTATAGAGGAGACATTCTATTGGACAGGATAAAATAGAATCAAGAATACATGTAGAAGGACTTGCCTTGGGAAAGAGAAGGACCACTTCTTTGCGTGATATAGGGGGTACAGAAGGAAATGATTGGGGAATATATTTGAGTTATGTGAAATAAAGAGGAAGAATGAAGAGAGAGCTCTCATTGAATATCCTCAGTTTTTAGACAAAATCTTCATTTGAAAGGGTATGAGAAGGGGCTGCCATAGGCATGAAAAGATTTGGAATAGGCTCTGTGATGAGAAGAATATAGAATCAATTGGAGAGTTGTAAAAAAAAAATTGCCTTTCTGCAGTGAGGATCCCATTGAGATTATGCCATATAAATTTCTAGTGAATCCAGGTAGAGCAAGATTATGATTTTCTTCAAATCCATTAAATAGCATTTGTACAGCAGCCATGAAAACAGATGGAAGTTCATCATTAAGGTTTGACCCAAAGGACAATGAACTTGTACATACCCTTTGATCCAGCAACACCAATGCTAAGTCTATAACCCACTGAGATCAAAAAGAGGAAAAGGAACCTACAAAAATATTTATAGCAACTCTTTTTGTCTTAGCAAAGAATTGGAAATTGAGGTGATGCCTATCAATTGAGGAATGGCTGAACAGGTTGTGGCAAATGAATGTAATGTAATACTATTGTGCCATAAGAAATAAACAGGCTGATTTCAGAAAAAAATACTAGAAGAGACTTAAATGAACTGATGCAAAGTGAAGTGAGCAGAACAAGGAGAACACTGTGTACAGTAATGGCAATATTGCATGATGATCAGCTGTGAAAGACTTAGCTATTCTCAACAATACAATGGTCTAACAAAATTTCAAAGGACTCATGATGAAAAAGGCTACCACACACAGAGAAAGAACTGATGGAGTCTGGATACAGATCAAACCATACTATTTTTCCACTTTCTTTATTCTTTTTGTTTTTTGTTCTTTTGGTATGTTTCTTCTTTTACAACACGACTAAAATAAAAACCAAAGTTGAGTTTTGTGAAGGCATGATTGGTGATAGAATTAAGGGGATATGAAACTTGAATGTCAAGGATAGGATAGAATTGAAATGATTCACTAAAGGATTGAAATAGGAAAGGGAAGGGATTATAGCCATTTCAGAAGTGATTGCCTGGGAAAGAACTAAAAGGCCAAGGTGTTGGGGTCATAATAAGGATAAAGAGTAAGGTTAGAATCCATAAGGTAAAGAAAAAGCTATAAAAATAAAATACTATGATCAGATAAAGAAATTTCAGAGCTCATAGACATGAAAGGAGAGAGAAAAGGGGAGAGAGGTTAAATAATTTTGGGAATTATTACAAAAACAAGACAACAAAGCAGTTTTTACTCCTAAGAAGCTTACATTCTAAAAGGGGAAGACAAAACATAAAGAGGAGCTGGAAGCTGAGGCAGTGGGGGAAGAAGATGTGGGAGATGAAGCATCTAGTATAGTGCCGAGCTCATAGTAGCTACTTAAGAAATGCATTTCATCGCTATATCCTGGCCAGGGCAGAGTTTAGCTGAACTGAAATCTCTTTATTTCTAGATGTTATCTATCTTTTAATATAGCCTAGAGATTTAATTAGGTTTTTTGGGCAGCTATATCATATTGTTGACTCATAGTAAAAAAGTAAAACCCTTAGTCCATTTTCTGATGAACTGTTTTCTTACCACTTTTTCCCGTGTCTTGTACTTTTGAATGTAATTTTTTGAACTTGCGACTTGATATTTATCTCTCTTAAATTTCATTTTAGTCAATTTGAACTCGGATTCTACTAAGATCTTTCTGAATGTTGATTCTGTCATCTGGCGTGATTTTGTCACAGGGCTATAAATTTGTAAATACAGCAATGAAATGCATTTATTAAGTAGCTACTATGAGCTAGCCACTATGCTAGATACTTCAACTCCCACCTGTTCTCCCACTACCCCAGCTTCCAATTCCCCTTTATATTTTGTTTTCCCCTTTTAGAATGTAAACTTCTTAGGAATAAAGACTGTTTTGTTATCTTATTTTCATGCTCCCAGAATTATTTAACCCCTCCCCCCCTTCCCTTCTCCTTTCATGTCCATGAGTTCTGAAATTCCTCTACCTGATCATGGTCTTTTATTTTTATAGTTTTTCCTTTGCCTTATGGGTTCTAACCTCAGTCTTTGTAAATTTTCATGTAAATTTACATGCAAAAATATTTCCTGTAAGCATGCAATTATGACTCTCCAAGTCACTGGGGAAAAAAAAAAAACAGTTCGAAAGCATAAGACCAAATACATATAGCTAAAGCACACCATTGGAGACTTCCTTCTATGTTGACATCAAAATAGTAATGACTACTCTGCAACAAGTCATGAAATCAGTATAAAATCTACCCAACTACGCGATCGTTCAGCCCATATAAAGGAGTTCGTATTCTTGTGATGGGACCAACTTCACAAACACTTTCATTTGCTTCTCTAAGGAGAATCAATGCATCATTCTTCCATTTAGTTGCATGACATCTTTTTATTTTTCTTCTGGCTTTATTTACAACCAGGGTGTCCAAATTAATACGGTTTAGTTCCTTCAGTAGTATATCAACTCTGGTTGTTGGACTATTCAGCCGTAAACATTTGTTAAGCACTTCCTATCTAACAAGCACTGTCCAAGTATTTGGCATTTATAATACCGACAATGCAGAAATATAGAATTTGAGATTTGGAAGAGAGCTTAGTAGTCATCTAGTCCAACTTATACATGGAAGAGATCCCCATTGTAACACGCAAAAGTGGTTGTCAAGACTTTTCTTCAAAATCTTCGAGGTTGAAGAGAACCTACTGCTTCATGAGACAAGTCATCTATGCACAAAACAATGTTTGTAGAAAATCTTAAAATTGTGTTTATTATCATTTTTCATTTTCCACCATTCTGTCACCATAATTGTACAAATGGAGAAATAATGGGCTAAATCAGGCTGTAGGACTTTTGTCCTTTTCTTTGTTTCATGTGTGGTAATGACCAAAAAATTCATTAACTAGTTACCGGTAATGAATTTCTTGATTTAGCTTCTCTGGTACTTGGACAGCACAGGATGCATTGCTGGGAAGAGACTTACAATAACTATTTGGGCAATTTAAAACATGAAACAAAATATGTGAAGAGTCAAACCAAATTTTTTTTCTTTAGTTGATCCTGGGAAAGTTTCAGTGGAATATGTATGAAATTAAGAATTGACTAAGATTTTTTTTCAGCTGTCATATGCTAGTTAGTGGGCAAAATTTCCTAGGTCATAGTCATTATCTTTCATTTGGTAGATATTTTCAAGTTCTCCAAACTGTCTTAGTAGAGGATTATTTGAACTGGTTCATGGAATGAAATGTGTTTCAAAAGAATAGTCTCATGATATGAAATATAAAATACCTCAAAACCTACCTTGTCTTCATTTTATAGATATGACTAAAATTGTAGACAAGAATGCCATCACTCACATCATCATCACTTTATAATTTATTTTTGTCTTTGCTTTTACTCTTTATAGGACCCCCTCCCCCATCTCTTTGTAGTGTCCCCTGAGTATTAAGTTATGATAGCACCAGGTGGCAGTAGTGTGCCATGGTCATGGGACTTTAGCTTTAAGGCTTCAGCTTTTCCAAAGATTCAACATGGTGGCTCTTCCCTACACTCCTCCCAGATTTAGTCATCAATTTTTAGGATTATATATAAAAATATGTCTTTTAAAATTTGAATTTCATTTCTACCTTTTGTTGTGACATCATCTCCATTTCTATATATATACAAATATGACCCAGTTATATTTGTATTACCTATGTATATATAATAAAATCTCTAAGTCATTAATTTTCCTCTCCAGCACTCCTATTCATTTCTAATATGGTGTTCTCTGCTTTCCTCCTTTAAGATTTCTTCTTCCTTTCTCTCCATAAAGAAAGCAAAACTATTTTTTTCCAGGTATGAAAGTTAATCTAATATTCCAGAAGTTTATTCAATATAGAGTTGAAAGAACTCAGACATCATATAATCTCATCCTCATATTTTACATGGAGAGCTAAGCCATGGAGAGTTGAAGTGAATGATTAGTCCAAGATTACACAGGTAGGTTTAGCAGTTCAGCAATTTTCATATACATCTAATTGTATTATAATCTAGTCCACATTTCTCCAGCTCTTCCACAAGAACAATTTAACATACTTGATCAAATGTTTCACTAAAATCTATGTAAACGATCAACAGCAGTTTCTTAATCTACCAGGTTATGGTTCTTCTTCATGAGGCCATGCTGACTCTTAGTAACTACTGCTTCCTTTTCTAGATGTTTACTAACTAAACATTCATTCGAGAATTTTCCAGGATTTGAATTCAAGTTCATTCAGCTATAATTTCCATACTCTCTTCTCTTGCTGTTTCTGACAATCAGGATAAGGCACATCCTTGGCCGATCTTGTGAGTGTTTGCCCATTTTCTGCTATTTTTCAAATTTCCTTGATCTTTGCTCAGCAGTCAAACCTATTAGTTCTTTTAGTTACGAATGATGCAGTTTGCACCAGTCGGAAAAGTTTAATTCATCAAAGACGTCTAGGTCCTATTTTATTATCTCTTTACTCCATTTGGATACTCCCCCCCCCCCCCCCCCCCGCCCCGTGGCCAATTTTGCTTTGTTGTATTCCTCGTGGAGGTTGTTCTCCTTGACTAAGAATATAAGAGCAATGTAAAAATTGAATAACTGCCTTTTCTCTCTGGTCAGGTAAAGGCATCTGTTCAAACTATCTTTCTTTGATTCTCTTTTCCCCTACACAGTTTAAAACACTACAAACATCCATTTTTTTCTTACTTTCCCACCAGCTACATTCTTTGAAGATTTCATCATCCTTATGCTCCCAGCAAATCCCTTCTCCACTCAAATCATAGTCCTGTGAGATTATATCTGTTTTGATACACTCTTCAGAGTCCTCAGTACACTCTGACCCTTTGATTGAAGAGCTAGAGGGTGAGCAATAAATTCCTCCAAAAGCCTCTATTTAAAGAAGGCTCACAGCCCGGCCAACTCTTCATTTCCCACCAGTTACATTCCTTTGACTAGACTCCACCATACTCCTGTTCTGGGTACATTCTTCCATCCCCATCAGCTTTTTGTGTGTTTTCTTCCCTCATTAGATTATTAGCTCCTTGAGAGCAGAAACTTTTTCTGTTTCTTACTTGTATCCCTAGTGTTTCGAACCACTTGGCCTATAGCAGATACTTAATAAATGATTAAAGACTTAGAGACTGAAAGAGGATATTAAATTACATTATAGTAAGCCAAAATGTTATTGGCTGTACTGTTTTGACAGAGAGAACACTATGGCTGGTGTCTGTATAATGAAGTTCCCATTATTACTGTCTTGACAGTGTGACAGATCTGTGATCAGTTTTTTGAACTCTTTCGGGTGTTCTGTAGTCTCCTTTGGCTGTTTCTTCTTTAGGTGTTCTATAGTATACTCTGATGATAAAAAGACTTCTGTTTTCCTCACCAGTGAGCCCTACCTAAATCCTCTCCATCATATTTCTGTTCTCTGTATGTCCTAGATTTTTCTCACATGAGAATGGCTTCATAATATACAATATTAGTCCCCAGATCCCTTGCTTTATCTAGTCTATTTTAGGTATACTTAATCAGATGAATTTTCTAGCCATAGTTCTGAATTAATGTTTTTACATTCCTGACAGATTCTAACCTTTAATATTCATGAATGAGAAATTGGAATTCCCTGGACTTATTGGGAATTCCTGAAATCATGTTATTCTGTAGTTTTTGTAGCATCTTATTTACATATTTTAAGTAATAATGGATGATCATATTAGAAACAATTAATGACTTTTCTTTGATAGGGTTATACTAAAAATTTCAGGGGTTTTCTGTGAAAAAGGATAATAAACGCATAGCTTCTTCTTCTTATGAACAAGTATATTGTGACAATACACCAGTGAATATTATTGGGAAATATTCAAATAATGTAGCATTCAGATCTCCTATCAAGACTAACAGTAAAATTATGTTGAAACTACCAATTTAAGGACTTCTTTTGCTTCTGAAACTTGTTATATCTTGGAACAGTACCCCAAGATTTGTATGAAGTATGGTGTACATATAAAGTTGTTAATATTTATTTTATTTGTAAGAATGACTCCTGTTAGCAACAGAGCCATGAACACATACTTATAACATGGCAACAATTACAAACAGCACTGACTGATTTGATGATGACCACGTCACTCTTCCGTACTCCTGTCCTGGTTCTCAGAAATGTGATTTTTAACCTTAGACTCTGCATTTTAGTGTTTCCTGTTCATGCTTTTTGACTTGACATTCCTTTGAGTCAGTGACATTTTCATGCTGATGGTTAAACTTTCATTATTTCAGGAGAATTATGACACTTTTTCCTAATTTCTTGACTAATGTTTCTCAGGATTTGAAATTCAGAAAAAAACATAAAATTTCTGAGAAATGCCAGGAAGGAATTATTGCATGGAAACACTAATTTCATCCCAACAAGTCAAATTTGCCTCTTTGTGTTAGAACCTCTTTCTTGTTACTTAAAATTTTATATGAATTTTATATGAATTATATGAATGAATGCAGACATAGATGAAATGTTCCTTCATTCTATTCTTCTATGAACATCATCATGGTGTCTACAGTTCTTCCTTTAGTGTAGCTGCTCTTGCTTGTAGAAGTTTGATGGACACATATAGGCAGTTTCATCCTTTCTGCATCTTTTATAATTTTAAAACCCTCTTGGTAAACTTGTAAGATACCAGGTAAATACATTTTTATTAACCTTTGTTAGGTACACTCCATTGCTGGCCAGGAATCTATCATTCCTATACTTTAAGTCACTGTCTACACTGGGTTTTTTTGTTTGATATAACGTCTATCATCTTTTAAAATATATGTTTTTATAAACATCCCAGTGTAATTGGTTTCCTTGGTAATCTATTATTATATTTTGTGAATTTTAAAATTTTATTCTGAGAAAGGTTCCATAGGCTTCACTAGGATGACTACCAAAAGAGTCCATCCCCCCCCCCCCCACACACACACAGTTGAGAATCCCTGTTTTAGTGGATAGAGACTGTTAATTAAACCTTTTTGGGGATATTCTTCAGCACACAAGGGCACTCAATAATTCTTTTTATTGCAAGCCATTGTGGAAGGCAGCATGGTATATTGGGTAAATTGCTGGGCTTGGAGTTTGGAACATCTGGGTTCAAATCTTGTCTCAAGTGCTTACTAATTATGAAACTCTCAGTAACTCACCAGACCCTTCTCCACATTCCTCGTCTGTAAAATGTTATATTTTGGACTCTATGAAATCTAAGGTCTCTTCCAGCTTTAAATTTGCAGTCCTAGGTTGTTACTGAGTCTGGGGCCATAGATCTGGAAATTCTGAGTGCTGTGTCTTTCCTCTTTTGTTACTCACTCATTCATTCTTTTAGCTGAGAATAAGTAACCTGTTTTGGCTTGCCACTGAATATTGAGAAGAAAGGACGCAAGGGTAGGAACTAAAGAGGAGTAATATTAGCTTCTTAGAAAAGCAAATTTTCCTTTGCTTTGACACATTCAGCAACTTATCATGACTTCACACATACATATACATATATGATATATTACATATAATCACGTATGTATATCACCTTCTAAACACTGACATGGACACAAGGCATCTGTATACTCCAAGTCTCCAGAGATGTTTCTTTTTGGTAGGAGATGGGGGTGGAGGAGATTGGGGAAGCTGGGGGAGGTGATTTGGCCTGTGGGATAAGGAGTCATTAAACACTGTGGCTATGGGATGCAGCTGCTGCCTCTCTCTCTCTCTCTCTCCCTCATTCTGCCCCTTTCCATCCATCCTTCCCCCAGCTCCTTGTAGTTTTTCTCTCTCACATTTCCATTTCAATGAAGAGACAAAGGTCTTTCTTCTTTCTTCTTGGTTTCATGGCTCTGTCCCTCCCCACATCACCCACCCAAGCACAAGGTCGATAAAGCATCTGAACTCTGCTGCAGTTGAGTAAAAGAGGTCTGCCCAGGGCCACATATGGGGAGTTTCTCTGTAATATTAAGTCCTGCACTGGGCCACATGGGGAAATGCTGGAAAGCTGAAACATGTCTGCTTACATGATGGAGAGAGGATTATAAAGTCATTTTTTATAACCTCCTATGAACTATCTGGTATTTCAGAGACTATAATTTTTATCTGACAGAACATAGTTAATGGTTTGAGTTTGGAGGGGGGGAAAGTCCCAACCTGTGTTTTCTCTTACTGGGGTTATACAGTCTGATGTTTACATGGAAAAGAATTTGTGAGTTCTTGGCTCTTGTTATCACATGTAACCTCTGAGTTTTCTTCCAACTCTGAGATTCTATAAAATAGAATACACTGAAAAATATAATGATAACATTTTGTGACTTAAATAGGCATATATGACTGCTGTCTTTCTATGTTGATCAGACTGGAAAGCATGCATGGAGCATGGACTGGGTCTATTTCCATTTTCCAGCATAGCCAAGCCATGACATTGGATCTCAAGGGAAGAGCCAAATTGCTCCAATGTATGCTGACACACCTCACCCATGTTCGGTGCATCCCCCAAATCATAGTCATATAGGGTTAGAGTTGAAAAGAATCTTAGAGGCCGTTGAGTTCAGCCTCACCATTTTACACAAAAGGAAGGTGAGACTGATAGAGATTAGCTGACCTAGGGTCATACAACTAGTAAACATTTGGGACATAATTTGAACTCAGATGTTTGCCTAGTACTAATGTGCTACTTCATTGCCTTTATGTATAGATTCATGTTCACCTACCAGGAAAATATTTCTCCCTCCATCCCCTACTCTCCACACCTAGTGGTAACTCAGAGGAACCTATTCTCTTTATTACGTTATTCGTAGGAAACCCTCTGCTCGTAACCTATATGCTGGATATTTTTTTTTCTTTTCCTTTGAAAATATCATTCTACTGTTAAGTTCAGATAAATCTTGAATATGCCAACATGAAACAAAAGATTACCTTAGGAAGAAGTGAAATAAAAGTGTGACTTTGAAGTTTTCTTCCAGTGTAGTAGAAATAGCACTGGATTTGGAGTTCCAAAACCTAATGTGTGACCTTAACCTCTCTAGGACTTACTTTTCTCAAATGTAAAATGAGGAGGGTGAGGCTAAAGTCTTATCCAGCTCTAAGTGCTATGATCCTATATCTAATAATCTTTCCTGGTGTCTAGCTGACCTGTTAAGCCCTTTGGACAAGAACATAGGACATAGGCTCTTATTAAGTCCAATCATATGACCCTATGACTCAGAATACTCTCTCTGATAATGGAGCAAGGTACATTTTGAAGGAGGAAGTCATTGTCTTATATGAAGTTAACTTTGGAAGATGAGGAATATGCTTCAGATATACTCAGTGCCTCCTTAATAATCCATTACTAAGTTTCATTTCAACCTTTTAAACTTATTTTCAGCCTGTGACACTTCTTGAGCTGCTATCCTCAGGTAATGGTCAAAAGTGGTTGCTGGATTGTAAATTATAGAAGGGATTTCTTAATTGGAATGAATGATATTTAGAATTTCAGAGTTGAAAGGATCTTAAGAGGTCACCTACTCCAACTCATGCTTGAGCATCAATCTTACACTTGGAAACCTCAAGAATGGCAGAATCATTACTTGTCAAATTGACCATGTAAGTTTTGTATGACTTTAATTTGAAAGTTGTTTCATAGGATCATTAATTTAGAGTTGGAAGAGATCTTAGAGGATATCTAGTCCAATCCCTTTGTTTTGTAGTTGAGGAAACTGAGGCTCAGGGTGAAGGGAATGGAATTAAGAGTCTTGCCCAGAGTCACAGTAGTGCCAGAGCCAGGGTGCAAATCCAATTCCCTTGACTCCAAATGGTAGTGTTCCGTCCTCTATGCCATCCCTGACCTGAAATCTTCCTCCTTTTAACTACCAAGCAGTGATCCTTGCTTTTGCCTTTTGTGGCTAAATAAAACATAGAATTATGTAACTCTTTTTCTACTTGATGACCCTTCAAACACTTGAAGACAGCAATCTCCTCCACTCCCATCTAAAATACTAACTCATGTTATATGAACTTATTTCATATTTCCATAGCTAATAGTTCATTTTTACTATGCTTAGTTTGGATTGCATATGGTTGTACAGATAGTATTCAGATAATTCTTATTTTTCTTCTATTGTTAACTTCATCTTATTCAATTTTAATTTAATTAATTTTAATTTTGGTTAATTTGACTTCTGTACCATTTCCTTTTGATCACCTTGACTAAATGTCTATCAATTTTGATGGTATCTTCAAGGAACTAGCTTTTTGTTTTGTTTATCATTTCTATAGTCTTTTGTTTTTCATTTTATTTATTTCTCTTCTGATTTTCTGTATTTTCTTACTTGTGCTTATTTTAGATTTGTTTATTTGTTGGCTTTCTAGTTTTTAACAGTCAACAGACTTTAACTATATGCTAAGCTCCAGTGATACGATGACAGACAAAAACAGACCCTAGTGTGATGGAGCTTTCATTATGATGTAAGAGAGAACATGGAATTAACTAGGTACATATCACATATGTATATATTAGCTAGAAGACGATCTGAAGGGGAAAGGAATTAACAGCTGGTGACTGAGAAAAACCTGCTACAGGAGGTGTGCTTTGAGCAAAAGGAATGGAGAAAAGAAACAGTCTTAAGCACTCACTCTGTGCCAGGCTTAGTGTTAAGTACTGGGGATACGGATGCAAGGGGACAGCCAGGTGGTGCAATGGGAAGAGTAACAGACCTGCCATAGGGAGAACTCATCCTCCTGAGTTTAAATCTGGCCTTAGGCACTTACTCGCTGTTTACCCTGTTTGCCTCAGTTTCCTCATCTATAAAATGAACTGGAGAAGGAAATGACAAACCATTCTAGTATCTTTGCCAAGAAAATCCCAAATGGATTCACAGAGTCAGACATAACTGAAACTACTGAACAACAAACAACACAACAAATACAGCTAAAACAAGATGTGCCCATGAGAAGCATACACTCCAATGGAGATAAACAACATGCAAAAAGAAGCTATGAAGTATATGTGTGGAGTAAGCAGATGAAAGTGTCCAGTACAGGGGTGGTTCCCCAATGGACCCTGAAAGAGAAGACTGTCACTTGCACTGTCTGTTCTTAAAAGTGAAATGGGCTGGGGAGGGAAGGGGATAATGAGTATGAGTACTAAATATGTAAGTTCTCCTATCCTATTTCCCAAGCTTTTATTCACATGCAGTATTTTCTTTTCCTTTTGTGCGTTCAGCTTTATTTACCTGATACCTAATTCATGTTCAGAGATTTTTGATTTTGAGAGATTTGATGAAATCTACTGCTTTGACATCTTGCTGACCATGTCATCTGTCCAAATCTCATCATATTGCATTTGAATTTAGAAAGGTCAAGTCACCCACTGCATCCCAGGTCATCATTAGTCATCATGACGTCTGTCTTGCCACTGGACTTTGATGATTCTAGAGGAGACAGTGAGGTTGACAACTTTGCACAACTCTGACTCACTTAAATCTAATTCATGAGCAAGTCAAGATGTCACCACTCGTTGGTCTGCTTCAAGAATGAAGGACAAACAACAGCAATCATATTTCATTTAGTAGGAATACATGTAAAATTCTGCACATGGGTTCTATAATGTCAATTTAATAAGTACAAGATGGGGGAGGTATGTCTAGAGCAGGGTTGGGGAATCTCTGCCCTTGCCACATGTGACCCTCTGGGTCCTCAAGTGCAGCCCTTTGACTGAATCCAAATTTCACAGAACAAATCTCTTTAATAAAACAATTTTTTCCATAAAACTTGGACACAGTCAAAAAGCCATATCCAAGGACCTAGAGGGTCACATGTGGCCTAGAAGCTTCAGGTTCCCCACCCCTGAAGAGAACAGGGCTTGTAAAAAAAGTTCTGGAGGTATTAGTGGACTAAGAGCTCATTCAAGTCAACCATTTTTGTTAAAAGTTCCCATAAGGAAGATGACAGCTCTGCTGTACTCTGCTTTGTTCAAAATCATATCCAGTTTATTGGATTCAAATCTGGATATCACAGTTGAGGAAGGAAATAAGCAAATTGTAGTACATGAAAAAGATGACAAGGTTGGTGAGTTGCCTGGAAACCATGCCAAAAGAGGTACTTAGTTGAGAATGTTTAACTCATAGAAGAGAAGTGGGAGTTGAGCATAGATAGTGTTCTAGATTTGGGGGAGCTAATTATGAAATTAATCAACAAGCACTACTGTTTGCTAAGCACTGAAGTATAAAAGGAAAAAAAAGCACATGGTGAGAAGGAGTAGTTATTGAGAGACTACCAGGTCAGCACCATCAACTATCGCAAGAAAGTTTTTGTCTTCCCAAGATTTGAATATTGTTCACTAAGTTACTGCACACTTGGGATTTGGAGCCTTCACTGTAACATATGCTACTTGTCTTATCAGTCATTCAATAAGCATTTATTAAGCACCTACTGTGCTGTGCACTGAGAATACAAAGAAAGGTAAAAGACATTCCTGTTCTTAAATATCTATCTGTCATGGAGGGTAGAATTTTCATTCATTAATTATTCATGTATTTATTTTTAAAAAGTATATTATGCTCTAGATGACTCCCAAATTTCCTGAATTTTAGTCATGGTTGTGTCATTTCCCCTGAGTTTGCTCATATTGATGAAAAGTGAGGCCCTGCTCAAAGACCTAGAACCAAGCAAATAGAAGGGGAAAAGGAACATCTAATCCATTTTTATATTAAAAATGAGATTTGTCATTGAAAATAGCTGGAGGGGCAATTAGGTGGCACAGTGGATAAAGCACCAGCACTGGAGTTAGGAAGAGCTGAGTGCAAATCTGGCCTCAGATACTTAATAACTGTGTGACCCTGGGCAAAGTCACTTAACCCAGATTGCCTCAAAAAATAAAGTAAGAAAAAAAGGAAAGAAAAAAGAGGGAAAAAAGAAATTAAGTGGAGTCATAAATACAAATCATTTTGATGCAGCATTATAGGGAACTCCTCAAAGGAGAAGGGCTCTTTCAGATGGAGATATTTGTGTGTGTGTTTGTGTGTGTGTGTGTGTGTATTTATATATAAAACCATACATATGATTTCATTGATAAAAAGGAGCTCCTAGTAAGGATTTATTTCTGCCAGTGGGAGATCAGCAGTTCATCTGCAATTCATAGTCTTAAAAAGCTTGCCTGGGGAAGTGAGATGTCAAGTGACTCACTAAGGGTCACGTAACCATTATGTGACAGAGACAGGACTTCAAACTCAGGTTTTCCTAATTAATGCTACTCATTATTGTATCAGCTTGCCTCTCATTTTTGTGATTAAGAAAAGGAATATTTTGGAAATTTCATGGGGATGGGATGGGCTAGGAAGAGAGGCACTCGTAATTTAAGCTTAAATATATAAGCAAAATTCTTTTAGTGGTGATGAAAAAGCTGACCAGTTTTCAATACTGATTATTTCTACTTAACTTACAGATATAGCTTGTGTTTATTCACTATTACTAAGGCTATAGCATCTGTGAGGCAGTGTCTGGTATCTATAACAGATGGCAAATGATGGGGAAAAGATGCTAATAGTATATTACAGACATTCTCTGGTTAAATAATAGCTCTTGACAAAACTATGTAGTGGGGAGGTCCAACACGAGTGTTCAACATGCTTAAGATGATTTCCATCCTGGTTGATGTTGTGATTTTATTTTATTCTTTTAAAAATTCATGCATTTCTAAGTTTTGTCATGTGATATTACTTCCATATTTTGAATTGGATCCTTTAAAGTAGCTGTACTGGTAGTGTCTGATGATGTTACTTCATTTTTTTTTTTGGACTCAGGTGTCATGAAGCATTTTTAGAGAAACATAAGAAATGGACATCTGGTGTGATCCTTCAAGCAAATATAATTTCAGTGAAGAAAATATGGCATCTTAAAGAGATCAGTCTGAGGAAATTAGGTCTTTGAAGAGACATGTAATCTATCATTAGTGTCAATAAAGGGAATTGAGAATGTTTCCACACAGAATCTTTTAGTTTAAATACTAACTTTAGAGATAAAGTCACAATGATCGTGGTAAAACAACAGCAACAAACCAATAATTTCTATTAGTTATTTATGAAATCTCATGTTCAGTTCTGGAAAGAGTGATACATTTTAGTGCTGGAGACCGTATAGGCAAGGAGGAAGGGAACAGGCATTTATTAAGTGCCTACTATGTATTATTTGTTGTCCTGTCTTTTCAGTTTTGTCCAACATTTCATGACCCCAAAGATATTGGTGTGGTTGCTATTTCCTTCTCTAATTCATTTTACAGATGAGGAAATTGAGACAAGCAGTGTTAAGTAACTTACCCAGGTTAGTAAGTGCTTGAGGCCAGATTTGAACTCAGGAAGATGAGTCTTCTTAACTTCAGAGCTAGCACTCTGTCCACTGCACTGTCTAGCTACTCATCTACATGCTAAGCACAATAGAAATATTACTTCATATAGACTGAAGAACTAGGGTACTGAGGAGATGACTCAGGTCTTACAAAGCTCAGTGGGAGGAACTCACTGTGCTTAGTCCAGAGAAGAGAAAATTAAAGGAAACATTTTGATAGCTATTAAGGTATAATCAGGGGTGTGCTGGAGCCAGCTCAAACCGCCTCAGGAGAGTGGATTGTTAAAATTTCAGTGTGAGCATTTACAACTCAAAAATGCTACAAATCTTGATTTATTGTTTTATCTGATTTCTAAATTTAAAAAAGTGATGGAGAAAATATTAATAATTCAAATTAAACTGAAAACCATATTGTGAATACCCTCTCCACACTCAAGAACCAGTTGTTAAATATTTATCAGCATACCCCTTTATTTGGTTTTAATGCATGGCCTCTAAAGACACTTCTAACTCTAAGATTCTCTGATGTTATTTCAAGACATAATAGCAATAATGAAAGCATCTCAGCAGCATTGTTTAGACTCCAGGGCTAGGAGATGAATGGGAATGGGTTAGAATTCTTGCTTCTACTTTAAAATAGGAACTAATATTTGTGTAGTACTTGAAGGTTTGCAGAATAATTTACCTCATTTCATTTGAATCTCTCACCAGCCTTTGAGGTAAATACCGTTATTGTTTATTACCATTTACCTTTACGGATTCAGAAACCTAGGTTCAGAGAGAATAAGGAACTTACTTGCTGTCACATAGCTGAGAAATACCTGAGATTGGAATCAAACCCAAGACCTTGTGGTACCATATCTAGTGTTCTCTCCAATAGGCCACATCTGGGTCTCTGTGAGGTGAACTGGGAGTGGGCAGCACTGACTGCTCATCACATTTCCTCACTGCTCTGGAGAGTTCCTTGACTTTGATAAACTGTTGTTTCCAGCCAGGCTGTGTACTGCTCATGAATCACCAGATAAACCCAAGGTGACTGATATTCTTGATCTGTTCTAGTTATCTTTGAACTAATTTGAGAAGAGCAGTGATGGAATAGAAAAACATCTATTAAGTACTTTCTGTGTACTTGCTTCTGACTGGTGTGAAGAGGTGGTCCTTGTGGGATCTGGTCAGGGTCTAGGGTTGGGTCTTTTGGGAAGAGAGTCTCTGACTTGTCCAAAGGGCTCTGCCTCGACCACCCTGTGGTGGTCTATGGATAAGCAATGTTTATGATGAGCATAAAGAGGTATGAGCCAAAAGAATAAAAAGTGATGCTGACTGCACTTAACCAACTAGGGCACATTGTACTAACAACAAATACAAGAGCATGCTGCATTAGACAGTACTTCAATAATGACACTGAAGTCCATTTTCAAAGAAAAAGTACCATGTGGAGAATATTTACACTTCAGCAGGGAGGAGGAATTTTAATACTCTCTGTCACTCTGTATGACTTTGAGCAAATCACTCTGGCCCTCAGTTTCCTCATTTGAAAAATGGGGAAGTTGAATTAGATGAATCTGAGGTCCATTACAACTTTTAGTTTGAGATTTATACTAATAACTTTTCTTCCATTGTACAAACTTTGGTTTTACCATATGATAATAGGCTTCAAAACTGGAAAAGACTTTAGAGATCATTTTATCTAATTCCCTCATTTTATAAATAAGGAAACTGAAGCCCAGAAAAGGGGAAGTGACTTCCTTAAGGTCACACATGCAATAAGTCAAAGACCTGTGATTCTAACACCACACCCTCTCTTTCCAAATTTTGTGGTTTTCTGAATATACTCTGCTGAAGGAAATCAGGATTCCAAAAGAGTGGTTGGTATATGAGGGTATGGAGCAGGGCAACTGCATTTTCCAGTGATGGCACAAAGAGAAGCCATTAAGAGAAGGTGGATTTTTAAAAAATACAATAGATAGAAATAGATATAGATATAATATTATTACATATAGTTATTATTATGCAATATATAGATACAATAGATATAAACATATTTATATATATTATACAAATAAATATAATGTATAAATTATAAAATTCAATAGATGCAATAGATATAAAAATATGATACAAAAATTATGAGTGGCATTTGGGGAAGACTATGACCTCGGCAATATTTGAATCTTTATGGTGAGATGAACAGATATTGGGAGAATGATTTGAAAATTCAGTGCAGATCTCAGGAAAAGGTACTGGGTTGAGAAATCACTAGTTAGATTACTGTGTAACTTGTCTAAAGCAACAGTGTGTCTATGTCTGCGAATGTGGAGTCATGGAGGAAATCTGAAGGGATTTCAAGGGGAGGAGACTATATAGTATAAAAGGCATGAGTTACATTTGTAAGTGTCAGTATTCGTGAGTTAGTCCTTCTAACTAAGCTACTGTACTAAGCTACTGTTTACAAGAGCTTTTGGAGAATGTATTAATCTACGTAGCCATTTGTCACCCTCTCAACCATGATGTCATATTGTCAATGCTGTTGTTTCCAGGTTCAGTCCTGACCCTAGATTCATGCACATTCTGTCTGGAGGAAAGTTACTCTTATGTGAATAAGGTGGAAGAAGGCAGGTTGGAGGTAGTGTTTAGGCCCTCTGGACCTGCCATCAGGGAGCACTGGGCTCAAATCTTGCTTCAGTCACTGGCTCTGGCAAGTCTTTTCTGAGCCTGAGTTTCCTCATCTGTAAAATGGGCATGATGATGATTTTACCGCACAAAGCTGTGGTGAAGATCAAATGAAATAAAGTAGGTGCTTTGTAAATCATAAAAAGCTATAGAAATGTGACCTATTGTTTGTTTGATCTGTGATTTCTATAGTGATAGGACTCTTAGCTACCAACATATATCAGCAGTGATTCTGAGAAGTTAAAATAATAAGCTATTCCGACAAAACAAAGCAGCTCAAGATGTAACTACAAATAGCATATTTTAGCAAGCTAAGCCTGATCATAAATTAAGAAAGATGAATAGTTAATAAAAGAAATTTGAGGCATTTCTGCCCTTCAGAACTGAGGTTAGGCAGAACATTTGAAAATTCAAATACGTCAAAGAGGAGAAACGAGGGAAAGGGAAATAAATGCAATTTAGGACAAATGACTAAGTAATGAAATGAATTCTCTCATATAGGAAGGGTGTAGTTTACAACAAAACAAAGAAAGTGATTTGAGTAAAAGAAACAGCAAAGATACCATCAGGAAATAAAAAGTATCTAGGAAGTAATGACTTAAAGGAGTATTTTAAAGAATCTGGACAAAGGATGCTAGTCAATTCCAGTTTTGAATAGCTGTAAACGTTAGGAAAATTTGACCCTAACATCAAGCCTAAATTTGACTCTGCAAATTCTACCCACTGGTCTTGGTTCTACCTTCTGGAGCCAAATGAGTCTAATCTGTTCTTATGGCAGTGTTTCAAGTACTAGAAGACAAGTATCATTCCTCTTCCCTCTCCCAAGTCTTTTATTTTCTAGGCTAAAGTTCTAAGCCCAGTTCCTTCAACTGATTCTCAAATGGCATGTACTCAAAGCCCTTTATCATCCTGGCTTCGCTTCTTTGGACAGTCTTCAGCTTATCAATGTCTTGCTTAAATCATGATGCCTCTTCAGGAGAATGGAAAGAGATAAGGCACAAAGGGAGAATTCTGAACCACACGCTTAAAGAGAAACATGAAAAACAGGAAAGAAATTAATTAAATAGATAAAAAGAAAAAGAAAGTGACAACTTAAGGAGATTCAAGGAACTTGGGTTAGATTAAAAAAATAAGAATAGTGGAAGGCAGAACCTTTGGGACTAGTCTAGCAACTAAATTAGCACAAATAAAATAAATCTCAAGTGCAAAGCACTGATTTTCAGGGGAAAAGGAATAAAAACCAAAAGAAATAAGTGGAAAAAATCTAATCATCAAAATCTTATGATAATAAAATAATCATAATCTTAGACAACAAGAAAATATAGGAGACTCACATGTTCTTCCTTCAGATATGGATAAATCAAAGAGAAAAATAACACAATGACAAATACAGAATCTAAAAAACTGTTGGAGTTCAACTGGGAAAATATATGGAATTTTTCTGAAAGACCATACAAAAAAATTTTTTTATCTGTGTTACATGTAAGTTTTTTTATAGACCATGTTCTAGAACACAAATTATGATTATTTGTAAAAAGGCAAAAAATATCAAACATATTCTTTGCAGACCATAAATCAATGAAACTGGCAGTTAATGTAAAGAACACAAAAGATTAATCTTGATAAAGACAATAATGAAATGCTGAATAAAGAGTTAGTAAAACACTAACACATAGAAATAATTAACAACTATGTGAAAGAGAATGATAATAATGAGGCAACATAAAAAAATTTAAGATAAGTCTACTTCAAAGTAAGAAAAATCCTTTAAAAATTCATTAATGAGATAGAAAGGGGGCTTAATAAATTGAGTGTGCAATTTTAAGAAAAAATCAATAAATTAACAAAATAAGCACAAATGGTTAAATCTTAAGAACTTGGAGGAGAAAGACAAAATGGAAAAATAAAAGTCATAGAAATGACAAAATTTAGAACTAGTTTTTTGAAAAGATAGGGTTGCTGGGGATGGAAGCTCAATTCCATGTGGACAGTCTCGGGCAGGTAAAGGCGGGAACTTCTAAATCTTAGAGTTCTCACAAGGCCCCCCCAGGAAACGACTGGGAATCGAGGTGAACCGAGCTATCTCGTGTATTTCCGCCTCTTCCCATGAGAAACGTGATGGGAGAGAGCTCTCTCCGCCCTCGAGATTGTCCCGGATCTGGGCACACCTAACAGCACGGTATTCAGATGCAAACTATGCGGCTGGAGAGCTTAAGTAGGATCAGGAAAGCCTGAAAGCTCTCTTGGGCGGAGGGGCGCGGAGCGGACAGGACAGAAGGCTCCACTTTTCCTCTCTCCTCTCTCCCCTCCCCCTCTCTCCCCACTTATACTTCTACTTCCAATCTCTTATTGTAAGATCTTTGCCTCCTTGGGAGATTCTTCGCTCCCTCCTAAGGAAGAATTCCCCTGCACTTGTAACTAGACCCTGAAATAAAGCTCAACCCTTGTTCGACTCTGGAACGTCCTTTCTCTCATACGAGCATCCGGTTTGGCCAACCGAAGACCTCCGATAGAGGTAAGGGAAGACTCGGGTAGCCCTCAGGCCTCTAGGCCTGGCATAGGGTGATAAAAATGAGCTAGCCTGATTTACAAAAAAGACAAGAAAACCAAATTATTAAAATAAAAAAAATGAACAAGTTGAATTCATGTCATGGGGGAAACAAAGAGAACAATCAATCTTTAACCCTTCCTGGTTTTGCTTCTGACTGTGGATTTTAATAACATGTTGCGGCTGCCTCTATACCTTGGAACTTCCCTCTGACCTGCAGGTCTTTTCTCCAGTTATCAAGTTCTTCTTGGGTTTTCCATTTCGGGGAGGTGCCCTGGCTGACTTTCCTTCATTCTACTCCTGGTTCTGCTTCTAATGTTCCATATTTCAACACCGTTACTCAGTTGCCTTTTTTTCTTTGAACTTCCCTCAACACCTATGGCCTTCCAATTCTGCTCCCATGACTCCCTTTCTCCCATTGGTGAGTGCCTCCTAGGGTCTTTATTTTGGGGAGGGACCTAGATTGTTCTTCCTCTGTTCTCCTTGAAGCTCTGCTCAGACTCTCTGGACTTTGATATCATGCAGTTCTGTGGGCACCTTCTTCCTCTTCCCCACTTTTCAGTTCCTTTTTATGTGTGTTTCCTTCCCTGATTAGAATGTAAGTTCCTTGTGTGCAGGAACTCTCTTGCTTGTATTTCCATTTCCAGTACTTTTACTTACTTAGCTTGATTGAATTCAAAGGTCCTACAATTTGATAAAATTTCAGAGAATTAATTTTAGTTTGAAGATCACCTCACACAAAAGTAAACATGCCCTCTAGTGTTTTCCTGTAAGGTAGATAGTGGGTGCAGTGGATAAAGTGCCAGGTCTGAAGGCAAGGAGACTCATTTCTTGAGTTCAGATATGCCTTCAGGTACTTACTAGCTGTGTGACCCTAGGCAAGTCACTTAACCTTATTCACTTCAGTTTCCTCATCTGTAACATGAACTAGAGAAGGAAATAGCAAATCATTCCAATGTCTTTGCCAAGGGAACTCCAAATGGGGCCATGAAGAGTTGGACACAATTGAAATGACCGAACAACAACAAACCTTCCTATATGGGGACCAAAAACTTGTCTGATTGGTACCTAAAAATCATAGAAACTACTGAGATCACAAAATAATGAAATCATAGAATTTAAGCTAGCTAGTTCAACCAAAACTCAAAGAGGAACGAACTCCCATTATAAGTTACCTGATATGTGGTCATCTAGTTCCTGTTTGAAGATTTCCAGCAAGGAGAAAGCCACGATTTTGAAGGTCATCCATTCCACTTTTGGACAGCTCTACATGTTACAAAACTCTTCCTGCCATCCATTCCAAATTTGCTTTTCAACTTTCATCAGTTGTTCCTTGTTGTTTCCCCAGAGGAAAACAGAATGAGTCTAATCCCTCTTTCATAAATCCATCAAATACTTGAAAATAGCTACAATTTCCCCTTTGATATTCCTTTCTCTAAGTAAAACCTTCCCAATTCTTTCAATGGATTCTAATATGACATGGGTTCAAAGCCCTTCACTAATTTGGTGCTATTTATCTTCCCATTGTGGGAAGTTAAGTGTCTCAGTGGAAAGAATGCTGGGCTTAAAGTCAGGAAGACTCATCTTCCTGAGTTAAAATCTGGGTGCAGACACTTATTAGCTATGTGCCCCGTAACAGGTCACTTAACCCTGTTTGCCTCAGTTTCCTCAACGGTGAAATGAGCTAGAGAAGGAAATGGTATCTTTGCCAAGAAAATCTCAACAGGGGTTGTAAAGAATCAATGCTACTGAAAAAAGAACAGCAACAAAATCTTTCCAACATCCTTCTCAAATTGTAGTACTCCAAAATGGACACAATATTCTATATTTGGTCTGACCATAGCGAACTCCAATGGCATCAACATCTCCTTATTCTCAAAAGCCATACTACTATTACTGCAACCTGAGATTACATTTGCTTTCTTGGATGTTACATTAAATGACTTACTCTTACTGATCTTACATTTCACTAAAACACTAAGATCTTCTTCAGAGAAGCTATCATAAATCTCCATCTTCTACTTATGATTTTTTAACCCTAGTCTTAGACTTTTATCTCTACTGATTTCAGTGTATTAGATTCCACCCAATAGTCTGGTCTATCAAGATTGTTTTGGCTTCTGATCAGTACTTTTCCCAGCTTAATGCTACCTAAAAACCTTTATCCAAGTCGTTAATAAGAGAGTTAAACAAAGTACAAGGCAAGGCATAAATGCCTAGGACATCTCAGTGGATGCCAAATTGAACTTAGACTATTAAGGAAGGGAGGAAATAAGCAATTATTAAGCACGTACTATATGCCAGGCATGGTGCTAGTCACTTTAAAATGTTATCTCATTTATCTTCATAATTCTGGGAAGTAGGTGCTATTTTTATCCCCATTTCACAGCTGAGGAAACTGAGGCAGACAGAGGTTCAGTGACTTGTTCAGGGTCATATAGTAAATATCTGAGGCTGACTTTTGAACTCAGTTGTCCTGACTCCAGGTCTAGCAGTTTAACCACTGAGCCACCTAATTCCTTCTACTTTTAGTCTTACCATTCAAACAGTTCTACACTGATTTAATTGTATTTTGTCTAGTCTATTGCTATCTTCTTCACAAAAATAATTTGAGATATTCTACTAAATGCTTTTAAAGTATAGGAAAACTTTATCGATAGTACTCCATGATCTATCAATTTAATAATCCCATCAAAAATGGAAAGAAGATTAGTCCAGCATGTTTTTTCCCTTGATTTAGCCATGACTGAAGCTTCTTCATAATCACCACTTCCTTTTTCTGGTATTCATTTAGCATCCCTTCAATGATTCACTCTAGAATTATAGAAATTGAAGTTAAACACACTGATAGAGTAATCACTCATTGCTTGAAAATTTTCAGAGTAATCATTCATTGCTTGAAAATTTGGAACTCACAATCTAGTGGAACTGAATGTTGTAAACTAAAAATAAATAAATAAGTATTTAAAAAAAGAACATTGTTTGTCTTTCAATTTTGCAATACCTCTCCCATTCTCTGTGAACTTCTAAATACTGCCAACAGTGGCTCCATAATGGCATCTTCTAGGTTGCTTGAATTTATCAAAGATGCCCTTATTATATAATTACATAACTTGTGTACCAACTCCCTTTTTGTTGTTCAGTTGTAGAGTCACGTTCAATTCTTCATGATCCTGTAAACCATAGCACACCAATGCTATTCATGTACTTTTCTTGGCAAAGATACTGGAGTGGTTCTTTACTTCCTTCTCCAGAGGTTTAAGGCAAACAGAGGTTAAGCAACCTGCCCAGGGCCACCCATCTAGTAAATATCTGAGACTGGATTTGAACTCAGGTCTTCCTGACTCCAGGCCCAGCTCTCTATTCACAGAGTCACCTAGCTGTCTCCCGTTAACTCCCTGTCAGTCCTTTTTAATCTGTTATTTCCAGAGTGATGGTCATTCTTCCTGGCAGAACACACAGAAGCAAAGCAAAATAGCAATTGAATAACTCATCTGTCTCTTGTCATTTAGCATTTTCTCAACCACTCTAAGCAGTAGCCCTGCCTGTTCTTTCTTTGATCCTTCTTTTCTGTTCTTTTAAAAATATATATATATATATATATATGTATAGCTTTAAAAAAAATATCAGTTTTTTTGGTTGTCCTTACCTTACCTTAGCAGACTCAGATCATTCTGGGCTGTAACACTCCTGGCACTATTTTTCTATACCATAGCCCTATGTGCATCCTTTATTACCTACCTTTGCTTTGATCATGAATATGCTTGGTAAGGGAACTCTTTTTAGAAGTCTCCCTCTCCTCATGGTCTAAAAAACTAAATTATATAATGGCTTGTCCTTTTATTTGGCATGTTTCTTCTGCCTTGGACTTCTAGACTAGAGCAAGGATGTGAGAGGGTGGGAAATATTTCTCTTTTATCCAGTTCCAGAAACACAAAATGACTACTAACAGGAGTACATGATGGGATGCCTATTTTTTGACATTTATAGACCTCAAGTTTCTGGTTGCCTTCTGCCTGTTTGCTTTTCTGAGTACAAGTCAGAGACTGGAGTTCCCAAGAATGGATATTTCTATGTCTTGGGGATTTTCTCATGAGTAGTTCTCCATTTTTCCTTTCCCAAGACTAAGAGTTCCTAAAGGATTAAGAGTTCTTGAGTAGACAGTCAGACACTAGACTTTTGCAGACAGAACATTCTCTTAATAACTGCTTCTTGGAGAAGGAAAGAATTATCTAGCAACTGAAAAACTTTTCCAAGGTCAAATGGCCGATATAAGTTAGAGGCAAAACTTGAACCCAAGTCTATTGGAGGCCAGCTATCCATTCGTTATGTCATATTACTCCATAAATGTAGTAAATAATGAAAATATACCTTAGTTCTACGGGTTTCTTTTTTCATTTAAGAGACAAAAATGGCAAAAAGAGAGACAAAGAGCTAGTGGTATGTGCAGAGATCTAAGGGGATACTTTGCTGAAGTAAATCATTACCTGGTGGCCTTTTAGGCTGCTGTTGCTAAAGGCTTAAAGCCAGGTCTCCTTTTCACAACTGTAGCTAAAATGGGGGTATCACACCTTGATACTTACATTTGCATGACTATTTACTTATACTTATGGTAAGGCTGGATGACACTGACAATCTGCAAAATGGAGCTGTTCCTGCCTTGGTTACCATCACATTTGTGTTACACAGTCCTGAAGACCTTCCAAACTCCTTGAGAAAACGAATAGGAATTAGAGCGAAGGTGTTCACACTCTCCTGAAATTGTTTTTTTGATCCTTGGAGTTTAAGCAAGGTATAATATAGAGTTTTAAAGCTGGGAGGAACCTTAGATATCAATGGAAAGAAAGTATCACACTCAGGTCATGCATTAGCGTCAAGTCAAATCAAAAAGCATTGTTAAAGGCTTACTAGCAGTTAGTCATTGCACCAAACTTTGGGAACACAAATACAAGCAGAAAGAAAGATGATCTCTGTCCTCAAGGCTCTTCCATTCTAATGGGGAAAGATAATACATGCAAGGAAGTTGAGAAGAGGGTGGGAGAAGAGGTGATGGTATGGAGAAGGGGGAGTGCCGAGAAAGGAGAAAAAGTCAGGGGTGCAGTCTGGTAAGGAATGAGACATAACTGGCCAGGGCAGACTACTTATAATAGAGATATGGGGAGGAACCAACTAGTCAAAGGGAGAATACAGACATGGAAGTTATTTTCAGTGTGAAGTCTAGATGTGGAATGAACATGCAGAGTGAAGAGGTTTCTGGGAAATTGTAGAGAAAATCCAGGAGAATAGAGTGCAGTCTGGAGAGAAATTATCACTAGTTAAGCTGTTCAGTACTGGAAAGATTACATATTTCTCTCTGGGTCTCATTTTATTCATCCTTAAGATAAGAGATTCAAGGATACAGAGATCAGCAGAAAAAGCATGGCAGTCAATTCAGCTGGATTCTAGTCCTTGTCCTACAGCTAACTAGCCAACATTGGGCAAATCCCTTCACCCTCTAGTAGGGGTGGGGAACCTGTGGCCTCAAGGCCACACTTGAGGATGTAAAGGGCCACATTTGGCCCTCCACCCCCTGTAGTCTATGGGCTTCATCCATAAATTGAGAACATTAAACTAAATACACCCACCAGTCCATTTCAGCTATTGACCAGCAGAACACTGATTCAAACCCTGGTCTCTTGCTTCTCAGTCCATTGATCCACCTACAATTCTACACTGTTTCTATGGAGTAAGCATAAAATACGATAGAAACCTCATCCCTCCCATGCAATTCCTCATTACAGCAGATTCTATTATATTAGGACACAATGGACACTGAACTTTGACACTCAGTACACAGATGATACCTTGCTTTTGTTGAAGGGGGTAAATTCTGTCTCTCTCTCTCTCTCTCTCTCTCTCTCTCTTTCTCTCTCTCTCTCCCCCCCTATCCATCTACTATCTATCATCTATCTGATTTGCCATTTGGTTAACATTCCAGTGAGTTAGGTGAAACAATGAATGATTTTATAATATAAAAATGTAAAGGTTTTACCTAAACAAAAGCAATTCTGTTAGTGCTAGAGTTTCCCTAATAAAGGTCTTATATGCAAGATATATAAGAAGCTGATTCTAATTTATAAGGCTATTGGTCCCCAACAGACAAATGGCCAAAGGATAGAAACAGGGAGATTTCCAAGGAAGAAATCTGAGCTAACAATCACACGAAAGAAATGTTCCAAAACACTAATTTGCTGTTTAGTCAATTTTCAGTCACATCTGACTTTTCGTGATTCCATTTTTGGGTTTCCTTGGAAAAGATACTGGAGTGGTTTGCCATTTCCTTCTCCAGCTCATTTTACAGATGAGACAAATCAGGAAACAGGGTCAAGTGACAGGTCCAGGATCATACAGCTAGTAAGTATCTGAGACTAGATTTGATCTCAGGTCCTCCTGACTTCAGACTTGGCACCCTATCCACTGTGCCATCTAGCTGACCCAAAGACTAATTAGAGAAATACAAATTAAAGCAACTTTGAGGTTTAGCTTCATACACCCATGGGAATTAGCAAAGATGGCAAAAGAGAAAATAGATTTTGGAAGACTCATGTGAAAACAGGCACATTAATACACTATTAGTCTGAGCTGTGAATTGGTATAGCCAAGTTAAAGGAAGGAAACACACATTTAATAAACATCTACTCTGTGCCAGGTACTGTGCTAAGCACTTTAGAAATATTATTTCATATAATTCTTACAACAACCCTGGGGGTCAGTTGTTTTTTTAATTGGAAAAATTAAAAAAACCTAAGTATTTCAATGAAGGATACTATCTTTTAAATCCATTTTCCTGATGAAGAAATAATCAGTGGGGGGGTGTGGGTGGGGGTGGGGGTGGAATAACTTTAATTTTCCCAAATACAATGCAATAAAGGTGCCAGCCAGACTAGGAAAATGGCAGGCTTTCAAAGGTTGGAGCATTAGGTGAAATTACTCCTCACTCCCCATTCCTATGCAAAATAGCAGGGAATTTAGGATTTTTGAAAAATTTTAACTTCAAAAGTTTAAATTTAGGATCCAAAGAATTAGATGAAAAAATTGGATGTGTCTCTGGAATGAAAACATTATTTCCCCCTTCTTTTCTGGGACACATAATGGCAACATGCTTCTGGGAAGTCAACAGAATAAGTAAGGAGTGACTGTCAAATGGCTGAGTCATATAGGTCAGCTATGGGCTCATGCAAGTTCAGCAGCCAAAGGTTCTTTGATCAGTCTTCAGACATTCTTATTAGAACAAACATAACTTGTCATCAGAAACTACATTACTCAGGAAGCCATTTCCAGTCAGTTAGTTTATAGATAGATCAGTAGATAGACACTAGCTGACAGGACATCTGAAATCAGTGTCTGGCTTTGCATCAGGCCAGCTGTGGGGCTCAGTTGGACTCATTAACTTTCTCATACCTTGGCTTTTTCATCAAGAAAGTGGGTTCAACTTTTCTCTGTCTCACTGGAATATTGAGGTATCAAGAGGCTCTGTTTCACTGTGACAATAAAACATATTCTCTCATGTGTGATGGGGCAGCTAAATGATGTAGTGAGTAGAGTGCTGGGCCAGAAGTCAGGAAGATTCATCTTCCTGAGTTCAAATTTAGCCTCAAACAAGTCACTTAACCCAGTTTGCCTCAGTTTCCTCATTTGTAAAATGAGCTGGAGAAGGAATTTCTCCAGTATCTTTGTTAAGAAAATATCAAATAATTTCATGAAGAATTGGACATGATTGAAACAACTGAACTCTCATATGCAATAGGACCACTGTCTGTCTACCAGATTCCTCCTTATTCCACAACATGAAATTAGGCTATTTTTTTCTTTGAAAGGTAACAAAGCTATTCCTAATATGTTGTTCAAGCTGCTCCTCTCTTGACAAAGCTTTCTTTTTTAAATTTATTTTAAAAATTTATTTATTTTTAATTTTTAGCATTCATTTCCACAAGATTTTGCATTCCAAATTTTCTCCCCATCTCTCCCCTCTCTCCATGCATTCTGATTACCCCTTCCCCCAATCTGCCCTCTCTTCTATCACACCTCTCATTTCCCTTATCTCCATCTCCTGTATTTTCTTGTAGAGCAAGATAGATTTCCATACCCCATTAACTGTATTTCTTATTTCCCAGTTGCATGTAAAAACAATTGTTAACATTCACTTTTAAAACTTTGAGTTTCAACTTCTCTCTCTCCCTCCCTCCCCACCCATCACCACTGAGAAGGTGAGCAATTCATTATAGGTTATACATGTGTAGTAATTTAAAAGACTTCCATAAGAGTCATGTTGTAAAAGGCTAACTGTATTTCCTTGCATCTTATCCTGCCCTCCATTTATTCTATTCTCTCTTTTGACCTTGTCCCTCCCCAAAAGTGTTAACTTCTAATTACCCCCACCTCACATGTGCCCTCCCTTATATCTTCCCCTCCATACCCCACTTATCCCCTTCTCCCCTACTTTCTGGTAATGTAATATAGATTTTCATAGCAAATTGAGCATGCATGTTATTCCCTCCTTAAGCCAAATGTGATGAGAGTAAGCTTCACTTTTTCCCTCTCACCTCTTCCCTTTTCCCCTCCATTGAAAAAGCTTTTTCTTGCCTCTTTTATGAGAGACAATTTGCCCCATTCCATTTCTCCCTTTCTCCTTCCAATATATTCCTCTCTCACCCCTTAATTTTATTTTTTTAGATAAAATTCCTTCCTATTCAACTCACCCTGTGCCCTCTGTCTATATGTAAATAATCCTTCTGACTACCCAAATACTGAGAAAAGTCTCAAGAGTTACAAATATGTTCTTTTCACGTGGGAATGTAAACAGTTCAACTTTAGTAAGTCCCTTTTGATTTCTCTTTCCTATTTACATTTTCATGCTTCTTTTGATTCTTGTGTTTGAAAGTCAAATTTTCTGTTGAGCTCTGGTCTTTTCATCAAGAATGGTTGAAAGTCCTCTATATCATTGAAAGACCATTTTTTCCCCTGCAGTATTATGCTCAGTTTTGCTTAGTAGGTGATTCTTAGTTTTAATTCTAGCTCATTTCACTTCTGGAATATTATATTCCAAGCCCCCTTTGATTCTTTAATGTGGAAGCTGCTAGATCTTGCATTATCTTGATTGTATTTCCATGATACTTGAATTGTTTCATTCTGGTTGCTTGCAATGTTTTCTCCTTGACCTGGGAACTCTGGAATTTGGCTGCAATATTCCTAGGAGTTTTTCTTTTCAGATCTCTTTCAGGAGGTGATTGGTGGATTCTTTCAATATTTACTTTACCCTTTGGTTCCAGAATATCAGGGCAGTTTTCCTTGACAATTTCATGAAAGATGATGTCTAGGTTCTTTTATTGATCATGGCTTTCAGGTAGTCCTGTAATTTTTAAATTGTCTCTCTTGGATCTATTTTCCAGGTCGGTTGTTTTTCCACTGAGCTATTTCACATTTCATTCCTTTGGTTTTATTTTATAATTTCTTTATTTTTCATAAAGTCATTAGTTTCCATCTACTCCATTCTATTTTTCTTGGAGGCTTTGGATGGAGGAGCTTTGACTTTGATGTCTTCTGTTTGCATGTTTCTGTCTTCCTTGTCACCAAAGTAAGATTCTAGAGTCTGATTCTTTTTCCGGTTTTTGCTCATTTTCCCAGCCATTTACTTGACTCTGAGCTCTTTGTCAAGGTAGTTCTCTGCTTCCAGTGGGACTGGGGAGTGTACTGTCAGCTGATCGATCCAACCACAATCTGTGGTCCTAGACTTTCAGAAACAGTGACTGCAGCTGCCCCTGCTACTTCTGTGGCTGCAGTGGATTCCTTTGCCCCTTCCTCCTTCAGCTGCCCAGGGGCTGGGACTGGACCACTCCACTCTCCTGCATTGGTCCCACAGGCTATTCCCACTGACCTTCCAATTTATACTCAGCGTTTTAGGGTCCTGAAGTTTGGAAACCACTACAAGTGTGAGAGATTCAGTCCCCCAAGGCTTGCTCAGGTCCTGTCTGTGCTGGCACAGCCCATGTTGGACTGCACTCTGTTCTGAGTGTGGTGAGATAGACACTTCCCAGTGACCTGTGGGGCTGTCTTGGGCTGGAGATTTGCTTCATTCTATCATTCTGTGGGTTCTGCAGTTCCAGAATTTGTTTAGAACCATTTTTTACCGATATTTGACTGGGTTTGGGGGCAGCATTCTAGAAAGTCCATGCTGGTACTCTGCCAACTTCACTCCACTCCCCACCAAAGTTTTCTGATAGCCTATAGCAGTATTGATTTGCCTTCCTGGTTACCTATGGACAAAAAAAAGGCCCACTCACATAGAGTCAGGATACTTCAGACAGTGAATATCCCAAGAATGATCAAGTTCACACATGTTGGGACATTTTTCTTTTTTTTTCTTTTTTTTAAATTTAAATTTATTTATTTAAGTTTTCAACATTCATTTCCACAAAATTTTGGGTTCCAAATTTTCTCCCCATTTCTTCCCTTCGCCCACCCCAAAATGCCAAATATTCTAATTACCCCTGTCATCAATCTGCCCTCCCTTCTAACATCCCTCTCTTCCCTTATCCACATATTCTCTTTTGTCCTGTAGGGCAAGATAGCTTTCTATACCCCTTTACCTGTATGTCTCATTTCCTAATTGTATGCAAGAACAATACCCAACAGTTGTTCCTAAAACTTTGAGTTCCAACTTCTCTTCCTCTCTCCTCACCCATTCCCTTTGGGAAGGCAAGCAATTCAATAAAGGCCACATCTGTGTAGTTTTGCAAATGACTTCCATAATAGTTGTGTTGTGTAAGACTAACTATAGTTCCCTCCATCCTATCCTGTCCCCCCATTTCTTTTTTTTATTAATTTATTTAACTTATAACATTTATTTTCACAAAATTTTGGGTTCCAAATTTTCTCCCCATTTGTCCCCTCCCCCCACACCAAAACACCGAGCATTCTAATTGCCCCTATCACCAATCTGCCCTTTCTTCTATCATCCCTCCCTTCCCTTGTCCCCATCTTCTCTTTTGTCCTGTAGGGCCAGATAACTTTCTATACCCCTTTACCTGTATGTCTTATTTCCTAGTAGCGAGAACAGTATTCAACAGTTGTTCCTAAAACTTTGAGTTCTAACTTCTCTTCATCCCTCCCTCCCCACCCATTCCTTTTGGAAGGCAAGCAATTCAATATAGGCCATATCTGTGTAGTTTTGCAAATGACTTCCATAATAGTCGTGTTGTATAAGACTAACTATATTTCCCTCCATCCTATCCTGCCCCGCCATTGCTTCTATTCTCTCTTTGGATCCTGTCCCTCCCCAAGAGTGTTGACTTCAAATTGCTCCCTCCTCCCATTGCCCTCCCTTCCATCATCCCCCCCACCCTGCTTATCTCCTTCACCCCCACTTTCCTGTATTGTAAGATAGGTTTTCATACCAAAATGACTGTGCATTTTATTCCTTCCTTTAGTGGAATGTGATGAGAGTAAACTTCATGTTTTTCTCTCACCTCCCTTCTTTTTACCCTCCACTAAAAAGTCTTTTGCTTGCCTCTTTTATGAGAGATAATTTGTCCCATTCCATTTCTCCCTTTCTCCTCCCAATATATTTCTTTCTCACCCCTTAATTTCATTTTTTTAAGATATGATCCCATCCTATTCAATTCACTCTGTGCTCTCTGTCTCTCTCTCTGTCTGTGTGTGTGTGTGTGTGTGTGTGTGTGTGTGTAATCCCACCAACTACCCAGATACTGAAAAGTTTCAAGAGTTACAAATATTTTCTTTCCATGTAGGAATGTAAACAGTTCAACTTTAGTAAGTCCCTTGTGACTTCTCTTTGATGTTTACCTTTTCATGCTTCTCTTGATTCTTGTGTTTGAAAGTCAAATTTTCTTTTCAGCTCTGGTCTTTCATCAAGAATGCTTGAAAGTCCTCTATTTCATTGAAAGACCATGTTTTGCCCTGAAGTACTATACTCAGTTTTGCTGGGTAGGTGATTCTTGGTTTTAGTCCTAGTTCCTTTGACTTCTGGAATATCCTATTCCATGCCCTTTGATCCCTTAGTGTAGAAGCTGCTAGATCTTGTGTTATCCTGATTGTACTTCCACAATACTTGAATTGTTTCTTTCTAGCTGCTTGCAATATTTTCTCCTTGACCAGGGAACTCTGGAATTTGGCCACAGTGTTCCTAGGAGTTTCTCTTTTTGGATCTCTTTCAGGCGGTGATTGGTGGATTCCTTGAATACTTATTTTGCCCTCCGGTTCTAGAATCTCAGGGCAGTTTTCCTTGATAATTTCATGAAAGATGATGTCTAGGCTCTTTTTTTGATCATGGCTTTCAGGTAGTCCCATAATTTTTAAATTGTCTCTTCTGGACCTATTTTCCAGGTCAGTTGTTTTTCCAATGAGATATTTCACATTATCTTCCATTTTTTCATTCTTTTGGTTTTTTTTATGATTTCTTGGTTTCTCATAAAGTCATTAGCCTCTATCTGTTCCATTCTAATTTTGAAAGAACTCTTTTCTTCAGTGAGCTTTTGAACCTCCTTTTTCATTTGGCTAATTCTGCTTTTTAAAGCATTCTTCTCCTCATTGGCTGTTTGAACCTCTTTTGCCAATTGAGTTAGCCTATTTTTCAAGGTGTTATTTTCTTCAGCATTTTTTTGGGTCTCCTTTAACAAGGTGTTGACCTGCTTTTGATGCTTTTCTTGCATCTCTCTCATTTCTCTTCCCAGTTTTTCCTCCACCTCTCTTACTTGATTTTCAAAATCCTTTTTGAGTTCTTCCATGGCCTGAGCCCATGGTATATTTATTTTGAATGTGTGGGATACAGAAGCCTTGACTTCTGTGTCTTTCCCTGATGGTAAGCATTGTTCTTCCTCATCAGAAAGGAAGGGAGGAATTATCTGTTCACCAAGAAAATAACCTTCTATAGTCTTATTTTTTTCCCCTTTTCTGGGTATTTTCCCAGCCAGTGACTTGACTTCTATGTTTTCTTTCCACCCCCACCTAGCCTCTAGATCCGCCCAGCCAGTGCTTGGGGTCTGAGATTCAAATGCTGCTTTCCAACCTCAGGGCTTTGGGCGGGGTGGGGCTGCTATTCAGTGTGAGATTAAGTTCAGGTGCTCAGGTCGGGGCAGGGCCATCACAAGGGGCTCAGTTCCCTCAGGGGTTTTATGTGGAGACCTTCACCAATGGATCACGGCTCCTGCCTGCTTGAGGAGCCTGGGTCCGCTGCTGCCTCTGCTCCTACCTCCCAAGGGGGCCTGAGTTATGAGTACACCCCACTCCCTTCTTGACCAGCCAAAAGACCCTCTCACCAACCCTTGTCACTTGTGGCTGGAGGGACCTGGGTGGTCACCAGAGATTCTGTCCCTGAAGCCCCCAAGGCAGGGCTGAGCTCTGCTCCGGGTCCGGTGCATGATGGACCTTTCGAGTCAGGTTTTCAGGGCTCTGTGGAACACAAATCTTGTCCGCTCCATTGTTCTGTGGCTTCTGCTGCTCCAAAACTTGTTGGGAGTTCTTCTTTACAGATATTTTATGGGCTGTGGGTTCGGAGCTAGCATATATGTGTCTTTCTACTCCACCATTTTGGCTCCTCCCCACCCCATTTCTTTTGCTCTCTCTTTTGACCCTGTCCCTCCCCAAGAGTGTTGACTTCAAATTGCTCCCTCCTCCCATTTCCCTCCCTTCCATCATCTCCTCCACCCTGCTTATCCCCTTCTCTCCCACTTTCCTGTATTGTAAGATAGGTTTTCATACCAAAATGAGAGTACATTTTATTTCTTCCTTTAGTCGAATGTGATGAGAGTAAGCTTCATGTTTTTTCTCTTACTTCCCCACTTTTTCCCTCCATTGAAAAGTCTTTTACTTGCCTCTTTTATGAGAGATAATTTGTCCCATTCTACTTCTCCCTTTCTTCTCACAATATATCACCCCTTTGTTTAATTTTTTAAAGATATGATCCCATTCTATTCAATTCACCCTGTGCTCTCCGACTATCTGTCTCTGTCTCTGTGTGTGTGTGTGTGTGTGTGTGTGTGTGTGTGTGTGTGTGTGTAATCCCACCAACTACCCAGATACTGAAAAAAGTTTGAAGAGTTACAAATATGATCTTTCCATGTAGGAATGTAAACAGTTCAACTTTAGTAAGTCCCTTGTGACTTCTCTTTGATGTTTACCTTTTCATGCTTCTCTTGATTCTTGTGTTTGAAAGTCAAATTTTCTTTTCAGCTCTGGTCTTTCATCAAGAATGCTTGAAAGTCCTCTATTTCATTGAAAGACCATGTTTTGCCCTAAAGTATTATACTCAGTTTTGCTGGGTAGGTGATTCTTGGTTTTAGTCCTAGTTCCTTTGACTTCCAGAATATAATATTCTTTGCCTTTTGATCCCTTAATGTAGAAGCTGCTAGATCTTGTGTTATCCTGATTGTATTTCCACAGTACTTGAATTGTTTCTTTTTAGCTGCTTGCATTATTTTCTCCTTGACCAGGGAACTCTCGTATTTGGCCACAATATTCCTACGAGTTTCTTTCTTTGGATCTCTTTCAGGAGGTGATCAGTGGATTCTTTCAATATTTATTTTGCCCCCTGGTTCTAGAATATCAGGCCAATTTTCCTTGATAATTTCATGAAAGCTGATGTCTAGGCTCTTTTTTTGATCCTGGCTTTCAGGTAGTCCCATAATTTTTAAATTGTCTCTCCTGGATCTATTTTCCAGGTCAATTGTTTTTCCAATGAGATATTTCACATTATCTTCATTCTTTTGGCTTTATTTTGTGATTTCTTGGTTTCTCATAAAGTCATTAGCCTTCACCTGTTCCATTCTAATTTTTAAAGAACTATTTTTTTCAGTGAGCTTTTGAACTTCCTTTTACATTTGTCTAATTCTGCTTTTTAAAGCATTCTTCTCCTCATTGGCTTTTTGGACCTCTTTTGCCAATTGAGTTAGCCTATTTTTCAAGGTGTTATTTTCTTCAGCATATTTTTGGGTCTCCTTTAGCAAGGTATTGACTCACTTTTCATGCTTTTCTTGCATCTCTCTCATTTCTCTTCCCAGTTTTTCCTCCATCTCTCTGGCTTGATTTTCAAAATCCTTTTTGAACTCTTCGATGGCCTGAGCCCATGGAATATTTATTTTGGATGTTTGGGATACAGAAGCCTTGACTTTTATGTCTTTCCCTGATGGTAAGCATTGTTCCTCATCTGAAAGGATGGGAGAAGATATCTGTTCACCAAGAATGTAACCTTCTATAGTCTTGTTTTTTTTCCCTTTTTGGGGCATTTTTCCAACCAGTTACTTGACTTTTTGGTCCTTTGTCAAGAGTCGGATACACTCTGAGAATCTTTAAAGATCTCAGTTCCTCCAAGGTGTCAAAATCAAGCATGTACACTGGTCTGGGAGCAGGACGAGATTTTTTTGCCCAGAATCTTAGTAGTTTCCTCTCCACAGCCACCTGGCCTCCAGTTCGACCAAGCCAACACTGGGGGCTGATTTTCAGATAAGCTGTGGGACCAGGGTCACCAGTCAATGTGAGATAAAAATCAGCTCCTTCAAGGCCTCTACACAGGGCTGAGGTAAGAATGGGTGCTCAGTGCCCCCAGGGGTTTTATAATTCAACAATGGATGTGGGCTGCTGTGGGAACTACTGCCTTCCCAATGTGGCCTCTGTGGCCACTGCCTAAGACCAGAGCTATGGGAAGGACCTTCTCCCTTCCCTCCCAGCTGAGAAAACCCTGTCACTGACCTTTGGTGCCTGTGGGTTGAGGGATCTGCAAACCTGCTGCTGCTGCAACTAGGGATTCTGCAACTGGAAATTCTGCCCCTGAGGTGTCCTCCTCCCAGAGCTGTGCCACGCAGCCAAGGCTGGGCTGGGCTCCACTTTGTGTCCAATGCAACAGATGTTTCCCGTGGACTTTTCAGGTCATCCTGGGCTGGAAATCTCCTCCACTCTGTTGTTCTCCACTTCTGCTGCTCCAGAATTTGTTGAGAGTCCCTCTCTACAAGTATTTTATGGGCTGTGTGGGGAGAGCCTGCATATGTGTAACTTTCTACTTCACCATCTTGGCTCCAGGGACATTTTTCTAAATGGATATAAGTGCTGGAGTATCCTTGTTGAATATTATATCCATGCTCTGACTAAGAAAACATCTTTTTAATTGTTGAATAATCTAAAGTGTCTTATTTCATTCCAACCTCAAACTGAAATAACAGCCTGCATTAGATCTGTTCTCAACAAGATGCATAAGAAAATTCTACCAAGTAGTTCTCATGACAGTATGAACTAGTTGAAATTATTGTATTATCCCTTTAAAAAGTCTCATACTAAATTAGAAGGTTCATATTCATAGCACTGTATCCCTCAAAGTCTCAAATTTTTTAAAGATGCTGTAGTCTAAGAATTTATATAGGAAACCAACTTCTTGGAATGAATGAGATCAATAAAAAAAAAAAAAGGTTTATTTGGCACTTCCTATGGTTGAGGTGTGCTAAGCAGTGGGGATACAAATGCAAAAGAAAAGATAGTTCCTGCCCTCAAGGGCCTTACATTTAAATGGCAGGAGACAGCATATAAAGGGGAATGGTGGCCTGGGAAGAGCATTTTGGTTGGTAAATCACCAAAATGATGAGCAAAGCCATATAAGAGAAGACTGACACACCATTTCTGGTAGTAATGACAGTACTCATGTAATTATGGTTCCAGAATTGTAACGTGATTAGAGCGAGTAAAGTGAAGCATGGGTAGAGCTAACCTATGTTCATCAATCAGAATAATGGAGACCTAAAGTAGCAATTTGGAGCAAAATGTGTTTTGTCTTTCCATTTAATCATTTGTGAATCCATGGCTCATAACCATGATCCAAGGGATTTAAAGCCAAAAATTCTTTAATGGTGCCTAAAACAGTAAATAATTACCCAATTTTGTTTAAAAATATTTTTTCCTCTGTGGCAACAAACTTGTGCACATTTAAAGCATAATGTTTGTTTCTGTAATGATTCAAAACCATCATGACCATGCATACAACAATTTTGGTTTTCTGCACCAATTACATATAATTCTGATTGCTTTTGACCTAGTTCAATGTGTTCTTTGCAGTTTCTCAACCTGTCATCAAATTGTTTCCAAACTGCCCCACTGGTTAAACATTCAAGCACAAACTGATACTCAATGAGCCACCAGATTCATATGCATATACTTATTTGTGTTCTGTACTCGGGGTCAGAGTAGCTCCCTAATCTGTAATGAAGTATCATCATCTCTTAGATCATGTGATCAAAATGTTAATAAATATTTGTGTTCTTGTGGCAAATGTCAAGCTGCTTGAAAACCATGAATGCCAGGCATGCAGATTGCAAGTCATTTTGAAATTATTGCAAATATTCTGCATAAATAAATCTTATCTTACCTCTCAGCGCAGTATTAAGGTTGTTTCGTAATTTAAAAGTTATCTTCTATTGTGTTACTATTCTTCTATCTGACAGGTTTTCAAAGGAACTGGTTGACAACACTTGTCAGTTATTCAGTGTAGTTTCTGGAGGTTACAGTCAGTGTGCCAGAGGTAGAAGAGAAGAAAGTCATATCTGAAGAGTCATGTCTTTTCTTACAAAGGTCAGTTTACATATTGAAATTACAAATTGAAATTTTAATATTTATCATTTAAAATAACATTTGCCATTAGGAAAAGGATATATTTTATATTGTAACTCACTACAGACATGTCTCATTTCACTGAGCTTCACAAATTTAAATTGTGTGGCAACCGTGCTGTGAGCAAGTCTATTGGCACCATTTTCCCAAAAGCTCATATTGAGTCTGTATGTGACATTTTTGTGATTCTTGCAATATTTCAAACTTTTTTCTTTATATTATATCTGTTATGATGATCTGTGATAAGTGATCTTTGATATTACTATTGTAATTGTTTTGGGGTGCCAAATACCACATCCATGTAAGACAACAAACTTAATTGCTATGTTTTGATTGTTCTGACTGCTCCACCATCCAGCCATTCCATATCTATTTCCATCTCTTCAAGCCTCAGCTCCCTCAGACATAGCAATATTGATATTATGCAGAGTAATAGCCCTGCAATGGTCTCTAAGTGTTCAGATGAAAGGAACAGTGAATCAATGTGGCAAACTTCATTGTGGTGTTATTTTAGAAATTGCCAGTCACCACCCTGATTAGCCAGCCACCATTAACATTGAGGCAAGACCCTCCACCAGCAAAAAGTTTATAACTCACTGAAGGCTGAGATGATGATTAGCATTACTTAGCAATAAAGTATTTTTAATTAAGGTATGTACATTGTTATTTTTAGATATAATAGTATTATACACTTAATAGATTACAATATAATGCAAACATAACTTTTATATGAACTATAAAACCAAAAAATTGTGTGACTTGCTTTATTGAGATAGTCTGGAACCAATGCCTACATTCAATTTTAGTGATTGGTTAGGTGGCTAAAAAAAAAATGAATTTCCATCTCTCAGCAAGAGAGCTTGTAAAATTCTCCTACCATTTCCTACCATGTATTTGTGTGAGTAAGTATTCTCAATTTATTCCTGTTTCAAATCAAAATACACAAACAAACTCAGTGTAGAACCAGTGAGACTGTCCACTATTGAGCCAAATGTTGCAAATCTTTGTTCAAACATCAAAAGTTCCACATCAAAATTAAACTTACATATGATTATCATATTATATTAAATATCTTCTAAGTTTTAACTTATTTCATTCAAATGTTATTTACATTTAATAAAATTTAAAGACTTGAGGCATTTAATATTGATTCATCTAATAGTAATAATTTGAGGTCTTGATGGATTGCTTCTTTAATTTTTCCAGAATGTCCCACATAAAATATTGCTAATTATCTTATAATTAGAGGTTTATAATGTTTAAATTATAAATAAATAAATCTTTTGAGATTTGATGATGATAAATTGAATAAAATTTTATATTTTATCATATTTTATAATTATAATAATTTATAGTATCTACAATATATAGTATAAAATATAGCTTGTGATGCACCATAGGTTTTTGGTTCATAAATGGCTTTCAGAGAATCATAAAAGTGCTTTGAATTGTTACTATCAGCATAAAACTGAATTTCATCTGCTTTTTTACTGAGCCAGGAATCTTGCATCTCTCTAAGCTTTCTTTGTACTTTTCTTTTGATGGAATTGAATGCTGCCTTCTTAGATATGGATGAACTATCCTACTGGTAAATCCTGTGGAGTTCTCCTTTTTTACTTTGCTGCTTCTGAATTTCCCCATCATTTTCATCAAATCAGTTTTGGTGTTTGTGAGTGTTCTGACCCAGATGAGCAAATGCAATGGCTGTACACCAAATCTCTGAAAACTGCCCACTGCTTTTCTGCTCTACTGTTGCCAACTGTGTGTTGGCTCAACTTCCCTCCAAGTTAGTAACAAACTGTTCATGCTCAGAGAAGAGCTCTAATTTGTTGACATTAATTATTCTGGTAGTCATTTTGCCTTAGGGGCAGCACTTTTGATGAATGTGAATGTTTATCTTGGAAAGGATAAGTCTATGATCAGTCCAGCACTCTGCACCACACGTTGCCTTTGTCACTCTCACATCTTGTCTGTCTCTTCTCCTTACAATCACATCTAATAGACTTAGATCCAATGTTTGTTGTGAGGATTCATCTATGAATTTTTATTGCGTTTAGGTAAATGGAAAACAGTGTTGGTGATGAGAAGGTCATTCGATGTAGGCATCTTCAGCAGTAAATGACCATTGCTGTTGCTATTTCCAACTCCATTCCTCCCTAGGACTCCCTGCCAAGTATGGTAGTCTGAGTCTACTCTAACTTTAAAATCACCCAGAATTATAAACTTGTCCTCTTTCGGCATATTGATGATAAGAGTTTCTAGGTCTTCATAAAATTTTTCTTTGACCTCATCAGAATTCATCATGGTGTGAGTACAGGCACTCATGATGGTGGCATAATGTTTTCCTGCAAATGGCAATCACATTGTCATGAGCCTGTCATTCATTCCTTTTGGCAGGCACACCAGCTTGCTGACTAGATTAGTTTTGATTACAAAACCTACACCAGCTTCATAGCACTCTTCTTCACTGCAGAAAAATGTGTATCCAGCTCTGACTTCAGTAAGCTGGCCTTCATTTGCCTGTCTTGTTTCACTCAGGGATGCTATTGGATGTGATACCTGTTGAGTTCTCTTGTAACAAGAGCAGTTCGTCTTTCAGGTCTACTGAATTTTGTGTTGTCTATAAGTGTGTGCATGTTCCATGTATTTATGGTGAGTGGAATCATCTTTGCAGATGTTTTTGAACATTTTGTACATTGTTTTGTGTTTTGACCAGAGAGCGGGATTCCCTCCTGCAGTGGTAATCAGGCCAGGGTTGGGTAACCAGACAATTTTAGGGTACCTTTTCTAGCCCTCTTCCTCACACCAGGAAGTGAGCAGTGTGATCCTTAAAAAAAAAGCAATGCTGATGGAACCATATTGATTTATGACAAGGACATGATCCTAGAGAGATGGACTGAACACTTCCATAGTGTTCTCAACAGACCATTATCAATCCATTGATAATTGGCCATTGACTGTTTACCTCAGGTTGAAGTCAGTCGCTCCTTAGCTGGACTTCCAACTGAAGAATAAGTTTTGAGTGCCATTAGGATCCTTTCGTGTGGCAAAGATCCTGGTGCTGATTCTATTCCAGCTGAAATTTACAAGGTAGGGGGACTATTGCTTATACAAAAGCTGACTGAAATGTTCCATGTTATATGGCAAGAGGAGGTTATCCCCCAAGAATTCAAGGATGCCTCCAATGTTCATCTCTATAAAGGTAAAGGAAATAGATTGTCCTGTGACAATCACACAAGACTCTCTTAGTCATTGCTGGCAAGATTCTTGCTAGAGTCCTCCTTAATAGGCTGATCTTTCACCTGGAAGATGGTCATATACCTGAGAGTCATTGTGACTTCAGAAAGGGCCGAGGAACAGTTGATATGGTGTTTGCCACCCAACACCTCCAGGAGAGATACCAGGAGCAGAACACAGGTGTCTGTACACAACATGTGTAGATCTGACCAAGGCTTTTGACACTGTTAGTCATGAAGGCTTATGGAAAATTATGTCAAAATTTAGTTACCCAGAGAAGTTTATCAGTATTGTATGTCAGTTTCATGATGGCATGTTTGCCTGGGTTCTGGATAGTGGACAATGCTCTCATACCTTCCCAGTCACCAATAGAGTGAAACAGGGCTATGTGCTAACTCCCATGCTGTTTAGCATGATGTTTTCAGCCATGTTGTCAAGTGCTTTCAGTGAGCATGAACGCAGCATCAGAGTCAGCTACTGTACTGATGGTAAGTTCTTCAATTTGAAAAGGCTACAAGCCAAGACCAAAGTGGAGGGAGTGTTGGTGCATGATTTTCAGTTTGCAGATGATTGTGCACTCAATGTAGCCTCTGAAGCTGAGATGTAGCAAAGTATGAATCAATTCTCTGCTACCTGTGCTAATTTTGGCCTAATAATTAACAGTAAGAAAGCACAGGTGCTCCATCAGCCACCATTACACCATCCGTACATGGAACCATCAGTTACAACAAATGGAGAAGTTTTGAATGCTGTGGATAAGTTCACTCACCTTGGTACTGTACTTTCCAAGGACATACACATTGACAATGAGATTGACACATGCATTACCAGAGCTAACTGAAGAAAAGTATGGGAGAGAGGAGGTATTAGATTGACTACCAAACTGAAGGTCTACAGAGCCATTGTGCTGACATTCATTGTTGTACACCTGTGAGATATGGAGAGTCTATCAGCCCCATACCAGGAAACTGAATTGCTTCCATATGAACTGCCTTAGGAAGATTCTGAAGATCACCTGGAAGGACAAAGTACCAGACACTGAGGTCACTACTCAAACTCAACTGCCAAGCATTTAAACTATGCTTCAGAGAGTGCAACTCTGATGGGCTGGCCACGTTATTCAAAAGCAAAATGTAGGCTTGCCAAAAAGATTATTTTATGGAGAACTCGCATGGGACGGATGATCACATGGTGATCAGAAGAAGTGATACAAGGACACTCTCAAGGTCTCTCTCAAGAATTTTGGAATTGATTGTGTGACATAGGAGACATTGGTGCAGGACTGCTCAGCATGGGTGTGCCCACATCAGAGAGGATGCTTTGCTCTGTGAGCAAAGCAGAATTGAAACATCTCAAAGGAAACATAAGATGTACAAATTTGGAGTATCCACCTCAAATGTTCATGTAGACTATTTGTGTCCAATCTGTGGCAGAGAATTTTGAGTTCATATTGATCTGATCAGTTACAGTCAAACACATTGAAACTTGATTTTTTCATGGTGATGTCTTGCTGGTCCTCTTTGAGAATGAAGGACAATGTTAGCATAAAATATGGCATAATTATATAATAATATATGTATATAGCACAATATATTATGTAGTATAATATATAATAATTTATAATAATTCAAAGCTTTTCAGACAAAAGTTAATGTTGTGCTTATTGTAAGAAACCAATGAGTAAGTCTAAAAATAATATGAACAGTATATTTAATTATCCTGTGGGTTCACAACACATTTTATTGTTGTTGTTGAAAAGGGTTCATGGAACCAAAAAGTTGAGTATCACTTCTCTAGATCATAGTATTTTGTCAAGGCTTCAAGGCAGTTGGAGAGAAGATGGCTATCAAGTAAAGTTATAACTTTAAAGTTGTTAATTTATATTGAAAGGCAGTGTACATTGTGAACCAATAAATTGATGAAAAAGCATTTATTAAACACTTAGCATGTAACAGGCAATGTGTTAAGAGCTGGAGATACAAATGCACAGAGATAGTACTATTGTGTAAATGACAGTTTCTGGAATCAAAGGATCTGGTTTCAAATTCTACCCCTAAAATTTCCTACTTGTGTGACCTTGACAGCTTACTTACCTACACTGAGTCTCAGTTTTCTTATGTTTTAAAGGAAGGAGTTGGATTAGATGGACTCTATGCTTTCTTTTAGTTCTAGATTTATGATCGCCTTCTTCCTCAAGAATACATTTTCATAAGGGAAGAAAGCAAATGAAGGTCAGTGGGAGCCAGGAAGAGATATTTTGTTATGATGAGTCACAGGAACAGTGAGACAGTCAATACTGCAGTCATTGAACACACCTGTTCCTGAAACACTGCTTCTCTTAATTTGATTATTGTATTCAGTATGCACAATTATTTTCATGTTGTTCCTCCACCCACCCCTTAGAATATGAGCTCCTTGGGGTCCAGGGCTGTGTTTTTGCTTTCCTCTGTATCCCCAGTGATTTGAAAATGCCTGGTGCATAGCAAGAGCTTAACAAATGTCATCACATATTGTACTGACCACATCATATTAAAATCATGTTAAATGAAGAGATTGAATAGGGAATTAAAAATCAATTGCAGAGAAAATGTCTTTATCCTGGAGAATTCATGGATCATAAAACAAATCAGAGCAACAATAGCAAATTTCATCACAGTGGCAAGAATGCAACAAAATGCCAAAGTTTTTGAGATGCACTCAAAAGAGTCCTGAAGTTTAAATCTCTTAAAAAAAGTTATCAACAAAAAAAGTGAAAAACATATTAATGAATTGGTCATGTAACTTAAAAAACCCCCACAACAACTAGGAACCGAAAAAAGCCACAACTAAACAGAAATTACAAGATGTGAGAGGACATGTCAGTGAATAAGAATGAGGACTCAAGCATGACACTGAGGCTACAAACTTTATGAATGGAGGAATGGTGGAGTACCCTCCACATTACTAGCAAATCTCAGATGAGAAATGGGTTTAGAGGGAAGTGAAATAACAATTCTAGTTTTTCATATGTCAAATTTTAAATGCCTTTGAGGCATGCAGTTTGAAATGACAGATAGGTAGTTCTTGATGCTATATTTGAAGTCAGGAAAGAGACTAGTTCTATATCTAGGAATCATCAGTATAGAGATGATTTAAGACATCTTGGCTAATGACTTCATCAGGGGGAGTATGCAAAGGAAAAAGAGAGGAGAGCCCAGGATAGAATCTTGGTATCATGTAGTTGATGGTGGTCTACCTAAAAAGGCTAAGAAGCACTGGTTAGACATGTAGAAGGAGAACCATGAGAGAATAGCGATACAAAAACCTAGGGAAGATAGAGTACCTAGGAGGAAAGGGTGACTGGAAATTTTGAAGGTTGTAGAGAGGTAAAGAAGGATGAAGATTGAGAAAAAAGTCCATCATATTTTGCAAATAAGAAATAACTGATATCTTTAGGGAGAGCAGTTTGAGTTGAATTTTGAAGTCAGAAGCCATAATATAAAGAGTTAATACAGTGAGAGGAGAGGAAGTGGAGACAATTAATAGAGATAGCTTTCTTAAAGGGTTTAGCCAAAAAGAGGAGGGGAGGTATAGGAAAATTGTTTGTTGGGATGGTTGGATCAAGTGAGAGATTTTTAAGAATGGAGAAGACATGGTCATATTTGTAGGCAGCAGGGAAAGACTTAGTAGTGAGGGAATAAAGATTAAAAAGTTAATGGAGGAGACAGAGGCAACAATCTACTGAAAAAATGAAGAAGACTGGAGGGGTGTGATCAAATGTATGTATTGAGGGGTTTGGTTTTACAAGAAGAAGGGCCACCACTTCATGAGAGACAGGAGTGAAAGAAACGGCTATGGGGGAAGATTCCTGAATGATAGGAGATTAGGAGAAACAGGAAAAAAAGAGCTCAAAGAAAATGGCCTCTATTTAACCAGTAAGGTATGAGGTGGGTTCCTCTTCTGAGAGGGTACTGAGAGGGACTGATATGGAAGGTTTGAGGAAGGATTAAAAGTTTTGTAATAAGCACTGTGATAGGTGGAGGAGACGTTCAATAACAGAGGCACAGAAAGATGCAGTAAATGCCCTTTAGGAATTATTTAACATAAATTTGTAGTGGATTCAATCAGAAGCTTTATGATATTTTCCTGATGTTTGGTCACAAGTGAATAGAATGCATGTAATATTTCTGTTTTTCTGCATTTGTTTGTGAGGTTTCATACCCCAATACACAATTTTCATAAAATTTCCCAAAGGAGTTTGGAAATATGTATGCTACTTTCTGTGACCATTCAGTAGTTGCCAGAAATCTGTCATGTCTAACATTAATATTTTTTTTAATTCAGACCTCTGAATGCTATCTTGTTTATCTTTTGGTTAGATTTGTCAAAATCTGAAATAAATATATTAAATTCTTCAACTTTTATGACTTTAATACTCATTTTCCTTTATAAATTAACATTTAAATATTAAATGCTATGCCATTAGGTATTGTACAGTAAGTTTTGATATTAATTCAGTCAATGGTTTTTTTTTCAGCATACTCCAATTTTCCCAAGCATCTCTTTTAAAAATTGACTCTATTTTTTTGTTGCCTTGGCTGATATCATGATGGTTACTCCTGTCTTTTTTTTTTTAGTCCACCTGAAGCATAATAGTGGCAAGTCTTTTATTTTAATTGTTTTGAGTCTTTCTGTTTCAGATGTGTTTATTGGAAAGAGCATATTATGGTTTCTGCTTTTAATTCATGCTGCTACCCTCACCCATTTTATGAATGAATTTGTTCCATTATCATTTATCATTATGACTGTTAATCATATATTTCCCTCTATCCTATACCTTTAAACTTTTTCTCCCTTTTTTCTCTGTTATCCTCATTACAAATAAAAGGGTATGAAAAGAGAAGAGTGTCCAACACTAGTGATCTAAATTTTATGCCATATGCTTCTATTCCACTGCTCCTCTTTTCTTTTTTTTTTTTTTATTTAACATTTATTTTCACACAATTTTGAGTTAGAAATTTTCTCCCCTTTTATCCCCTCCCCCCCCCCAAACCCGAGCTTTCTGATTGCCCCTGTGACCTATCTGCTCTCCCCTCTATCCTCCCTCCCTGCCCTTGTCTCCGTCTTCTCTTTTGTCCTGTAGGGCCAGATAGCTTTCTTGACCCCTTAACCTGTATTTCTTGTTACCCAGTGGTAAGAACATTACATTTGGTCCTAACACTTTGAGTTCCAACTTCTTTAGCTCCCTTCCTCTCCACCCCTTCCCCTTGGAAGACAGGCAATTCAATATAGGCCATATCTGTTTAGTTTTGCAAATGATTTCCATACTAGTTGTGTTGTATAGGACTAACTATATTTCCCTCCATCCTATCCTGTCCCCCTTTACTTCTATTTTCTTATGGTCCTTTCCCTTCCCATGAGTGTCGACCTCGTATTGCATTTTCCTTCCCATGCCCTCCCCTCCATCCTCCCCCCCACCCTGCTTGTGCCCCTGTCCCCCACTCTCCTATATTATGAGATAGGTTTTCCTATCAAAATGAGTGTGCATTATATTCTTTCCTTTAGTGGAATGTGATGAGAGTAGACCTCATGTTTTTCTCTTGCCTCCCTTCTTTATCTCACCACTAATAAGTCTTTTGCTTGCCTCTTTTATGAGAGATAATTTGCCCCATATAACTTCTCCCTTTCTCCTCCCAATATTTCTCTCTCACTGCTTGATCTCATTTTTTTTTTTAAGATATGATCCCATCCTCTTCAATTCACTCTGTACACTCTGTCTCTATGTATGTGTGCGTGTGTGCATGTGTGTGTGTGTGTACTCCCACCCAGTACCCAGATACTGAAATGTTTCAAGAGTTACAAATATTGTCTTTCCATGTAGGAATGTAAACAGTTCAACTTTAATAAGTCCCTTGTGACTTCTCTTTGCTGTTCACCTTTTCATGGTTCTTCTTCATTCTTGTGTTAGAAAGTCAAATTTTCTTTCCAGCTCTGGTCTTTTCATCAGGAAAATTTGAAAGTCCTCTATTTCATTGAAAGACCATTTTTTCTCCTGAAGTATTATACTCAGTTTTGCTGGGTAGGTGATTCTTGGCTTCAGTCCTAGTTCCTTTGACTTCTGGAATATCCTATTCCATTCCCTTCTATCCCTCAATGTAGAGGGTGCCAGATCTTGTGCTATCCTGATTGTATTTTCACAATACTTGAATTGTTTCTTTCTAGCTGCTTGCAATATTTTCTCTTTCACCTGGGAATTCTGGATTTTGGCCACAATGCTCCTAGGAGTTTCTCTTTTTGGATCTCTTTCATGCGGTGTTCTGTGGATTCCTTGAATATTTATTTTGCCTTCTGATTCTAGAATCTCAGGGCAGTTTTCCTTGATAATTTCATGGAAGATGATGTCTAGGCTCTTCTTTTGATCATGGTTTTCAGGTAGTCCCAGAATTTTTACATTGCCTCTCCTGATTCTATTTTCCAGGTCAGTTGTTTTTCCCATAAGATATTTCACATTATCTTCCATTTTTCGAATCTGCGCGGTATGTTCTGAGATATCTGTCTTTCTCATAAAGTCCTTAGCGTCCATCCGTACCATTCCAGATTTGAAAGATCTATTTTCTTCAGTGAGCTTTTGAATCTCCTTTTCCATTTGGTTAATTCTGCTTTTGAAAGCATTCTTCTCCTCATTGGTCCCTTGCACCTCCCTTGCCAGCTGAGTTAGGCTAGTTCTCAAGGTGCCAATTTCTTCAAGATTTTTTTGGTTCTCCTTTAGCAGGGAGCTGATCTGCTTTTCATGCTTCTCCCTCATCCCTCTCATTTCCCTTCCCAGTCTTTCCTCCACCTCTCTAACTTGATTTTCAAAATTCCTCTTGAGCTCTTCCATGGCCCGAGCCCATTGGGTGGGCTGGGACACAGAATCCTCGATTTCTGTGTCTTTGCCTGATGGCAAGCATTGTTCCTCCCCATCAGAAAGGAAGGGAGGAAGTGTCTTTTCTCCGATAAAGTACCCTTCAATAGTTTTATTTCTTTTCCCTTTTCTTGGCATTTTCTCCAACCAGTGGCCTGACCTCTGAATGTTCTTCTCACACCCACCTAGCCTCCTGGTCCTCCCAGCCAGCGTTTGGGGACTGAGATTCAAATGCTGCTTTCCGCCTTAGAGTTTTTGGCAGGGGCAGGGCTGCTATTCAGTGTTAAATTAAGTTCAGGTGCTGAGGTCATGGGCAGGGCTGCCTCTCTGGCTCAGTTCCCTCAGGGGATTTATGCATAGACCTTCCACAATGGATCCAGGCTCCCACCCGTTTGGGGAGACCCTGTCTGCAGCCGCCTCTCAGCTTCCATCTCCTGGGGGGGCCCGAGCCATGGGAGCACCCCACTCCCCTTTCAACCCGCCAAAGAGACTCTCTCACCTACCCCGTCAGTCACCTGTTGGTGGGGGGGCTTGTGCCGCCACTGAAGATCCTGCCTCCGGAGCTCTCTCAGATCTGTGCCTCTCGGAGCCGCGGCCGCCGCCGCTGCTGCAGGTCCGGGCTGGGCACCGCGTCTGCAGTGCGACGGACTTTTTGTGAGAGGTTTGCAGGTCCCTCTGTGGGTGGGGGGACCTGCGTGGCCACTGGAGATCCTGTCCCTGTAGCCCTCTCGGATCTCTTCCCCTCGGTGTCGTGGCCGCGGCGGGACTGCACTCTGCTCCCCGTCCCGGCGCCCAGTCCACAGCGCGAAGGACCCCCCGCGAGAGGTTTGCAGGTCTCTCTGGAGCAGAAATCTCCCTCGCTCCAATACTCCGTGGTCTCTGGATGCAGTATTCGCCCTGGCTTGGTCCCCTCTAGCCGCTCTGTGGTTTGTGGGCTCGGAGCTGTGTGTATGTGCGTCTTTCTACTTCGCCATCTTGGCTCCGCCCCCTGCTCCTCTTTTCTTGCCCTCCCACACAGTCTCTGGTCACAGGTTATTGTCTTTTCTTTTATTCACACCTTCCCTTCATTCAACCTCTAACATCTGAAGATTGATTTAATTTTGCTTATAATTAATCCTTCTCGTAAAACTACTCTCCCTCTTAATTTTCCCTTTAAAAATGATTTATAAAGTAAAAGTGGGAGAATTGGGCTCCAGGGAGATCTACCATATTGTCATCTTAACCAACAGTTCCCTCAAATCTTTCCTCCTCTGAAACAACTTTTCTTTACATCACATCTCTTCACTCCCACAGCTACCATCTTTGTTCTATATTTTTATTGAAGTATCTCTCACTTGGATCGTTGGAGCAGTCTCTTAATTGTTCTCCTTGCCTCAAATGTCTCTTCCTAACTATTCATCCTCATACAGCTGCCAAAATGAATTATCCTAAAGTCAAAATCTGACCATGTCTTTCTCTTACTTAATAAACTCCAGTAACACCCTATTCCCTCTTGGAACAAACATAGTTACTCCATTTGTCATTTAAATCTTTTCTCAACCTGGCCTCAACCAACTTACCCTTCATCTTCTTGTATATTGCACCTCTTTAGGAACACTGAAGGCCAGCCAAATTGGCCTTCTTGCTATTCTTTATATACACTGTTGGCTATCCTCCATTTCTAGAATACACTGATAGCTACTCTCCGACTTTCAAAATCCCTAGTTTTCTTCAAGGTTTTGCTCGTGTGATATATCAACCTTTTCTGACACCCTTCCTCATTTTATCTATGTAGAATATATCTATATATGAACACACTATCTCCCTTGGTTACATTATAAGCTCTTTGAAGTCAAGTACTTCTCATGTTTGTCATTGCATTCCAAGCACCTAATATAGTCTGGAGCATAAAGAGTACTTAATGAATACTTTCTGATTTATAGATTTCCTGGGAACAGGGTGGGGAAGCATATAGATTCTGGATGTCCAATGTGGGGCATTGGTACTGGTAAAGGATATGGACCCATCTCATGATGGCTTAAGTGGACAAGTGGATGTGAACAGGATGGGAATTTGAAGTCTAGTAGATAGTGCTATGGACATAGAGCCAGGAAAACTCAGGCTAGAATTTGCTCTCTAACATGTAGCAGCAGTTTGACCATGAGCAACCCATCTAACTTCTCTGAACTTCAATTTCTTCATCTTTAAGTAAGGATCATAAGTAATAGCTGAAGGATTTGTCTCAAAAGTTGTGATGAGGCTCAAAAAATTATCTATGTAAAATGTTTTGTAAATCTTAAAACCACTATAAAATGTGACCCAATGAGTCCATACATTGTTCATAAATCTTGGAAAAGAATGATTAAAATCACTCCATGAAATTGGGCTGTCACATCCCCACCCCCAGTTCTAGGAAATGCCTTTGAAATAAAACATGGAAAGAATATGGATGGAAAGACCCTAGGCACTGGGGAAACCTGTGCTCTTCTGTTTATATCTTTCAGGTTTTAGAAATGAAAGTTACAGTTTCTCCATGGTTATGGTTTTCATGACTTTTCTTTTCCAGTAGGGGAACTCTCAAGGTACAGAGAATTTAAATCCAAGCTTTATGAATAATTAGAAGGTTAAGGTGAGCTACTTTGGGCTGGGTTTTCTATCATGGGCATTTTAATAGGGGCTCCAACAATGACATGTCAAAAAACCAGTATGTTTGTGGTACTTTGTCTTAGGGAAACAAGCTTGCATTTCAGAATCATTGTTTTCAAAATCCGAGAAAATTTCCTACAGTTGATAGCTATGGTCTGCTATCCAAAATCCATCAAATGGTGGGTTATTTCTTTCTTAGATCAAAGAGAAGGGCAGGTTCCATAATTATGCGGCTAATTAAATCAATGCTGGCAAACAAAATGAATTCGTTCACTCTATAGCTCCATTGGGAATGATATGATTTCATTGTCTGTCTCTATCAAATTCCATGTTCATCAAACCTTTCTAAATCCTCATCTGAAGCCTCATCCTGGCAAGAAGGAGACCCTGGGTTCCTGAAGGTTTTATTAACAATGTTCATTCTGGCAGATCTTACCAAGCTGGAAAGGCCTTGGTTATTGTCCTGTGATGGATTATATGTCTGTCAGCAGAGGACTAGCTTTGATGAGTTTGGAGAGGCTCATCACCAAGTTGGCTGATCTGTGACGAATTTTTCACACGCAGTAATTCTCAAGGTCCATCTTCTAAATGATGGAGGATTTATGATTGGCCTGAGTGGAGGGTGTCCACATTCCTAAAATCACAGATCTTTTACATAGTGAAGTATTTATCAAGCTAATGGTAAAACTGCCAGATTTATATTTTCCTATGTGTGTTGTAGATCTACCAGGGTTTTAGAAGTATTATAATGATGTTAATGTGACAATCTAGAGCTTGATACAATCTTGTTTGCTTCTAAATTTTCTCAAAACAGTCATTTTGACATCCTTTACTACGTGGCATAGCATTAAAGGGGAAAAGGATTGGACCTATGATTTTAGTGAAATTTCAAGATGAGAAGACTCTTTCCTCTAATGCATGTTGACACTTTCTCTGAAAAATTCTAACCTTCAAGAGTTGTCTGGGGGCACTGAGAAGTTAAGAACTTGCCCAGAGTCATATAGCCAGTATGTAGTAAGGAGCAGAATTTGAATTGTCTTCCTGACTCTAAGGCAACTAGTAAATATCAGAAGCTGAATTTGAACTCAGGGTCTTCCTGACTCTAGGCCCAGATCTCTTTCTGCCATGCCACCTAAAACTGAGTATGTTGTCACACACCTGCAGTCCCTTCTACTGGGGAGGGTACAATGAGTGCATTACTTGAGTTCAGGATTTGTGAATTACAGGAGGGACAAAGTCAGCCTAAAACTGGTAGATGGAAGAATAAGACAGAGGGCGTATTTAGGGAGAACAAATCATATATAAATCACATATATTAAATGTAAAGAAAGAAAGGACAAGAACCAGTGTTAGAATCTAAACAAAAGGAAGAGAATCCGGGAAGCACAAGCAGGTTGTTTCAAACATGAAGAGCATGGGTGCTTAGAATACTTCTCTCTCACTACCTCTTTATTTCCTTTTCCTTCCTTCCTTTCTTCCTTCCTTCCTTCCTTCCTTCCTTCCTTCCTTCCTTCCTTCCTTCCTTCCTTCCTTCCTTCCTTCCTTCCTTCCTTCCTTCCTTTCTTCCTTTCTTCCTTTCTTTCTTCCTTTCTTTCTTTTTCCTTTTTCTTTCTTTCTTTCTTTCTTTCTTTCTTTCTTTCTTTCTTTCTTTCTTTCTTTCTTTCTTTCTTTCTTTTTCTTTCTTCCTTCCTTCCTTCCTTCCTTCCTTCCTTCCTTCCTTCCTTCCTTCCTTCCTTCCTTCCTTCCTTCCTTCTTTCTTTCTTTCTTTCTTTCTTTTTTTCTCTATTTATAGGATGCATTTAAAAGTTTTTTGAGTTCCAAATTCTCTCCCTCAAGCTCCTCCCTCACCTATTGAGAAAGCAAGTAATATGCTACCCATTATACATATGAACTCATGTAAAATTTATGTCCATATCAGTTTTGTTGCAAGAAAAAGTGAAAAAAGTATGTTTCAATCTTGACTCAGAATTTATCAATTCTCTCGCTCTCCCTCTGTCTCTCTCTGTCTCTCTCTCTCTGTCTCTCTCCCTTTCTCTCTCTCTCTGTCTCTCTCTGTCTCTGTCTCTCTCTGTCTCTCTCTCTCTCTCTGTCTCTCTGTCTCTCTCTCTCTCTGGAGTGAGATAGGATTTTCTATCTTGGGTCCTTTGGAAGTGTCTTGAATCACTGTATTGCTTAGAATAGCTAAGTCTTTCACATTTAATTATACAATATTGCTGTTATTCTGTACAGTATTGTCTTGTTTCTTCTCATTTCACTTTACTTCAGTTCATAAAAGTTTTCCCAAGTTTTTCTGAAACTATCCTGTTCATCATTTCTTATGGACATTTCTTAGGACAATAATATTCCATCACAATCAAATGCCACCATTTGTTCAGCCTTTCCCCAATTGATGAGCATCCACTCTACTTCCAATTCTTTGCCAACACAAAAAGAGCTGAGACACACACATGTATAGACACATGCACACATGCATATTTGTACATGTGAGCTCTTTTTCCTTTTCTTTGATCTCTTTGGGATACAGATCCAATAGTAATATTTCTGGATCAAGGAGTATGTACAATTTTAAAACCCTTTGAGTATAGCTCCAGTTTGTTTGCCAGAATGATTGTACCAGTTCATAATTCTATCAACAATGCATTAGAGTCCCTATTTTTCCACATTTTCCCTGTCACTTATTTTCCTTTTCTGTCACATTAGTCAATCTGATAGGTATGAGGTGGTACCTCATTATTGTTAAATTGTTCAGTCATGTCTGACTCTTTTTGAGTCCATGAACCATCGCATGTCAGGCCATTCTATTCTTTAATGTCTCTCAAAGTCTGTCCAAGTTCATGCTTGTTATTTCCATGATCTTTCTATCCCTCTCATCTTCTGCTGTCCTTTTTTCCTTTGGCCTTCAATATCAGAGTCTTTTCCAATGAGTCCCATCTTTTTATTATGTGACCAAAGTATTTACAATTCATTTAGACCTTCCAGTGAATAGCCTGAATGAGTTTCTTTGACCTTCTAGTGAATAGCCTGAATTAATTTCTTTAAGTATTGACTGATTTGACTTCTTTGCTGTCCAAGGGACTCTTAGAAGTTTTCTCCAGCACCACAGTTTAAAAATGTTTATTCTGCAATGTCCAGTTTTTCTTATAGTCCAACTCTCACAGTCATACATTGCTACTGGAAAAACCATAGCTTTGACTATATAGACTTTTGTTGTTAAGGTGATGTCTCTGTTTTTTAGTTTGCTATCCAGATTTGCCATAGATTGCCTTCCAAGGGACAAATATCTTTATATTTCATGACTGTAGCCACTATCTGCAATGATCTTTGAACCCAAGAATATAAAATCTGACATTTTTCATTTTTTCTTCCTCTCTTTTCCAGAAAGTGATGTGACCAGTTGCCAAGATTTTAGGGTTTTTTTAATGCTAAGCTTCAAACTAGCTTTTACACTCTTCTCTTTCACCTTCATCAAAAGGTTTCTTAATTTCTCTTTACTTTCTGTAATCAGACTGGTATCATCTGCATATCTGAGATTGTTGATATTTCTTCCAACAACATTAATTCTGACTTTTGATTTATCCAGTCTGGCATTTTTCACAAGGTATACTCTCCATCTAAGTTAAGTCAATAAGGTGACTATATACAGCTTTGTCATACTCCTTTTCTAATCTTAAACTAATCAGTTTTTCCATATTTGATTCTAACTGTTGCTTCTTAGACTGCATACAGTTCCTCAAGTGACAAGTAGGATGATCTGGTACTCTCATCTCTTTGAGGTCTTGCCACATTTGTTGTAATCCACATGGTCAAAAGCTTTAGTATATTCAATAAAGCAGAAGTACATATTTTTCTAGTTTTTTTCTAGAACTCCCTTGTTTTCTTTATAATCTAGTGAGTGCTGGCAATTTGTTCTCTATTTCTTTTGCCTCTTTGGAAAACAACCTGATGTTCTGGTAATTTTTGGTTCATATATTGCTGAAGCCTAGCTTGCAGAATCTTAAGCATAACCTCGCTGGCGTGTGATAAGAGTGCAATTGTTTGGTATTCTGAATATCTGCTGGTATCACCTCTGAAGTGGTACCACAGAGGTGTTTTAATTTGCATTTCTCTAATCCATAGTGATTTAGAACAGTTTTTTTCATATGACAATAGCTTGTATTTGTTTTCAAAACTGCCTGTTCATATCTTTTGACCATTTAACAACTGAAGAATGGGTGTTTAATTTTATAAATTTGGCTTAGATCTTTACATATTTGAGAAATAAGACTTGTCAAAGAAACTTGCTGTAAAATGCATCTCCTCCCACATTTCCTTCTAATTTTGGCTGCATTGATTTTGTTTGTACAAAATCTTTTTAATTTCATATAATCAAAATTACCAACTTTACTTTCTTGTGATCCTCTCTATGTCTTGTTTGGCCATAAACTCTTCTCTTATCCATGAAACCAACAGGTAAAATTTTCCATGCTCTCCAAATTTACTTATATCACAATTTATGTCTAAATCATGAATCCAATTTGATTTTATCTTGGTATACTGTATGAGAAACTGATCTTTTCCTAGTTTCTGCCACATTGCTTTCCAGTTTTCCCTGAAATTGTTGTCAAATAGTGAGCTCTTGTCCCCAAAGTTTGGGTATTTATAATTTCTCAAATATTGGATTATTATGGTCATTTGCCATGCATATCGTATACTTACTCTATTCCACTGATCGATCACTTTGTTTCTTAGCCAATACTAGATTGCTTTGATGATTATCACTTTGTAATATAGTTTCTTATCTAGTATTGCTAGATTACAATTTATATTTACATATAACTTCCTTTATATTTTTTTCTCATTGATTATCTTTATTTTTCTGACTTTTTGCTTTTTCAGATGAATTTCATTATAATTCTTTCTGTCTCTATAAAATATTCTTTTGGTACTTTGATTGGCATGGCACTGAATAAGTAAAGTCATTTATGCTTGTCTGTAAATTGGGCATGCAATTTTAAAAACCTAAAAAAAATCAAAACCTCTCAGAAAAAAAAATAATGAAAATTCCAAGAATAGATGAACAAAATTTGAATCAGAATCTATTGAATTAAAATGGTTGTTTATGCAATTAGATAAACTATTATCTAATTTGATTTTTAAAAAGAAAGAGGAACACCAAATTGCCAAATAAAGCAAAACTCATGGCAAATCAAGAGAAAAATAATTTGTTAGAAATTATTTGGTCCATTTATATGACAATAAGATAGACAACAACTTAAATGGATGGTTATTTAAAAACAGAAAATGCCCCAGTTAAGAGAACAGGAAAAAGATAACTGAAAATTTTCAGAAAAAAGTTTCACAAAGTATAAATTACTTCCCCCAAAAAAGAACCATAGGGCCCTAGGAATTTCTACTGAAATTCTGTGAAATATTTAAAGACCAATTAAACACATTACATGTGTGCAATAATGAGAAGAAATTAAAGTAATTCTACCAAATTTCTTTTGTAATACAAATTATTGTCTTGAGAACTATGCCAGCAAGAGACAAAACAGAAAAAGAAAATTATGGACCAATATTTTTAATGTGAAGAAAAATTTTTAAATAGAATACTAACAAAAGCCTGCAGCAACATATGAAAAATATATATGCTATGACCAGGTTAGATTGATACCTAGGTTTCAGTTTTGGTGCAATACCAGGAGAACTATAAACATAATGGATATTATAAATAATAAGAATATTAAATAACACATTATTGAGAGATGCAAGGAAAGTTTTTGACAAAATACAATTCTAGTCTCTATTAAAAACACTAAAGACCAAAGTCATAAACAGACTTTTCCTTACTGTGATAATTAATATATCTCTAAAACTAAGAGCCAATGTTATATGTAATGGAGATGAACTAGAGATCTTTCCAATGAGATCAAGGTTAAAACAATGATGTCTATTATCCTTATTTTCTCTTACATACTTCTATAAATGACAATAATAAAAAAAATAATAAAAAAAAGTAGAAGGAATTTGTATAGGCAAAGGGGATGTGAAATTATCAGTTTTCAGAGATTATATGATGATTCGCTGAGAGAACCCTAGATTCAACTAAAATTAATTGAAACAACTAAAAACTTCAGTAAATTTACAGAAATATATATTAGCAGTTTTTCATATATTACAGCAAAATCATACAGAGACATAAAAATATATTCTGTTAAAAGTTATTGCATAATTATAAACTATTTGGGATTCTCCCTACTAAGATACATATAAATTGAAATTTGAAACTTTTTATAGAAAAAAGACAAATAATTGGAGAAAAACTAATTATTCATTGATAAGAAAAATGAAAATACTCCCTAAACTCATTTACTTATTTGGCACCATACCATTCAAACTACCAAAATGAGAATTTATAGAACTAGAAAAAATAATAATGCAGCTAACTTAGAGAAACTAAGGATCTAGGATCTCAGTGGAAATTTTGACTGATATCAACATATGTATCAGATGGAGGCTCATGAGGAACAGTATTAAAAATCCCGGCTTCTCAAGGTTAACTCTAGAACCCCAAAGACAGTAGTATGCAGCTGCTCTCTGAGGACTTGAACCATCAGTTTGAGTGAGAATGGGGTAAATAGCCTGGAAAGGGGTGAGGCAATATTTTTCAGTCTTCTTTCATAAAACTCTGCTCTAGGCATACTATGATCTAGTCATACAAGTTTCCTTTACTATTCCTTACTGGAATTACTAGTCACTCCATGTCTAGTCTCTGTACCTTTGTAGCACTTGCCTGGAGTACTTTACTTTCTTTAATCACTTAGAATCCTGGCCCCTTTGGTTGGAAGTGCCCTACCCATATAAATCCTTTTTAATATTTTGGAAACAAGTGTATATTCTATATCAGAAGTGTTACACATGCAGCCTACTGCAGTCCAAAATGCACCCAAGTATTCCTGAATCAGATTAAAATGTAGTTGTTAGATACTTAACAAAATAATAATATTATAATAAAATAGATAATAGTAATTAGTATTCTAAGTCACTATGCTGCCCACAGGATTCTTATGAACAGTTGAGAGTCCTCTACTTCTATTTGAGTTTGACACCCTCCTCTAAACCAGGGTTTCTTAAACTTTTTCTACCCTGATCCCTTTTCATGTTTCAGCAGTGTGGCCTGAGGGCATGCACAGTGCAAAATGTGCATGCTTTGTGTTCAGAAACAAGGCTGTAGTGAAGTCAACACAGGCAAGCACTGCCAAAATGCATCACATTCATTATGTGTTTAATGTTTAATTAATTTTTGGTTGTTGTGCATTCAGAAACCTTTTCTGTTTTTGCTGCTTTTACTTCTACTAATTTTACTGTTGCTAATTTTTTTGTGAACCCATATGGGATTGAGAGCCACAGTTTAAGAAGCCCTACAAAATGTGTTTCCCTTGGCTACCTTATCTTTTTGTTGACAAGAAAATCAGTCTGTGTTGATTGAAGCAACTTCTGGGGTCCTTTGTGCTCCTCATGGATATATTGGTTCATTTTTCTAGGAAATTACGATAATCAGTCAATATCTTTACATTTCCTGATTCCTCTTTCCTTTTTAAAAGTCAATGTCTTTTATATAAAGACATCATTTGAAGCTACTACAATTGCCCATGTGTCTTCTCATATTTTTTCCTTTATTCTGATATGGTATTAATTTTGGCTTCTGCTCTAACCAATGCACCATCTGACTCTACACAGAGAGCTGAGCTGCCCCTAAAATGATTGCTACACCTGTAACCCATCACTTCCCATCTGTAAAGACACTGTTAAATTCAGTTTTTTGGTGATGTCAGTTTCTCACTATACCGAGCACCTTCTGTTTGTATTCTGATGAAAATATTCATGATATATAGATGTGAAAAATTGGGCTTCTTTTATTATCACAAAATATATTTTCTACTCTATTTTTCACTGTTGCACCTCTTTGTCCAACTATCATCAAGTATTAAGGTATATACTATTGACTTAACTGTGGATGATTTTGCCAGTTTCTTCGTAGATTTTCTCTGCTTCTTTATCTTCTGTATTGGATATAAGCTACAATAATCTCCATGGAGGTCTGTTTGTATTTCTTGCATGAAAAGCATTACAAGGACTGATGACCAAGTTTCCCAAAGAATCAGAGAAATAATAATCATTTTTATTTTCACTGTCATTATCATGGATAATAACAGCATTTATAGAAGACTTCAAGGCTTACAAAGCACTTTGCAAATATTATCTCTTTTTATCCCCACAATGACTCTGGGGGGCAGTTATTATTATCCCCATTTTACAGATGAAGAAACTGAGACAGACAGAAGTCAAGTGACTTATCTAGAATCAAACAGCTAGTAAATGTCTGAGGCTTTATTTGAACTCAGGTACTCCTGACTCTAGGTCCAGTTTACTGCATCACTTAGCTTTCTAAATTAGATCTATTAAGCGTCCTCCTTATTTTTATAAATGAGGAAACTGAGACCCAGCAGGAAAAGTGGTTTGTCTATTGGCAAGACGATAGATTGCATGTGACAAGGTGCAGATTTAATCCTGGGTCCAAATGGGTGAGCGTGGACTTTGGATTCAAATCTAATAATCTTTCTACCCCACACTCCTGAAATGATGTTTCTTATTTGTTTTGTGCTAAGGTGAAACAATTCAACCACCTCCTTTACTCAGCTCTCTGGGGAGATTCTGTTAGCAATCTGAGTTAGAGGATTCCTTTGGTTCTTCTGGTTTCATTTATGGTGAGCAGCTTTGGGTGTGGTTCTGAATTCTGGATGTGAAGAACTAAACCACTGTGTGAGGATATCTTTTAGTAGTATGTCAAATTGTTGGTCACTGTTCAAAGATCACATATTAAAATGAACAGAAATTAAATTAATGTTTATATAGATGTATAAGAATCATGTGATTCTTAGTATCTTCTGTCCTTCTACTACCATCACTGAAGAAGCAGGAAGGGGCCACATGGGTCTGAAGGCCATTTTTCATTGACATAATTTGCTCATATAGCATTGAAGAAAAAGACCTTTGTGGCATCCCAAAAGTAGAGTAGCTCTGCCTTACTAAGGACTTTATCATGCCATAGTTCAGTTATGCTACTACATAAGATTATTCCCATGTGGGATATTAAGCCCTTCTATTATCTAGGACAATGCCTGAAATTCCACCATTAAAGTTTCATTACTTTTAGTCTTGAAAGTTTTTTGAGCTTCAAGAGATTGGTGCTACCCTACCTTTTCAGTCTAATCTCATTCACTACACGTATGCTATGCTCTCCCAAACTGGGCTGCTTAGTATCCTACATAGACATCTTAATTTCTTTCCTCTATGACTTTCCTTAAACTAGAAAGCTCTCTTTTTCCATTTCCATCTATTGAAAAACCATCTACCCTTCAGGCAGCTAGGTGGTGCAGTGGATAGAGCACCAACTTTAAAGGCGCAAGGACCTGAGTTCAAATCTTATCTCAGACATGTACTAGAGGGCACGTCATTTAATCCGAATTGCATTTCCAAAGAAAAAAATCTAATAGTGTCTTACAGAGTGTTATGTATGTAATAGGCATTTAACAGATCGTGGGCTGGGAGAATTTGAGTTAGAAAGGACCCCTAAGGTGACCCACCTTAACTCTCTAATTTTAAGGATATTAAATTAAGGCCTACAGATCTTAAGTGATTCCCTCAAGGTCACATAGATATTAAATGTTAAAAAAAAAAATCAACCCAAGTACCTAGTGTCAGAGCTAGGATCTGAATTCAAAAATAGAGTTTTGAAAATAACTTGAGTAACTGGTCATATCCAAAGACATATATGCTTCCACCTTCAGCATGGGGAGATTAGGAGCTCTGCTGGAGTGTAAACCTAGCTCTAACTGTGCTGGGCTAATTGGTTCTGACGTTTAATAGGAGTCTATGAATCTACCTAGGTGACAGCTCGGTGCCATGGTGGTTAAAACACTGGACTTGGAGTAAGAAGACCCAAGTTCAAGTTCAGATTCAAGAGTTCCAATTCTGCCCAGTGGGGTAATTCTGAGCAAGTCACTTAATTTATCTCAGGCTCACACACCCTCCCCAAATGTTGAAGATTCAATTTTACTTGTTCTGCCAAGAAGTGTAATGGAATTCAGCTGTACTTTCAAGGAAAGGGATGAAGGAATGTTGAAAACATCTTTACTAAAAACAAACAAACAAACCATCTTTACTAAAAACAAACAAGCAAAACAAACAAAAACTAAATTCCTTACCAGTCAGTAGCTGGCAGCTAGAAAGCTATATGAAACTATTTGTTTATCTGATAAAAAGAAGAATGTATAGAATGATTTTACATATATATATATATATATATATATATATATATATATATATATATATATATATATATATATATACAATGGTAGCCATTTTTAGGGTGTGGGGAAAAAAGAAAGTTACATGATAGGTTTATTATATATTTAAATATATTTATATATTTAAAAGGAGATAGCAAGTTGTACACAATAGGTTTGCAGTTTCATGTGAAATCATCTTTTTTTTCTATTTTACCATGTTATCAAAATGCTTTCTTTCTTTAAGTTCAAAATAAAATAAATAAAATTTTCAAAAAGAATGCTACAATAAAAGTCCACCTTTATGACAATATCTGACTTGGGTAAGGTTTTTGCCCCTTTCCTTTTCCTAGAATAAATTTGTTGTGTTGGTTAAAAAAAAATAGGGGATGGGGTAGGGGCTCGGTTTTTTTAGCTAATGCTGCAAAACTCAGATTCACCTTCTAGGAGGAAAGTGCCTCTTTACTGAAAAAAGAAGGAAATTGCCCAGATTTGTAAAGACTCCAGAAACTCTCAGAACAAATGACCCCCACAGAGTCTGAGCCAGGCTTATGCTACAGCGCCTTGTGTTCCTGACCTCCTCATCCTGCAGGTGGAAGCATATGGCTTTGGATGGGACCCGTCACTCCAGAGCCTTGGCCAACATTCCATTTCTCAGTTCTCTCTGGCAGGTGGTGGAGGTACTGCAAAGGCCTGGAAGGGGGAAGCTTAGCCTTGACAGCAGCGGAGCTATTCGCCAGAACCAAGCAGAAGTTTCACCATGGAAAAGTTGACACTTCGCCTTAAAAGAAAATTCCAGGCACATGTGGCAATTGGGTTTCTGTTTTATGGGAATGTGTTAGAAAAGAGCACTGAAGTTGCCAGGCCTGGATCATCTGCTTTGGAGCCAGTTCTTCTGAGGAGCACAGAAAGATGAGCAGTTCATAGTTGGTATTTAATAAATACGTATCAACTGACTAACCCAGTGTCCTAGAATGATAGATGGGTCAGTGAGCCTTGATGTCCACACCGGGACAGGTTATCCCTAGTTAGGGGCTGCCATAGCCAATGGCATGGCAAATGCCCTGGTTCATCTATACTACCCCACCGATGGTGTGGTGATTCCCCAAAGGGGGATCTTCTTGAAATCTTCAATTGCTTGAGGCTTTTATTGGGATGTTGGGATCATAGATCTGTAGAATATCAGTCTTTTTTCTTAGTCTTATCTGTGTGATAGTCTCTCTTTGGCCATCCGGTGAAGGGTATGGACTCCTTCCTGGAATAATCTTTTTAAGTTAATAAAATGAAAGACATGAGAATACCAGTCAAAACAATTGCATTGAAATACTTATATATGTATGTATATATGTATATATGCATATATATACATATATACATAAATATACATACACACACACACCCATACACACACACACACATTAAGTTCATAGAGCCTCTAGTTAAAAACCATAGAGCTTGAAAGGGTCTTAGAAATCATCTAGTCCAACTCCATTTTTGCACATGGGGAAACTGAAGTCTACAGATGGCCTATGATTTGGCCAATATCACACGTCATAAATATCAGGGGAATGATAAAGGATTATAACTTGAAAGAGAAGTATAGTTTCTCCCTTTTTTCTGGCCTAAATGTTCTTTATCCAATAGGCTATTTCCAGTTGTGCCCCCTGCTCTTATTTGATATCCCTCCCCCCCTTTTTGTCTTGAGACTTCTAGAAATTTCTTCTCTTCCCCTCAGACATAGCCAGAATTTTCTACTCCAGACTAGAAATATCCAATTTCTTAACTTATTGGTATCTCTCTTCATGTTAGGTAAGAAACCAATCAGATGCTCCTTAGCAAAACTATAAAATGTATAAATGTTATGATTCTGGAGTGGTCATGACCTCTGGGTTCAGTAAGCTTCCCTGGCTCTAGAGCTGTCTTCAGTACAGACCCCAGAATCCTAGACCAAGCTAAATTTCTTCTTGCCAGGGCCTGAAGAATGATACTATTTGAGCCTCCCTAATGATATATCTCATTGCATACCCTTTCTGTCTCTTTCCAGTCCTGCTCCAGTCTAGGTGTGAGAACATGTGGGTTTTCCCAGTACTCTTCTCATATTGTCCTGCCTTCTCTCCTGGGTGTCTGAAATTTAGCTTGACACCTTTTCTTCAATACACCAAATCGAAGGGCCTATTACTTTCAGCACTGACTGACTCTGGCTCATCTATTTCTAGAAGCTTTTGAAAAGCAAGGACTTTTTTGGCCTTGGTTATTTATATCTCCAGCACTTAACACATAGTAGGCACTTAATGAATACTGACTGGTTGACTGATACCAGAAATGAACCATGAAACTTCATTAGAAAAGTGGAATAAAAGAGAAGACAAAGGTAGGAGGAGATCTGCCTCCAAGAAGAGATGGGCAAATGAAAATGAAATAAAAGAAACTGGAATTGTGATTGTATGATCATAGATTTAGAGTTGGAAGAGAATTAGAAGGCAGCCATTTCAAACACCAGCATCTTATACATGAGGAAACTGAGACCCAGAAAAGTAAAATGATTTGCCCAAGACCAACACAGATAATGGAGCAGTACAGCCAGGATTTAAACATGAATCCTCTACCTCCAAACTCAATGTTCTTTCCAAAACACCACCAGATGACAGCAGAGAAAGATACAACAGCACCAGTACCAGAAAATGAAGCAACACTACCATATTCAACTGTTATATTGCATTTTCCTTTTAAAAATTGAATTTACTTTATTTTCAGTTCCAGAAACCCTATCTTTCATCTCCCCTCTCTCATTTAGAAAGCAAGAAAAAGAAAATCTACTTAAAAGTTGTGTGTATATGTACATATATTAGTCCACCAAAATAAATTCCAGCATTAGCCATGTCCAAATATATATGTATATGCACTTGTACATGCATACATATATACACACACATATATATATATAAAATTATGCAATACATACATAGATCTACACATACATGCACATATATACTTTTATTTTCACCCAGAGTTCATCACTTCTGTATTTGGAGATGGATAGCATGTTGCACCATAAGTCCTCTGGACCTCTGATTGGTTCTCTTGTGTCAATCAGAGTTACCAATAGGTATTATATTTTAAATTCGTTGTTGCACTCAACATGCATTATATGTTCCATATTTTTCCAGGAGGGGTAGGGACAATAATGTATGAATACATATATAAAGTTTTTCATTTCCATTTCAGGATTTTCCCATTATTCCTGCTGAGTTAGGCATGTCATATTTTCACCTGGCATTCACTTTTACCTTGAGTGCCATTCAAGGCCCTCTGCATTTTGACCATGACTCATCTTTCTAGGCTTCTCATTCACTGCTTCCCTACAGGAGTCTACATATAGGCCCTACATCTGAGAGAGGCAGAAGGAGAGGGAGAGACAGAGAGGCAGTGACCAAGACAAAGACAGACACACACACACAGAATTAGTAATAGGAGACAGAGGAGTGGAGGCTCAGAAAGGAGAGAGAAGACAAAGGGGAGAGAGAGACCAAGGAACCAAGTGCTTTCTGAATGGATTAAGAGTCAGGGAGAGAATTCTGCCCTCCCATATGGCTTCTCCAAGGTTACAATAGACAGAGGCAGGGGTTGGATGCACCAAACTGGGAGCTATAGGAATACAAGCCATTAGAGGGGTGGAACAAGGGATGATGAGTTCCTAGACTGGCATAGGAGTTCCTTGACTATGGTCCCTTCTTTGGTCTAGGAGCTCCTCCCCTGGATATAGGAAGAGACTCTTCTGTTATCCCAGGAACATGAATTGCTTTGCTACTACTTCCTTCCTGCTGTTCCCTTGAATTCTGCAGCCTCAGAGTAGCCAAGATCTCCTTGCTACCTTGATGTTTCCTCATTCTCTTGTCATTCCTGGAACTGTTTGGCTCTCTGCAGCAGAGGGGTCAAACATGAGGTCTGAGTGTGGCCAGAACCAGATTAAAATGTAATTGATAAATATTTAACAAAGCAAATAAATATACAATAAAATATAGGTAATATCACATTTTAAAGTTAAATCAATTTATGGCCTGCAAGGATCCTTATATATGGATTAATGACCCTCTTTATATTTGTTCTGGAGCACAGAGTACCCTGGTGCTTGTGGTCTCCTAGAGTACATGGCTCCCTTGTCCACAAGGATCCCTAGAGTAAACATATCCGCATGAACACGGCTAAAATGGCTCCTTGGCTGCATAAGCCTTCTTTCCAGAGATGATTCCAAATGTCTAAATAACCTGTCTAACATTTGTCCATTTTCTCCACTCTAAAAAGCCAATTCCAAGAGTAAAAGCCCAGGTGTGGAATTATCAAACAACCTCAAAGTGGTTTCAAAGTGGGCAAAATAGAGCAAGATAAGGAATTCACCCTCCTTACCATCGTCAATGGAGTTTTTTAGTGATATGTGCTAATTCCAGAATAAAGTTCTCATCAGTGGGTAGCAAAGAGGATCCAGGAAAATGACTGCATGAACCCACAACATCATCATTATAATCGAGACAAAACTGCAGGTGGGAAGGATAACTAACACACTGGACTGCTAAGTCAGCCACAGCAATGAGCTGAATGGAATAAAATGAAATTCCATAGGGATAAATATAAAGTTTTATATACTTGGATTTGAAAAAAAAATCAACTCCACAACTATAAAATGAAGCAGCTATGATTAAACAGGAGAATTGTTCTGAAAAAAACTGATCTGGGGATTTCAGAGAATAGTATACTCAATTTAAAGTCCAGTGGTATGGCCACCAAAAAAATCTTGAGCTGCATTACGAGGGTCATAATTTCCAGGAATAGAGAGATGATGATCCCCCGTATCAAATATCACCTCAAGTATTGTGTTCAGTTCTGGGTACCTTGGTTTAAGAAGAACATGATAATCTGGAAACTTTTAAGAGATCAGCTAAGATGGTGAAGGACCTTGAGTTGATGGCATATAGGAATTGGTTCAAGAAAGTGGACGTTTTCATCCTAGAGAAAAGAATACTCAAGGAATATGCAATAGTTGTCTTCAAGAATTTGAAGGAGTGTCTTGTTGAAAAGAGATTCATGTCTGGTTTGAGAAGGCAGAATCAGGAGTACTAGGTAGAAGTTGTGAAGTTACTTTTAATATCTGATTACTTAGGAAGATAGTCATTTTACCCTCCTTGAAGGTGCTCAAACAGAGACTGAAGAACTTCTTATCAGGGATATTATATTAGGGATTTATTTTGTGTATGTATTGGACAGAGAGCTATTCCAATTCTCACCTTCTGCTATTGTGGGGTCAGATCCACATATGACCCCCTTGCTACCCTTTGACATCCTTCAGCACTTGTTTGTCAACCACCATTGCTCAGCTCTTCTTCCTGTGACCATTATTAGATGGTCTTTCTTCTAGTGGTACATGTGGATCTTCATCATTAATCTTTTTCCTAAGGATTTCTACTTCACCCACTTCCAATTCAGTAACTCCAGTGGCTCCCTATTACCTCTAGGATAAAATGTTAAGTTCCACATTTGGCTTTCAAGCTCTTCACAAACTATCTCCTTCATACCTTTTCAGTGAGCTTACACACTACTTTCCTCCTTGCTTTCTAAGATGCTGCTATACTGACATACTTGCTTTTGCTCAAATACAACACTCCATTCCCTATTTCTGTGCCTTGGCACTGGCTCTTCCTCATACTTAGAATGTTGTTGCCCTTCACCTCTATTTCTTAACTTCTCTGACTTCCTTTAAGATATAGCTCAAATTTCACCTCCTCTCTACTGTGCACATAACTTGTACGGACATAGTTATTTACACATTGTCTCCTTCATTAAAATGTGAACTCCTTGAAAACAGGGACAGTATTTTTGCCTTTCTTTGTATCCCCAGTGCTTAGAATAGCACCTGGTTCATTTTTTGTTGTTCAATTGTTTCCAACTCTTCGTGATCCCATTTGGGTTTTCTTGACAAAAATACTGAGTGGTTTGCCATTTCCTTCTCCAGCTCATTTTACAGATGAGAAAACTAAGGCAAACAGGGTTAAGTGACTTGTCCAGGGTCACACAGCTAGTAAGTATCTGAGGGCAGAGTTAGACTCAGAAAGAATAAGCTTTCTGATTCCAAGCCCAGTGCTCTATCCTCTGTGCCACCTAGCTGCCCTATAAAAGATACCAAAGACAATGAATTAATATCAGTACTGAACATATATGTACCAATTGGCATTCTGTTGTTGTTCAGATGTTTCAGTTGTGTCTGACTCTTTCTGATGCCATTTGGGGTTTTCTTGGCAGAAATATTAGAGTGGTTTGCCATTTCCTTCTCCAGTTCATTTTAAAGATGAGAAAACTGAGGCAAACAGGATTAAGTGACTTGTCTAGTTCACACAGCTAGTAAATGTTTTAGACTAACTTTGAACTTAAGAAGATGAACATTTTTGATTCCAAGCCCAGCACTCTATCCACTGTACCACCTAGTTGCTCTCTTTCCTGGGACACTGAGGGGGTTAAAGGATTTGTCCACAGTTATGCAGCTAGCATATTTTAGCAGTAAGGCTTGAACTCAGGTCTTATTGATTCCAAAGACATACCACATCTTCCCTATACTGTGCTGTATAACTGCATAAGTCAGATGTAAATAAGCACTTATAAAACAGCTGAAGAAGTGTAGATCATTTTTATTTAGGGGCTGACCTTCCCTGGGTCACATAGATAGGAGGTGGTAGAATCTTGATTCCAATCCAAGTTTTTCTGATTCCAGGTCCATTGCATTCTCCACTATAACTCACTGCCTTTCCCAAGAAAACCAAGAGGCAAGTCTTATAACAAAGACTAGGTTTCAGGAGAGATTAAGTAACATCCAAAATAACTTGAAACAACCTAATTTCCTTTGTGACGATATTATTTCTAGTTGGCACTCCTTACCTCATCCCCACCCAACACCTTCCAGATGAATTAAATGTTTGTTGTTTTTTCTGATCTTGAACCCCCCAAAAACTTACTTGAATTTTGGGATGCTTCTTTATATTTTTAAGGAAACTTGCAAAATGCTATAGCCAAATTATTTGAAAAATGTATCCCTGTGGTGATGTCATTTTCAAGGCAAAACATACTTCTGATATGAAGTATTCCCATTAGAAATCTTAGAGATCTTACATCTGTACTCTTAACCCCAAGAGGTTATCAAATGATAATAGTTGATTATAAAAGGGATGACTTCTAATGGGGTGTTGGCAGGCACACTGGCCAGTCGTTCTGGGTCATTGCACAAATATTTATAGAGGAAGTGAAGGCTTCATTTTGCTTTAACTATCAGACAGCTAACACGAATAAGTAAGAAAAGAATAATGTTTCGGATTAGGCTACACTTGTAAATGAGAAAATCCAGAAATCAGAAGGCTCGTTGGCTGAGTCTTGCGTTGTGACAAATGCCGACCCATAATTAAACAGTGCGCACTGACCAAGGAATTTGGGAAATGAGGGGGAAAAGAATCCTAAATAAACATGCAAGCTCAAGCCAGGAAATCAAATGCAATGTTATCATCCATCCAAATGGAAAATAAAGGAGCATTTAAAGAAAGGGCAGACGTTAATGAGAAAGCTGTGTTCAAACATTTGTCTATTGATGATTTCAAGATGGATGTCAATTACAGATCTACATCCCACTAAATAAATAGTAAGGACATTCTGACCTTAGAGAGAACTCTCCCTTCAGGCCCAAGGACAGATATGACAGCCAATCTTCTGATCTATACTGCATTCTCAGCGCAAGACATACAAAGCTCTTGGTCAGACCCAAGCCCCATGGGCCAACTGTTAGCTGGCAGAAGGGAAGGAAAACAGAAGTTTGTGGTCAGGAGGCAGTCTGCTGGGTCATTTCTCCCTATGGTAGAATTATCAAGAGGAAGGAGTCAATTTCCCTTCTCTCCAGTTCAACACGGGGTAGAATGGTTGTCCTGACAAGATACAACAGAGTCTTCACAGTTGTTGCTGTCACTGGCTTCAAGGATATTTTAAAGTCAGAAGAACCCAGACAGCCGACTGCACAGCTGTAAGTGGGGGAGGAGTCTACTGAGGCCAACAGCCGCCAGCAGCAAAGGCTTTGAATCTGGCTTGCGAAATAGTTTATGTTGCTTCTTCACTCATCGCTATGGGCGATGACTACTGCAGTAAGAACAGGACCTCAGTGATGGCAACAGGAACGAGATTCCTGTGATGAGTCACCGAATAGACGCATCAAACCGCATGGGGCTCCTCTCCTCTGCCAAACAGCTGACTCCTTGCATTGTGCAGTCTGAAGGGCTGATGGAGGATGATTTATTAAAATGCTTCCAGGTATCAAAGGAATCGGATAGGGCCAAAGAAAGGCAGGGCTTAAGAGGTAGCTTAGAAATCTGTGTAGACACTTGTGCCTGTCTTGATGGCAGGGCTAACCATTCTCGATTGTCATGGGCTACCAACTTCACACATCAATACATTTTATGTTCAATCATGGGCAAAAATCATAACAAGTACCTTTTCCAAGAAAAATAGCTTAGTGATCCCATGTTGTAAAATATCCCAGCAATTAGCTCTTGGTAAGAAAAGACTGTGACTAACTCCTCCCTAAGCTCAAAAACCAGACAGACCCTTTATAGAATCCCTCACTTTACCTTAGTCAGCATTGCATTTAATTTGGGGTTGGGAACAGTGCAAGTTCACTAATAATAATGGCTAACATTTATGTAAAACTTTAAGGTTTGCAAAAATGCTTTACATATATCGTCATATTTGATCATCACAACAAAATGTGAATTAGCTGCCACTATTATCCCTATGTTTCAGTTGAGGAAACTGAGGGAGGCAAAGGTTAAGTGTCAACTAGACACTAGGACTTTAAGACTCCAAATTCAATATATCTATCCACTACACCATTCTGCCGCTCTACAGGAGCAAGTGAAAAGATTGTTTTAGCTTTCTCTTTGGCACATACTGCATATACAGTATCATTCTTCTAAAGATTTAAAAACATTCTTTTACCAGTAATCTATAGATGCTTAATGATTGACTTAGCCCTGAGCTTATAAAGATCACAAGTACCTAACAAGTTTTTAGAAATAGAAACCAGTTCCTGCCACTTGTCAATAGTTAAGTGGAAAATAGCTAAGAACAGAAAAGCATGTGTTTACTATCACCAAGTGGTGTGCTAATCATGGAATATACAAATGTTCAAGAAAGATAGTCCTTGATTTCAAAGAGCTCTCACTATTGCTACTTGTCTTTTGAGAAGTATGGAGTACGGGAAAGGGTATTGGATTTGGAGTTAAAGGTTCTGAGTTCAAATTCACGCTGTCATTTGTGCCCCTCACTCTTCTCACCTGTAAACTGACAGGGTTCTTCCAGTTCCAATCAATCATTCATTAAGGATTTATTATCTACCGTTTCCCAGGCTTTGTGCTAGGTGCTGAAGATATAGAAGGACAAAAAACAAATAGTTCCTGCCTTCAGAAAACAGATTCATTCAGAAGGAAAAGCATGTACATGAAAAGTAAATTCCAAGTAAATTCAGTGGGGTAGGGGAATGACACTAGCAAGTTAATTTCTAAGAACCATCTTTAGGTTAATTTTGTATTAAATGTTGATATGTTTTGGAATTGTTTTAGAATTGCCTCATCTACCTTTTTGCCTTTCTTTACTGGATTGTAAACTTCTTAAAGTATTCCTTTTGCATGCCTTGTATTTCTGTGTCTTACATTATGTCACAGCAGTGTTCCTTAAAATTAAACTTAAAGATTTGTTAAGTGCCTCCTATGAGCAAGTTACTGCCAGTTGGTCAATAAACGTTTAAGTGCCAGGCAGTATGCTAAATGCTGGGGGTACAAAGAGATATTAAAAAACAAACAAGCAAAATAGACCCTGCTCTCAAGTAGCTTGCTATCTAATGGGGCAAAAGAGCACATCACAGGAAGTTGGAAGAGGTTGGGGAAAAGAAGGAAAGGAGAACACCACTGGGCCCATGCCTAAGGGCTCTTCTGGACCCTCTTGGCTTGAGTGATTATCAATAGTAACTGCTGCTGTTTCCCTTCCAGTCTGATGTCTTTTTTTTTCTTTGCCTCATTAAAGGGGTCATGCCCTGGCTAATTAAACAGGCTTATTCAATGAAGGGGCGGCATTACCTCACTCTAAGTGAGTACCTGCATAGATCTTGGCCTAAAGGGGCCAAGGTCTCCCAGTGCATCTTGGGTCATCTCCAGTCATCCTAATGAATATCTGGTCACTGGATTCAGGTGGCTCTGGAGGAGAAGTGAGGCTGGTGACCTGCACAGCCCTCCCTCACTCAAAACAAAGTCAAGTGCAAGTCATGTCATCATTTCTCTGATGGCATGGTCTTCTTCAGCAATGAAGGACGAACGCAACCACAACAACAACTCTAATAGGGAGAGACAATAATATACATAGGACAGTACATCTGCATAGTGAATAACGTACTGAGGGTGGGAGAGGTGGATAGGATAAAGGTCAGATGATCCTTAGGCATAGGTCAGATGGCAATGCTTGGCCATAGTGCCAGAGAAGGTGGCATGGCCAGATGGACAATTCTCTGGTCCTAAGCAGACTGAGAGTCCTGCCTCTTACTATAATAAGGTTTAGCAGTGGGGGGAAGGAAGGATGGAAGGAAGCAGCAGAAGACAACAACCCTGGGGAGATCACCAGTCTCTAGTTTACTGGGATTTCATTTCTGAAGCACTTTTTCCACAATGAGGATTATATATAAAATAGTGCTCAACAACTCATAGATACATTGCTCTGATGACAATCATAGACAACTATTAAAGAGTTGGAGCAGCTATAGCTTAGTGGTTTGAGCCTTGCTGCTAAAGATGCCCAGATTGTGAATTCATCCTATTTATGAGTAATTTGAAATGACACAGTTTAGTCATCTATGAAATAGGCACCATCAAGAAGTTCACAGAAAAGGGAGTAGAAAAAGTGAAATCACATGGTTGTTCACAACTCTAGAAGAAACACAAATCAAATATCAACACACAGGTCTCTTTAGCAATTCCCTGTATTTCAATAATACCTGACTCTAAAGTATTTTGCTGCTTTGTTGCCTTTATATATTATCCTTTCTTAAATCAATAAGCATTTGTTAAGCACCTACTATTTTCCAGGATGGGAATACAAAGAAAGGCAAAAAAACAAAACAAAACAAAACAAAACAAAAAACCAAACAAAATCCCAGGACTTACCCTTAAAGATCTCACAGTCTCCCAGGGGAAACAATAGATGATCATCTACATACAAACAAGATGTATACAGGAAAATGGGAGATAATCAAGAGAGCAGAAGGTATTAAGTTAAGGAAGATTTTGAAAAGCATTTATAGAAAGTAGGAATTTAGCTGAAATTCAAAGGAAGTCAAGAAAACCAGGAGGCAAAGATGATGAGGGAGAGAGTTTCAGTCATGTGAAACAGGCATTGAAAACACCTAGAGTATGGAGATGAAGTGTCTTGTGTGAGGAACAGCAAAGAGGCCTGTATCATTGGATCAGAGAGTATATGGAAAGGAGTAAGGTGTAAGAAGTCTGGAAAGGTAGGAAGGGGCCAAGTTATAAAGAGTTTTAAAAGTTAAACAGTATTTAAATTTGATCTTAGAGATCATAGGGAAACACTGGACTTTATTGAATAAGGAAGGTGACACGATCACACTTGTAATTTAGGAAGATCAATGTGAGGTAAGTGAAGAATGGACTGGAATGGGGAGGGACTTGAGAGAAACCAATCAACAGACTATCACAATAGTCCAGGGATGAAGATGAGCACAAATAATGGGATGTTGGTAGTATCAAAGGAAGAAAGGGAACATATGAGAGAAATATTACAAAGGTGGAAATGACAGAAGACAACTGATTGGATATGGGGGATGAGAGAGAATCAGGAGCTATTGATAATATCTGGCTTGTGAGTCTGTGTAAGTGAGAGAATGATACTATCCTTATCAGCAATAGGAAGGTTAGGAAGAGAGGAGAGTTTAGGGGTGGAGAGGAAAAAAAATAGTTCAGTCTTGGACATTTGAGTTTAAGATAGCTAAAAGGCTATCCAGTTTCAGCTATCTAATAGTTGGAGATATAATACTAGAGGTCAGAGAGAAGTTATGAATGGACAGACTGGACAATAGGTTCCCACCCACCTAGCACAGAGTGAATGTAAATGCTAAATAGTAACTATTTCTCTTTTATCCAGGAATCTGAAGGGTCTTCCTTTCTCAGTTGGATTTTTTTTTTTTTTTTGGATTAAAGGGGCCATCCCTTGAGTAACTACTTAAAGAAGCCTATCACTGAATGGTTGTATCTCACTCAAAGTGAGAATGTGATAAGACCTTAGTCTAAAAGGGCCAGGGTCTCACATTGCATCCTGGGCCATCTCCAGTCATCCTGATGAATATCAGGTCACTAGACCCAGAGGGCTCTGGAGAAGAAAGTGAGGTTGGGGACCTTGCACAGCCCTCCCTCACTCAAATCAAAGTCAACTGCAAGTCATGTCATCATCTTGATGTCAGGGTCCTCTTCCAGAATAGACAAACCCAACAACAATGAATGGACAAATAGATCTAAGAATAATCTATAGAGAAATGATAATTGGATCCATGGAAGGTGATGAGATTACTCAATGAAATATATAGGAAGATGAGAAAAGGGTCCAGGGCAAAAGGTTTAATAGGTGTTGGTGCATCATTAAAATGACTTTCCAGAATGGATGGACCAATTTGCAGACCAACAGTCCAGCAGTTTATCAGTTTGTCTGTTTTCCTATAACTCTTCCAACATTTGTCATCTTCCTTCTTTTGTCAACTTGGCTGATCTGATGGGCGTGAGATACAATCTCAGTTGCTTTAAGCTGAATTTCTATATTTTCTAGTGACTTAGAGTCTATTGATAAACCTATTGGTTTCTTCAAAGGATTTCTTCTTTTGAAAAATGCTTTTTCATATCCTTTGACCATACTTCAATAGAGGAATGACTCATTCTTATGAATTTGAATCAGGTATTTAAATGGTTTCTGGGTATATCTTGGTGGATTCACAAATATCTTATTCCCACCCTTTCTTTTAGTAAATTTAAATTGACTTTATCTTATCTCACTGGGTTTTGTTGGTAATATACAGGTATGCTGTTTATTTGTGTGAATTTATTTCATATCCTGTAAATGAGGAAGTTATTCTTTCAATTAATTTCAGTTGATTTTCTAGGGTTCTTTAAGTAAACCATTACATCAAAAAGCAAAAGTTTTGTTTTTTCTTTGTCTATAATTATGACCTTAATTCTTTTTCTTGTCTTATTGCTGTAACTAGTATTTGTGCCTTTTTTCTGATTAAGACTATATTTCCAATGACAACTGAAAACAATAAAAGATGTCAAAAGAGTGAACATAAAGTTAATAACAAACAAAAATGCACAGATGGCAAAGGGAAATATCTATAGATGACCTACTATGGAGGATACAAACAGGCATTGATTTCTGTTGACCCAAACAAAACCATAGTTTTTGTTGCATGATTCATACTATCCCTTAGTCCTCTCTTCAATAAAAGGCAGTTTGTTAAAAGTGACTGGAAATGTTTCCCAAATCAAGAAATATTAAAGCCTTGCTTTAGTAGATTATGTAAGAAGGGTGAAAGAAGATTATATGGAATTATTATAGTAAATGATTCTTAGCACGATAAGCAGCAACCAGACTTTTGGTAAGGAGACAGTCTAAGTTATGTCTGGAGTTGGCCTGCATTTGCAAGAAAGCTATCATGGAAAAGATTTTTAAAATTTCTGGCAGTTAGATAAGATTGCTTCATATGACCATTACAAAAGAGACAGAAAATTGAAAATGTGTGTATATATGTGTCTGATGTCACCTGTATAAGTGAATTCTGCTTTTCAGTCGCAAAGCCTTGGCAGGTGTTTTTAATATCCATTGAGATTCCAAGACATTGGGTTTTTTCTTGTGTTAATTTCAGTGCCATTACTACCCACCATTTGGGGGGAAGGGAAGGAAAAGGAAGGAATTAGTATTTTTTTGGTGATAATAAGGCTGAATGATAGGTGAAGGTATAACAGAAAAGATCAATAATTAAGGTAACATGAAATGTACTGAAACTTTCTGCACAAAAAAAATAACATATTTAATCCCATTTTTCAATTACTCATCAATTCACACCAATCTGCAAGTAGGAAGGAGACAGTATATTAAGACTGAAAAAAGAGATCAATGTTCTACGAGCATCTCAAGTGGCACTCAAGCTTTCAATGTACTTTATTGCACTTGATTAACCCATGAAATTTTTGACTACATTTTCTAAGAATCCAAGGTATAAAATTGAAATAGCAAATATAGTGTATGTGCGTGCATGCACGTGTGTGTGTGTGTGTGTGTGTGTGTGTGTGTGTGTGTGTGTGTGTGTACATTTTCTCTAACCACACACCTCTGGTCACTTCTGCCTATCCTAAGATTATGGAGACTACAGGAGGAGAAGATGAATTCTGAAAAGCTGCATATATTTTACAAGCATACACAAACAACCTCAGACACACCCACACTTACAAATACATACACCCTAGAAAAATATCATTGTCCAGTGCTGAAGAAATACTCACCTTTATTTGGATAAATTCTCTGACCGACAATTTTGGCAGCACAGAGTCCAGAATAATTGAACAGCTGATGGGAGATTATTACGCAGTCTGGCTAAATGGCACGAAATCACTTTGATGAGGGAACACTATTTCGCAGCCAATGCAGTACTGAACTAGGTGTTTCATACCGCTATGCAGGATAATGGGACCCATCGGCAAATCCAGATCCTATGTGGAAACCCAAATATGGATGTTGGCCAAGGGGTGTTAGTCTTTCTCAGGTCTCTCATGGGGAATTTCTCAAAGGCCACAGTGGAGCACGGGCACATCTGTTTTCCGTGGCCAGTCCTGGAGCCGCCGGCACACAGCCTGGTCTTGGAGGTCTTGGGCGCAGCGCTCTCCAGGATCATTGGTGGCAGTCGGTGCTGTAGCCCCCAGAGACCCTTCTCCCCTGTTGTCGTGGTCCTCCTCGTGGGCTTCTTACAGGCTGACCTCTGGGGAGGGGGCGGAGCACCTGAGCCTAGCATTTCTACCTTATATCAAATAGTAGTGAATACATTTGGCATCTTCCTTTTACCAAGATATTATTGAAAAAAACATCTAGCTTATACCTGTTACATATGATATTGGCTCTTGGTTTAGATACATAGATACTAATGTTTTCATGTGTGTTTGTGTAATAGCAATGGATATTTTATCAGTCGAAGTCTCGTATAAATCATATAGCTTTTGTTTGCCTTGTTATTAATATGGCCAAATATGTTAGCAGCGTTCCTAATATTGGGGGGAAAGGGGGTTTTGGTATGCATTGATTTTGGTCATAGGGTGTAATCTTTGTGATATGTTGCTACTATCTTTAAAAATTTTACATCGATGTTCATTAGACGTATTGTCCTTTTTTATATCTATATATTTTGATTTTTCCAGTTTATATGTCAAGATCATAATTATGTTACATAATGGATATAGTAGAATCCTTTCTTATTTTTCAAACAGTTTATGTGATATTGTAATTAATTGTTCTTTGTATACTGGACAGAATTTGCTTGAAAATCCAGCTGGTCGTGGGTTGGTTGTTCGTTTGGGTTTTTTTTGGTGGATGGAGCTAATTTATATTTATTGAGTTTGTTTTTCTGAGATAATGTTATTTAAACTGTCTATTTCTTGCCGTGTTAATCAGGGTATTATATTTTCTAAACATTCATCCAATTTCATGTGGGTTTACAATTTTCTTCGCGTATGGTTGGGCAAAGTAGTTTTTATTTGTTTCTTTTATGTATTCTTCATATGTTGTAAATTTTCCTTTTGTATTTTGATATTGGTAATTTGTTCTCCATTTTTCTTTGTTAAATATAAATAGTTTTTAAACAAAGTTCCTTGTACTTGTTAATTTAGTGGAGTTTTTACTTTCAGTTTTGTAAATATTTTTTGTTACAAAATGTTCAGTTTTGATGTTTAATTTGGCTTTTTAAATGATTTTTTTATTTCTAGTTTACTTGTATGCCTAAATTATTGATCAGTTCTTTTTTTTCCTTTTCTCAATGACAGTTTTAAGTGATACATGTTTTTTCTGCTTTATCACTATTCCCCAAATTTGTGATGTTACATCATTGCCACAATTATTTTTAATGAAATTATCTATTGCTTCTATGATTCATTTTTTGACCCACCCAATCTTTAGGACTAAGTAGTTTAGTCATGAATTAATATTGTTTCTTCAGTGGACTTTAACTGAATGTAATTGTTACTGCATTCTTCAGCAATGAAGGATGAACACAACAACGGCCAGTGAAGGATATGTTTAATATTTTTTGCATTTGTATATTTGATTGTGAAGTATCTCTGTTATAATACATGATCATTTTTTGTAAAAGTTTCTTGCCTGAGAAATTTGTATACTCCTTTCTATTCCTATTCAATAATTGCTAGAAAGCTAGCATATCTAACTTTCTAAAATTTTATTCAGCACCTTAACTTCTTTCCTATTTATTTTTTGGGGGTTTAGATTTCCCTCCTCCCTAGCCCAAGGATTGAACAGGAGTATATTTGAAATCTCTAAATATTATGTTTTCGCTATCATCCTCCCTGTAAATCCCTTAACTTTTCCTTTAAATATTTAAACATTTTTGACACTTGTGGCATATAAGTTAAGCATTGATGTTAATTCATTGTGGGTGGGACTTATCAAAATAATGTGGTTTCTATATTTATCTCTTTTAGTCAAGTCTGTATTTCTCATTGTTTCTAATTAGATCACATTTACTACCTCACTGTTGTGATGAATTCTTTCTGATTTTACTTTGCCCTCTGTTCTAATAGTTTAAGGCAATTTTCTTACATGATTTTTTGAAACATTATATTTGAGACTCTTTTTTTTTGCTCATTAGGAGACCTGATAATTGTTAAATGGTCTTTCAACCTGTTTTCTAAATTATTTGTTTTTGACATAAGAATACTTACATTTTCCCCTAGTCTTTTGATTTCATTTTAATATTTATTGTTGTCACATGGAATCATTAACTTCTGTTTGGTCCATTCTAATTTTTAAGGAATCTATTGCTTGGTTTATACCTCTTCTACTAACATTAATTTTCCATCTAAGTATTTCCTCCATAACTCATTTCCTTTCCAATTCTTTCCTTCATAACTCTCATTTTATTTATAAAATTATTTATGTTATTTTAAAAAAAACTCTCCATTCCTTGTAGGAATTTTAGTTGAACTTGTGCCTAAGCAATGTTATTCTTTTAAAGGAGTTTTTGTTTTTGTATATTTTTTTACATCATTATAGCTTCTCCCATTATTGCTTCCTTTTCCCTTTCCAGAGAGCCATCTGACATAGCATATAGTATTTTGAAAGACAGAAAAGGAAAAAAAATCAGCATAACTGACCAGTAAACCAGAAAATCTTAAAATATATTGCAGTGTATAGTACTTTTCAACTTTCCATTTCTCAGAAAGGGTGTGGAAGGAGTGTCTTCTCATATCTCTTCTTCCAACTCATACTTTTAAAATATTTTTCAAAATTAATTTTTGTACTAATTTTATGTGTTAGTTTTTGGTTCTTTATGTTGTTTGCTCTGCATCAGTTCATAAAGAGCTTTCCATGTTTCCATGTATCCATCACAACTCAGCAATATTCCATTACATTCAAGTTTCGTATTTTTTTAGCGATTCCATAGTTAATGGATATCTACACTGTATCTAATTCTTTCTTCTTATCAATGGCCTCCTTGCAACATAACCCTAACAATAAAACTGCTGGGAAAATTCCGTTTGGACATATGGGCATAGTCACTTTATTTGCAGAATTTTTAATAACTTTTCAGAATGGTTTATTGAGTCACAACTCTACCAACAACCCAGCAGTATCTTCCCACAACCCTTCCAACACTGATTTTTCTTATCTTTTGTCTTCTTAGACAATTTGGTGGATATGAGTTAAAACATCAGAGCCATTTGGATTTGCATTTATCTTATTATTAGTGACGAAGCACATATAAGCATAATGTGTCACTGCTCAAGAAGTTTCAGTGGCTTGTTATTGCCTCTAGGACAAAATAAAGATTCATCAGCTTGACATTTAAAATCCATCACAGTATTTTGTGAAACCTTATTTTCTAGACTTATTTCACATTGCCCCCATCCCTTTTTTTTTGTACTATAGATTCCAGTGAAATTGACCTACTAGCTAATCTTTGAACTCTACTCCAAGTCCTATTCAATGTAAGGGAAACCTTCCTAATAATTAGCATCATCTCAAAGTAGAATGATTTCCTCCTTCAGCAGAAGTCTTTTCAGGAGAAATTATAGAAGGGATTCCTGTCAGAGTTAGAAGAGATAACCTCTGAAATTCACTCCACCTTTGAGATTTTTTAAGGGTAATAAGGTTCTTCATAGCATTTTATGAAACAATCAACTAAGACATGAAGGACTTTTCAGCTCTCTGGGGAGGTAGATGAAACACATGTCTGAAATCACAAATCTTTTGAAACATTGACACATGCTTAAATTAAGTCAGAAAAGCACACTAATGCACTTAAAATATTTACAATGAGGGCTGAAGCAAAAAAAAAAAGTTTTTCTTGCTAACCCCATTAACCATAACATTTATAGAATGATATTTAAGATTTGGAAGGGATCTTAGACATTATCTAGTCCTACTTCCAATAATACCCTCCCACTCTAATGACCTCTGAAAGCCTCTGCTTGAAGGAATACCTTTTTGTGACGTGTAGCACACAACTGCCCATTCTGTTTTTGAAGAGTTCTTATTGGTTAAGCAGTTTATGTTGAACTAGAATTGACCTGGGATTGAACTTCAAATTGCATAAAAGAATCACATTTTTTTTGTTTCCTTGTCCAGATTTATAAAATTACAAAAGGGAACAGATTGTTAATATGGAAGACCTTTTTTTTCTTTTCAGGACACTGGGCAAAAGTCCTGGAAAACAAGACAGTCATTCCATCCAGGATGGGATGTCTCATTATTAAAAATCTTGATTTCTTACGTGAAAGGGGAAATATATTAAAAGGAACACCTGGTTCAGATGAACATTGCATAGACTTTGGTATAGACTTTATTCCTTTATAAATGAGATAATTTTTAGAAATGGCAAGGGGTAATGAAGGATAAGGATATGAAAATGGGCACTTTACCTCATTTTTAAGTTGGGGAATGTGAGGAAATTTTTTAAAAAATCAAGAAATATTTATTCAGCAACTATTGCTAAGCACTTGAAGAAATGGAAGGATTAGAAACAACAGAGACCCTTACTTTCAAGGAGTACACAGTCCATCAGGGGAACATGGCAAATAATCAGAGAAAGATAACACAAAATATTTCCTAAGCGCATGAGAAAGATGTGAGAAAAAGGCTATGTGACATTCCATTAATGCCCTTTGCTTTTTATAGTTCCTTAAACTTTACAAATCACTTTCCTTACAACAGCCCCATAAGATAGATATATCAGGTTTTATTATTCTTATTTTACAGATAAGGAAGAGAGAAGAAAGAGGTGCTAACCTTCTTTGACAGAGGGAATTTCCTTATTGGGAGTTTCCTATTCAAAGGAAATCACAGATCTGGTCTTTAAACATATCCTATATACAAGGAAGCTGAGGCTCTGAGAGGTGAACATAAAGGCTCACAGTGTCAGAGTGGAGACTTGTAACCTGAAACACTGTCTCCAAGACCAGTGCTCTTTCACTATACTCAGCAGTTTCCATGTTGGTTCACTGGCATGCAGTTGTCAACATGGGGTTGATTATTAAGTGATCACTATATTGTGGAGCAGTGGGAAGAATTCTGAAGTTGGAACCCTAGGCCCCTTATTTGAATCTCATCTCTGCTACTTAAACTAACTGGGTTTCACGTTTCTCGTTTACAAAATGATGGGGTCAGTACGAATAACTTCTAAGGTCCTTGAGTCAATTAAATGGTACAGTAGATAAAATGCTGGGCATGGAATTAAGAAGACCTGAGTTCAAATCCAGCCTGAGACACTTACTACCTGTATGACCTTGGGCAAGTCACTTAACCTCTGCCTCTCTCAGTTTTCTCAACACTAAAATGTGAATAATAATAGCACCTATACCCTATGGTTGTTGTGATGAACAAGTGAAATAATACTTGTGAAACACTTAGCATAGTACCTGGCACATAGTAGGTAGTTTATAAATGCTTGTTTCTTGACCCTTCACTTTTTTTTAGATCTAGAAGTACATGAACTTGACCCTAAAATAATGATATTCCTTATGGAATATATCAGAAGACATGAGTAGTAGTACGTCTGTCCTATTATAGTAGCAAGTCTAAAACAATTAGCTCTAATGGCTAAGAAGTCTTTCCCAACCACAATCAGTAAAATAGCTTTTATTTTAGTTACCTGATCAATATTTAAAACTCTGATTATAACTCAAAAGGCCAGACTACTCTGAAGCTATCTAGATTATCACAACTTTGGTCCTTGACCTATTTTTTGGTACTTGCTAACCCTCCCATTCATAAACATTGCATAACTTCCTCTAGGTCCTCTAAAACCATTAAGAAATCCTCACAATGAAGTGTAAACACAGACCCATTTTGAAACAGTGCAGAAACTCATTCAATGTGTCACTCCTAGCTGCAGGGAGCTCCATTTATGTATCAAGGGAAAACAGCCATGATTCTTCCACCCACTAGGGATTCTCTTTTATCATTTTCCACCTCAACTACATCCTCTCGTTCTTAGGAACCTCTCAGCTACTTAGCTCAGACTCACAGTTTATTATAAGAACACTCATTACAGGTCCCACAAGGCAATGATGTGTTATATTACCTGTTCATTCTCAAAAAGTTCCATCCCCTGTGTATCTGATTAATGCGCCGCCCCCCTCCCACACACACACACACACACACACACACACACACACACACACACACACACCACTTATCTACCTAGTGAAATTTAGTCATGGTAAAGTCCATTTTACTTTGATTTCCTGTGGGAGAAAGCAGTGTAAAGATACAGCTTGGGGATTAGCAGTTCATGCACAGTATATTCATACCACGGCCAGATCCAGCTCCTAGGACCCAAAGTGGCCATGGCATTTTAGGTGAATTCATCTTGGGTTGTAAAATTTCACTGGCAGCAGAAAAAGAGAGACAGAGAGGAAATGAAACTTGGTTTGAGAAAATGCACCTCCAGAATAAAAAAATAAAACATATAAAACCTCATATATTTTCTAACCCCCAAAACAGTCTACATCAACTGGTAGTTAAATTGTTTAGAAACTGACCAATTGAAGTCTCTTACCTGCCAATTTTAGTAAATTTCTGCTACAAAATATGATTACTTCTTTAGCTCTCATTTGCTACCCACCAGTCTTTACTGATGTTTTCCAAAGCAGTGTTTCTGTTAAGAGCTTAATATTAATTCCAACTCCCTACAAAGGATTACCTTTCAAGATACACACAAGATACATCTCCAAGTATAGCTAAATTCTCTTCAAATGCCTTGAGTGATCATTCTCTTTTCTCCTTCCTCCTTCACTCCAATATATCCTGACACCAGGTCATTTCAACCTTATTGTGCTCACTGGCACAAGAAAATATGTACAATGCAAATCCAACATACAAGATTTAATCCCCCTGCCTACTTGGGTTTAAGAATCAGATTCCTTTAAAAGGAGCTTCATAATTTCTGTAATCCCTGAAAGGGAACCATTTTGGTGTCACTCTTCAGTATCAACTCAATATGTAGCGAAGAAGGAATCCACATTTTTATGTTTCCTTTTTCTCTTCCCTTTCTTCAACCATGTTTTCTACTTTTCATACAAAGATGAACCCCCCAAAAATCTATAATGGCAAGGTTTATTTTGGGGGGGTCACCATACCTTTCCAACCTTAATCTCCCTTCTTTAGAAATAAAATGTCACATACATAATCATTTCCTAAGCTACGTTAAATGAACTCTTGATATTCTACATAATGTAAATGAAAATTACACAAGAAAATGTCATTGTTAGTGCTAGTTTTTCTTCTAAAATATTAAATAAGAAGTAATGTTTCATGAATTAATATAGCCAAGGAATTTATAACCTACTTGGTAACCTCTGAGTGATATGCTTTTCCATTTTTAGCTAGGCTGGTTGTCTGTTATCTAACTATACCTGCCTTCTATTATACTTTTAAAATAATTTTGTTGACCCTATATGTACAATTTCACATTTATCCCTATTAAATTCCATGAACAAAATGGGCAAAAGGTAACTAAGCTAAGGGGAAAATATTAAAGGGTATTACAGTGTATCATGGCAAGGGCAACAGAGATGTAGGAAGGAAGATCCCTGGCAGGTCAACAGAAGAAGAATGAACCAGGAGGGTGTAGACTATGATGATGACAGTAAATGAATATCCTGATATAAACATTAACTTTGGGAGTCACCTTTTTTTCCCCTGAAAGCTAGATACACAGCTACAGAAAAATAGTAAGTAGGAATCTTACTGGGAAAGAACAATGTAAAGGAGAAATGTGGTCAATTGCTTCTCTCTCTCTTTGTAAAATGTTTTCTTTTTGTACCTGAAGCCAATTGTGTGTCTGTTGGGAGTGTTAAGACGATGTATCTGATAACAAAGTTCATATTCTGGTGAATATATCCAATGTTTTCTAAAGAAAAAAACTTTAAAACATCTTAAATAATTTTCATTTTAACAGATTTGGTACAAAAATTCTTGCCTATTGAGATCTTTCTACATTTTTATTCAAGTATCTAATGTTAACTTTCGTCTGCTTTGTCTGAAAAATTTATAAGTACATCATCTATGCCTCCATCCAAGTTATTGATTTTTACTTACAAAAAAAAATGTTGAATCACCACAATGCCAAGCACAGATCTTTAGGAATTTCTTCTTGATTTGTTCTTTCAACTTTACATTGAGCCATTGGTAATTATATTTAGACCTGATCATTCAACTAGAGAGAGAGAGGGTATAGAGAGGAAGTGGAGGAGGAAAGGAGAGAGAATGAAAAATAGAAAAACAGACATAGTAGGCAACAGGGAAGATTCAGAAGAAACAACAGAGAGAGAGTCAGAGAGATAGACAGAGACAGAGAGACAGAGACAGAGATAGAGAGACACAGAGACAGAGAGATAAAGAGAGAGAGAGAAACAGAGAAAGAGAGATAGACATAAACAGACAGATGTAGGAGAGAGAGAAACAGAGAGAGCTTGACAGAGAGAGATGGAGAGATACAGAGAGATGAGGGGAGAGAGAAAGTAACAAAAGATCCTCAAAATAATCTCAGATAAAGAAAATGCAAAGAAATGAATAAGGAGAAAAAATATTAGCAAATACGATGGATTTTAAAATGCTGAAGAGAATTCAAAATCTATTGAGTAATGGCCCAAGAAAGGAAGTTGGATGTAGCAGAGAAGATACCAAACTGGATAATAAACCTTTGAAAAAGCATGATGGAGGAGCTGGTGATAGGAAAGAAAAAACTGTTTACATAATGAACTCTCACCCATAAAAAAATGATTAAGAAAACTTGATAACAAAAATTAACAACCTGGAGAACATGATGGAAAATGTGAATAAAGGCATAAAATCAATAGGAAACAAAGTTGTCAGTCTGGGAGGCAAATTGACAGAAGCAATAGAACATGTAGCAAAACAAGTTCAAAAGACAATTCAACTGGAAAAAGGGTTGAAAAGCTTACAAACAAAACTGGTCTAATGAGAGACAGGATTTGGAAAGATCATTAAATAATCATCAGTTTGCCTGAAAGACAAAAAACAAAAAAAAGGGGGGTCAAACCATGATTTTCTTTTCCAGAAAATCACTGAAGACATTTTTTTTCCTCAGAAATAAGGTAAAAGGGAAGACTACAGATTCTTAGAATTCACTGGGTACACTCAAGAGAAACATGAGATCCAACTCTCCCAGATACATTGTTGTCAAACTATAGGTTTTAATCAATGGAGATGACTTTACAAAAGGCTAGGAGAAAAGTGTCCTTATCAAGGAAACACAATCCAAATCATGTGAGAGAACACACAAAAAGCTGGAATATGATTTATTGAAAATCAATGGAAATCCTAGAATCTCCTATGCAGCTAAACTAGAAACAATTTCTTTAGATAAAAATACATATTTTTGATGCCCCTCAACATTTTCAAGTATTTCTACATGTGATAAATAAAATTAATTGAAGTCTTTGATTTGGTAATCAACCCAAGGTCAAGGAAATTTTCTAGAATGTCTAAGTCATACAGATTAATTTGATATCTCAAATTAATGTTGATTATCAGGTAAGGCCAGGCTTAAAATGTTTCTACAAGAGAATTCCATGTAAATGTTACATAAGGTTAGCAAAATAATGAGACAGTGATCTTATGATCTGGAATTCCTTCAAGATACAACTGGACAAGGAATTTGTTTTGAATATTACCCTGTGTAGCCCCAAATCCAAAAAAGGTTAATTATGATCTGCTATGGTCTCAAGTGTTAGTGGACAGACTCAGGAAGAGATTCCATGCAAATGTTATATGGCCATAGAAAAATGCTGATGGACTGGGGAAGCCAGCAATTTTCTCAAAGGAAAAGGCATGAGAAAGACAAAGTTTTGATATAGTGTGGCTATTGGAATCATTCTAGTAGTGTATAAAAGCAACATAGGTTTTGAACCAATTAGCAAATGCCCAATAAGAAGATAATTTTGATTAGTCATAAGGGGAGGGAAGAAAACATTAATCAATTAAAATTACTTACTTAATTTGACAACAGTATAAATAAAAGTAGAGGAAGGTATATTCAAAAAGGAGAATTATTTTATTTTGAACAACATAAATATAGATCAAGGAAAACAGAGTGGGGTAGGAGAGGAGAAGGGGAGTATGGATAATCTTAAAAATGATATTTCTATGTAGGCAAGAGAAAAGGGAGGAAGAAGGTAAAAACAAACCCTTCCCCCATCTTCACAAAAACCTTAAGTTGAAATTGAAACAAACTGGAAATGAAGATTAATATTGTGCTTTTATGAGTTTTAGTGTTATATTAATAAAACCTAGGACTTGAATTGTGGCTAGGGTTATTGGTGGATATTATGGATATTGTCTATAAACCTAGAATTACTCTAATAAAAAAAGGAAGGGCATATTTTGTGTTTTACTGATGATATAAAAATATCTGAGAATGAAAGAGGAAAAATAAAAGTAATAAACATAACTTTGAATATGTCAATGAATAGTTTAAAAAGTACCCAAATTGATTGCAGGAAATAGAACTGAAATGCAAAGACATGTAAAGTTTTAAAATATGAGGTTGGAAAATAATTTGCTATCTGTTAGTCAATTCTAAAAAATAGGAGTTGTAGCCACAATTTTGGATAATGCTGAATTCAAGTTATAGGATATCTATTATAATTAAAAGGGTCACTTTACAGAAACAACATGCAAATATTAAATGATTTTAATGGAATAACAAATAATTCTTAAAGGAAAAGCTAATGGTGTTGAAAAACAAAGTAGGTAGAAAAATACTAATACTGAATGATTTCAACATCACACTTCTGAAACATAATGTAAGAAAGATATTAAAGAAGTCACAGAATCAAACAGAAAAATTTTCCAAAGATAAATCAAACCATTTACTCTCTCTCTCGTTCAATTCTGGACCCAGTTCATTGTCTACATGCAGTTATTTTCCAAGTCGTATGTATTGTTGGACCAACTTTGTAAGTTATTATCATAGTCTCGAGAATTTGCATCCACTTGGTTTTTCAGTGTGGATAGTTAGACTAAATAACTTCTGAGTAATTACTCAAGAGGACTACAATTTTCTATAGCTTGATGCAACTGGCACAATGTCATCTGACAGGATAATCCCACATAGTGGTTATTAACCTAAAGAACATAGAGCCCCAAGGAATCCACAGATAGCTTTCAAAATACCCATGAATGTGGATGGGGAAAAAATCTTTATTTCCACTAATTTCTGAATGAAATTAAGCATTTCTTTTAACTATTAACTTAAAAGGTTCTTTTTCTCCCTGAGTATGGGTCTATGGATTTCACCAGACTACTAAAGGGGTTCATTTTTCATAGCATTTTTAGGTAATGTGTTTTATTTGAATCCTGTGGAGGACTCACTGAAACATTTTGATGCTTGGTACAACTAGAATGCTATCAACTATCAATAGGAACATTGTAAGTATATTCTCCTTCTCCTCACTATCCATAAGGAATTTCTCTTTAACTTGGGTCTCTTCCATGACAATAGTAAACACCTTTGGTGATCTATTTTACACACACACACACACACACACACACACACACACACACACACACGCACACACACACAGATATTTTATACTTCTAATATACATGATCAAAAAGACGCTGATCAAGGTTACATCTCTCTGTTACTGTACCTTTTGTGGAGCTGAGGCAGACTAAGCATTCATATAGCACTTACTTACTTTGTGCCAGGCACTATGCTCAGTACAATCCTGCAAAGTAAGTGCTTTTAATATCCCTATTTTACAGTGGAAGAAACTGAGGCATGCAGTGGTTAAAATGACTTGCCCAAGGTCACAAAGCTAACATCTCAGAATTTGTTTGAACTCAAGTCTTCCTGACTACAGGCCTACTGTTCTTTTCACTGTGCCACCAGCTACCTCTAAGGAAGCTTGAGTAACTTTGATATATGGCTTAGTGATACCCTATTGAAAGAGAGCCTTAAAGGTCAAGTTCTATACTACTAAATAAAATACTTTTAAAAATACAAGCAATAAATGCTAGCTGCATATGGAATAAACACTTAAAAATGGTATGCAATTCAAACAACTCAGGCCGAACATATTCAAATGAGTCAGTTCCTCTAGTTGTATTCTACTTTTTGGTGACTAGGGGCAGCTAAGTGGTACAGTGGATAGAGCACCAGTGCAGGAGTCAGGAGGACCTGAGATCAAATCTCACCTCAGACACTTGGCACTCACTAGCTGTGTGACTTTGGGCAAGTCACTTAACCCAAATTGCCTCCTCCTGGGTCATCCCCAGTCATCCTGATGAATGTCTGGTCACTGGATTCAGATGGCCCTGGAGGAAAAGTGAGGTTGGTGACCAGCACAGCCCTCCCTCATTCAAAACAAAGTCAAGTGCAAGTCACGTCGTTATTTCTCTGATGGCATGGTCTTCTTCGGCAACAAAGGATGAACACATACGTACACTTTTTGGTGGTTAGATTAGGAGTTCATATTTGGAGTACCAACAGTCAACTAAAAGTTTTTAAAAAGTCTAAACATTGTGTTATTCTTAGCACCTCCTGACCACTTTTCTACCTTTGCGTCACCATCACTGCAGTAATATAAGGATATTATAAAGGACTGAGAGTCATTTTGTATTTTTTCCTTATTTCATGAGTCACCTCTTCCCAACTTCCCAATTACTGTTAAAGACACAACCATCCTTCTAGTCATCCAGACTGAAAACATCAGAGTTATCCTCAATTTCCCACTTTCAGTCACCTATTATAACCAATTTATTTTTAAGGCTTATTATTTCTACCTTCATGGGGTCTCCCCTATATACCCCTTTCTCTTCAATCATACAGCTACCACCTTTTTCCTATAATATTGCAATAGTCTTCTGTTGATCTCTTTGCTTCAATTATTTCACTGATCTAATGAAATCTCTACTTATCTGCTAAAGTGAATTTCCTAAGGCATAAGACTATTCATATCTCTCTCTTACTCAAAGCTCTCCCATGTCTTTCTAACACTTCTAGGATCAAATACAAAATCTCCTAGTTGGCATTTAAACCTTTCATGACCTGGCCCCTTCCTTCTTTCCTAATCTGCTTACATTTTATTTTCTTCCATGATCTCTACAATTCAGCTTCACTGGCACGCTCACATATAATACACTATATCCCAGCCTCATGCCTTGCTCCCAGAGGCCTTTTATTATAGTGTATATATCTTTCATGTACATAGTTATTTGCATTCTCTCTCCCCTGTTAGAATACATGTGTGTTCGTCCTTCGTTACCGAAGAAGACCATGCCATCAGAGAAATGATGACATGACTTGCACTTGACTTTGTTTTGAGTGACAGAGGGCTGTGCAGGTCACCAGCCTCACTTCTCCTCCAGAACCATCTGAATCCAGTGACCAGATATTCATCAGGATGACTGGAGATGACCCAGGATGAGGCAATTGGGGTTAAGTGACTTACCCAAGGTCACACAGCTAGTGAGTGTCAAGTGTCTGACTGAGGTGAGATTTGAACTCAGGTCCTCCTGACTCCTGCACTGGTGCTCTATCCACTGTACCACCTAGCTGCCTCCTAGAAGGAAGGAACTATTTTTTGTTTTGTTTTGTTTGGGGTTTTTTTTTTTGCCTTTCTTTGTTCTTCTAGTTCTTGATATATATTTTGAGAAACAAAAAACAGAAATTGACCACCAAGTCCATTGTTTACTGTCATGTAACACCCCTTATCCAACCCTAAATAAACTCCATCTCTACTATCTGAGGGAATTTCTACTTTTTAATAGGTTTTATTGATTTTATGCAGAGAAGTCTGTAAATATGGATGGGTGAGTGGGGGGAGAAGAAGAAGAAAAGAAGAGTTTGGTTTTGTATATATTAATTCCAGCCAGGGAAGAGGTAATGCTGAGGCCCCGTAGGGTGAGTTAAGGACAGAGTTTCTGCCTTAACTACAAATTTCCTAGCTTTTATTGGTTTAAGCCAGACTGCTGCTAACATGATTTTAGTATCTATTTTGTGAGTGATTATGTTGTATGTATGGGCAGGGGGTCAGGAGGGTCGAGTATTTCAGTCCCAGACCATCTCGGCATGTGACTTGGGGCTTTAGATCTTGCTACAACTTGCCACCTGTAAAAGCAGACAACCTAATGGGACAAGGAGCAGCACTTAGAAGGGTGTTTTTTCTCCCCCTACTCATGAGTGTAAAGAAAGTTGTAAAAATATTTCAAATGGGATTTTTTGTTTGGGTTGTATTAACTCTTTGTTTGACCATCATCATGAGTTTCACATGTATTTGCTTTTAGTAACTAGAGATGTTTTGGAGAAACTGAATATTATGTCTCCAAACACAGAGAAGCCGACAGAAGCCCCATGGGATGTTAGTTAATGCTCTGGCCACTCTGCAGGCTTAAACTCATCTGTTGTATCACTCGAATGCTGCTGTGATTTGGAAAGTAATCACGGGAGTCTGTGTTACAGCGAAACTCATCTAGTTGTGTGTGAATGAAACATCCACAAGAGCTGAACTAACTCCAACCAAAATGTTTTAGATAGCCTACACCCAGACCAAGAGAGACTTTGGGCTAGTTTTATATCCTATGTCTACTCAGAGCTATCTGTGTGACCCTAGGTAAGTCCTTTGTCTTCCAAGTCAGAGTTTAACTATATTAAAATACTGACCTAACCTAACTAGCCTAACCTAAGGGGTCTAACCAATTCATAACTAAGATGAGGTAGCTGCAACTTTCTCTAGGACATGAACATTTAAAGGGTGTTGATGGTGTTGACTCAGTGGTATGCTGGCGCTGGCAGTGGGCTCCTGAGAGCCAACTGTTAAATTTTCAGCATGAGCATTCATGCCTCAGAATTTGGCAAACACTACAAATAAAGACTGGATTTATTGTGTGGTTGACTGTCTAAGCTTAAGAAAGTGCTATAAAAATGTTAATAATTCAGATTAAACTTAAAAGTGTCTCATGCTTATATTCCCACCTCCTTTGAGGGCTGGTTGTTAAACATTTACCAGCACGCTCCTGCTTATATTCTTTCAACAGCATCAGAACTACTGATTGAATTATTAAAAAATAATAAAAGATAGGAAACTATGGGATGGCATACTTCATTCTCAAGACATTTCATTCTAGGGTAGCATCTCCCTAGTTATAGACCTTGCTCTCTATGCCCCCATCCATTATAGTTTCTCTTCACAACATCTCTGGGTTTCTACTCCTATGGTACCTTGGACCCAAGGAATTCCCCTCAAATGGAATGCATATTCTAAAGTTTATTTGAATCAGGTTTGTTTCTTGTTGCTTGTTCTAAGCATATTTTATGAAACTTGCCCTAGGTACCAAAATTGGTAGCTAGGGCTCTGGCTCTAATTCATTCAAAATTAGAGCCTTTCTCTTTGCTTCTAGGAAAAAACGCTCTTTTGTTTGACATTTAAAACCCTTCCCAATTTGCCTTCAGCCTACAGTTTCAGGCTCATTACACATTACTGCCCTATACATTCCAGTCAAATTGGTTTTCTTACTGTTCCTTATAAATGATATTCCATTTCCCTATTCCCATACTTTTGTACAGGCTATCCCCCATGTCTGGTATGCATATCTTATTCACTTATATCTCATGGAATCCCTAATTTCTTTTAAAATTCAACTCAAATGCTGCCTCCTATAAGAAACCTTTCCTGATATCTCCAGTTGCTAGTGCCTATCCCTAGAAAACTATTTTGTCTAAGTTTTTAAACTTTATTTAATATATTTTGTTCCCCCCAAAATTCATGTTAAAATAATTTTGAACATTTTTAGAAAGTTTTGAATTCCAAATTCTATCCCTCCCTTCCTCCCTTCATTCTTCCCTGAGATGGTAAACAATCAGAAATAGTTTATATGTGTGCAGTCATGTAAAACATTTCCATATTAGTCATTTAGTACAAGAAGACTTGAATTTAAAAAAAAGAATGAAAGAGAGAAAGTGAAAATAGCATGCTTCAGTCTGTATTTAAACAATATCAGTTCTTTCTCTGGAGGTGGATGATGTGCTCCATCATCATCCTTTGGGATTGTCTTGGAATTGTATTGCTGAGAATAGCCAAGTCATCCATAGTTCTTCATCATACTATATTGCTGTTATTGTGTACAATGTTCTCCTGGTTCTGGTCAGTTCACTTTGCATATTAGCACATGAGACATGTACTTTGTCTAATTATTATATTTAATTTTATATACTTGTCTCTAATAGAATAAATTCTTTGAAGGCTCAGCCTTTCGCCTGCATCCTCAGTGCCTAACATAATGCCTAGGATAGAGGAGGTAATTAATAAAAGCAAACAAATAAACAAACAAAAACCTTGTTGAACTGAAAATTGCCAAGAGCACTGAAAGTCTTGGGCAGAGGGCCCAATTGTAGTGAGATTTAATATTCTTTGTAGGCTGTGCCTTCTGTCATTTGAAATCAGATTTTCAAACCTATCACTCTAGCAATTTGCCACTATAGAGGGGGTGATGATAACACTGGAGCAGGATACCCACACAAATTATGTTTCTTTTTTCTTTCCTTCCTCATCATGACTCATGGCAGCCTCTCTGCTAAGGATGCCCAAGAATCACTCTACAGTGGAGGAACAATTATTTGCAGCAACAGTAACAATAGAAAGGAAGTTTTGAGTAGGAATGATTCTAATTAACGTGTTTTCTTTGGACAGTATCTTCTTCACAGCAACATATGTTTTCAGAAAGGAGTATTTCATCCATGATAGACTAAGTGTTGATTTGTTTTTAACATGGCATTTTATTATCACCATAGATGAATTTTAGGTTTAGGCATGTCCATTCATACTTTCTTCCATGCAGGGGTGTGTGTGTGGGTGCATGTCTTATGCTGTATTTAAGGCATTTCTTCTACCCTACCATCTCAGGGTAATTTCTCTCACTTTTACTATATTTTGTACTTTTACATTTTCTCTTGAATCTTTTATTTTTAAAGACTGAGGTGTGGTTTAAGTTTTTAAAAACTCATCTGTTTTATTTCTAATTTTTAAGTACCTTTCATTTTTCTCTTTCAAAATACATATTTCTCTTCTGTTCTTGAGATCTACCTTTCATAATATATGACATTCATTTAGAATGAGTTTTAGGGCCCCTCCAGGCTCTAAAAATCAATGACACCTTTTGGTCTTTGCGTATTTCTTCACTGAAATTGCTTTTCACAGAATTAGAGAATTTTAGAGGTTAAAGTGTTCATAGCCATCTATTCCAATCTGTACCTGAGTGAGAATCTCCACCAACTACTGCTTGACAAGTCTTCTTCCAGAGGTTACACAACGGATAGAGTACCAGACCTAAAGACAGGAGTCATCTTCCTGAGTTCAAATCTGGCCTCAGATTCTTAATATCTGTTTGACTCTGGGCAAGTCACTTAACCCTGTTCGCCTCAGTTTCCTCATCTGTCAAATGAACTTGAGAAGGAAATGGCAAACCACTCTAGTACCTTTGCCAAGAAAACTCCAAATTGGGACACGAAGAATTGGATGTGACTGAAAAGTGACTGAACAACAACAAATTGTTGGTGATTGTTTTTTTGATTCGGATATATGATAAGTTAAAAAGCTTTTATTAAACATTTTCTGTGAACTGTGCTAGCAATACGACTACAACCAAACAAAACAGCTTCTGCCCTTCAAGATTCACCATTCTAAAATGGGAACAAAGGGCAGGGAAAGGAAAAATGTAGGGTCGGGTGGTAAGCTTGTCTGTTTTGGAAATGTTGGGAAAGTGCTTAGGAGGTATGGATTTGGCCTTCAGCTTACAACCACTGTTCCCATTTTTAAGGCAAGTAAAACTCATCTAATTGCTCTTCTACAACAACCCTTCAAATACTTAAAAATAGGCACCATGCTCACCCTAACTATTCAACCAGTTTCAAATCCACCTGTAACTCTGCTGTCATCTATCTTACATCTCCTTCACAAAGAGGATTAAAAAAAGGAGGTTTTGTCAAATACTTTCCTAAACTATGAGACATTACATAATCAGGATTATCCTAATCTATAAATGATTCTTGATTGATTGATTACTTGTTGTATGTCTGTCCAAAAAGGAAATGAGATTAGTATGGCATGACCTATTCTTGGTCATGCTGACTCTTTGTGATCATTGCTTCCTTTCCTAGATATTCAATAACATTCCCTTTGATAATATATTCAAGAAATTTTCCAATAATCAAAGTCAAGTTCAATGGCCTATAATTTGTAGACTCCATTGTTTTCCTTAAAAAAAAATGACATCTGCCCCTGCTCCAGTCCTGTAGCACCTCTTTTATCCTCTGTGATACTTCAAAGATCAGTGACAATGCCTCACCAATCACATCTGTTAGTCCTTTCCGTTACTTCAGATGTAAGCTTGTCTGGACCTGGGGACTTAAACTAATCAAGGGCAGCTGAGTGCTCTCTATCTCCTTGTTTACCTTGGGTTCAACTCTCCTTGAGCCATTTTTATTCTGATTTTTCAAGTCAAAATATTATTTTCTTGGCAGAAAAATAAATAAGCAAGAGCAAGAGTTAGATAGTCTTGCTTTTTCTATAACAACCACTATCATTGGCTCACCCACCCCAGGTGCTATCACTTAAGCCATTCATTTGATGATAATGTTTTTTGCTTACTAAAAGTCTGAGCTAGATATCTCATTGTGGCAGGAAGGTGATCTTGGGTTCTTGCAGACTATGCCAGTGGAGCCCAAATTCTAATAAATTCTGCCAAGTTTGAAAAGCTTTGCACATAGGTTCAGTAACAGATTGTGTATGACAATCATCTGAGGACAACCTAGCAGAGTTCATGCTACACCAGGCTTAGGGTCAGGCTACTATCAACCAGGCAATGAGTCATTCAACTAAATTAATTCAGGAAAATCATCTTCTAAGGCTTGGAGATATTGTCATATGAATTGGTGGAGGTAGTGTTACAACAGTGAAATAAAAATTCTTGAAGAATTGATATACACGCATATATGTATATATGAGTATACACACATACAAACACATATATTATATACACCCACATATTTATGATTACTTAAGACTCTGTGAGCTATACTTTTTTCCTAATTCAGGATGAGAGAAAACTATCATAAGACTGACACAGAAGTCAGAGTTTCTGCAGCACTGGAAGTTTTAAAATACGTTGCAAGAGAATCAGTGACAGAGAGAGATAGAGACAGACAGAGACAAGAGATAGAGACAGACAGAGACAAGAGATAGAGACAGACAGAGAGACAGGGAGAGAGCAAAAGAGGGATAGAGGTGAATAGGCTGACTCGAGAAAAGGAGAGTGGAAGTTGGAGCATCAGATGCCTTCTAGAGACTGAATCTAGGTCTTGTAATAGTTAGAATCTTAGTTTTCCCCCAGTTCTCCCCTCAGCTTCTAAAGAGAACACAGCAGTGATGAGACGATCTCCTTAGAGAAGTCACTGGATGGATGGTAAATAACTTCTCTGTATGTTTCTCCCCTTTTTGTTTTATTGCTTCCTGCACATGGTCAGTACTGCTCACCACTAAGTGTTTCTTTGATCTTTGTAATTTGCTAACTGTTTGTTTGTATTTTAATGATGACTGTAAGTAAAGATTTATTTAATTTAATTAATTTACTTCATGAATTAGGTATCTCTGTTTTAGTAACCATTAATAGGTCTCTAAACTTAAATGGGAGTGGGGAAGGGGGATTCTTAGCCTGGAGAAGAGATATTGGTATATGTCTGGAGGGCAGGCGTGAGACAATTATCTTTAAATATCTGAAGAATTAGTATATAAAAGAGCACCATACTTGTACTCATTGACCAAGATTGTGTTGGAGCCAGTTTGAAATAGCAAGGGCCACAAATAAGGGCTCGATTATTTTATTGATTGTCTAGACTTAATCTAGTGAGGGGGAAATGTTAATAATGAAGACTAAATTTAAAAGTACATCAAGTATACACTTTTCTTCCCTCTTGAAAGCCAATTGTTAAACATTTCCCAGAATACCCCTGCAATAGGACCAAGAGGTGAAAGTAATAGGGAGGCAGATTCCATGTCAACACTAAAGTTTTAGAAATTTACAGCTGTCCAGAAATGAAATGGACTGCATTAGGGAATAATGAATTCCTCATTGTTGGATGTCTTCAAGGACAGATTGCATGATGACTTACCTAGGGAAGCTGCAGATAGGATTCATGGTTTGAATATGGGGAGGATTAGATGACTTTGAGGTGTCTTTCCCCTCTGAGATTCTATGATTCTATGAACACTAAGTGGAAACTCTGAGAAAAAAGTGATGTTGTGTTGATGTCTACTTTTTGTGGTCTGTGCTTCTTTAATGGGCTAGTTTGGTGTTTCTTTAACCCTTGAAGTGGGCAATTGATTCTTCTCTTAAAGGGGTCCCATCTCTTGAAGGTTTGTTTTTTTTTTTTTTTTTTTTTTTGCTATGATGTTCATACTGTCTTCTTTCTAACTCTCTTCTGAGTTGGGGGAAAAAGAGAGGCATTTAGGCAGAGAAAGGATGTAGGGTCCCAGATGAATGAATGGTATTATTATGTTCATAGAGCCTATTGTCTAACCCAAGCCTTTAGTATAGTCAAGTCCAATTCTAAGCTTTCAAGAGAGGAGGGTATTGGGGTCCTAATAAGATATAATAGGTAGGGTTTGAGGTCATTTTAAAATAAACATTTCAACATATTTTATGGTAAATTTCCTTAAAGCATCTTTGTTCAAAAACTTCACTGTAGCACATAGAATGAAATTTTCTCAATCTAAATCCTTCAATGAAAAGTTTTCCCTTTTTTAATATGAAAAGGTTATGAAGTCTAGTTGGTTGATAGGGGGACTGATTGTATGTAGAATGACAAATGCCTTGCAAAACAATTATGTAGGAAAAGGAAAAGATGGAGAGGGCTCCTGATGCAGAGAGACCTACTTGTTGGGGTAAATGACACACCACTGATAAGGAACTTTGCTGTGTAATAGTAATCTGCCTTTTCCCCTCTTAAATGGATTTTATTGATAGTCTTTATTTTTAAGTCATATTTAAACCCATGTTCTTTGACTCTAGAGTATATCTCCTAGTCTATAAACTTTGGTCTCTTTCATTTCTTGAATTCATATCATATCTCCCAACAGAGCTTGCCTTGGCCTTCCCTGTTCACGGATGTCTCTGGGTATCAAAGTACATATTAACTTAGCTTGGATGATACTTTCTGTTCTTCATAACATTTCTCAATACAATATCATCTTCTGGTAATAGCTAGCATTTATATATTGCTTTGGGATTTACAAAGAGCTCTATATGTACTGCCTTATTGAATCTTCACAAAAAACCTGGGAATTCCATGTTACTGTTGCATACGTTTTACAGTTGAGGAAACAGGTTGAGAGAAATAAACTAATTTGCCCAGAGTCGCATAGCCAAAAAGTGTCTGAGGCAGGATTTAAACTCAGACCCCAAGTCTAGCCTTATCTCTACTATACCATCTGGCTGCCTGGGATATTGGTACATAAGCTACAATTATCTTCATGGTAATCTATGTGCTTAAGCTCATCAGGAGCATTGTGACAGAGATGGACCAAGAGTCTCATGAAATGATATTTTTTCTTGACTTTGGATGTGTGATGGAATGACCTTTATTTCCTTTTCTGAGGAAAATATCGTTATAAAACTTCCTTTCTGGTTTCAGTGATAGACATGGCAGTGTCTGATTTGGCAGAATATGTTCACAATATAAAACACCAAACACTGTAAATTTACTTGGAAAGGAGAGAGAGAGAGAGAGAGAGAGAGAGAGAGAGAGAGAGAGAGAGAGAGAGAGAGAGAGAGAGAGAGAGAGAGAGAGATGAGATGAGATGAGACAGAGAGAGAGATGGACAGAGAGAGAGGAAAAAGGAGAGTAGAGAATGAGGGGGCTAGAGAGAGAGGGAGAGAGGGAGGGAGAGGGGAAGAGAGATAGAGAGGAAGAGGGAGAGGAAAGGAAGGAAGAAGAGGGGGAGGCAGACAGAGAGAAACAAAGAGGAAGAGAAAGAGGGAAAGAAAGAGGGGGAGGGAGAGGGAAGGAAAAAGGGGAAGAGGACAATGAGAGAGAGAGAGAGATTTTTAAAATAGTCTTAAACAAACTTAATCACGACTGAAAACTTTTTTCCTCTGGTTTCACAGTTCCTTTTGAAGGAATTTGAATCTGATACCAAATTACAGTATTACATTTCCAAAGTTCCTCAATTTACCTTTGAATTCCTTTAATCCTTCTCCACTAAGCTATCAGTTCTATCCAAGTGTTCTCCTATAGTTTCATGATCCCAGAATCTGGAAAATTTCTTCTTACCTTGGACCAGTCATTGGGTTTGGGACACGGAAATTTCCTGAGAAGTCCTCTCCAATCTTGTTGTTTTGATTAGTTTCTTCCCTTGCTCTACATTAAAAGAGTTCCTTTCATTTTCTTAAGGAAATGAGGAAACACTGAGTCAACTTCTTTGTCTTTCTATGACACCAGAGCAGCCACTGAAAAAAAGGGGGAGGGGAGAGGGTTCCAGATTAATCAGTTGTTTTGTCTACAGTTCCCCAAACAACTGACCTTATTCTGTATCCCTCCTTGATTTTAGAGTTCTATCTGCTCATCTGTAATATATATATAAACTCTTTTCTGGGCATGAACCACTTTTGGAAGTTACCTTAGCTTTTGGACCAACTGAATTCCATTTAGATTCTACTCCAAACTTTCCTAATATCTGAAAGTTTTATGTTGTACAGATGAAATATTCAGATATTTTCTAAAAAAAAAAAAAATAAAGCTTTGGTGAGATGACAAAAAAAGTGATGCTGTTTCAAAAGATGCCTTGTTTCCCACAAAGAAGTGGCCAAAGCTCTGGGTGGACTGTGATCTTTAAGAGACTGCAGGCTTATTACAAAAATGTCCAACTTTCACAGCCCTTTTCTCCTCTAGTATGAATTCAAACCAAACTGTGGTCAACTCTTACTCAAGGCGAGGAGCCGAGGTGTGGATAATTAAAAATGGCAAATGATCTTAAAAATAACATACTCTTTGTTTTTGTACTTCCATTTGAATATGGGTGTGTGTTTGAGGTTCTGGGAATTCACTTCAAACAAAATAATGAAGTCACTCTATGAAGAATTGACGTTAGGAGATCCAGGAAATTTTGCAGATGCTGTTGCCCTGTTCCACACCTCCCTTCAACCATCTTCCACTCTAGGAAAAGGCCGTACTCTTTTCCTCTCAGCCCTGGGCTCACCACTCTCAAACCTTCCCAGGAACAGAGCAATTGGTTAAGAGTTTGGATTCCAAAACATTTCTTTGTATACGAAGAAGAGGAAGTTAACATGTCAACAAAACTGTAAGTATATGGATAAGTATACGCTGTCTTAATAGTGAGTTATAAGTCAACAACAACAAAACCAATTGTTAGCTTAGAATAGAGTTTGTCAATGAAACTGAAAGTGATATTGGTGATCTGGAAACTACAACTCAGATTACAGATAAACCAGTGGCTGAAATTGCTCCCAAACTGGGGCCAAGAGAGACAAGTGGGAGCTTCCGCGCCTTCCCCTTCTCTGGTTATGCCAAATTAGACATTAGGTAAATTAAAGAAAGTGTTGGACCCTGCTTCTTTTTTTCTCTACTACAGTGCCAAACTGATGGTCAGGCTTTAAGTGTTCATCTTGCCTACTTAACTTGTCCCATATGGCTTCCTCTATGTATATTTTCAGTGGAAATTGACAGGAATTCTATACATGAAATAGGCCTTCATCACAGAGACTGTAATCTCATCCATTAGTGGGTTCAGTTCCTCAGCTAACCAAGGATGGGCTGTTGGTTGAGATTCATTGATGGCGACTGAGATTGTGGCCCCCCTCTTGATTGAAAGCAGAAGACCCTACCCTCCTGCTTTGGCTCCTTCCTTATGAACAGTGTTGATCTATTTCCTGTTCCCGCAGCTAATTCAGACCAGGGCAGACACAAGATCAGAACGAGGGACCCAGCATTTCAGCACTTCCTTGGGGTAGTGTTGATGGGAATAAGTGTTTGCAGGCGGCAGGTCCCCACTCAGCCTCCCATCTCAAGGTTTTTTAGTTCCCAGTTAACCAACTCCAGCCCAGAAAAGTCATTCTAACCCAGCACTCTTCAAATCCCCCACCCTCTTGAAGTACTGACCACCCAACCATTCTCACTCTCAATTTAAAATAAAATATGGAGACTCTCATCTGGGTTTCAAATGAGATGCAATTGTCCCTTTGTTCTGCTGAAATCAATCAGAATCTTACTCAAATGGAAGGTTTCACATTACCACAAGGAATGTGTTTCCAGGGGTGTTTTTGCTGCTTTTTCTCTGGAATAAAAAACGTGATAATCATTACATGAAGGGCCAATAATTATGAGTATTTCCTCTTGGAGTCACAGAGAAAAAAATTATGTCAAGGAAAATATCGATGCAAAGAAGAGGATTTTGGAGTTTCTGTCTATTATTATAAGACACCTGGCTGAGACAATGCTTACCCTTTCTTTCAATACCAGAGCATTTTTCATGTGAGCTTGAGTTTGATTGAAATTGCCATCCCCATTTCCTCAGGACTGGGAGTGTATGTACTGGAAGGTTGGGTGAGAGTGATGTTTTTGAAGTGGAACAATCATTCTCAAGAACATTACCGAGCTTAAAAAAAATGTGGGTCATTTGGTCAGTATTGACATCTCCTTCCGCAAGAGAGAGTACAAGTTTATGTAATGCCTCACAGTGGTAGGGAGGGAGCCCTGAGTTCTTGCAGGCTGTGCCAATGGGGACATGCTCTGACAGGTCCTAACATGCTTGAAAGGATCAGAGTGTGGGCTCAGTAATGGAATGCGCATCTGTCATTTGAGCTAAATTTGGTCTTCACCGATGAAGGATCGGCCACCAGGTTTGCTTGTATGTTTTTTTTTTCTTCTCTTCATCACAACAACACCAGAAGACCATTCAGTCAAATAAAGAAAGGCTTTGACTTGCATCAGCAATGAAATCCGGGAACTGTAAAGTAGAAGCACATCCTAAACTCTAAGTGACCAATGGATCTAGTTCTGCTTAGGGAACATTTGAAATGGAATCCTTAGGAAATAAGCATCAGGATATATCATGAAAGAAACTAGACTTAGAGGTGGGATACTTGGGTTTAAGTCTCAGCTATGCTCCTTAGTAGGACCACTTTCCTTTCTGGGTCACAGTCTCCTCATCTTGCTCTCTACAGTCCAGTTATATTGGCCTATTTGCTGTTCCTCACACTTGAGGTTTCATTTCCCATCTCTGTGCCTTTGTATAAGTTGACTCCTATTCTGTCATTCTATGTAGTAATGCTTTTCCTCACCATGCCTTTTCCTTAATTCCTCTTGGAATTCCTGGCTTGCTTCAAAACTCAGGTCAAAGGGACACCTCCTACATTAAACCCTTCCTGATCCTCCCAAACTACCTAATATTCCTTTTGTATAGAGTCTATATATGTTGTTTTTTAGTTGAGTTCAACTCTTCATAACTCCATTTGGGGTTTTCTTGGCAAGGATACTGGAATGGTTTGCCAATTCCTTCTCCAGATCATTTTGTGGGTGGAGAAACTGAGATAAACAGGGTTAAATGACTTAAGTTAAAGGTTAAGGGTCATACAATTAGTGAATGTCTGAGACCAGCTTTGAACTCAGGTAGATGAGTCTTCCTGACTCCAGGTCTGGTATTGTATCCACTGCACTACTTAGCTGCCCATATTATGCATGTATACATGTACATATATACTACATATACACATACACATACATATAGGTATATATCTATCGGTATGTGTGCATGTATGTATATATGTGTGTGTTATATGTACATACATAAAGCACACACATACATATATGATTTCATTTTTGTTTTCATCTCCCTAGCACTTAGTGCTAAGCCTGGTACCTAGTAAGAGTTTAATACATGCTTTTTAATTGATTGAACTAGATGAATCCTTCCTGCCCTTCCATCACTGATGACTTATGATTCTAAATTTATTCAAGATTTCAATTACTAATAAGCTGCCAGTAAGAAGTTAGCATGATTGTCAAAAGCCATAATATTCTGACTTAATTATACTCTTATATTACATAGCAGCACTGAGGCAACATAGAGTCTTTGAATCATTGAGGCTGGAAGGAAACTTGGATCCAGTCTAAACATCTTCCTCCAGCAAATTTCAGTAGAAACAACAAGTATTTTACATCCTAATGCCAAAATGTTATGCATTCAGGAGGATCCAGATTTCTTGAGGAAAGCTCACCTCAGAAGCCTTCACTAGATTCCAGTTATTATAAACCAGTGTCAGCTCTTTTGTAGGACCACCTGCATGCCAAGTTGGCACAGCAAACTATTTCTCCTCATGGTCTACCTTTAGTTACTGGTCACCATGATCCTCACTCAGCCTTCCAATTAGGTACAAACACTCAGTAAAGTGGGAGTTGCTTTGGAGTGACTCACTCTGGAGTCAGAGGACTTTAGTTCACCTCTTTCCTCTGGCATTACTCAACTGACCATGGGCAAGTCACCTAACCTCTCTAGGCCTCAGTTTCCTCATCTGTAAAACTTAAAAGATTGGACTAGCTGGCTTTTGAAGTGTTTTCCAGTTTCATAACTACAGATATGTGCTTGCTCTTGACTTCATGTTTAGTGACTTCCTAAACTTTGTGAATAGCTCATACCCTGATATAGAGTATATGAAACTACTAGCTGACACAGAACCATACCTTAGTATAAAGTTTATTTCATGTTATTCTGAAGTGAGAAAAACACTGGACTCAAACCCTGCATTTGCTACAGTTGTATAGGTGACCTTGGATAGGTTATCACCTGTCAGCACCTCAGTTTCCTTACTTTAAAATAAGGAAGTTAGACTAGATCAGGGTTTGTTAATCCTTTTTTGTTCCATGGACCCCTATGGAAGTCTAATATAGCCTCTGGTTCTTGTCTTAGAATAATATGTTTTAAGTACATATAGTAAAATACATAGGACTACAAAACACATCAATTATATTGAAATACAGTTATCGAAATGCTTTTGAGAAAAAACAATTGAGAAACTTTTTTTTTATATTCCAAGTGGCTTTCATCAAGATTAACGAACAAAAAAATCAAGATTTTTACCATCTTTTCTGAACTTTGTGAACTCAGTAAGGACTCTCCTCTTCCACATTAATATACAAATCTACATACATAAAACATACTACATCTCAACAAAAATTCAGCCTCAAGGCTAATTAACCAATTCTCTCACACACATGTAAAAATTTGATTCCCCACTACTGTTTACTTTTCAGTGGAACTGGTTCCTTGTAGCTAGGAACACGACATTCCAGTCTCCTATTTGCATTGATATATATATATATATATATATATATATATATATATATATATATATATATATATGTGTGTGTGTGTGTGTGTGTGTATACATATATATGTATATAAGTATGTATGCATGCATATTTATATTATTATATTTTATTATTATTATAGATTTATTTATTATATTATTATTTATTATATATTATATATTTATATTATTATATTTTGAAGTTCCAGTTCTGTTTCAACAAAGTTTTGTTTTCTCCAGATACCGTCCCCCACAATACAATTTGCCTATATTGCAATAATCCTTCCCTTCTTCTGTCCCATCCCCTCCCCAATATTGTCCACAGGTGAATTTAGATACACTGCTGCTGGAATCTGCCAGCTAAAAAGGGGTAGAACCTAGGTGTTCTTTCTAGTCTCATGAATCATTATTTCTCACCCCTCACACACACACACACAATCTAACAGATGAGTCTTTAGAGCTATTTACTAAAATTAAGTTGATAATGAAGCTACACATTTCTGAAGCGTTTCTAAATACTCAATGTAGATGATCTTGCTTCCACTTCTATTAAAACAAAAGTCAAAAATGTGACAAGATTGTGAATTTTCATACAAAAAGTTATACCAACATGTGCTGAGCTATTTGGTTCTTACCCAAGATTAGTGGTGACATGTACAAAGTACTCAACAAAGGAAAGATGCTCCCATTTCATGCTGAACACACCAACTCACCCACTAACCCATTGGGTCAACCTATATTGAACCTGGTACCAATTTGGAGATAATTGAGAAACAAGTCTAGTTTCTCTGTCCTTTTCTTCTCCCTCCTCAGAAAGAGCAATTCAAACACAACTGATTCCATTTTAAAAGGGAAGAGGGAAGTTGCTTTTTTCAATGGGAATGCATGAATGAGTGTGGGGGGGGAAATCTGAATTGAGTGGCAGCAGATTGTTTAAGTATTATATATTCTGTTACACCAACTGTATCACCACAGGCCAAACCACACAATGGACCTGTGGTTTGAATATTAAAAACAAAGACTTGTTCTAATCCAAGGGAACCAACTGAAAAATGCTGATGTTAGCTAAAAATACAAAACAAAACATTTGGAAAAAAAGATTGAAATCTGGGAACGTCCCTCAAAAGTTACAATGCTCCTTATTGCAAGGTGATTAAAATACAAACAAGAACAAACAAGAGACCATATTTTTTTTTTTTACCTGGCCCTTTAGAAAATATTTCCATTTGAAATTCCTATTCAAGAACAGGAGTCAAGAGTCAAGAACTAGAACTGGACAACACCCCTCACAGAAAGTTGTACATTGATGGTATTCCATACTACTCATCAGAGGCTGAAATTTAGTAATACTTTCAGTTTTTTAAAGTTCTTGCATTGAGAGGGGACCATTGGCAACTGGCACTAGGCATGCCGATCCTAGGTCAGGCAGAACAGTCCACAGCTGACAGATAGGACTATCCTGTTTGTTTACTCTCACAAAACTGTTGAGTGATACAAAAATGATACTTAAGTTTTCTTTGTCTCTATCTTTGCTATATTAAATGATTTCCTCTTGATGGGCAGCTAGGTGGATCAGTGGATAGAGCTTTGCATCTGGAGTCAGGAAGACTCATCTAAATGAGTTCAAATCTAGTCTCAGATTCTCCCTAGTTGTGGGACTCTGAGCAAGTCTTTTTTAACAACATTTGTCTCAGTTTCCTCATCTGTAAAATGAGCTTGAGAAGAAAATGGTAAACCACTCCCATATCTTTGGCAAGAAAACCTCAAATGGGGTCCAAAGTGTTGGACATGACTGAAATGTCTGAAAAACAACAAGTTGTTATTAGGGAAAAAAAAGAGCTGCTTCAGTGCAAGGGTAAGAATTTCAAATTTGGTCAAAATTTGCTACCCATAGATTCCCCTTCTCCACAAAAAAGTTATTTTCTAAATGATCGTTTACATTAGAACCTATCACTGGTTGGATAGAGAATACTATATGTGGCTAATAAGCTGTAATTATTATCTGAATTTTTACTATGTGGCAAGGACTTGCTATGGCTGGTAAAGAATCCATAGACAAGTCTAAAAGTATAAATTTGAGAGAAAGGGCTCACCTGTATGAGCTGTAGGTCAGGTATTGTGCAAGGAACTTAGGATGCAAAGCAGAAACAGTGCCTGACTTCAAAGAGCATATATTATATCTGGGGAAGCAACATACAAATATGTGTGTGTATATGTGTGTATATGTTCATGTGTATATGTATGTATATGTGTATATACACCCATATGTATATTTATATGTATGTGTATATACATATGTATATACGCAAAGAAAAAATATAGAAAACAAATACTTGGTAATTTTGGTAAGAAGACACTAGCAGTTGGAGGATTAGGAATGACCTTATATAGGAGGCAACATTTAACCTGAGTTTTGAGGGAAACTAAGAATTCTACTAGGGAAAGGTAAAGAGAAAGAGCTTTCTAGCCATGGGGGATGTCCAATGGAAAGGCCCAGGAACTGGAGATGACACTTGGTGTAGGAAAAGCAGTAAGAAGATCACTTTGGCTCCCCTGATATACCTTGGAGATATTGTAGATTAGCTTCTAGATCACTGCAATAAAGCAAATATTGCAATAAAGTGAGTCACACACATTTTTTGATTTCCTAGTGCATGTAAAATTTGCTTACATTATACTGTATTCTATTAAGTGTGCAATAGTATTATTGTACATACTTTATGTATGTATGCACACACACACACATATATGCATAAAATGTACATACCTTAGTTGAAAATACGTTTTTGCTAAAAAATGATACTCATCATCTGAGCCTTCAGTGAGCTGTAATCTTTTTGCTGGTGGAGGGTCTTGTCTCAATGTTGATGGCTGTTACTGATCAGGGTGGTAGTTGGAGAAGGTTAGGATAGCTGTGGCAATTTCTGAAAATAAGACAACAGTGAAGTTTGCCCCATTGTTTGACTCTTCCTTTCCCTTGAGCATTTAGAGGTCACTGTAGGGTTATTAATTATCCTAATTTCAATATTATTGTGTTTCAAGGAATAGGGAAACCTGAAGAGAATGGGAACGGTTGGTTGGTGGAGCAGTCAGAAAACTTATTACTATTGTCATTTTTCAATTATGTCTGACTTCTCATGGCCCTATTGGGATTTTCTTGGCAAAGGAGTGGTTTGTCATTTCCTTCTTCAGCTCATTTAACAGAGGAGAAAACTGAGGCAAACAGGGTGCAGTTACTTTTCTAAGATCACATAGCTAGTAAGTGTCTGAGGCTAGATTTCCTGACTCTGGGCTCAGTATTCTATGTACTGCACCATCTAACTGCTCCAGAATTCACACAATATTTATTAAGTTCATTATATATATATAGTTTCTGGCTCCCCAAAATAATTACAATAGAACATCAAAGGTAACTGATCACAGATCTCCATAACAGATACAATAATGATAAAAAAGTTGGACAGATTGTGAGAATTGCCAAAATGTGATTCAGAGACACGATGAGAACACATACTGCTGGAAAGATGACGCCAATAGACTTGCCCACCCTAATGGGCCACAAAGCTTCAATTTGTAACATAGGCAATATTTGCAAAGTGTAAGAAAGCAAAGTGCAATAAACGAAGCATGCCTGCGTCTTTTTGGCAGCTGTGTGGAAAATGAATTAGGAAGGGAAGAGACTGGTAGTAGACAAATTAGGAGGACGTCTACACTCGTCCAGGTGAGAGTCTACACTATAATGGTTGTTCTATGAATGTACAGAAGGGAGTGCATGTTACAGTGGTAGAAGCATTAAGATGTGGTGACCTGTTTGCACGTGTGAGGTAAGGCACAACGAGGAGTCTGGGATGATTCTGAAGTTGGGTACCTTGGTGACTGGAAAAAAGTTGGTGTTCTTAACAGAAATAGGGAAATTGAGAAGCCTGGGTCTCAAAGGAAAAGACAATGAGTTCTATTTGGGACATGTTGACTTCAAGAAGCCAATGATATATCTATTTTGAAATATTCAATAGGAAGTTGACAATACAGGGTTAGAGCTGAGGAGAGAGAACAGAGCAGGGTCTCTGTCTCTCTATCTGTGTCTCCCTTCATATATCTAGAAATCGGGCACATAACTGAACTCATAGGAACTGATGAGGCCACCAAAAGGGAGGGCAGAGAGAAAGAAAGAGAAAGAAAAGGAAAACTCTAGAAGGGTTTTTTTTTTCTAGAAGGAAAACCCTCAGTTAGGGGGGTAGGCTATGAATGACAATCCAGCAAAAGAGATTGAAAAGGACCTATCAGACAGGCAAGAGGAGGACTAAGAGACGATCATGTAACAAAAAAACAGGAAAGAGAAAAATGACTGGGAGAAAGGGTGATCCACAGTGCGAAAGGCTGCAGAAAGGGCAAGAAGAATGAGGACTGAGAAAAGACTAGACCTGGAAATTAAGGATTGATAATTTTGGAGAGAATAGTTTGAATTCAATGATTAAGGTCGCAAATGATGACCAGGATGCAAAGGATCAACAAGTGAGAGAGAAGAACAAGGGTAGGAAACAACTTGGGACAGTTTTTTTTCCCAAGAGTTTGACTGTGAAAAGAGAGAGATGGGAATGCAGTATCTATCTATCTGTCTGTCTGTTTTGTCTGTCTATCTATCTATCTATCTATCTATCTATCTATCTATCTATCTATCTATCTATCTATCTATCTATGTGTATTGACACATCTGTCTATACATGTCTATATACACATACACACATGCATCACATATCTATCTATTCATCATCAAGATTTTGCTAACTAAAATGTAAGAAGACTACAAATGAAACCTTCACTTAGAGTGACCCTACAGGGAGGTATAGTGTGGATTGCAGGATATCAAATAATCAGATGCTTATAACTATCTTTCTCTGTTTCTGTCTCTCAGTCTGTCTGTCCATCTGTCTCTCTCTATATAGTGTGGACCTATTGGTATAAGTAAATCATAACATGCACATATGTATAAGACTCATTTCAATAAAAGTTGTTGCTTTCCCCCAATGGAATATAAGCACATTGAAGCATTAATTTTAATCTTGATATCGGCATGTAAGACTGTGTTGGGTACAACGTAGACATTTAATAAATGCTTGCTAAGTTGAAATAAATTGTCTGGTTCACTGCTCATATAGCCTCTGTGGATTATAACCTGTCACAGTCCTTATGTCCAAGCCTGCCCTCCTCCACAGATCTCAAAGTTGGTAATGAGGATGAAGTTCAATATCCAGATTGTCCTAAGTTCCTTAGGCATTTGCATTCCTTCTCAGTCTCTACTATCCATATTGAAAAGTTACTTTTTTCAGAAAATATCAATAGTAAGAGAACTTAACCAAAGATCACTAGGGTACTTTAATCTTATTTATGGTCAGGCAGGGCAGAACTGAATAGGTAGACTGAAGGTAACATAAGGCCACAGCAACAATTGCAATACCTCCTGCTGACTGATACAGTTTTAGGCTCTAAAGAGCCCTTTTGCATCAGCTTTTCAAGCACCATTCCTGATGTCTTATAGACTTACATTTCTCTACTTTGGTAGCTATTTCACCTTTCGGTTATTTTGCCTTGTAGTCACAATCCAACCTATCTAATCACATCATTTCCTTCTCTGTTATGCTTAAACCCTTATGGTTCAGATTGACAACCTTGAGACTATGTAATCAGTCCACTGGACCAGATCCCTCCTTGTTCCAAGTGTGGCAATTTTTCTCCATCTATAAACAAGATTAATACACCCTTCAAAATGATTCTAAGAAACAGGAGAAAGAAGTATAAAATGACACATTACTATCTCTCAAATACATCAATTTTGTAGAATACATACACATACAACTGACTGAGACAGTCTGTCATGGAACAATAATGCTGCCAACATGGTTGAATATATAAAAATACAATCTTCATTAGTACCAAGTGGTAACAAGTACAAGGTGAGCTCGAGTATCATATCAGATGATAAATTTGGAGCTGGAAAGGACCTGGGAAAGCACTGAGCCCAACCCATTTATTTTACAGATGAGGACACTGAGGCAGACAGAAGTTGAGTGATTGCCTAGGGTCTCACAGCTAGTAAGTATCTGAAGTAGGATCTGAACTCCTGACTCCAGGCTCACTACCCTACCCATTGTACCACCTACACCCTAGGAGTAGGGTTTATGATATACAATTGGTTTTCTCTACAATCCTGTGCATCCTATATTTGAATAATTGGCAAGTTTCATAAACATGACATCTATGCCTTTATCTATAGAGACAAACATAGATTCCTGGGACACTTCACTTTCAGCTTCTTAAAAGTTGACATTGGGGCGAGGAGCCAAGATGGCGGAGTAGAAAGATACACATATGCTAGCTCCTAACCCACAGCCCATAAAATACCTGTAAAGAAGAACTCCCAACAAATTCTGGAGCAGCAGAAGCCACAGAACAATGGAGTGGAGAAGATTTCTGTTCCAGAGAAACCTGAAAAACAGACACCAAAGGTCCGTCATGCACCAGACCTGGAGCAGAGCCCAGCCCTGCTTTGGCTGCTCTGCACCAAGAGGAGCAGATCCGAGCAGGCTTCAGGGACAGAATCCCCAGCAGTCGCGCAGGTCCCTCCACCCACAGGTGCCAAAAGTCAGTGAGAGGGTCTTTTCAGCTCACCAAGAGGGGAGTGGGGTGTCCCCCCAACTCAGGCCCTCTCGGGAGGCAGCAGCAGAGGCAGCAGCAGACAAGGGCTCCCAAAGCAGGCAGGAGCTCAGATCCATTGTTGAAGGTCTCCACATAAACCCCCTGAGGGAACTGAGCCCCATGTGGTGGCCCTGCTCCCACCTGAGCACCTGAACTGAATCTCACACTGAATAGTAGCCCTGCCCCTGCCAAAAGCCCTGAGGCTGGAAAGCAGCATTTGAATCTCAGACCCTAAGCTCTGGCTGCGCAGATGTGGAGGTGAGGTGGGTGTGGAGAGGACACTCAGAAGTCAAGTAACTGGCTGGGAAAATGCCCAGAAAAGGGGGAAAAAATAAGACTATAGAAGGTTACTTTCATGGTGAACAGATATCTCCTCCCATCCTTTCAGATGAGGAAGAACAATGCTTATCATCAGGGAAAGACATAGAAATCAAGGCTTCCATATCCCAAACAACCAAAATAAATATTCAATAGGCTCAGGCCATGGAAGAGCTTAAAAAGGATTTTGAAAATCAAGTTAGAGAGGTGGAAGAAAAACTGGGAAGAGAAATGAGAGAGATGCAAGAAAAGCATCAAAAGCTAAAGGAGACCCAAAAAACTGCTGAAGAAAATAACACCTTGAAAAATAGGCTAACTCAATTGGCAAAAGAGGGTCAAAAAGCCAATGAGGAGAAGAATGCTTTCAAAAGCAGAATTAGCCAAATGGAAAAGGAGGTTCAAAAGCTCACTGAAGAAAAGAGTTCTTTCAAAATTAGAATGGAACAGATGGAGGTTAATGACTTTATGAGAAACCAAGAAATCACAAAACAAAACCAAAAGAATGAAAAAATGGAAGATAATGTGAAATATCTCATTGGAAAAACAACTGACCTGGAAAATAGATTGAGGAGAGACAATTTAAAAATTATGGGATTACCTGAAAGCCATGATCAAAAAAAGAGCCTAGACATCAGCTTTCAAGAACTTATCAAGGAAAACTGCCCTGATATTCTAGAACCAGAGGGCAAAATAAGTATTCAAGGAATTCACTGATCACCTCCTGAAAGAGATCCAAAAAGAAAAACTCCTAGGAACATTGTGGCCAAATTCCAGAGTTCTCTGGTCAAGGAGAAAATAGTGCAAGCAGCTAGAAAGAAACAATTCAAGTATTGTGGAAATACAATCAGAATAAGACAAGATCTAGCAGCTTCTACATTAAGGGACTGAAGGGTGTGGAATATGATATTCCAGAAGTGAAAGGAATTAGGTCTAAAACAAGAATCACCTACCCAGCAAAACTGAGTATAATACTTCAGGGGAAAAATTGGTCTTTCAATGAAATAGAGGACTTTCAAGCATTCTTGATGAAAAGACCAAAGCTGAAAAGAAAATTTGACTTTCAAACACAAGAATGAAGAGAAGCATGAAAAGGTAAACAGCAAAGAGAAGTCATAAGGGACTTACTAAAGTTGAACTGTTTACATTCCTACATGGAAAGACAATATTTGTAACTCTTGAAACTTTTCAGTATCTGGGTAGTTGGTGGGATTACACACACACACACACACATACACACACACACACAGAGTTAGAGAGCACAGAGTGAATTGAATAGGATGGGATCATATCTTAAAAAAAGGAAATTAAGGGGTGACAGAGAAATATATTGGGAGGAGAAAGGGAGAAATTGAATGGGGCAAATTATCTCTCATAAAAGAGGCAAGCAAAAGACTTTTTAGTGAAGGGAAAAAGAGGGGAGGTGAGAGAAAAACATGAAGCTTACTCTCATCACATTCCACTAAAGGAAGGAATAAAATGCACACTCATTTTGGTATGAAAACCTATCTTACAATACAGGAAAGTGGGGGTGAAGGGGATAAGCAGGGTGGGGGGGATGATGGAAGGGAGGGCAATGGGAGGAGGGAGCAATTTGAAGTCAACACTCTTGGGGAGGGACAGGATCCAAAGAGAGAATAGAAGCAATGGGGGGCAGGAGAAGATGGAGGGAAATATAGTTAGTCTTACACAACACGACTATTATGGAAATCATTTACAAAACTACATACATATGGCCTATATTGAATTGCTTGCCTTCCAAAGGGAATGGGTGGGGAGGGAGTGAAGAAGAGAAGTTGGAACTCAGAGTTTTAAGAACAACTATTGAGTACTGTTCTTACTACTAGGAAATAAGAAATACAGGTAATGGGGTATAGAAAGTTATCTTGCCCTACAGGACAAAAGAGAAGATGGGGACAAGGGAAGGGAGGGATGATAGAAGAGAGGGCAGATTGGTGATAAGGGCAATCAGAATGCTCAGTGTTTTGGGGTGGGGGCAGGGGAGAAATGGGGAGAAAATTTGGAACCCAAAATTTTGTGAAAATGAATGTTAAAAGTTAAATAAATAAATTTAAAAAAAAATTTTAAAAAAAGTTGACATTGGATTGTCCATAACTACTCTTTGGATTTGACTTTTTTTTTAATCCTTTCTAAATCCATCTGATTTATTATTGTCTAGCCCACATTTCTCTATTTTTGTCCATAAAGAAAACATGACCTATTCTGTCAAATGCTTTGCTAAAAAGCAAGGAAAACAAAATACAGTTTTCCTCCCAGTCTAAAAAAGCTATCTGTAGAAGTTCCTACAAGGGAAATGGAATTTGAATCTGAGTTTTTCTGAGAAGAGATTTTGGGTAGCTTCTAAAGGCAGCTTTAAAAAAAAGAGAAAGAAACATGTCCTACAAATTTAGAGAAAGTTAAAATCTTATTTATCTTGGTTTATTGTTGTGTGACATAGTAAAGATAAGTTGGTGCATTGAAAAGAGAGTTGGATCCAGAATCACACAACCTGGGCTCTAAGCCTTGCCTTTCCTCTAATATTTATTTGGAAAAGTCACTTAACTTTTCTCACCTTCGGTTTCCTCATCAATAAAATAGGAATGATAATACTTGTGCTACCTACTTCACAGTTGTAAGAATCAAATGAGATTATATATATATATATATATATATATATACATATATATATATATATGTATATATATATATATATATATATATGAGAACTTTGTAAACCATAAAGTCCTATAAAACGTGAGTTATTATTATTTTTTAACTGGGCAAAGCTGCTGCCAAGAATTTGAAATACGTGTATGAAGTTGGATTTATTTTTCCTGTAACAGTGGTTAGCAGGGCCACTTACTTATTCACTCAGGTACTTACTGACTAAACTGTAAATGTGACACTCATTCAGTAACTCAGAATTCCCATGGAGTTTCATAGGATGGAATGGGGCCCAGTAGAGTGGGCAGAATACCTACAGTCAAGTTCTCTCTGATAATGTGATAATGATGATAAGGATTTATGTATTATTTGTATAGTAACACACTTGCATCTGGGAAGATTACATAAAATGTTCTTTTAGTGAAGCACTTTCTCATGCATTATCTTGGCTAATCCATGGGATGTGAAAAGAATGTTAGGTTCATCGGTGTACATAGTATTGGACATAATTTCTTTGGCCTCAGATTTACTCTTTAAATTTTATAGACTAACATAAAACCTGGGGAAAGGATGAGAGAGCATAAGAGTGTACTTGAGGGAAAATAGACAACAATGTTGTGCAGATGTCTGAAAGAGAATCTGAAAACATTTTGAACTTGAAAATTTTATGGTAGCAGAGTCCAGCCTAGAAATGCAGAATCAGAGAATCTAATATTGGATGGGACCTTGGAGATAATTTTTCCCAAATCTCCTACCAGATGGATAGATTCCCCTTGCTACATTCCTGACAAGTGGCCATACAGTCTCTCTTTGAATACCTCTGCTAGTGGACAGCTCGTTCCATGTTTGGATATCTTCAAGTATTAGAAATAGAGGTTCTTAACTTGGGATCTGTGAACTTACAATGTTTGGATACGTGTATTTCAATATAATTGATTTCCTTTGTAATCCTATGTATTTCACTGTATGCATTTAAAAACCTTATTCCTATAAGTGCTCCATAGATTTCTCCAGACTGCCAGAGGGGCGCGCGCACACACACACACACACACACACACACACCCACACACACACACACACAGCGCTCCTGGTTATAAAGCTATTTATTTTGAGTAAACATATGCCTCCCTTGTTAGGATAGATGCCTGCCTGTTTAGGCAACCTGGGCAGTATCCTAAGTCAATTTACAGCTTGATGTTTTTTTAACTGTTCAAAATGGAACATACCATATCTCTCCTAGCTACAGCCAGATCCCTAAGCATTAGAAAAGTGTGAGAGCAGAGGGCTGTGTGATTTAAGTGAGAAGACTTTCTGTTTTTAACGCAATTGGACCTCCTAGATTAAAAATTGATATGCCTCTTTAAAGGTGTGTGTGGGATCTCCCACTGGCCTTAGAGCTGTCTTGGAGCTTGAAATGAGAAAGGTATAATGTTGCCTCATGTTCTCTAGGGGTGCTTACGAGGAAGATCTAGAAAGTTAATTAAACTGGAAGCAGTGATCTGGGGTTCTAGACAAACTGGTCTTCAAACAATCAAAAAATATTTATCATACATAAACTTATTAAGTAACCGGTACTTTGCTAAGTACTGAAGATATAAAGGAAAACCAAACACAATCCCTACTCTCAAGGAGTTTCATTCTAATGAAGAAAATAACATGTAAATAAGTAGGCATACAGTGTAGATGCAACATATAAATAGGTAGGCATACAGTGTAGATACAACATAAGCTTAAAGTGGGGAGAGGGACACTAGAAGAACTGGTAAAGGCTTCTGCAGAAGGGATAGGCAGGGCTTGGTCTGAGTCCTGAAACAAACCAGGGATTTTAAGAGGTAGATGTGAGGACAAGTACAAAGGGATTGGTGATGAGAGATGGACCATCCTGTGTAAAGAAAACCAAATGTGCCATGAGGCCTGCATGCTAGAGGGAGGCAATATATAGAACACTGGAAAGGTAGGAAAAGACAAGACTGAGAAGAGCTTTAAATTGAAAATAGAGGAGCTTAGACTTAATCTTGAGATGATAAAGAGCCATTGTAGTTCATTGAATGAGAAGGCAGGGCAGTGACAAGATAGATTTTCACTTTAAGAAAATCAGACAACTCTTTGGAGGAAGGAGTGAGGAGATTGCCAAGACAAGCTGACCAGTTAGATTATTATTTCAAGCAATGAGAGGTTGTATTAGAGTGGTGGTCCCCTAAGAGAAGGGGACGTCTACTAAAAATGTTGAAGAGAAGGACATGACAAGATTTAGCAACTGATTGGTTACATGGAGTGACAGGAATGAGGTGAGGAAGGCACGTACTTGAGTATCTAGGAATATGGTACCTTCAACAGTAACAGGGACGTTCAGAAGAATGGTGGGTTTGGGAGAAAAAACAATGAGTTCTGTTTTGAACATACTGAGTTTGAGATAGCAATAGAAAATCCAGTTTGAAATATAGTGTAGGCAGTTGTTTTCTTTTACTTTGGACCCATCCAGGCTGGGAAGTGACAGGCAGTAACTCACTTTTTGTTCTTTGGGGCTGGTGGAGCAACAGCTGGAAGTAGTGTTCCCATGGTGGCCAGAGAAGAACTCAGATACAGCTGTTCTCTCTCTCTCTCTCTCTCTCTCTCTCTCTCTCTCTCTCTCTCTCACTCTCTCTCTCTCTCTCTCTCTCTTTCTCTCTCTCTCTCTCCCTCTCCCTCTCTCTGTCTGTCTGTCTGTCTGTCTCTGTCTCTGTCTCTCTCTTTCTCTCCCTCTCTCTCCCTTTCTTTCTCTCTGTCTCTTGTTTTCTCTCTCTCTCTCTCCCTCTCCCTCTCTCTGTCTGTCTGTCTGTCTGTCTCTGTCTCTGTCTCTCTCTTTCTCTCCCTCTCTCTCCCTTTCTTTCTCTCTGTCTCTTGTTTTCTCTTTTTCTGTCTGTCTCCCTGTCTCTATGTTTCTGTTTCTCTCTGCCTCTATCTCTTTGTCTCTCTGTCTTATTGTCTCTGTGTCTCATTCTGTCTTTCTCTATCTCTGTTGCTCTTTCTTTTTCTGTCTCTCTTTGTTTTCGGTCTCCATCTCTCTCTCTCTATCTCTGTTTTTTCTGTCTCTGCTTCTCTGTCTTTCATTGCCTTTGTTTTCTCTTTTTCTTTGTCTCTGTCTTTTTTTCTTTCTATATCTGTATCTTTCTTTGTCTCTCTGTCTTTCTCTGTCTCTTGTCGCTGTCTTTCTGTTACTCTGTTTTCTGTCTTTCTTAGTCTCTCTGTATCTCCCTCTGCCTCTGTCTCTGTTTTTCTGCCTCTTTGTCTCTGTCTCCCTTTTTCTCTGCCTTTCCTACTCTCTCTGCCTCCCTCTGTCTCTGTCATTCTATCTTTGTCTCTATCTGTCTTTTTCTCTCTCCTTCCCTTTTTCTTGTCTCTCTCCTACGTACTCTTGTGTCATATCTTTAGTGCTTTACTGAAAATTACATTGTCAATACAAGAAGTTGTTTTTGGTGGATTTGTGCATTTGTGGTACAAATGTACTGAATGAAATTTTTCCCCCAAAGCTCCTATGCTTACTAGACCTGGAGGAATAGCTTTTTAAAAGTATTACAGAGATAGGCATAGAATTTCAGAGGGAGAAGTGTCCTTAACATACATTTATCCCTGTTATTCTCTTTGAAGCTACATACAATGTCCAATTACTATTCCACATGACAGCTCTTCAAATATTTGAACACAGTTATTACTCCTACCTCCAGAAACTATAATATGAGGGAACCAAACCAGTAATGTCTCTGTCTTTGGTACTAGCCTTCTTTCTTTTCCCCTCTTTTTCTCCTTCCTTTAAGAGTAAATATTTTTTTCCGTGATGCTATGCTGATCAAGAACAGATAGGAACCACCTTAAAGCTACACTTTCAAATAAAAGGCAAATGATTCTTGTCTGGGAAAATTCTCCTCATTATCTGAATGAAGCTGGGGTTGCATGTTTGTCTAGGTCTATCCAGTTATACAGAAGGGAGACCTGTGTGGTCTGTTGCTGGCTGGTTTGTTGTTGAATGATAAAAATGACAAAAAAAAACCTCAAACAAACAGCATTTGGCATAGGAATTCTAAACAAAGAGCAAAACTTTTGTTGCTGGGTGATATACATACAATAAAGGCAGTTGTATAGAACACAGGATTTAAGGTAGAAACCAATAACCCCAAAGATTTTATCTCACATTTCTTCTTTTGTTACCAAATTAATTTTTATAGCAGCCAGGAACATTATGGGAGACAGGACTGGAGAGATTTCATATTTTTAGCCCACCACAAATCTGTATTTGTTTTACTATTTGATATCCTCAATATATTTTGATGTGTGATTTTCCATGTTTGACCTACTCAAGTGTGTTCTCTTATGTGTAGACCCAGATGTGCTTTGGTGATCTGTGAGAGATAGCATCCCTGACGTTTTTGGGGATATTGGGTGGGGAGAGGAAATCGTATCACAGAAACTACTATGCTATTTGATCAAATACCTTTTGATTTGAACTAATATATCTTTTCCTAATGTCTTGGTGAATAAACACATTGATAGAGGCCTGTGAGCCATCATTTTGAATGGGTATTAAGGAGTGATTAAGGGATATACTAAGGGATAAACAAGTCTGACTGGTCTTTAATAAATACTTGTTTAGTTCATAAATAAGTGAATGAGTCAGGGATGTTAGGAGAGTTAAAAAGGATCTTTTAACCTCAAATCTGATCATTTTGGTTAACCAAATATTTATTCAATGTGCCAGGTTTATAAAAATGAAACAGAACTTTCCCACAAGGAGTTTATATTCTATTACATCAGGCACTTTGAGAGACCATAGATGACACAATTAAAAAGCTCATTTTATTCCTACTTTGAGAGTTCCTGGTTGTCTCTTCCCCCACTCTGGGCTTTCTGGCTATGCCCCGTAGCTATATAAAATAATAAGTTTAACCCTCAGTTGCAAGGGAGAATGTTTACCAGTAGCTGCATTCCAGCAGATGGTAGCAGAGGGCAGCTGATGAACGAAAGAGACCAAGAGCAACAGATGATCTGCAACTACCATAACTAAAGTCTAACAGAGACACCCTGAAGGGTATATATACTATTCAAAATGGACAGTAGAGATGCAACCTCCAGCAAACAAGAGTCTGACATATCGCAAGAGGTCACTGGAAGCTAGAGAATGCTGGAAATATTTGGTGCCCCAACAAACTGTGTAACCAGGTTAATGTGTTTTCTGGATGTGTGCCCTTGGCCACATGTGTATTTCTCCATGTTTGACCTAGTCAAGTGTGTTCTCTGTGTGTACACTCTTGACTTGTGGAATAGGTATATGCATACATATAGGTATATATAGGTATATACATATATATACATACCTATGTCACTGTGGTTATGTGTGTGTAGGTAGAGGTGGTGGGTGAAGATCATGTCACATAATTTTCTAGACTATTTGATCAAATGTCTTTTTAACTTTAACTAATGTATCTTTTCCTGATGTCCTAGTGAAAGTAAATACATCAATGGGGGTCTGTGAATCATCATTTTCAGTGAATATTGATCCCATAATTGGGTTCTTTTCTACCTTTCAAGTAACACTGGCCTCCTGGCTGTTCCATGAACAAGACACTCCATTTTTTGGCTCCATTTTCTTTGGTCATCTCCTATGCCTGGAATGCTCTCTATCTTCCACTCTGACTACTTACCTCCCTGGCTTCTTTTAAGTTACTATTAAAATTTCATCTTTTAGAGGAAACCTTTAGCCCAACCTCTCTTAATTCCAGTGCCTTCCTCCTGTTAATTATTTCCTGTTTAATCCTGTATATAGCTTGCTTTGTATATATTGCATTGTCTCTTCTTATTAGATTAGAAGCTCCTTGAGGGCTTACTTTTTACCTTTTTCGGATCCTCGGTGCCTAGCACAGTGCCTAGCATATAGCAGGTGCTTAATAAATGTTTATTGATTAATTATTTCCAATTTACCCTTTATATTTCTTGTTTGTACTGTTGCCTCTCCCATTAGATTGTGAGTTCCTTAACATCAGGGATTGATGTTTTTTGGTTTTTTGCCTTTCTTCATATCCTCATCACTTATCACAGTATATGGCATGAAGTAAGTGCTTAATAAGTGCTTTTTTACTTTGGCCTAGAGTAGCTTTTTGAGGACCCACATGTGAGGGAGGCCTCAAGGCTCTAAAAATGAAAAACAAAGACAGGGTTCCAGTTCAGGAATCTTGCTGTCCCAGGAAACATATGAAACCCATTCCCACTCAGTCTGGAATTTTCTCAGATTACTGAGTTTAATGTAGGGGTACTTTTAATAATAAGTATCCTTCATCCAGTCTGAGTCTCCATTATAGATATCTAGAAAATTCTAAAATAATCTGAACAGTCACAAGAACTTACTAAGAAACCAATGAAGGAGAGAAGGGGACCAACTTTTAAAAATGAATCATTTAATTATAATTATAATAATTACTAAAGAAATAGGGAATAATGACTAAGGTGAAAATGTATTTAATAGGAATGTATGTGTAGAACCTATATAAGATGGCACACCATCTCAAGAAAGGAGTGGGGAGGGAGGGGAAAATATCTAAGATACATGGAAGTAATTGTAGAACACAGAAAACAAATAAAATAATAAAAAACCACTATCAAAAAAAAGAAATAGAGAATAATAATAGCTTATAGCTGATACTCAAAGAGTGCTTTGCAGTTTGCAAAGTATTTTATATATGCTAAGTCATTCAAAATTCATAAGAACCTTAAGAAGGTTATTATCCCCATTTTATGGATGAGGAAATTGAGGCAAACAGAGGTTAAATGACCTATCCAGGCTCACAAAGCTAGTAAATGTCTGGGTCCAGGTTTGAACTCAAGACTTATGGTTTTACATCCAGTTCTTTATCCACTGAGCCAACTAGCTGCCTTTTAGGCTTTATTAGATTTAGGCATGATTAAAATGTCATTCTTGAGCAAATTGCAAAGGGTAGGGTGTGGCTTATGGGAAAGAACAAATTCCAAGAGAACTCACATTCCAAGGAGGACATTGCAATGTCTCTGCTGTGTTCTTGGATCAAAGACTGGGCAGATTCACTCCTGTAGCATCTGTTGTTTTTCACCATCTCAATCATAATAGAAGTTGCTATCTCTCTGATCTTCACCCACTTGACCTCCATAATCAGCAGAAAAGCTCTGCCATAGCAAGACTTTCATTGAGAAGTCTGCATAGGATCAACTATTCCAACAGTTCACTGCTGACCCCGGTTTCCTCTTCAAGAGATTAAACATCTCTAGTTACTTATATAACATGGGATTTAGTCCTCTCAGCATCCTGACTGAGGTGGTGAAAAGCATGAGGTGATGGGAGGGTGGATCTGCCTTGTGTTTGGTCTGGGTCTGTGGCAGAGATTTTGCAATATCCCTGTGCAACTCATAGTGTGAATTTTCTCAGGATTTCTCTCCTTACTCTTTCATCTTCTATCCTAGCTCTCTTACATGGGGTTCTTAGCATTTTTCTATCTGTGTCTATGGACACTTCTGGGCAGTCTGATGAAGCCTATGAACCTTTTCTCAGAATTATGTTCTTAAATGTAAAACACAAAGAGTTGCAAAGGAATAGAATATTGAAATAGAGTTATTTTTTTTAAAGTTCATAGACCTCAGGTTAACATCCTATGCTTTTAGAGATGTTCCAGCTTATTACTCTCTTAACTAAAACATATTACAAAGAACTGAACACAGTAGATCAAAGGAAATTTTATCAGGGTATAATACGATGGAATCCTAACCTCCCTTCCTCTTGATCTTATTCTTACACAGTCAAAGATTTCATTAATCTTTTTTTTTTTTGGTTATCTATATCACACCGTTGACTTATATTTTCTTTTCCACTTAGTTTTCTAAAGTTTTGTTGAAAATACTTATTGTTATCTTGAAGTGGCATTTTTTATCATAAACATTTCCACTAGCTATTCCCCGTGTCTGAAATTATTTCCCTTCTCATCTCTATCACCTGACTTCCTTGGCCTTCCTTTAGGTAATAACTAAAATCCTACTTTCTGAAAGAATCCTTTACCATTTCCCCTTAATGCTTGTGCTGTCCCTCTAAGATTGTAGTTTTCAAAGTATGCATCAGAAACCTCAAGGTCCTTTCAGGGGGGTCTGAAAGGTCAAAATTATTTTCACAAAAATAATAGGGTGGTTTAATTTCTAATATGGTAAATACCAACAGATATAACCCATATAAACAAAATTTCTTTGAGGGGTCCTCAATAGGAATAGCATAGATGAATATGGAGACCAAAAAGATTGAAAAGCATTACACTAAGATTATCTAAAATTTTTCTATATACCTCTTATTTTTACATGGTTGCTTGCATGTTGTCTTTCCCATTATAATATGATTTTCATGAGGGCAGATACTATTTTCACTTTTGGACAAAATACATGTCAAAAGCAAACTTTGCTGCTGACCAATATGTATAACAAATCCTGGAAAGTAAGTCAAGTGGAGAACCTTGACCTAGCCTCCTTAATTTACCTTTTGTTTGGGCTCAGATTAGTTTACAGGATAAGCTAGGGGAAGTCTTGGAAGTACTGAAGAGTAATCTTTTCCCAGACATAAGATAAAAATTAAGGCTCTAAACTCTGCCTGGCTTTTGTCTGTATTTTGTTCTGTATTTTAGCTATACTAAAGAAGTATCAGTTTGCTTTTATCAGGGAGAGGTTGCAGTCACTATACCCTAGCAGACTGAAACTGAGATGGCTAGGGTGGCCCTGAAGAGATGAGTCAAAAATATAGTCTTAGGGAGCAATGCACATCAGAGTAACATGAATTTTAGAGGAAAAAAAGAGATTAGCAGAACAACATGTCCCAAATGCCATGAAGCCTGCAGAGAATAGTGCCAGCAAAGACTACCTATATCACAATCATCATGGGACCACTGAAGCAGAGACTAGTTGTCAGTTTTACTGACCAGTAGAATCCAGTGAACTTCCAGCAAGCAGCAGGTTTAGTGAGATAAGCAAAATTACATCACCTGAAGATATGTGCTATTACAGAGACCCAACTCTGCAGTCAGAGGCACCAGAGATTTATCCACACATAGTTACCACATGTGGGCCCATCTTGTGTAATGCTCATTTTCTCCAGTGATGATATGTATATGTGGAAGAGTGTGCCCTAGTTTTCTTGTGTGTATGGGGAGGTGAGGTGAGAGGGAGAGGTGAGAGAAAATGTTCTATTGCCTACCAATTGGGGAATAGATAAAAAAAATTGTGGTACTGAATATAATGGAATACTATTGTGTTATAAGAAATGATGAACAGGCAGATTTCAGAAAAACTTGGACAGACTTATATGGACTGATGCAGAATGAAGCAAGAGGAACCAGGATAACATTTTACACAGTAACAGCAACATTGTGTGATAATCAATTTTGACAGATTTAGCTCTTCTCAGCAATATAAAGAGCTATGACAATTCCAAAAGACTCATGACGGAAAATGCTATCTACATCCGGAGAAAGAACTATGGAGTCTGAATACAGATCAAAGCATACTATTTTCTCTTCTTTTTTTTTGTTTTTTCTTTCTTGTCCCTTTGTCCTAACTCTTCTTTTACAACATGACTAACGTGGAAATATGTTTAATATAATTGTCCATGTATAACCTGTATCAGATTGCTTGCTATCTTGTGGAGGGGGGGAGGGAAAAATTGAAAATAAAATTTCCAATGAATGAAATGAATCCACAGAATGCTCTGAACATGGGGTGGTATTATGAGGTCCCTAGAGTGTGAGAGAGGCACATCCCAGCTACTTCTGTCATTGTAAATATTGTTCTCCTAATCCATCTTCTTCACTGTAAACCAGTTTGTAATAGACTTTCTCATGTTTCTCTGATTTCCTTATATTTATTCTTCCTTTCGGCACAACAATTTTCTGTTAGCTTTCATATAATACAAATTGGTCAGTCATGCCCCCAAGAAATGGACATATGCTCTGTCTCCATTTTTTTTTTACTGCTATAAATATTTGGTATACACAGGACTTTTTTGTCATTGATTTCTTTGGGGGGGCTATATGCCAAATAATGGATTCATTACATCAAAAGTTTAGTAATTTTTAACATAATTTTAAACTATCTTCTAAAATGCTTGGATAACTTTCTGTGTCTACCAACAGGATATATTAATATATCTCTCCTCCTGAAACCCTTTTAACATTGACTATTTCTGTCTTTTATTCCTTTCCAATTTGATGGGCCTAAGGTGATACTTCAATTGTTTTAATTTTTTTCTCTTATTATTAGTCATTTGGAAATTTCATATAGCTGTTGATAGCTTGGATTTTTTTCTTTTGAAAGCTTTTTACATACTTTGACTCCTAATCTATTGGGGGTATGACTCTTGTTCTTATATTTTAGTGACAATTCTCTATAGAATGTGCATGTCTAACTTTCATTAAAAATGCCTATTATAATGTTTTTTTGTGTGTGATCTGCTGCTGAATCACATCTCTCCTGTTGTAACATGATGTAGGTGAATTTAAAAACTTAGGTGTAAGATGTTCTACTTATTAATTTCCATCCTTTTACATTTAATGCATCTTTTCAGATTAGTGCAAGTTTAGAAAGAAATAATTATCCTGTCATCTGAGATAGCTCTGGCATAATGGATAGAGAGAGGGTCTCAAAACCAGGAAGACTTGAATTTAAATACTTCCTCTAATACATACTGATTCTATTACCTTTGATAAGTTCTTTAATCTCTCAGTGTTCCAGGCAGCTCTCTAAGACTGTAAGTGACAGAGAAGTTGCCCCTCTGCATTGATAGTGGGAGTTTCTTCACCTGGGGGTTCCCTATACCAGTGAAATCACGAATCCAATCCTTTTCCTTATTCTTTAATCTTCTAGCTGTATGTCCCATGGGCTAACACATTAACTGTGATCGTTAGGCTACTGCAGATTTGAAAGTATGGAATCTTTATCCTTGTCACTGATTTAAAAAATTGAACAGAACGAAGCCAAATACCATCTACCAGTACAAACTTCTCTCTAGATTGACAACTGCTATGTAACATATTTTGGATGTGGTTATCCAGCTAGTTCCAAATCTACTCTTACTGTTACCCACTCCACATGACTATATCATATCCACAAAGATGCTATGGAGATATTGTCAATAGCCTTATTGAAATCCACATGTAACCCCCTCAAGAACAGAGTAAAAACAGTGTTACACAAGCAAATTACATATTTAAGATAGAGAAGCTCGATAAGGATTAGCAAGTGTGAGATGGTAAATTTGACATACACAAGAAGCAATGTTGCATAGTGGATAGAGTGCTGGGTTGAAGCTGGAAAGAATTGGTTTCATGTCCTACCTCTGACAAGTACTACTAATCACCTTCTCCTCCTAGATTCTCTTTCGTCCGTGGGTCTTCCTGACACTGCTTTCTCCTGTTATTCTTTCCATGTTGCTTCAAAAATAAAATATTATATCATAGGACTGAGACAAGATGGCAGACTTAAGTGAGCATTTTTGCTGAACTCTCCCAACATACTCCTCTAAACAGCTTTAAAAAGTTCACTAAACCAAATTCTTTTCTTAAAAATATTTTACTTTTTGCAATTATATATAAAAACAATTTTTAACATTAAAATTTTTTTAAGTTACAAATTCTGTCCCTTCTCTTCTCTGCCCCTCGTTGAGAAAGAAGCAATTTGATATAGGTTATACATGCTCGGTCAAGCAAAATATATTTCCATATTAGTCATGTTGTGAAAAAACAGACAAAAAATAAAATCAAGAAAAATAAAGTAAAAAAAGTATTCTTTGATCTCTCTTCAAATTCCATTACTTCTTTCTCTGGAGGTGGATAACATTTTTCATCTTAACTCCTTTAAAATTGCCTTAGATCATTATATGGCTAAGAATAGCTAAGTCATTCACAATTGATATCATAGAATATTGCTGCTGCTATGTGCAATGATTTCCAGGCTTTGCTCACTTCAGTTTGCATCAGTTCATGTAAATCTTTTCAAGTTTTTCTAAAAACAACGTTGCATATCATTTCTTATACCACAACAGTATTCTATTGGAATTGTATACTACAACTTGTTCAGCCTTTCCCCAATTGATGGGCACCCTCTCAAATTCCAATTTATTGCCACTACAAAAAGAGCTGTTGTAAATATTTTTGTACATATATGTCCTTTTCCTTTTCCTTCAACCTCTTTGGGGTACAGACTTAGTATTGGTACTGCTGAGTCAAAGGGTATGCATAGTTTTATAAACCTTTGGACATTTTTCCAAATCACTTTCCTGAATGGTACCAACAGAGCTTTGGTGTCCCAATTTTTGTACATCCTGTCCAATATTTTTCATTTTCCTTCTCTGTCATATTAGAGAATCTAATGGGTATGAGGTGGTACCTAAGGGTTGTTTTTATTTGCATTTTCCTAATCGATAGTGATTAGAGCATTTTTTCATATGACTATAGATAGTTTTGATTTCTTCATCTTAAAACTGCCTCCATGTCCTTTGGCCATTTATCATTTGGGGAATGATTCATATTCTTATAAGTTTGGCTCAGTTCTCTACATATTTGAGAAATGAGGCATTTATTAGAGACTTCACTGTACAATTTTTCCTGATTTTTCTTCTTTCTTTCTAATCTTGGCTGCACTGGCTTTGTTTTCTTGAAATCTTTTTTACTTAATGTAATCAAAATTATCCAATTTGCATCTTTTTCTCTTTTTTTAAAAAAATATTTATTTATTTTTAGTTTTCAACACTCATTTCCGCAAGCTTTTGAGTTTCAAAGTTTCTCCTCATCTCCCCTCCTCCCACCCCAAGACACTGTGCATTCTGATTACTGCTTCCCCCAACCTGCCCTCTCTTCTATCACACCCCTCCCTTCCCTTATCCCCACCTTCTTTCTTTTCTTGTAGGGCAAGATAGATTTCTCTACTCCATTAACTGTATTTCTTATTTCCAAGTAGCATGAAAAAGCAATTCTCAACATTTGTTCCTAAAACTTTGAGTTGAAGCTTATCTCCCTTCCTCCCTCCCCACTCATCCCCACTGAGAAGGCAAGCAATTCAATATAGGTTATATATGTGTCGTTATGCAAAAGACTTCCATAACAGTCATGTTGTGAAAGACTAACTACATTTCCCTCCTTCCTGTCCTGCCCCCCATTTATTATCTTTCCATGTAGGAATGTAAACAATCCAGCTTTAGGAAGTCTTTTATGATTTCTCTTTTCTGTTTACCTTTTAATGCATCTCTTGATTCTTATGTTTGAAAGTCACATTTTCTATTGAGCTCTGCTCTTTCATCAAGAATGCTTGAAAGTCCTCTATTTCATTAAATGACCATTTTTCCCCTGAAGTATTATACTCAGTTTTGTTGGGTAGGTAATTCTTGGTTTTAATCCTAGTTCTTTTGACTTCTGGAATATCATATTCCAAGCCCTTCAATCCCTTAATGTAGAAGCTGCTAGATCTTATGTTATCCTGCTTATATTTCCACAATACTTGAATTGATTTTTTCTGGCTGCTTGCAATATTTTCTCCTTGACCTGGGTACTCTGGAATTTGGCTACCATATTCCTAAGAGCCTTTTTTTGGATCTCTTTCAGGAGGTGATTGGTGAATTCTTTCAATATTTATTTTACCCTCTGATTCTAGAATATCAGGGCAGTTATCCTGGATAATTTCATGAAAGATGATGTCTAGGCTCTTTTTTTCCCAGTAGTCCCATAATTTTTAAATTGTCTCTCCTGAATCTATTTTCCAGGTCAGTTGTTTTTCCAGTGAGATATTGCATATTGTTTTCTATTTTTTCATTCTTTTGGTTTTGTTTTGTAATTTCTTGGTTTCTCATAAAGTCATTATCTTTCATCTGCTCCATTCTAATTTTGAAAGAACTCTTTTCTTCAGTGAGATTTTGAACTTCCTTTTCCGTTTGACTAATTCTGCTTTTTGAAACATTCTTTTCCTCATTGGCTTTTTGGACCTCTTTTGCCATTTGAGTTAGTCTATTTTTAAAGGTGTTATTTTCTCCAGCATTTTTGGGTCTCCTTTTGCAAGCTATTGACTCACTTTTCATGATTTTCTTGCATCTCTCTCATTTCTCTTCCCAATTTTTCCTCCAACTCTCTTACTTGATTTTCAAATTCCTTTTTGAGCTCTTCCATGGCCTGAGACCATTGTAGATCTTTTTGGAGGTTTTGGATGCAGAAGCCTTGACTATTATGTCTTCCTCTGATGGCATGCTTTGTTCTTCTTCACTCAAAAGGATGGAAGAAAATGCCTGTTCATCAAGAAAGTAGCCTTCTATAGTCTTAATTTTTTTCCCATTTTGGGCATTTTCTCAGTCAGTTACTTGACTTTTGAGTCCTTTGTCACGTGGAGGGTATACTCTAGGGACCTGTAAGTTCTCAGTTCCTCTAAGGTGGTACAATCAAAGGACTCCTCTCCTGGCCTGTGCTCTGGTCTGGGAGCAATCAAAAGCTTTTCTGCCCAGGATCTGTGAGTAGAATTCTCTCTCCAGAATTTTCACCATTTCCACCACACCAGTGCTCTTCCTCAATCCAGGACCACTACTCTGGCCTGATACCCAGATTAGGTGCTTGATTCTCCCAGGGCTCCAAAAGTGGATGCTGCTCCTGCAGTGGCTGCTGCCACTCTGGAGCTGGGGCCAGTCTGTGTTCTCTTCTCACCTAAGTGAAAGAGCTTTCTCACTGACCTTTGAAGCTGTCTTTGGCATTTGTGGGTTGAGAAATCTGGGAACTGCAGCAGCTGCCCAAGATTCTGCACTCTGGAGCTTGCCCCAGTCCTGTCTCTGCCTCACCTTGGGGACAAGGCTAGGCTGTGCTCTGCTCTGAGTCTGGTGTGATAGACCTTTCTTGTCAGTCTTTCAGGCTGCTTTACTTTGGAAATTTCTTTCCCTCTGTCTTTTTGTGGCTTCTGCTGCTCTAGAATCTGTTTAGAGTCATTTTTTACAGGTATTTTATGGGCTATGGGGAGGAGAGCTAGAGCAGGTCAGTCCTTCTACTCCACAATCTTGGTTCCATCCCCTGCTATCTCCAGTTTACATCCTATAATGATCTCTATCTCTCATTTAGTCATAAATTTTTCCCTTATTCGTAGATCTGACAGATAAGCTTTTCCTTGTTCTTGTGTTATTTTTATGGTATTATCCTTTATGTATATATCATGTACCTATTTAGTTTTTATCTTGGTAGTGTAAGACATTAGTCTTTACCTAGTTTCTGCCATACTATTTTCCCTGAAATTTTGTCAAAAATTGACTTTATGTCACAAAAGGTTGGATCTTTGCATTTATCCATCATTAGATTACTGTGGAAGATTGTTAGGTGGCACAGTGGGTAGAGTACTGAGCCTGGAGTCAGGAAGACTCATCTTCAAGAGTTCAAATCTGGCTTTAGGCACTAATTCTGTTACCCTGGGCAAGTCACATAAGCCTGTTTGATTCAATTTTCTCACCTGTAAAATGAGCTGGAGAAGGAAATGACAAGCCATTCTAGTATCTTTGCCAAGGAAACTCCTCATGGGGTCACTCAGATAAACACAACTGAAATGACTCAACAGCAACAATATTACTATGGTTATTTACTACTGTTTATTTTTTACCTAATATATTCCACTACCCAACCACTCTTACTCTTAACCAGTACCAGATTGTTTTAATGATACCACTTTGTAATATAGTTTTGAGATCTGGTATAACTAATCTGACTTCTTTCATCTTTTTTCCCTTGAATTCCTTGATATTGTTGACCTTTTGTTCTTCTAGATGAACTTTGAAATTATTTTTTTTCAAACTCTCTAAAACAATTTTTGGTAGTTGAATTGGTATGGCACTGAATAAGTGAATTAATTTAGGTAGAATTTGTCATTTTATTGTATTGACTTGGTCTACCCTTGAACAATTAATATTTTTCCAGTTGTTTAAATCTGATTTTATTTTTGTGAAAAGCATTTTGTAATCGTGTTCATATAATTTCTGAGTTTGTCTTGGCAGGTAGATTCTCAAAATTTTCTATTGTCTGCAGTTATTTTAAGTGGAATTTCTCTTCCTATATTTTGCTGCTAGACTTTGTTGGCAATATATAGAAATGCTGACAATTTATGTGGCTTTATTTTATATCCTATAACTTTTCTAAAGTTGTTAATTATTTCAACTAGTTTTTTAGTTGATTCTCTATGATTCTCCAAGTATATCATCATATCATCTAGAAAGAGTGATAATTTTGTTTCCTCATTACTTGTTCTAATTCCTCCTATTCCTTTTTCTTCTCTTATTGTTAGAGCAAGTATTTCCAGTGCAATATTGAATCATAGTGATTATAACAGGCATCCTTGTTTCACCTCTTATCTTACTGGGAAGGGTTCTAGCCCATCTCAATTACAGATGATTATTGGTGATGTTTTTAGATAGATAATACTTATTTGGATAAGATAATATTTATTTAAAATAATACTCAATTTATTCCTTTATTTTCTATTGTTTGCAATACAAATGAATGTTGTATCTTGTCAAAAACCTTTTCTGTACCTATCCAAATAATTATATGACTTTTGCTGATTTTGATACGGTCAATTATGCTGACAGATATTGTACCAGCCCTGCATTCCTGGTACAAATCTCACCTAATCATAGTGTATGATCTTTGTGATATAGTGCTACAATCTCTTTGTTAATATTTTATCTAAAAATGTTGCATCAAGATTCATTAGGAAACTTGTTCTATAATTTCCTTTCTCTATTTTTGCTCTTCCTGGTTTAGCTATCACCCCATATTTGTATCAAAAAGGGAATTTCAGAGGATTGCTTCTTTGCCTCTTTTCCAAAATAGCTTATATAGCATGGGATTAATTGATTTTTAAACAAATAAAAATTCACATTGAGTCAATGTTTCCAGTTCAAGGCAACTTCAGAGGATAGAAAGACAGGTTCATGAACACTGGGGTGGAAGCTGACTGAGAGCACGGCATAGAAAAAGAAGAGGTAGCATTACAGATGCTGTGGGCCTTGGAGGTGGCAGCAACAGCTACATCAATGGTACTGTGAATAATAAGGGTACTGAACACAAGGTCATAAGGAGATTCCAGGGGACCTTGTATTAGCATTGAGTGTAGGCTCAGACACCATTTGGCAGGACCATGACTCCTTACCCAGAGTTAAGAGAGAATCAGGCACAGTCATGGGACCCAGGGTCCTAACTGGGTAAGGACTAGGACACAGACCAGGAGGGAAGTGAAAAGATTTCTACTTGTATTACAGTACTTTGAAATCACCAGAAACTTACAGACACCCACTAAACAAGGTAGAAAAGACAGAAACTACCACTCTGGCTTGAAGAAGTAACATAATAGTCTGAAGTCAAGAAATAAGGTAGAAAAATGAGCAAATAATAAAAAAAAGACCCTGACCATAAAAAGCTACTATGATGACAGAGACTCAAAGCCCATATTCAGAAGAACACGATGACTTGAAAATATCTAGAAGCAAAACCTCAAAAAATTGTAGATTAGGTAGAAGTCCAGCAAGTCCTTAGAAGAGTTAGAGAAAGAAATAAAACAGGAAAAAAAACTAAAAATCAAATGACTATGGTGGAGGAAAAATTGGAAAAAGAATAGGGCAATGCAAGAAAATTATGGAAATACTGAAGAAAATAACTCCTTAAAAATAGAATTGTCCAAATTGTAAAAGAGTCACAAAATCTCACTGAAGGAAATAGCAACTTGACAATTAGAATTAATTAAATGGAACCTCATGAGACATCAAGAAACAATACAACAAAGTCAAAAGAATGAAAAATAGAAGAAAATGTGAAATATATCACAGGAAAAACAATTAACTTGGAAAATAGATTGAGGAGAGATAATTTAAAAATTATTGGACTACTTGAAAGCCATGAAAAAAAACAGAAGTCAGATATCATATTTCAAGAAATTATTAAGGAAACTGCCCAAATATCTTGGAACCTGAAGGCAAAGTGAAATTGAGAGAATTCACTGATCACCTCCTGAAAGATACTCCCAAATGAAAACTACCAGGAATATTACAGACATATGCCAGAGCTGCCAGGACAAGGAGAAATACTGAAAGTAGTCAGAAAGAAATAATTAAAATACCATGAAACTACAGTCAGAATCACTCAATATTTAGCAGCACTATGATAAAAGAGCGGAGAACTTTGAATATCATATTCTCAAAGTAAAGGAGTCAAGATTACAACCAAGAAGAACCTCTTCAGGAAAACTAAGTATAATCCTACTGGAGAGAAAATTGATATTTAAAGAAATAGTGGATTTTCAAGCATTCCTGATGAAAAGACTAGAGCTGAATAGAAAATGTGCATTCAAACACAAGAATAAGAAGTATAAATAGTCAAACAAGAGAGAGAAATTGTAAGGTACTTAATACAGTTAAACTGTTTAAATTCCTATGCAGGAGGATGACACATATAACTCCTAAGAACATTACATCCTTAGGGCAATTAGGCATCTACTTAAGACATAGGGCATGAGTGTGAGTCTATTATGTTGGGATGAACTCAAGAAAAGAATCAAAAGGTAAGAAAGAGGGAAGCATTAGGAAAAGGAGAGGAACAACGGGGAAAATTATCTTACATAAAAAAGGCATACAAGAAAGTTTACATAATGGAGGGAGAAAGGGTGATGGGAACAGAGAATGTTCACACTTCATTCTTATCTGAATTATTTCAAAGAGGGAAGAATACATACACACACACACACGCACACACGCACACACACAGTTGAGCAAATAAATTAATTTTTTTCCAACAGGGAAGTTCCGGATAAAGGAGTAAGGCAGTAACATAAAAGGAGGAAGAATGATAAGAGTAAGGGTAGTTTAAGAGAAACAGTGGTCAGAAGCAAAACAGAACTTTAAGGAAGGGATTGGTTAAAAAAGAGGATTGAATGGGAGAATAGATTGGAGGGAAATCTACAGTTAACAATCATAACTTTGTTACAAATGGGATGAATTCGCACATAAAATGGAAGATAATAACAGATATGTATATATATAACAGATATATATATATATTATAGCATGTGTGTGTATACTTTTTATAAAACATACACTTGAAACAGAAAGACACACACAGAGATAAAACAAGGGGCTAGAGTAGAGTCTATTTTGCTTCAGCTGAAGTAAAAAAGATAGGGGTATCAGTCATGGCCTCAGACAAAGCAAAAGAAAAAATGGACCTAATTTTAAAAGATAATTAGGTGAACTACATTTTGCTAAATGGTACCATAGGCAGAGAATTAGTATTAATACTGAACACATATGTACCAAATGGCATAGCATCCAAATTCTTCAAGAAAAGGTTAAATGAGTTACTGGGGAAAATAGACAGTAAAACTATACTAATGGGGGACCTAGATAAATCTAACCATTAAAAAAATGCAATTTCCCCTATTTTGTCCCTCAAAATCTTTGACAATCTGCTTCCAATTCATCTTTCCAGGTTGCGTTAATGATACTTCCCATCACACGCTATAATCTAGCCAAACTGGCCCGTTTGATGGTTTCCATATTAACATTCTATTCACCTCCCACCACCATGCCTTTGTACAAGCTGTCATCTAACTGTGGAATGCTCTCATTCTTCACTTCTAACTCATGGAACCCCTTGCTCAATTCTAGTAGTTCACTTTTAGTACCACTTCCAACAAAAGACTTTTCTGATTCTCTTAATTGTTAGAGCTCCTTCTACTCCTAAAATTACTTTGTATTTATTTTAGTGCCTCTTATTCCTCCTCCCTAGAACTCCTTCCCAGTACAGTGTATACTTCCTGACCAGGGACAATTTTGTTTGTGTCTCTAGCCTCAGAGTCTAACACAGTGTCTGCCAAATTGTTGGTGCTTGATACATATCTATTGAATTGAATTACAAGCTTTGTAAACCAAGGGAAGTCATTAGCCTCCATGTGTGTCATGATATTACATTAATGGAATTATGATTTTCATTACAGGAAGAAACCCCTGACCCTGACAGTGCCCCACACCTTGGAGTACTCACACTGACAAAATCATTGATACTTTTGAGTATTTGTGTAGTATGCTGAGAAGAGGTTGTCATCTTAATTCCATTAATATTTATTGAGTGTGTAGTATGAGTAAAATTCTGTGGTAATTACAAGGAAGATACAGGGATGGATAGAACATATGAATTGCCTTCAAGATACTTCCTAGCATAGAAGTGAAAATTACTTAAAATTAAAATACAAATCAGAATATGATGAGTGCATAAGAGAAATACAAAATGCTATAAGAATTTAAGAGGGAGCCCATTTTCAACTGTAGAGATTAGGGAAAGTTTGCCCCATAGACAATAAGAATCCATTAAAATTTCTTGAGCACGAGGTTAACATAGTCAGACATGAATTTTAGGAATATTATTTTGGCAGTTGAATGGAGGATTAATTAACTGATTAGGCATGAGGAGTAAAGAGTTGAGGATGACACCTGGGTTGTGAAACTGACTAATGAAACTGAATGATGGCAATGACTCTAAGAGAAACAAGGAATACTGGAAGAGAGGAGGTAGGTTTGAAATTACACATTTCACTTATTTTCTACTGTATGTCTAGTTGAAAATGTCCAAGCTACAGATGATGTTATAAGACTGAAATGTTGTAAGATTGTAAACCTATCAGAGCTGGGTTCGGATCTGGAGTCATCTGTACATAGATAATAAATGAAGCCATGGGAACAGATAGGATCACTGAGAGAGGAGTTACAAAGAGAAAAAAAAGAACAGTCATAAGATACTGATGTTGAAGAACAAGGCCTTGATGATGATCACACAGTGAAGATGAAGAAGAAAAGGTCAGAGGTAGGAGGAGAACTGGAGGGAGCAATGCCAGAAAAACTCACAGAAAAGAGAATATCCAGGAAAATGCTGAACAGCAGTGTCAAATAAAATAGATCAAGAAAATGAGGACTGAGAAGATTGGATTTAATGATAAATAGACAATTAATAACTTTGAAGAGAATAGTTTCAACTGAGAGGTGATATTAGGAGCCAGTCTGCAAAGGAAGTAGGAGGAAGAGAAATTAAGGTGGTAAATGTGGTCAGCTTTTTCTAGAATTGTGTGTGTGTGTGTGTGTGTGTGTGTGTGTGTTTAAAGGCAGAGAAGAGATGGTAATATTTCTAGGCATCAAAGAAGCAGTCATAGATAGGGAAAACTGATCATTAAAAGGGGTGATGACTGAGGAGGTGAGTTGCTGGAGAAGATGACAGGAGATTAGATCAAAGGCACAAGTGAAAGGTTGGCTTTGATGAAGCAAAAGGCCATCTCTTCAGTAGGCTGGAGAAAATGGGAGAACAATAAATAATAACAAGGATTATGAGGACTTAGATTAAGGGATAGAAGGGAGCTCTTAATGAATAGCCCCAATTTTTCACAGGAAAAAATAACATGAAGTGTTCTGTTGAGAGGGAAGAAAGAGAATATGGTGTCAGAGGCTTGAGGGGAGATGAGAAAGCTTGGAAGTGTGAAAATGCCAATGTGAGCCAGGATGTGGAAAGATTTGAACAATCTTTGGACTTTATTCAGTGGGCAATGAATGGAAACATTTTGTGTGCATATGTGAGAACGATATGAACAGATCTGTACTTTAGGAAGATTAATATGACAATTGTGCATGAGGTAGGCTGAAGATAGGAGTTCAGTTAGGAGGCTATCACAATAGACCTCATGAGAGGTGATGAAGGCCTGGATTAGGGAGGTGGCAGTGGAATTGCAAAAGTGGTGACAGATGTGAAGGATGCAGTTGATGTAACTTGTCACATGACTGCGGATGGGGGAGGTGAGAAATGGAGAAGAGCAGGAGATGAAGGCAGGTTTTAAATCAGAGTAATTGATAGCTATTCTGATAATAGAGAATACACACACACACACACACACACACGCACATATATATACATATATATGTGCGTGTGTGTGTGTGTGTTCATCCTTTGTTGCCAAAGAAGACCATGTCATCAGAGAAATAATGACATGACCTGCACTTGACTTTGTTTTGAGTGAGGGAGGGCTGTGCAGGTCACCAGCCTCACTTCTCCAGAGCCATCTGAAGCCAGTGACCAGATATTCATCAAGATGACTGGAGATGGCCCAGGATGAGGCAATCGGGGTTAAGTGACTTGCCCAAGGTCACACAGCTAGTGAGTGTCAAGTGTCTGAGATGAGATTTGAAATCAGGTCCTCCTGACTCCTGTATAGAGAATCTACACAGCTACTGTAGAGGACAATTTCAGAAAAGTCTGAATTCCTGTTTCAAAGAATCATTGAGTCACAGCATTTTAGGGTAAAAGGGGACTCCAGAGGTCATTCTCCAAAATACTCAATAAGTAATCTGTCTTCCAGGCTTTTCTGGGGTACCTCCAGTGAGGAAGAACGTGCTACTCCCTGAGGAAACCCCCAACCCATTTCACTTTGGGAAAGGATTTATGGAGATGTTGGCACCAGAAATGAGACGTGAAGGAATAGGTGGATCATATGTTCTCCAATGAGAGAGAAATAAAGGAAGTGGCAGCATTGATTTCATTATGAATTCAAAGCTTACAAGAAACATTATTTCATGGGACCCTTGGTCATTTTGTCTTGTGTATCTTAAAATAAATGTAAGCAAACAGACCTCCATGAAGATGTAGAAAGGGTACTGGACTTGGAGTCAGGAGACATGGGTTCTAATCCAGAGTCTATCCTTGTGAACTTGAACAAATACCTTGACTTTTCTGGGCTGGTTTCCTCATCAGTAAAATGAGGATTTTGGATCACCTGACCTCTAAGTCCTCCTCTTGCTTTCAATTCTATGATCCATGCAGATAATTGAAGTTTATATATCAATACTTACAGAGGATGAAGAAGAGAAAAAAAATCTCTGAAGAACCTGGACAAGATCTTCTCCACCAAGTGAACATATTCTTTGCTACCCTCTCCTCCCATTCACTGACTATATTCCAAATAAACCAGACGATGATAAGTTCTCTGACCTCATTCATCCCATCTCCCACTTAACTGTATTTGTGAAGGTTGTTCCTTGTGCCTGTGACACTCTCTCCCTCCCCCATATCCCTGCCAGATGAAATTATAATCTTCCTTCAAAGGACAACTCAGGTTCCACTCCCTCCATAAATCTTTCTCTTCCTGATGTATTCCCCTCTTGTCCCCTCCCCTATACTCAAAAATAATCTCTTATTTTTTTCTTCTATTTCCCCCCAAACCTGTATTGATACCTTTTTAACATCCCTTCACTTCTCAATATATCCCTCTCTTTCTCCTACTCAGACAGCAATCCTTTATAATAAAAAAAAAAAAAGAGAGGGGGCAGAAGCAATTCAGTAAAACTTAGCAACACAAAGACTGAGTTTGAATGTGTATTATATGTCTCACCACTCTCAAAGAAAGGATCTACTTTTTATTTCTTATAGCACTTTGAATAGTCCTCTCCTTTTCCCCTGTCATAGTGTTCTCTTAATCATGCATATTTATGTCATTTTCTACATCTTATCATTTTTATTTACTGTCTATTAGATTGTAAATTCCTTACTTTAAGGAGAGAATTATGCTTTTCCCCCATCTTCTATTACCAGCTTCTAGCACAATGCCTTATATACAATAAGTATTTGACAAATTTGATAAATTTGAATTCCCTTTCTTATGAGCCTCTAGACCAGACTCAGTCAAAGACTGACATCATTCTGAGAAGGAAGGACATCAAGGCAGCCAGTGAATGGTAGAGAAAGAGAAGCAACAAAAAAAAAAATTGTCATTATTTTTCTCATCCACAGTTCCCTAGTTTAGGATACTAATGGGAAGGCAAGAATCTATGAATTGGAAATTCATAGATCAGATAGTACTTTCTGTGGCCCACTCCCCCACCCCTCCCAGCCTCAGTTTTTGTACCCCATCTCCTTCTGTATCTAGAGACTGTCTAAATCTAGTGTATCTTTGATACTTAGGTTGTTTTTTTTTTCCCTTTGATTACTCTTCAAGTACCACTAACTGGCAAAAACTAAGTAAACAGTTCCTCTCAATTCATAAAGGACTTTGAGAATGAATAAACTATTATAATCTCCCAAAGGAAATTTGGGGGCCCCTGTGGCTAGCCCTTATTACACATATTGTAATAGCAAAAGCTTTTGGCAAAGAAGAGTTGACATAAGCACTGACTAGATTACTTTCCCTTCATTGATTCATTGATTCATTCAACTGTAAGCGTTTATTAAATGCCAACTGTATGAAGAACACTACCCTAGGTAAGAAGAGACGTAAAACAAGTCCCCCCCCTTGTTCTGGTGGAGCATAAAATCTAGTAGAGGGTTAAGATCCAACACAGGTAATGAATCCCCAAAATCACAGAAGAACTCAAAGATCAGTTGTACAATATGCACCTTAACAGAATGTTCTCTATAACCCTTCCAACAAATGGTAAAGAGACCTCTAATGAAATACAGCAATTCCTGCATAATTCATCTTTGGTGTTTCCCATACATGCCATTCCATCTAGGTAGCATAGCAGACAGAGCATTGGACTTAAAGTCAGGAAGACCTAAATTTGAATCCTGCTTCATACACATTGGCTGTGTAAGTCTGGCCAAGTCACTTAACTATCTACCTTAGTTTTCTCACCTGTAAAATGAAGAAAACCTTAATGCTAACCTCTCAAGGTTGCTGTGAAGATAAAATGTGTATATAAAGCACTTTGTAAATCTCAAATTACTATATAAGCGTATTTATAAATTATAAATATATTTATGCATTTATACAACTATGATAATGATGCCAATTCCATCTCTCAGATCCCTGCCTTTGCATAGGCTATGCATGTGCCTAGACTGCAATCCCTCCACCCCCGAAATCGCTATTTACATATACACATATGTGCTTATGTACACATATGTATAGTAACGACATATCTGTGCACATCTTTCCTCTCAAAGAATGTAAGAACCCTGAGGGTAGGTTTGAGTTCGTCTTTGTGCCACCAGCACATTACAGATAATTTAACAAATGCTTGTTGAATGAATTAATGAATAACATCATATGATTGGTAATATGCCAATTCCTATTCTTGTACCTTTTTCTTAACTGATATTCGTAGAGTAAAAAAATCTGGAGAAGGTGGCCCTTCTCCAGGAATGCAAGAAAACCCCTATCTTCACCAATGTACTTTTTCTCATGCCCGAATGCAGTCAGGTATGGCATGGGCATGAAGAGATACTGGAATGTTTTCTCAGAAAGTAATCTCGGTTTATTAGTGTTCCTTGTCTCAATTCAGAGTATAGATTTTTGAATACTTCTGCTGACAGATTGACCTCGACTCTGTTTCCCCCCTCCCTATTCAGCAGCTCAATAGATGCTTATCATCTCGATTTGTTGACTGACAGGCTTTCAAAGTCCTAATGCCCTGTTTGATACCTTGGAGAGACATCTGCCCTCTTTGGCTAACTAAGTTATCGTGATAAAAAGGAGAGCCAAGCTCAAGTTTTTAGAAGCAGGCCAGCTCTTTGCTGTTCCAGTGAGGCTGGCAGGGCATTTTGTTTTTATTTGCCTGCTGTGGAAACCTTACAACCCCTCATGAAATGTTTTCGTTTCTTTTTTTCCTTTTTTTTCCACTCTCTCTAATATTCCAGTTTCTAGACCATATACTGTGTTTATAGGCCTAGGGCCCTGGACTAAAGCGAGATTGGATTTCCCTCAGGTAAGTACTTCCAGACACTTTATCTGCTGTGTCATTAGGCCTCTGCTCTGTTTGTTACTGTACCATGTAACCCAATCCACGCATTATATTCCACATGAAAAGCGGTTTCTGCCTCATCTTGTCATCGTCTCATGCCCGCTGCTTTGAAGCCGTTTTGAGTTCGGGACTCAGGGCTGAGCAGCAGAGGCTCAAGTGCCCAGTGCCGTATTATTTACTCAGATGGGGTTAATTGTGGAATAAAAGAATGGTTCCTTTCAGTTTACCTTTTTACAATCTCGGCTCACACTGGATATGGAAGACAGGAAAGCCTATGATCAATATCAAACTTTCTAATCAGAAGTGAGGCCAAGTTGTATTCGGAATCTTGAACTTAATCCAGAATCAGGAAATGCAGCCCCTTGTGTTGCTGTCGCTGAAAGACAAAATGACCTTTTTATTGTCTCTTACATTCACCATTGTGCTTGGGAACCGCAGTAGGGACTGGGGTGGGAAGCCAAGGCCTGAGCAGGACTTTTTTAAAAAATTCTTTTAACAGGTACAATACAATTGGATCCAGCAAGAGCCATGAGGTGCAGCTATACTTGGGGGCGGGGTTGGGGGGGAGAGCTTTTCCCAGAACAAGTCCCATAGGTGATCCTCCCCAAATGTATATTGGCCTTGGAAGACCACCAAATTTATTATTTGATTCTTTTGGTCAGCTGATGCTGTGGTGTAATTGTGCTTAAGTTATCCCACCCTCAATCCCCTACAATCACTCTGCTGTTCAAAGGGGAAGTTTCAGCAGAATACCTGAAGAAAGATTTTTCAAGGTTGCTTTTAATTAGGAAGGTGCCAGATTACCCATGAGCACAAGAACAATTCACCAGTTTAATGCGTTTCTTCCTTCCCTCTGTCCTTCTCTCTCTCTCTCTCCTCTTTCTCTCTCTCTCTCTCTCTCTCTCTCTCTCTCTCTCTCTCTCTCTCTCTCTCTCTCTCTCTCTCCCTCTCTCTCTTTCTCTTTCTCCCTCTCTCTTCCTTCTTTCTTCTCACCTCCTTCTCTTTGTCTTTCTCTGTCTCCATCCTTACCTCTGTCTCTCTGCCTCTCTCTCTCTTTCCTTTTTCTCTCTCTCGTGAAACTGTTACCAGATTCAAAGCATTCACCCAATTGCGTTTAGGACCATTAAAACTCAGAACTCCCCAAATCAAGCAATAATCCACAAGCCTTTGTCTCCCCAGCAGAGATTATAGGCTTGGGCCTCATCCCTTGCTCAACCAGTTTAACTCAACAAGCATTCATTAAGCATCTACTATAAGTCAGCTCTACTAACTATTAGAACAGACAGAAATCAACCAATGACTACTTTCAAAGAATTTGCATTTTTCTAAGGGAAAACAACAGATGTACAGGTAAGTGGGTAGGATTGCAGGATGATTGTATCATAGGTTCAAAGTTTTGTAGCTGGAAGGCACCTTGGAGATCACCCAATCCAATCCCTGCATTTGAATAAATGAGTGAATGAAAACTCATGTCTTTAACACTTACTACATTCCAGTCACTGTGATAAAAATTAGGGATGCAAAAACAAATAAATAAAACAGGCTCTACCCTCAAGTTTACTGTGTAATAAGGGAAAATAACACATGGGGAAGAAGAGTTGGAAAGTGACGGGGGAATGCAGGATGGCCAGTAATAGGTATGGTAGTGTCAGCATCATGTAGACGATAAGGTGAAAGTGTGCCACTTGGGCCTTGGGGTTCCAATGAACAGATAAGAAAATAGAGGCCCAAGAAATGGAATGTGCCTGAGATCATACAGGGAGGAAATGCAAAATATAAATGAAGTTAACAGAACGTAATTTGGGTGAGGGGGAGAGTACTAAATGTTGGAAGAGGCATGAGAGTTGAGTCTTACAGGAAGGTAGGGGTTCCAAGAGGGGAAGGTAAGGAGGAATATATTCCAGGATAGGGGGACACAGGTGCTGTACACAGGAATGCTGTGTACCAGAACAGAAAGTAAGACAATTTAGTTGCTGTGTGGAATAAAGGGGGAGTAATGTGAGATCATAGGTGTGTCAGTCAATCAACAAATATTTAGTAAGCACTTACTATGTGCTGAGTACTGTGCCAAGTACTGAAGATATAAAGAATGGCAAAAAATATGGTGCCTGCCCCCAAGGAGCTTGTATTTTAAAATGAGGAAACAGTCAAATAATTGTGTGCATACAAGACATATTCAGAGTAGATAGACTATGTAGAAGTTTAAATGCCAAAGGATTTTGTATTTTATCCTAGGGGTAATAGGGAGCTACTGAAGGTTCTTGAATCTGAATGATACGGTCAAGTTTGTACATTAGGAAATATGATTATTTAAGCAACTATGTTTTTTGTTCTTCATTCTTGAAGAGGACCATGACATCAGGAAGGTGATGCCATGACATGCAAGCAAATTGGATTTAAGTAAGGGAGGGCTGTGCAAAGTCACCAGTCTTACTTTCTCCTCTAGAGTCATCTGGTTCCAATGGCCAGATATAGATCAGGATGACTGGAAATGGCTTCATCAAATATATGAAGGATAAACCAAGGAAGAGATAGGCTGGTGACAGGGAGTCCAACTAGGAGGTTGTTTCAGTAGGTTCAGTTCCATGTTGGTAATACTACAGGGAGAGCTTGTAGTGGGAAGATATATGGGTACATTACAGTGAAATATCACTCACAGACAGGTAATTTACCACTAAAATATGACCTAGGATTAAGCAGCAGGAAACACCAGGTCAAATTCTGAGGGGAAAAATATATATATCTGGACTCACAGATTTAGGGAGCCAGCTAGATGATAGGGGCAGTCCAATACCAGGGCTAGTCTCCCAAGAAGCATATGCCAGCTAAAGTATAAAATGAATCTAGGCTTTATTTATTGTCAAGGCTGTTATGAACTGCTTTACAACCACTTACCTCTCTGAATCCCATTGAAATTGCTAACCCAGTCCAGACTAATCTCCTAGGATGATTAAAGGCAAGTACTTAATGGCCCATGCACTTAGCAAGGTATGGGGGAGCTCAAAGGATGAGGGGGCTCTGGGCGTGTGCTCCCCAACTCATCCATGCTATAAAACATCCATGTATAAGTAGCCTGATATCAGGTCTCCTTCAATAAGTAGGACTGGAAGAGAAGTCAGTCAATCAGTCTATAAGCGTTTATTAAATGCTTATCATACACTAGGTACTATGCTAAGTATGATAGAAATAGAGGCAAAAGATAGCCCTTGCCTTCAAGGAGCTCACATCCTTATGAGGGAAAGAACAGGGGGACAATTGCATAGGATAAATTGGAGGAAGTCTCAGAGGGAAGGCACAAGCACGGAGGGAGCCAAAAAAAGGGGTGATTGGCAGAACCCATATGCCCCTCCCTAATATGTACATAAAATTGTAAAAAAAGAAAAGTTGCTCCTCTTCAGCATCCTGACTATGGCAACAATACAGGTTTCTGTCCTTTGCCCCATTCCCCTTGAATATTGCTCTCAGTTATTATATTTGGGGTATATGGGATATTCAGGGAGTAGTACTAGTCCCCTCTGGTGTGAGGGCTGCTGAGCTCTCTCTTGGGTTGCTCATCTACCTTTGGTGTTTATCTGGCACTCAACTCTCACCTGTGGCTCCAAGAAGCTATAGAACAGGCAATGGCCACACCCTATAAAATCATCTCAGCAGATGGACTAAACCAGTTTGAGGGTAACCAACAGCACTCAAACCCATCAGTGAGTTAGAGGATGTCTACCCCAACCTGTGAAGACTTCCCTTATGGGGTGGGTGGATGAGAACACCTTTTCCCAAAGGCCACAAAGATCGCAAAAGCAGGCTCTGTGGAGCACTTAGAGCTTCAACAAACATCAAAGATACCAAGGTCATCTACTGCATCTCGGACCATCACCAGTTATCTTGGCTTTTGTCCTGTTACTGGATTTTCATGACTCTGGAAGAAAGAATGAGCTTGATGACTTTGTGTGACTCTGCCTCACTTCAATCCATTTCACACACAAGACATCACCCTGTGATATCATTGGTCCTCTTTGAAAATGAAGGACAAACAGACACAACAACATAATAATCCCTACTGAAAAGGTTAGCTGATCCAGGCTCAAGATACTAGTCCCTAGAAAGTATATTTTGTGTTTTAACAGAAGAGTCTAAGAAATAGAAGAAGTCCTGGGTTATCAATATTAGCAGTGCAATTTTTGGCAAATCACTCAATTTCTCCAAGATTCAGTCTCCTTATTTGTAAAATGGCGATACTACCTAACTCATAGGATCCTGCCTCTAGGCAGCTAAGAGAGATATTGGATAGAGTTTGTGAACTGGAGTTAGGAAGACCTGAGTTGGAATTCTACCTCAGATACTTATTAGCTCTGTGACTTTATTAGCTGTGTAAGCAAGTCACTTAATCTATATCTGTTTCTCTTTCAGTTTCTTTATCTTTAAAATGGGGGTAAGGAGAGCACCCTCCACACAGGGTTATTGTGAGGGTCAAATGAATAAACTTGTAAATTACTTTGTAAATTTCCAACTCATATAATTGTAATGATCATTACATTACCTGAAATATATTCAATTCACGGCCCTGGATAGGTTACTTTTTCTCTCAGTTCTCCAGGCAATTTCTAAAGAATGTAAACTAAAGAATGTGCAGCTATTGATCTGTCATTGACAGGAATCTTCTCATCTGGAGATTTACTAACTACACCAAAAAAATAGCAGTTCAGGACAAAAAAAAATAACAACAAAAACAAAAAGTCACAGTTTGATTATAAGGAAAGTATCTTGAAAATTGAAGTGTACAAATACAAGTTAGTACTAGTATTAATTTTATTCAAAACTGTAGGGATCTGTAACTCAGGGCCATCATTAGTAGTTCATGGGAGATGGAGGAGATTTAACTAGTCATCTGTGTGGGTTGGTAGGATGATCCTGTTACAGATCTGCCCCTCTCTCCTTTACTTGATTCTCCTGCTGGAGTGGCATAGTGTCAGTGATTCTCATGACCAAAATGGATGGAAGAAACATGAATATTACTGTCATCCTTATTGGCATAATTATTATACTGAGTGGGAGGAAAGGATTGGGGTATTCCTTTTGACAGGTACCATTAATGTCAAGTGGTACCAATCAGCAGAAAAATTGTGAAGTAGGCAGAATTTGTTATGTGTCCCTCTCCTTCCCTGGTTTCATCTCCTGATCTCCTTCCTCCCAGACCCAGCACTGTAACCCTACACATCTTATTTCTCCAGGGCAGTAGTATCAAACTCAAACAGAACAGGGCAACAGTAAATCATTCATAAGAATTCCTGTGGGCTGCACGTTGACTTGGAAAATATATACTAATTAGATCTGTGTTCTATTGTATTTTTGTGTATTTGTTAAGAAATTTTAAAATATTTGTTAAAATATTTGTTAAATATTTCCCAATTACATTTTTAATCTGGCAGGCACTTGGGAATGTTGTAGAGATGTGTGTTTGATACCTCAGTTCTAGTTTCCTGCTTCGTCCTGGATAAGGCCCTGTATTCCAGGTCTTTTTCTCCCTTTCACTATATCAAAACTTAACTGTTCTCTCTCTTACTCTCTTGGCTAAACATTTTATCAAAAAAAGGATCTCATAAACAAATGTTCATAGGGTTTTGTTGACTGATAATGATATTGATAATCCCATCAGAGATATTTATGTTTTATAAGAGTCTCCTGGAGATGTAATGTCATAGTAATTACTTTCCAGTGGTAAAATTATACATACCATGACTGGAATAAGTATTTGGGGGCAGGGAGACCCTTACCTTTTACATTTTAGTGCCCTGTGTTTAATCAGGGGACAGTCCTGAGCATTGTTCTTAATAGCTTGGTTCCAAATCTTTCTTTTTTTCTGACATGGAACAGGCAGTTTTATTTCTACACAGAAAGGGAACACTAGGAAATAAAGTATAATTGAGTGATTACAATCAGTTGAGAGCCGAGAGAAAACGTAAAGCCTTCCTTTTAAAGTCCCATTGATGCATGGACATTGAATGCTTAAGTATCCTCAAATTGAAGCCTCACTGGGACATTTGCAACGGGGCTGCTCATTAGCTCCTTTATGTTTCACTTCCACTGAAGTATGCCTAAGGGATGTCCTGTGGGCAGTTCTCTCTCTCTCTCTCTCTCTCTCTCTCTCTCTCTCTCTCTCTCTCTCTCTCTCTGTCTCTCTCCTGGTGACTGCTTCCCTTTCCATCCATCTACCTCTGCCACTATTTCTACCCTAACTGCTAAAGTTATAGATATTCCTTTGCTCAGATGACAGGAATTGCAGTGGGAGAGGGAAGGGAAGATGCCACCTGCCTTTCAAAAGCTCACTTTTTGCCTTGTACTTAAGGAAAGAAGACACAGAGAGGAGACAGCCCCATTCCAAATCCAGGTTTGCCTAGAAGAACATGTTTTCAAACCAGGGGTAAGGATGGTGGGATGGGGAAACATCTTCCTCTCCTCACCTCTGTAGGTCAGAGACTCTACCTTATATGTGGGGCTAGTAGGAAGAGAGGGAAAAAGGTCTATCTTCTAAAATCACATAGAACTTTACATGGATTGTGAATGAGTAAGTATCCCCATATTTACTATCTCAATTCTACAAGGTGGAAAAGCAAAGCTCAGCATCATTATGAGCCAGTAACCAGCAGGAATGATGAATCAGAACAAGATAAATTCAGACTTAGAAGGAATATTAGTGGTTTTCTAGTCTAATCCATAGCTGGTACATAATTTTTTCTACAGTGTTACTCATAGATCTAAACTTAGGGTCATTGAATGTTAAATATTGTTGTCTGCCCCTTGTTTACGAAACAAACCAGTGGCATCACTGGATAATGTCTTGACTTGGATGAACTGGACTTAAATGAGGCAGAGCTACAGAATGTCATCAGCCTCATTCTCTCTTCCAGAGTAATCAAAGTGCAGTGGCAAGACAAAGTCAAGATGACTGGTGATGGCCCAGGATGTTATGATGATCTTGACATCTTTGATATCTGACTGAGCTCTAGGCCCTGCCCAGAACCTGCTTCGATAGCCTTCGTGGCTCTTGGAACAAATTGCTCTTATCCACCAATTCCACTGGGGTACGTTTTCACATAATCCCCCAACTCGCTGAAGGATTTGGGACCCTTTGGTTACCCTGAAACTTGGTTTATCCTGTCTGCCAGAGTGTGGCTGCTGTACATGCTACAGCTTCTTGAAGTCATAGGTGAGAGCTGGGTGAAAGGAAGATACCAAAGGTGGATGAGCAGCTCCCCTTGAATTTATACCTTGAATACTCTATACACCCCAGAATGTTAAATCTAGAAGGATCTTTAAAGATTATCTAGACCAGGCTGCTGGGATAAGCATTTGGGAGCAGGAAGACCTTTACCTTTTAAATCATAGTACACTTTGTATTAATAAGAAGAGAACCTGGAACATTGTCCTTAACAGTTTAATTTCAAATTTTTCTTTCTTTCTTTTTTCCCTAGGCACAAAACAGGCAGTTTTATTTCCTTACAGAAAGGGAATGTGAAGAAATCAAGCATAATAGAATGAAAAGTTATGAAAGGTTCTTAACCTTTTTTTAAAAATCTCACAGACCCCTTTGGAAGTTTGATGAAGTTAATGAGGCCCTTCTCAGGATAATATTTTTAAATGCATAAAATACATAGGATTACAATTAAAACCAGTTAAATTGAAATACAACTATCAAAAAATTTTAGGTTCATAGATTCCAGGTTAAGAGGCTTTAATTTAGCTTAACCATCCTCATATTTCAGATGAGGAAAAAAAGTGTAAGGAAGAATAGGTGGATTTCCCAAAGTTACAGAGGTAGGAAATAGTAGAACAAAATTTGAACCCAGGCTTTGGGGCTTCAAAGCCAGTGTTACTATCACTGTACTATATCTTTCCAATACCTGTGTTCTCTTACCCAACCAAAATTTAGTAATTGTTTGGAAAACTTCTTTAGTTATTTGGGGAAATAAAAAAAAGAAATTTAAGATAAGGATTTTTTTTACTGTTATTTTTGGTCATAGTATTTGACCCAAAGCAGTGAGGTCTTCGTTTCTGCTTAATCTCTCAACAATTTGCATTTTGTCTGTCAGTAGATTCCATTGCACTTTTCTCAGGTCTTGGCTGATTTTGACTAAGTTTTTATGAGTTGCTAAAGATAACAGGTTTGATTTAGAAGTCCATCTCTCATTATGCAACAGAATTGTGATTGATAAAAATTTGCAATTGTTAATGCTTTTATATGATTATTGGGAAAAAGCTTTCTAATTTACATGGTTAGGATCTTCCAATCTCTCCCAGGGTTCTAGCCCAGGATAACTTGGGGAAAATGTTCAGGGAAGAAACTTACATTCTATTTAGTTTGAAGTCATGCCTTTTTCCCCATTATTGAACCATTTGGGCACAGACACACACCAGTTCTGGGATACAGATACCACACTGCTCCATATACATGCATACCATTTGAGTATATGAAGTGCTCAGGGAAGACTAATAGCCCTGTTGTAAGGACTTGCTAAATACCTTTCCAGGGCTGCTCATCTACCTTTGGTGTCCACCTGGCACTCAACTGTCAACTGTGGCTCCTAGAAGCTGCGGCATATAGTGGCCACAGACTGGTAAAACTGTCTCAGTGAGTTAGGGGGATGTCTACTCCAAGCATGTGAAGACTTCCCTTGGTAGAATAGACAGATAGGAACAATTTGTTCCAGTGGCTATGAAGGTGGCTGAAGCAGGAGCTTGGTCAGACATGAAAGATGTCAAGGTCATCCAATGCATCCTGAGTCATCACAAGTCATCCTGACTTGTGTCTTGCCACTGGACTTCAATGACTTCAGAAGAGAGAGTGATACTGACAACTTTGTGCATCTCTGCTTTGCTTCAATCTAATTCATGTGCAAGTCAAGGCATCACCATGCTGTCATTGGTCTTCGAAAATGAAGGACAAAAAACAGCACCACACACACATGTATACTCATATACGTATACACATACCTAAATGTCTCTTTATAAGTTAGTCACATGAACATGCCCATACATATGCTTGTATATGTGTATATATACAAATGTATATAGTGTATATTTGTGTATATGTGTATACATGTATGTATATTATTGTGTATTATATATCACTTTTTACCCATATGTTCTGTATGTTAGGACACATTTGACTGAGGAGGAACTAGGTGAGGACAAATTCAGTGCATCTAAGGAGACTAAGGAAATTAGGCAGCACAAATGGGTCTTGTGTATATATGCCTAAAGCTAGCCATTATAATTGTGCAGTTTTTAGAAAAAAAAATGTGTGTTAGGGAATGAAGGAGAAGACAGGTGAAGTTTGGAGTGTGGAAAGTCAATATCATGGTAAATGGAAGTCCTGGGCATGTTCTTAATGTGTGAGTCATTTTTGTCCCTTCCTGGGGGCTGTCACCTAGGCAGGGTCAGTTAGGGGAAGGTGTATGTAGGTAAATGTTTAACAAAAGGGGTGTGTGTGTGTGTGTGTGTGTGTGTGTGTGTGTGTGTGTGTGTGTGTGTGTATAAAATAAGTTTAAAAAAGTATGCTTCAATCTGTACTCAGAGTTCTTCACTTCTTTATCTGAATGTGGATAGCATTTTCCTTTGTGAGTCATTTGTATTTGTCTTGAATCATTGTGGTACTGAAAGAAGCTGAGTCATTCATAGTTGATCATTGCACAATGTTGCTGATTCTGTGTACAATGTTTTCTTGGTTTTGCTCATTTCACTTTGCATCAGTTTGCACAAGTCTTTCCAAGTTTTTCTGAAATCTGCCTATTTATCATTTCTTATTGTACAATAGTATTCCATTATATTCATATACCACAGCTTGTTCATCCATTCAACAATCAATGGGGATTGAATGGAGAAATTCCAATATTTTGCCACTACAAAAAGGGCATTAGAAATATCTTTGTACATATACATCCTTCCCCCTTTGTTATGATCTCTTTGGAATACAGACCTAGTAGGTTGTGTGGTTGAATCAAATGGTATGGATGGTTTGATTGCCCTTTGGGCATAGTTCAAAATTACTCTCTAGATTGGTTGGATTAGTTCACAGCTCCACCAACAGTGCATTAGTGTCCCCATTTTCCCACACCTTCTCCAACATCTATCATTTTTCTTTTTTGTCATATTGGCTAATCTGATAGATGTGAGATGGTCAGAATAGTAGTTCTTAACCATGTTTCGTATTCAAGGATCCCCTTCTTAGCAGAGGTACTATGATATAGTAGATGGAGCTTGGAGTTAGGAAGACTCTGGTTCAAATCCTGCCTCAGAAACTTACCAACAGTATGGTCCTCAGAAAGTCACCTAACTTCTCTGAGGTTCCAAATCCTCATCTGTTAGATAAGAATAATAATAGCATCTGCCTTACAGGTTCTTTTGAGGATCAAATGACATAATATATGTAAAGTGCTTTGCCCACCTTACAATGCTATATACATGTGACTAGAATGACTTGTCTTCCTGAGTTCAAATCTGGTCTCAGATACTTACTAGCTGTGTGGGAAAAGTCACATAACTGTCTTGCCACGGTTTCCTCATCTGTAAAATGAATTGGAGAAGGAGATGGCAAACCACTCTGGTATCTTTGCCAAGGAAACCTCTCCAAAATGGGTTCATTAAGACTCAGAAAGAACTGAAATGACTGAAGAGCAAAAATTAACATAAAAAATTTTGAGCAGCCTGTCCTTAGTAATACTTGTCTTATTCATATCAGTTGGCTGAGAAAAGATTCACAACATTCAAAAGCTCAAGGAAATCTGTGATCTCATAAATGTGAGTTCCCTCCTACAGTGCTAGTTACAACCCATTTTGTCTTGTCCATCTTGTACAACTCCTCAAGGATCCTCTTACTATGTTGAAGAAACTCATTATCTTCTCCTGGCATCAGACGTGTACTAGCAGAGGAGAACTCTGGCTAAACCCAGGTCATCCTTCACTTTCACTACCTCACCAGCCCTAATTTTCTTCCTGTCATACAATTCTTTGTTGATATCTTTTACACTTGGACTTCTTCCATTAGATTATAAGCTTCTTGAAGTCAGAGACTGTCCTTTGCTTCTTTTTATATCTCTCAGCACTCAGAACAATGCCTAGAGCATATTGCATGATAAATAAATAATTCTTCCTTGGTTATATACTGAAGCTTGCTCACACCCACTGTCTGTTTCTTCGTTACCCCCAGTGTAAGGGCAATTCTTCAGAGACTGCTCTGTTCTATGTGTCTTTGTTATATAGCTATACTATTAAAAAGACATGGTGACAAAAAAAGCTTTAAGTTAAGCAATGATTTATGTTTATTTGAATTTTAATCTTAATAGTATTAATATATTAGAAAAATATTTACTATATATATATATGGAATACATGATTTATTCAGTCTATGAAATGTATGTTTGCTTGATTGGTTGGTGGGTTGTTGGCCTTCATTCTTAAAGATGACCAAAATGACATCAGTATGATAGAGTCAAGTTTCAAAATGTCTGACTGTGGCTGATCAGACCAATACAAGCTCTCAGAATGCTTTACCACAGGTCAAGAACAAATATTCCATGTGAACATTTGGGGTGTGTACCCTAAATTTGCATATCCTGTGTTTCTTTTGAGCTGTTTCAATTCTGCTTTGCTCATAGAGCACAGAACCTTCTCTGATGTGGGCACACCATGCTGAGTGGTCCTATGCCAGTGTCTCCCATGTTGCCCAATCAAATCCAAGTTCTTGAGAGAGATCTTGAGAGTGTCTTTGTATGACTTCTTCTGATCACCATGTGAATACTTGCCCTGTGTGAGTTCTCCATAAAATAGTCCTTTTGGTATGTTTTGCATTTGAACAATGTGGTCAGCCTATTGGAGTTGTGCTCTCTGAAGCAGAGTTTGAATGATTGGCAGTTTTGCTTGAGTAAGGACCTCAGTGTCTGGTACCTTATCCTGCCAGGTGATCTTCAGAATCTTCGTAAAACAATTCCAATGGAAGTGATTCAGTTTCTTGCCATGGCATTGGTAGACTGTCCAGGTTTCACAGGCATACAACAATGAGACTGGCACAATGGCTCTGAGAGGAACGCACTGAATGAATAGAAAAGCATTTATTAAGTACCTGCCAGGTACTGTGCTAGTCATTTGGGATACAAATACAAAAGAGAGACAGTTTCAACCCTATAGGATTTTACATTCTAATAGGGAAAGACAAGATTTATGGGGAAGAAATGGCCAGGGGAAGATGTTTGGGTATGGGAAGTCACCAAGATTATGAGCAGAGACATAAAATAATAAAATGACACACCCCTTTCCCATGGTAATGTTGATTTGATTATAATTCCTAGAGTAAGAAGGTAGAGGACTGCACAGGGGCATGGCAGGAAGATATTTGTCAAACCCACATATTGTCAGCACTGACTTAGACAAATTCAAAGAAAAAAATAAAAAGACATGATAGGATAACTATCTTCTCTCCTCCCAACCCCTTTCCAGCAAAAATACCTGTCCTTTCTTCAGATTTTCTTGGCATTTTACTTGGATCTCTCCTTTGCTCTTACCACAGCATCTTCTGTAGTACAGCTATTTGTGAATTTATTCTTTCTCCCATTAGATTGTAAGCACTTTGAAAGCAAGGTCTGTGTAATATATATCTTTCTATTCCCAGTGTCACTTACAGTATCTGTTTAGTAAATGTTGAATGAATGAAGAGGATCATATCAAGGAAAGCTTTCAAGAAAATATAAAACTTTAGAATTTAAGATGGCCTATAAGAATGGATGGGATTCAAATAGAGAGGAGAGAGTTGGACACTGGAGGTGAGAACAATAGATTATGCATAGATATAGAGGCATGAATGCAGAAGAGTATATTCAGGAACAAGTAGTAACTTTGTTGGGAGCAGAAGGCTTATCGATGTGGGGAAATAATGGGAAATAAGGTGGTGAAGGAAGGAATCAAAGAAGAAAGGAAGAAAGGAAACATGTTAAATACATACCATGTATCAGATGCTGTGCTAAGTACATAGAAAATATTTTCTCATTTGGTCATCACAACAACTCTGGGAGGAAGGTGCTATTATTATCTCTATTTTATAGTTGGGGAAATTGAGGCAAATAGGGGTCATACAAGTAGGAAATATCTGCGGTCAGATTTCTTTCTGACTGTAAGCCTAGTTCTCTATCCATTGTGCTAACTGTGCTCATGTTATGTAAGAGTCAAGTCTTAGATACTGAATGATTCAATTCAACACACGCTTATTAAGTGCCTACTATGTGGAAACTGGTGGGGACACAAAGACAAATATGCAACAGTCTGTATTCTTAAGACACATATTCTACTAGTGGGATACACACACACAAATAAAGTATAAGGAAAATTGAGGTGGGAAAAACCAGCATTTATTGCTTGTTGACTGTTTGATTCCAAAAACTAGAGGGGAGAATCATGGATAATTTCTTGGAAAAGGTAGCCTGTGAGTTGTTTGAAGGAAGACAAAGAGTCAGAGATGAGAAGGGAATATAGATGACCCAAGTATGAGAGACAGCTAGTGTGAATAATAAACAGGGGCAGGAAATAGAGTATTGCATTTGGACAAGAGCTAGTTGTCCAGGTGGGCTGGAATATAGAGTTTGTGAAGGGGAAGAAAATGAAATAAGGCTGAAAAAGTGGGATGGAGCCAGATAGTTGACAGGGTGGCAAAGTAGCTCTCTTGGCATAGCGTGGCATGGCACAACATGGCACCGTGTGGCAAGGCATACAGTGGCTGTCTCCAGATTTGCTGGAAATCAGGTTTCCTTCAGATGAAGAGATTATTTATTTACTTATACAGAAACAATGGTTCCCGTTGTGCATGGAGGTGGAAAAATACCTTTTGCCATGCTGGGAAGTCTTAAAGAAACTATTGTAGTAGGGAGAATGCCGAGATCATGGAAAAAAAGGGGGGGGGTGGGGGTGGGGAGGTTCTGGCTGGGTGGTTGGATAGTTTTATTGTTCCTGAGAAAATGATTGGGGAATGAGGTCTGGATGTAGAGAATGAAACCTGGCCATCAGCAGGCTTTGCTCTCTTTTGGCTATCACTAGAGAACTTATAAGACTGTGCCAGTAAAACAGATTTTCACAATAGTAGATGAGAAAACATTTCTGCTATGTACTCTTTCTGTTCCCCAGGGGACCTATAGATTCATAGACTACTATTTGGGGTTGAGTCAGCCTGTGAAATATTCCAAAGAATAATAAAGACTTTTGGGGACCTTCCAGGAGCAAGTGTGATAACTGGTGACATGATGATTGGAGCAGCTGACGAGACAGAACATAGTTGCGCGCTGGTTGGAGATACTTAATTCAGAGAGCCAGAGTCAGAGCTCAGTAGAGACAAGATACATTAAAAAGTGGCAGAGGTGAAGGGCACAGGTCATATTGTAACTCTACAGGGAATGAAACCAGATCAAGGAAATGCGAGGAATGTAGATCGCATGCCAAACCCTGTAGATAAGGTTTCCAGGGACTATGAGAAAAGGTTTGCTGTGTAGCTATGTACACACCTCACAAGACAGGTATATTTAAACTCTTAAGGATCCTCTACAGAGATGCAATTGATCTGTGGCTGTAGGCAGTTAAGGAATTTCATGATGTCAACTAGTACTTATTAATTCACTAGGTCAGTGTGCTCTCCCCTCCTCTCTTATTTCAGCTTGGTATCTTTCCTAGCCTCTAGCAGAGTTCTCTTTGCAAATTAAACATTTGTTGAACGAATCAATGCATGAATGAATAAATGACTACTTAACAACCTATAGCAATGGGGTGACATTGAATCTCAGAACCAGGAGACACTTTAGAGGTGATAAAGTCCAAACCCCACCTAAATCAGGAATCCTACTGCAACTTTCCCCATGTATGCTCATCCAGCCTCTGGCTGAAAACTTCCAAGTCTTGAAAAGTCACCATCTACTAAATGAGTTCAATCCTTCTTTATGGGAGAGGGAGTAACAAGGGAAATAAGATGGTAAAAGAAGAAAGGAAACAAGCATTTATTAAACACCTATTATTTGCAGAGGTATAGGTGTAGAAGGGTATATTCAGGAATAAGTGGTAACAGTTTGGTGGGGCAGAAAGTTTGTTAAGTATGTGGAAATGGAAAATAATGTGGTAAAAAAGGGAAGCAAAAATATATTAAGTGCTTCCTATGTATGTATCAGGTGCTGAGCTAAGTGCTTTACAAATATTATTTTATTTGATCCTTATAAATCTGGGAGGTAGATTTCATTATAATTCCTATTTTACAGTTGAGGAAACTGAGGCAAACAAATTCAGTAACTTGTCCAGGGTTACACAGCAAGGAAGCATCTGAGGCTGGATTCGAACTCAGTTCTTTCTAACTCCAGGTCCAGTGTTTTATCTTCCATATCACATAGATGCCTCTATGATCACAGGATCATAGATTTTTGGTGTCATCTAGCCCAGTCCCCTCATTTTACTGATGAGAAAATAGACATGTATATTATGCACCTAAGTCAGAATTTGTACTCAAGTCTCATGACTTGTAATACAGCAGCCTTTCACTGAAATACACTGTTGAGAGAATGCTAAATTTTGAGCCAGGGAGACCAAGGTTGAAAACCCATCTCTGATGTTTACTTAACCATGTGACCCAAGGTTCAAGTCGTTTAATCTCTCTGGACCTCAGTTTCCTCATCTGTAAAATGTAAAAATATCTGGATGCTTGTAAAGTCCCTCCTCATTCCAAATTGATGATCCTTCACTTGGATAACTTTGTTAGGAATTTTTTGTCTTATGTTGAGCTGAAATCAGACTCTCCATAACTTGCACACATTACTCCTGGTCCTGTCCTCCAAACCGGAATAAAACAACTCTATTCTCCCATCTGAATGATAGCCCTATCAGAACATTTGTTCAATCAAGAATTCCAGGCTTGATAAGGGATCCAAGTTCCAACTTTTGCACTGAACCGTGAGAATTTGGACAAGTCTCTAATTTTCAGTCTCACTTTCCTCATCTGCAAAATTGAAGTTGAGTATGTTAGTACTACCAACCTAATATGTTTGCTGTAAGACGCTTTCAAAATTATAAAGGGATAGCAATATTAGCAGGGGCCTCTGTGGGCAATCATATGGTTGAGTAGTAGTAACCACTGCAACTAGAGTCTTGGTTTTTGGTTAAAGGGAAGTCTGTACTTGTAAAGAAAAAAATTATTGGCAGCAGTACATACACTATGGATGTTCCCCAGATATGTATCTGGCAGAGACAGGGACTGTACAGACAGATCACAAACCACTATGCAACACACCTGCTAGATGACTGAGAATGTTATTACTGTTAGAAAGATATGATTTATGAGTAATCTATATCCCAGGCAAAATCTTCTTTATAGCAGACGTATTGTCCAGAACAGTTTTAGACCCTCCAACTGAGGAAACAACACACTGACTTTAAGAGACAGACGAGTGTACCACGGAAGTAACCAAAATACAGGAACCAGAGGCCAAAGGGAGAGAGAGCTCTGAGAAGGAAAAGAGATACAGCTCCGATGTAGCTTCTTCTCCAGATGTTGTGAAATGACCAGTGAGATAAGAGAAAATAGAACAATCACAGATGTGTTGGACCCTGCAGAAGTGGTTGCTTAGGGGTACTAATAGCACAAAGAGATTCAGCCAGAGCTCTTGGTGGGAGAACAGGAAAAAAGAAAAAGGTTGGCCAGAGATAGTTTTTCAGAGCAGGCAGCTGTTTACCTTTGATTTTAGGGGCAGTGTTCCCTAATAGTAATCTGTCTTTGATTTTGGTGGGTAACCTTTCTTTTTCCTTCTTTAAGTAGTAGACTGTTTCTAGTGACTGCCTATCACCATTATAAACTCTGCAAATAGAAATACAATATGTATTTTCCAGAGAGAAGCACATTTTCTTTCACTTCTGATAGTAGGAAAAATATATGAAATGGGTATGGTGGAAATGTCCCACATTTATGATGTCCAGATTGCAACACAGTAAAATGTAAACTTCTTGAAGGCAGGGGGTATTTTTTTTTTTTGGCTTTGTATTCCCATCATCTAGCCCAGTATAGTGCTTAATAAATGTTTGTTGACTATTGTTCCTTAAGAGACTCAATAAAGAAAGAAGTAGCAAGACTTCAACTTCAACTTCAATCTAAAACACTAGAATCATTTCCCTCCTTGGATTTGCCTTGCAAGGAAGTAGCTATGTGAGAGGGACAAGACTACTGGATTTGGAATCAGATATTCTGAGTATGAAGGTTTCCTTTGCGGCTTCCTACTTGGGTGACCTTGGGCAAGTAATTTCCCCTCCCACAGTTGCTTCATATGTAGAATGAGGGGGCTAGATTAGAGGATTCCTGAAGTTCTTTTCACTTCTAAATATTATGACCTTCAAAACCATAAAAAGAATGAGATCTCTTTCATTTTGAGCAAGTTGTACAGATGATGTCTGTATTGTCTCTCAGAAAGATATATAATCCCAATGGACTAGGTTATTAAAAGGATGGTGCATGAAGATTTAGAAAAAGAGGCAGCCATCTCTAGGAAACAGTGTGCCAAGAACAAGCCAGGCCAAAGAATATCATTTCTTGCTCTTTGCCAAACCTTTTAGAATGTAAAGTCAGAGAGTTCTGGAGACAATACAGAAAGACAAACAGGGCATTTCTGGATAGTCACACACATAAATAGGTATTGGCCCAGTATCTAACATCCTTACCTCCCATGGGTCACAGTGATAATGCAAATTACTATGGAAAGTTTTTCTGTTATGGGAGTTGAGCCTACGGCCCCAACCCACTTAAGTAGAGTAACCATTTTTTTTTTCCTTTGTGGATAATTGAGAATTGATCACAAATCAAAATGACATTAAGTCTACAAAGAAGAAAATGAAGCTCTGACTCGCCTCTGAAATTTAGTTTGACAAAATTCTTCTTAGAGGTCAGATGGTGTATTCAGTACTCTTGAGATCATCGATTTTGAAATGCAGGGGATATCAGAAAAGCATTTAATCTAATATCTCCATTCAATAGCTGAAAAAATGGAGACCCAGAGAGTAAAGTGACCTCTCCAAAGCAACCCTTGGTAACATAACCAGGATGTGAACCCAGTTCTCGGAATCTGACTACAATGCTCTTTCCGCTGTGTCATACCGTTTCCTTGGGGCAGGTAGGTGGTGCAGTGGATAGAGCACTAGTGCAGGACTCAGGAGCACCTGAGTTCAAATCTCACCTCAGACACTTGACACTCACTAGCTGTGTGACCTTGGGCAAGTCATTTAACCCCAACTGCCTCATCCTGGATCATCTCCAGTCATCCTGATGAATATCTGGTCACTGGATTCAGATGGCTCTGGAGGAGAAGTGAGGCTGGTGACCTGCGCAGCCCTCCCTCACTCAAAACAAAGTCAAGTGCAAGTCATGTCATTATTTCTCTGGTGTCATGGTCTTCTTCAGCAATGAAGGATGAACACACACTGCTTCCTTGTTGACTATCATTTCATCCAGGGACTAGAAAGAACTCAACGATTTTCTTGTACTTCTCTTTTCTTAAGAAAAATGATTCCCAAACCATTCGAGTAGAGGAATGATCTTTCTTCTGAGATTAGCAAATTCACTATGGCTTTCCCTACTGTGTTCCCTGAGTTCCAGTATCCCAGATATTTCAAACTGAATATGTTCCATAAGCTTCTCAAACACAAGTCCCAAAGTAAATTCATTATCTTTCACCTCCCACCCCCCATTCTGAACTTCCCAGTTTTTTTTGTTTGTTTGTTTGTTTTTGAGGGTAGCATTATCCTTCCATTCAACTAGATCAGGGATGGGAAACCTGTGGCCTCAAGGCCACATGTGGCCTTCTAGGTCTGTGGGTGTGGCCTTTTGACTTGAGTCCAATTTTTAACAAATGCTTTTATTAAAGGGATTTGTTGAAGGCCCCACCCCTGACCTAGATTCACAGTCTTGGTGCAGTTCTTGACTTCTCCCTCTGTCTAACCCTACATGTTCAATCAATTGTCAAATCTTGTCAATTCTAACTCAAAACTATTTCTTTTGTCAATTAATGCATTAGCTCAGGTTCTTATCATTTCTCACCTAACCTATTCCAGTAGTCTCCTAACTAGTCTTTCTGGAGGACAATTAGATTACATGACCTTTAAGATCAATTCCAACTACAAATCTCACCTAACCTATTCCAGTAGTCTCCTAACTAGTCTTTCTGGAGGACAATTAGATTACATGACCTTTAAGATCAATTCCAACTACAAATCCGTGATTTTATGTCAATAAATGGCTGATAGAGTAATTTTAGTTTATTTTAGTATATAGAAGTCTTTCTCCCTTCTCCAATTAAACTTCCACATAGTTGCCAAAGTGATTTTCCTAAAGGTCTGATTGTTAGCCTCTCCTTCTGCCCACTAGCCCCACTCAATAAATACCAGGGACTCCTTATTATCTCTAGGATCAAACATAATCTTCTATGTTTGAGCTTTGAGGCTCCTTAAAATCTGTCCCTATTTCCCCCCTTCTTACTCATTCTGGTCTAGTTAAACTTACTTCCTTATAGCCTTCTTACTGTTCCTCATGTATGACACCCAATCTCCTGTTTTTATGCTATTTTGTGCTGTTGATTATCCCCTATTCTTGCAACAATCTCCTCTCTCATTGTTGCCTCTTAGAATCCCTAGTATACTTCAAAATTCAACCCTTCTACCACCTTCTACGTGAAGACTTTGCCGATCCATTAGATTGTGAGCTCCTTCTTTAGACTGCAAGCTGCTTGAGAGCAGACACTTTCTTTTCATTAATTTTATCCCCAACACTTAGTACAATGTCTGGCACATAGTAGGCACTTAATAGTTATTGCATTGGATTGATCCCCCAACCCCTCTGCCCAGCCTAACCTCTCTCAGTAAAGATAATGGAATAGTTGCTCACTAAGTAAGAAAAGCATAGATAACAACATGGCAGCAGAAAGCATGCTGGAATTGGAGTCAGGGGGAGCCACAGCCTTATTGACACTTGCTAGCTGTATGATCCTGAGCTTATCACTTAAGCTCTCTGAGCCTTAGTTTTCTCATCTATAAAAATGGGGATTTTAATATATTACTACCTACCTCTTGGGTTTTGTGCTTTGAAGTATGTGCCCATTGAATTATGTTGTTAATATAAAATGCCAACAACATGAAAGGTTTTAGGAATGAGAAAAATCATCTCAGTAATAATGACCACAGGCATAAAGGGCTACTCCTTGACTTAGATGTGAAGAAAAGCCCGAGAAAAACAACTGATGCTAATCATGACCTTCATGTTAGTTTGAAGGACAGTCAAATAGTTATTGAGGTTTGGTCCAGGTGCCCTTAGAATAGAAAATTCCTTAGGGTCAGGAACAGTTTTATTTTTGTATATGTATCTCCAGACCCTAGCACTGTGCCTCATACATGTGTGTGTGTGTGTGTGTGTGTATTTGTGCATATGAGTGGGTATGTGACTGTGTATGTGTGTGTCTTTCTCTGGGAGAGTGTATGATTTTATGCAACTGTGTGCATATATGGGAACATATGTGGATGTGTGCAATGTGTATTTGTGTGTGTGACTGTGCATGAGTGTGTATATATCTATATTAGTATGTGTGTGCATATGTATGTGTGTTTGGCTGTTTGTATGTATGCATATAAGTGTGTTTGTTCATGCATGTATGAGTGTGAATGTGTGTATAAGGTGTGTATGAGCATGTGTGTGTGAGTGTGAAGGACTGGACCAGTGATTTAACAGATTTTATAGAGTTCCTAGGGAGGGACTTAGTTTTCTCAGTGTAAATCAGCTTCTTCTCTGAAACTTTTAGTCTTATAGACTTGCCTGGGGAACTGAGACATTAAGGGTGGGGCAAAAGGTACTGGGAAGGGAGGAGGGTTACCTACTAAGAGGTGAAACTTGAACCAGAATCTTCTGGATACTGAGGCCAGCTCTCTATTCACCATGTCACTCATTCAATAGGTGACAACTGTTAGGTGCCAGGCTCTGGGGACACAAGGAAGGGCAAAAGACAGACCTTGCTCACAGTCTAATTGCAGAGACAACATGAAAAAACAACCATGTACAAACAAACTGTATACATGATCAAGGGGAGATGATTAACTGAGGGAAGGCTGGAGAATTAGAGGGATGGAGAAAGGCTTCCTGTCAAGGTGGGATAGTAGTTAAATCTTGAAGGAAGAAAGGGAAACCAGGAGGCAGAGATGAGGATGGAGAATATTCCAGGCATGGGGGACAGTTAGAGAAAATACCAGGTGTCTGGAGATGGAATGTCTTGTTTAAGGAACATCAAGGAGATCAGTGTCACTGGACTGCAGAGTGTGACCACGGCTTCATAGTAGGTGCTTCATAAATGCTTGTTGAATAGGATTGAACCCACTAAAAGAAACAGCTGAGAGCTAACAAAATGGGAGCATCAGACCTAAAAGGAACTGTATCCCTTCATTTTCTTCTTTTTGTGTTAAGCATTCATCTGCATCTGGGAAGCAATTCTGAATTTATTTTCTAGGGAAGATGATTAATGGTGTTGGAGCAGCAGAAGGATGAGGTTGAGGGTATGAGAAGGAGTGAGGTAGCTTCTGTCATTGTGGAATTTGCCTCATGTGAATTTTATGGACCGAATTGAGGTTTTCTGTGGCCCAGTGGTTTTTGAACACTATTTTTAAGATCTGTCTAAGGGAGGAGAGGTAGATATAATCAAAGAAAGATGGATATGGGCTCCCGGCCACCTTCAGCCTCACCTCCTCACATGATCTAAGAAGTGAGGTTCCTGGTAATGACTAGGAGCACAGTTACATATTTTTCACACCTCCTACTAAAACTCAGCAAATGCTTGCCCTGCCGTTACCAGCACAATTTTTCTTCCTGTAAAACTTTCTCAGGATTATCACTTGTGACCGCATGTGTGCGGTGAGTGCTCTTAGGAACATGGAGTGAAAGTGTTTGTGCTCTGGTCCCTGGGAGCAGATTCCTGACAAGGGAAGCACCTCACCTTGAGCCTGGCTTCAGGGGCTTTGTCCCCAGCAGTTTGGGAATCTGAATCAAAGGCGCCATTCAAATGAAAAAGACAGGAGATAAAATACTGGCACATTTTAACCCTCGCATTTTTCTCTTATCCATCTTCTTAAGCCATTGTAAGACTCTCTGTAACATATGGCCTTCTTTGGGTCAATCTGAGATGTTTATCTGCTGAAATATCCTTACTGCTACTAGGATGTATGAGTGTGGCGATGGGGGGAGGGGTGGGGGAGGAGGTCCAAAATATATAACAGATGCCCAACTGCCACCTGGGATGATGCATTATAGATTTAGAACTGTCATCACCTCCCCCACCCTCCCTCCTCCCTCCCCACCCCCACTTCGAACATGTATTTGCTCATGTGGTTTACACCTGTGGGATGCCAGTTGGGAATCTGATTACCATGTGGGAGAGAGATGCCCAGTTTCAAAAACCAGCACTTCTATATCTTAGTATCTATAAAGAAGCATGAAATATTACCCTGGGGTTAGTGGTAGCATTGGGGGTGGGGTGCAGTGGGGTGGATAGTGGGTTAAAATTAGAGTTTAAGTGTCCTGGGCTCCCTGATGTAGGTGCAGGTGGCACAATGGTTAGAGTGCTGGGCCTGGAGTCAGGAAGACTTGATTCAAATCCAACCTCATACACTTATTGGCTGTGTGATCCTGGGCAAATCATTGACCTTCTGTTTACCTCAGTTTCCTCAGCTGTAAAATGGTGATAATAATAGTACATCCTTCTTAGGGTTGTTGTGAAGACCAAATGAGATAACATTTGTAGGAAGCACAGGGTCTGGCACATAGTAAGCTCTATATAAAGGTTTATTTCCTCTCTGTCCCTTCCTCATATCTCTCTGTTCTCAGTCTCCTCACCTGTATATTACGGTGAAGGTATTTGGGCATGGCAGCCCTTCTTCCTAGATTGGGCTCCTTTTGATGGGATGAAGTCCAATTAAAAGGGAGGTCCCATCATATACTTGCCTGAAGTATTTCAAAACACACCAGTCAGTTCTTCACTAATTTGGCGTAAGAATAATTAGAGCGGTTCACATTTGTGTAACCTTTTAAGGCTTACAAAAACACTTTGCATGTTCAGAGAAAGTCTTGGTAGCTAGAGAGGCACCTTCAGAGTCAGAAAGACATTGACCAACTGGGCAAGTTAATTTCCCAGTGCTCTAGGAAACTCTCCAGAAGTAGGAATGGCAAAGAAGGTGCCAACCTGTAATGGTAGAAGGAGTGTCCTTATGTCAATGACACCATACTTCTAGTTCCTAAACTTTCACATGAACAGCCGTCCAAAGATCTCATGATTATTACCCCCATTTTAAGCTTTCCACAGCATTGAAATACCTTTCAGGAGGGATTGCTGCTCAGTGAGAAGTAGCCAGTCAAAGATCAAACAAGATCCAAGATATCATATACCAACAACAATTGGCGTATTTGCATGAATATGCATATATACCTACATCCTTATTGTTTTCAAAGTGTTTTCTCATTTGATCTTTACAACAACCCGGTAGGGGTGGTACTGTTATTACCAGTGGATCATGGCTTCAGAGTTGGAGGAGATCTCTGAGGTCATAAGATCATAGACTTAGAATGACACAAGACCTGAAAGTCCAACCATTTTGCAGATGATAAAAATGAGTCCTAGAGAGACTGATTTACCCAAGATCATGTAGACAGTAACTGGCAAAGCTGTGATTTGAAACTGGGTCCTGTGACTCTATAGTCCATCCTTTGAATACATGATAATTGACACAGCTACCATTTTCCCCTTTTAGGGAGATTATTACTAATTAGGAGGATAACTTTACATGCAGAGAAGAAAGGGGGGCTTTGTACATAATATTTTGCCTTGTAACCCTCACCCCCATCACACTAAAGCCTTTCCTGTCCACAGAAACATCCATCCTCCCAGTTTAGGTGAATCTGCTCCTTCTACCCTCTGGTTTTTCTGCATAATAATAGCTAACATTTATAAAGGGTGTCCTGCCAGGCCTAGAGGCCTGAGGGCTACCCGAGTCTTCTTACCTCTATCCCGAGGTCTTCGGTTGGCCAAACCGGATGCTCGTATGAGAGAAAGGACATTCCAGAGTCGAACAAGGGTTGAGCTTTATTTCAGGGTCTAGTTACAAGTGCAGGGGAATTCTTCCTTAGGAGGGAGCGAAGAATCTCCCAAGGAGGCAAAGATCTTACAATAAGAGATTGGAAGTAGAAGTATAAGTGGGGAGAGAGGGGGAGGGGAGAGAAGAGAGAGGAAAAGCGGAGCCTTGTTGTCCTGTCCGCTCCACGCCCCTCCGCCCAAGAGAACTTTCAGGCTTTCCTGATCCTACTTAAACCCTCCAGCAGCATAGTTTGCATCTGAATACCGTGCTGTTAGATAACAATAGTGTGCCCAGATCCAGGACAATCTCGAGGGCGGGGAGAGCTCTCTCCCATCACGTTTCTCACGGGAAGAGGCGGAAATACATGAGATAGCTCAGTTCACCTCGATTCCCAGTCGTTTCCTGGGGGGTCTCGTGAGAACTCTAAGATTTAGAAGTTCCCACCTTTACCCGCCCGAGACTGTCCACCTGGAATTGAGCTTCCAACCCTAGCAGTGTCCTAAAAATCTTAGTGCAGATTTAAGCTTCTCCATGTTTCAGATAAAACCTTTATAAACTTGTGTCTGCACTGAGAGTTTGGGGACATCCCATATAATACTTTAAAGCTTACAAGATATTTTATATCCATCACCTTTATTTGAGTTTCACTTTGATGTTGCGAGGTAGAAGCTGTTAACATTCCCATTTTACAGATAAGAAAACTGTGTCCCAGAGCAGTTAAATGATATGCCCAAGGTTATAAAGTTAGTATCTGTTTCAGAATTTCATTGCATTTCTCCCTGCCTAAAGATTTAGTGCTCTATCCATTATCTTACACCACACTTCCTCTCCTGATGGAAGGAGTAATGATACTGTATAGTACTTTCAGCAAGTATGAGTGGTAGGTTCTGGAGTTTCTGTTCTCCTTGGATGGCTCTTTTCTTTACTTCTTTAATTCCACTGCCTCCCCAATGTTAATTATGTCCCAGTTATCTTGTATATAGCTTGCCTTGTATGTATATTTGCATGTTGTTTACCCCATTAGAGATTGTAAGCTCCTTGAGAGCAAGGAAGGCTCTTTTGCCTCTTTTTATATCATCAGTGCTCAGTACTGTGCCTGGCATATAGTGGGTGCTTAATAAATGCTGATGGATTGATTGATTCTGGAGCAGTGGAAATGCTTACTTTCTTCCCACTATTCATTCAGTACCCTAAGGATCCAGATACGACAATTACCAACACCACATGGGTTTCAGCTCATGCTGGCTGGGCTAGGTGTCCAGCAAAAGCCTGCTTTATTTCATAGTATCATCAATTTAGAGTCAGAAAAGATCTTAGAGATCATTTAATTCCTTTGGGAAACTTGGGTGGAACAGTAAGTAGAGCACTAGACTGAGAGTGAGGAAAATCTGAACTTGAATCCTGTCTCAGACACTCCTTAGCTGAGTAAATTGCTTAACATTTTTGTGACTCAGTGTTCTCATCTGTAAAATGTAGATAATAGTACCACCTCACAAGATTGTGGTTAACATCAAGTGAGATTGCATATGCACAGTGTTTTTTAAACTTATTGTCCTCACCACCACCACCATCATCATCATCACAGAACTGAACAGATCAGTTTGATGCTTCTAGTGCTTAAAGAAGGACCTGGACTATATACCTTCTCCCTGAAACTTTTTTTTTTTGTTTTTTGAGACTCCTTTCAATTTGTTTTCTCTAATGGCTACTTTCTCTCTAAATAAAAAATCACTGTCAGTCCACTTTAACTCATGGCTCAAAAAAAAAGAAGGCATTCTACTTTTATTTTTTTATTTTATTTTTTACCAAAATGAGTGTGCATTTTATTCCTTCCTTTAGTCAAATTGATGAGAGTAAGTTTCATGTTTTTCTCTCACCTCCCCTCTTTTTCCCTCCACTGAAAAGTCTTTTGCTTGCCTCTTTTATGAGAGATAATTTGCCCCATTCCATTTCTCCCTTTCTCCTCCCAATATATTTCTCTCTCACCCCTTAATTTCCTTTTTTTAAAGATATGATCCCATCTTATTCAATTCACTCTGTGCTGTGTGTGTGTGTGTGTGTGTGTGTGTGTGTGTGTGTGTGTGTGTAATCCCACCAACTACTCAGATACTGAAAAGTTTCAAGAGTTACAAATATTGTCTTTCCATGTAGGAATGTAAACAGTTCAACTTTAGTAAGTCCTTTATATGACTTCTCTTTGCTGTTTACCTTTTCATACTTCTCTTCATTCTTGTGTTTGAAAGTCAAATTTTCTTTTCAACTCTGGTCTTTTCATCAAAAATGCTTGAAAGTCCTCTATTTCATTGAAAGACCATTTTTTCCCCTGAAGTATTATACTCAGTTTTGCTGGGTAGGTGAGTCTTGGTTTTAGTCCTAGTTCCTTTGACTTCTGGAATATCCTATTCCATGCCCTTCGATCCCTTAATGTAGAAGCTGCTAGATCTTGTGTTATCCTGATTGCATTTCCACAATACTTGAATTGTTTCTTTCTAGCTGCTTGCAATATTTTCTCCTTGACCTGGGAACTCTGGAATTTGGCCACAATGTTCCTAGGAGTTTCTCTTTTTGGTTCTCTTTCAGGAGGGGATCGGTGGATTCTCTCAATATTTATTTTTCCCTCTGGCTCTAGAATCTCAGGGCAGTTTTCCTTGATAATTTCATGAAAGATGATGTCTAGGCTCATTTTTTGATCATGGCTTTCAGGTAGTCCCATAATTTTTAAATTGTCTCTCCTGGATCTATTTTCCAGGTCAGTTGTTTTTCCAATGAGATATTTCACATTATCTTCCATTTTTTCATTCTTTTGGTTTTGTTTTATGATTTCTTGGTTTCTCATAAAGTCATTAGCCTCCATCTGTTCCATTCTAATTTTGAAAGAACTCTTTTTTTTAGTGAGCTTTTGAGCCTTCTTTTCCATTTGGCTAATTCTGCTTTTGAAAGCATTCTTCTCCTCATTGGTTTTTTGACCCTCTTTTGCCAATTGAGTTAGCCTATTTTTCAAGGTGTTATTTTCTTCAGCATTTTTTTTGGGTCTCCTTTAGCAAGGTGTTGATCCACTTCTCATGATTTTCTTGCATCTGTCTCATTTCTCTTCCCAGTTTTTCCTCCACCTCTCTAACTTGATTTTCAAAATCCTTTTTGAGCTCTTCCATGGCCTGAGCCCATGGAATATTTATTTTGGATGTTTGGGATACAGAAGCCTTGACTTTTATGTCTTCCCCTGATGGTAAGCATTGTTCTTCCTCATCTGAAAGGATGGGAGGAGATATCTGTTCACCAAGAAAGTAACTTTCTATAGTTTTATTTTTTTTCCCTTTTTTGGGCATTTTCCCAACCAGTTACTTGACTTTTGGGTCCTTTGTAAAGAGTAAGGTATACTCTGGGAATCTGTGAGATCTCAGTTTCTTCAAGGTGGCACGATCAAGCGTGCACTGGTCTGGACGCAGAGAGGGATTTTTATGCCTAGAATCTTAGCAGATACCTCTTCACAGCCACTTCACCTCCAGTTCCCAAGTCAGCACTGGGGGCTGATTTTCTGATAAGCTGAATGGGCAGGGCCACCATTCAGTGTGAGACAAAGACCAGCTAGGCCAGGGCCTGCACCCAGAACGGAGGCAAGACTCAGCTCTTCAATGCCCCCAGGGGTTTTTACACTCCAACAATGGAGCTGCCATAGGGGCTGCTGTGTAGGTTTTGTGGCTGCTGCCTGCTGCTGGAGCTATGGGAAAGCTGTTCTCCCTTCCTGGCCTGTTGATTAAACCCCATCACTGACCTTTGGTGCCTGTGGGCCGAGGGATCTGAGGCCCCACTACTGCGACTGGAGATTCCACCCCTGAAGACTCCTCCTCCCAGAGTCTTATTGTGCCGCAACGCCCCACACCATGCCACTCGGCCAAGGTTGGGCTGGGCTCTGCTCTGTGTCTGATGCAACCTACATTTCCGTGGGCCTTTCAAGTCACTGTGGGCTGGAAATCTCCTCCACTCTATTGTTCTCCACTTCTGCTGCTCCAGAATTTGTTGAGAGTCCCTCTCTACAGGTATTTAAGGGTTGTGGGGAGGACTCTGCGTAAGTGTGTCTGTCTAGTCCGCCATCTTGGCTCCGCCCCTGCATTCTACTTTTAAAAGGACTTGTGGCTTGCTGGATTATAATTTAACATATTTAAAGAGAATCAAATTAGATTTTTAAAATCAGATATATGGAGTTGTTTCACTTTCCGCATCCACCAGGACACCAGGGTTGGCCACCACTAGCATTTTGACATCTTCCCTGCTTCTGCTCATTTCTCCTCACTAGAACCCAGACTTCCAGGGCACCTGATTCTCCTAGACCTTTCCCCACACCAGTTAATCCACTCACCCCAGGAACTACTAGTAACTCTTAATTGGAAAGTGAATGAGTCAATCCTTATTTTAACCCTTTTTATCTTGCTGACCCAAGACCATGATTAATCACACCAAGAGAATGGTCCAGTGTTTGCCAGCTGCTCTATGGAGTACTCCTGCCATCCCTTTCTTTTCCCCTCCTTCATCTCTTGCTCGAGAGAAAAATAATCAAATGGCTGTTAGCCACTGCCACTGTACGAAGGGCATATTCACATGAATGCATTCATGGGTCTTTGAAAGAATGAAAGGATACTTCTAATTGTTGCTGATATGAACTCTGATAAGACTGGAGGTGAATTAGATTCAAAAAGTTTCAAAATCAGGTGATGTTATGGAGTTTGAAACAGAGTTCCAGCTGAATTTTTAAGCCCTTTTAGAAGACTCAAATAAAATCAATTTATAAATAAGCCAGCAATTCTAACATCTTGGTCCTGTACTTTTAATAAAGGCTTTTGGACTATATGATGCCATTCACAATCCGTGGGTGCCTAGGCCAAAGCTTCCTTTACTGGCCACCATTCCCCTACTGACATTCCCCTACTGACACTGGCCAGGGCCAATCTCAGTTCAGGTTGTACATATGTATAGAGAGTTATATGTATACATAGCTAGATATAATTTTTTGTGTGTGTATCCCTAGTCCTAATATAGTGCTTGGCACATACTATGCACTTAATAAATTCTTAATTGTGATCAATTAAGAATTCTTATGTACTGATAAACATAAGAACACATATCCACATTAATATGTGTGGATATATGTATAATATGTATGTATGTATGTGTAGCATGCATGTTGGTTGGTTGTTGTCCTTCATCTTCGAAGAGGACCAAAATGACATCACCCTGATAAAGTGAAATTTCGGTGTGTACAACTGTGGCTAATCAGACCAATATGAGCTCAGAATGCTCTACCACAGGTTGGGCACAGATAGTTCGTGTGAATATTTGGGATGGATACTCCAAATTTGCACATCCTGCTTTACTTTGTACTGTCTCAATTCTGCTTTGCTCAAAGAGCACAGCACCTTTTCCTATATGGGCATGCCACATTGAGCGGTCCTGTGCCAATGTCTCCCATGTTGCACAGTCAAATCCAAAGTTCTTCAAAGAGACCTTGAGAATGTCCTTGTATCGCCTCTTCTGACACCATGTGATTGCCTTTCCTATGTGAGTTCTCCAAAAAAAAAAAAAACACCAAAATTTTTAGCAAGCGTACATTTTACTTTTGAACAACCTCACCAGCCTGTTGGAGTTGAGCTCTCTGAAGCATAGTTTGAATGCTTGGCATTCAAGCAAGGACTTCAGTGTCTGGACTTTATCCTGCCAGATGATCCTCAGAATCTTCCTAAGACAGTTCAAATGGAAGTGATTCAGTTTCCTGGCATGGCGCTGGTAGACTGTCCACGTTTCACAAGGATGACCCTGGGCAAGTCACTTAACCTTGTTGTCTTCAGTTTCCTCTTCTGTAAAATGAGCTGGGGAAGGAAATGTTAAATCATTCCAGTATTTTTGCCAAGAAAGTCCCAAACAAGGTCACAAAGAGTTGGACGTGACTAAAATGACCAAATAACAACAAGTATACATATGTATGTATCCATATGTCATGTACATACACACACACGCACACACATATATATATACATACACACACACACACACACACATATATATATATATATATATATATATATATATATATTATATACATAAAATAAAAAGTCATACCACTGGTGTTATTATGGGATGGGGCTTTGGAATCAGAAAAATCAGATTTCAAATCCTGCCTCAGAAACTTACAAATGATGCTATCCTGGGCAAGTCAATTAACCTTTCTCTATATAAATTTCCTCATCTATAAAATGGGGGGGTTGGACTCAACCATCTCTGAGGTTTCTTCTGGGATTACATATATGATCTTTTGATAATTATACAAAATAATAGGAATTTATTTCATTTCTCTAAGAATCAGTTTCTTTGTGAATAAAAATTTGGAGGTTGTGGCTTTTCTCTTGGTCTTGAAATGCTATTGTTCTACGACTCCTATCCCCCTAAATTTTGGTTTTTTAACTACTTGTGGCACTGGAATATCCCAAGGATTTTGAAGCCAGTGGCAGTGGCACATCAGTGCTGACAAATTAAATATGGGCCCAACAATAGACTGAGGACCAGCCTAGCTCCCTTCACAGAGACTCGTTACCAAGAAGATGGCAGCCAGGAGATATATTTTTTGGCCGCAGCAACTCATAAAACTATCTACTGACAGTAAGGTTATAGGATCTGCATCCATGGCAGGAGTATCCATGTGAATGCAAGCATGGCTCTTTGGAAGCACAAAAGAATGAATGATTAATCATCACTCCACCTGTAGCCTTGATGTGAGAGGTTAGACATGAGTTGGAGGTAAAAGATGGCAGAGCCAGGCAATAAGGTGGAGTTTAAAACAGAACTCTAAGTTATTTTGTTTTTATCTTTTAGGGTTTAGAAGGCCAATAAAATCATTCCATTAATTTGTCAGCCATGCTGATGTCCCTGGACTGGTTTTGTTGTTTGTTTATTTTAACAAAGTCAATTGAATGTAGGGGGAAAAGTGCATTCTCTGCCCAGGAGTCCTTAAGCATTCTCTTGACTGAAGGATTTCTTTAATGACCCTGGAGTCCAAGGGCCAGGATTTCAGATTCTAACAATTTTAGTTTACTCCGAGTTCATTCTAAACACCATCCAAATCTGACTTATATTCAAATGTCTTCTGCTGTCAGAAGGAAGGAAATTAAATGTTGGGCTTGCATTTGAAAATTTTCCCATCCAACTTTTGTGTCTTTACAAATAGAAAGAAAGAGACAGAGACATGGAAACACAGAGGGAGAGGGAGAGGGAGGGAAGGGGAGAGAGAGAGAGAGAGGGAGAGAGAGAGAGAGAGAGAGAGAGAGAGAGAGAGAGAGAGAGAGAGAGAGAGAGAGAGAGAGAGAGAGAGAGAGAGAAATTCCTGAGGTATCTATGCTATTGGTGTAGTAGAACAAGTGCTAAATTTGAAGTCAGAAGACTTGAGTTTGAATCCTGACATTTATTAACTGGGTAATCTTAGCAAGTCACTTGGGGTCTCAGTTTTCCTCTATAAAGTGAAAGGGTTGAATTAGATGACCTCAAAGGTCCCTTTTGGCTCTGTGACCTTAAGATTGTTGGTACGGAGAAGTAAGCACTTTGTTCACAATTTGTAACTGGACGGCACAAAGTAGACTTTCCTATATTTCTCCTCTCTCTATCCCTCCTTCCCCAATATCTCTGGGGCAATAATTGTGTATGTTTTCCATTGGACCTTTGCATTTGCTACCCCCCTCTATAGTACCAACCTCATCCTGACCTCTAGTGGTGAGAAAGAACTATCTTTCAGGAGTGGTACGGTATCTGTGTTTTGCCCAGCAATTCATAATTCAGAGTTTGGGAGCAGCAAGGAACTTGAAAATATTTCAGTCGTGTAGACTGTGAGAATGGTAGAGATAGAAGGGACCTTTAGAACATATCTGGGAGAGTTCCCTGCCTTCATGTAGGGGAATGTCTAAAGTTAGGTTAAAAACTTTTTTTATTCCTTTCTATCAAACACCACTGACCTACCATGAAAAACAAAATCAGTCATGGGCTATTATTTGCAAGTACAAGTAACTTAGTTCATATCTTTCAGTGGAGAGATGATCAATTAGTTTATTCTTTTTAAATTAATAGCAAGAAAACAGAATTATATCTTTAAAGAATTTGAATTTTCTTCCAGTTCCACATCACTTACAACCAGAGGAAAAAGACAAAGGATAAGAATAGGAGGAAGAGAAAGAGCAAAAGAATAAAAGAAAGGGGAAAAGTTTAAATGGAGGTAGAGTGGAAAATAGTTCCAAGGAAAGAAAGAGAGAAAGTGAAAGAAAGGCAAGGTGAGGAAAAAAGGGGGAAAAGATCAGAGAGAGAGAGAGAGAGATGTAGATGCAAAAGGAAAAAAAAACAGTGAAGAGATAGGATGAGAAGAATAATGTGTTCTGATGACCCTTAGTCAGAGGTAGGTTCAATAATCAATAATTTGATTATTGAATTAATTTTATTGAAATAATTTATTATTATTCAATAATAATACTCGTTATATCCTGTCATTGACTTAGGCTGAAGTTGTCACCTACTTTTGTTTCTACCTTGTGAAGTTTCTCTGTTTTTTCAGAAGTTTAGAAATAGCCCTTTCTACATTTCAAAGATTATTTTTTAAAATTAAGATTTCTTTTATCAAGGAACTTTGAATATTTTAGAAATTTACTTTGAACTTTGAGTTAATGGAATCATTTGCCAATTTGCCACTTAAAGCCTGAAAGTCTCTGACATTTTCAAATGCTTTTTTGCTTTAGCTTTATTCCTTAAATGATTAGAACTGTCTAATTCCATAATAGCCAAAGGTTATATTTGGAATCACCACCTATTTCGTTGTTCTGAGAATAAGTTATGGTAGCCATAGTATTATAATAGTAGTAGTAGTAGTAATAGTAGAGGTAGTAGTGGTGCTAGTGGTGTTCATAGTTCATGGTAGTGGTGGTGGTAGTAGTAATAGTAATAGTAATGGTGGTTGTAGTAGTGGTGGCATTAGCTGTAGTAGTGGTGGTGGTAATAGCAATAAAAGTGTTAGTGGTGGAGATGGTGTTAGTACTCATAGCAGTAGTAGTAGTGGTGGTGATAGTAGTAGTAATAGTAGTGGCAGAGGCAATAGTTGAAGAAGTTTTTGGTGTAAGTGGATCCTAGTTGGCACTTAGCATAGTGCTTCGCTAGTAGGAGGTGCTTAATAAATGTTTACTGACTATTGATAATATATAATGGGAAATAAAATGACACAACTAGGTGAAACATCTCTTAAGGAGTTAATGTAAATTCTTATTTCCAGATCCTTAATAGTTCTTATGACAGCTTTGTGACAGCTCACTCTAAAAAGGTTAGCCACACTCAGCCTCTCACCCCAGAACAGTTCCTAGACATAGTAGGCACTTAATAATTGTTGGGTTGAATTAAATGAAAATGTGTCTATCAGAAGAAAAAAAATCATGATGCATGTTTATTATTTCCTTCAGAAGAATGAATTAAGCTACTTCCTAGATGTAACCTGTTCAGCAAGGATTCTTTATCCCTGTTAACTCATCTGGGAAGAATGATGACAAAGCAAATGACAAGAAAGAAGCTGATGCTCAGGATTTACAATTTCTCTCTCCCTCATTCTCTCTGTTATCTTCTTTTCCTTTATTTCTTCCTCCTCTTTTATCAATATCCTTCAAGGATCTCTGATTTCTTTTGGTGCCAGTATTCCTTCTACTGATGAAAATTCCAATATTTTCATGAGGCAACATGGAAGAAAGAAAGGAAACAAGCATTTATTAAGTACCTACTATGATGTTTTCAGTCATGTTGTCAAATGCTTTCAATGAGGATGAACATGGCACCAAGGTCAACTACTGTACTGATGGCAAGTTCTTCAATTTGAAAAGGCTACAAGCCAAGACCAAAGTGGAGGGAGTGTTGGTGCATGATTTTCGGTTTGCAGATGATAGTGTACTCAAGGCAGCCTCTGAAGCTGAGATGTAGCAAAATATGGATCAATTCTCTGCTGTCTGTGCTAATTTTGGCCTAATAATTAACACCAAGAAAATACAGGTGTTCCATCAGCCACCATCACACCATCCTTACGTGAAACCATTGGTTACAACAAATGGAGATGTTTTGAATGCTGTAGATAAATTTACTTACCTTGGTAGTGTACTTTCCAGGGATGTACACATTGACAATGAGGTTGATGCACACATTGCTAGAGCTACCTCAGTATTTGGGAGACTTTGAGAAAAAGTTTGGGAGAGAAGAGGTATTAGACTGACTACCAAACTGAAGGTCTACAGAACCATTGTGCTAACCTCATTGTTGTGTGTGTGTTCGTCCTTCATTGCTGAAGAAGACCATTCCATAGAGAAATAATGACATAACTTGAACTTGACTTTGTTTTTTGAGTGGCGGAGGGCTGTGCAGGTCACCAGCCTCTCTTCTCCTCCAGAGTCATTTGAATCCAGTGACCAGATATTCATCAGGATGACTGGAGATGACCCAGGATGAGGCAACTGGGGTTAAGTGACTTGCCCAAGGTCACACAGCTAGTAAGTGACAAGTGTCTGAGGTGAGATTTGAACTCAGGTCCTCCTGACTCCTGCACTGGTGCTCTAGCCACTGCAGCACCTAGCTGCCTGCCTCATTGTTGTATGCTTGCAAGGACAGTCTACCAGCACCATGCCAGGAAACTAAATCGCTTCCATTTGAACTGTCTTAGGAAGATTCTGAAGATCATCTGGCAGGATAAAGTACAAGACGCTGAGGTCCTTGCTCAAACTAAACTGCCAAGCATTCAAACTATGATTCAGAGAGTTCAATTCCAATGAGTTGGCATGTTGTTCGAATGCAAAAGTTATGCTTGCCAAAAATACTATTTTATGGAGAACTTGCCTGGGGTAAGCAATCACATGGTGGCCAGAAGAAGTGATACAAGGACACTCTCAAGGTCTCTCTCAAGAACTTTGGATTTGATTGTGCAACATGGGAGGCACTGGCACAGGACTGCTCAGCATGGAGTGCCTACATCAGAAAAGGTGCTGTGCTATATGAGCAAAGCAGAGTTGAAACAGCACAAAGGAAATGTAGGATGCACAAAATTTGGAGTAACTACGACAAATGTTCACATAAACTATCTGTGCCTAATCTGTGGTAGAGCATTCTGAACTCGTATTGGTCTAATCAACCACAGTCGTACACACTGACACTTCACTTTATTATGGTGGTGTCATTTTGGTCCGCTTCGAGTATGAAGGCCAACAACCACTATGTTCCAGGAACTGTGCTAAGTGCCTTAAAAATACTATGTCATTTAGTAGCAGATTTGGAAAACCAGAAATCTACACTGTTAACTAGATGTATGACCACAGGCACGTCACTTAACCTCTTTCTCTCTGAATGTCACTTTTGTGAGCTGTAAAATGCGGCTAAAAAACCTCTACTACCTACCACACTAAAGGTGTTCAGAGGACAATGCTTTTTATGCCTTCAAATGTTAACACACATTAAAATGATTATTGAAATGTGTTCTGATAGCCATAGTATTTACCCAGTGACCAGCCCTATGATGGTGAAACTTCCTGTTCTTGGCCAAATTATTCTTTGAACGATAGACATACAATCTATCCTAAAACCTGTTCTTGAAATATGTATGTCTTGGTAGAAAATGGCAAAGTTTATACTTCGTTGTCATAATCTTAGCCAACTTAGAGTCACCTCCTTGCTGTAATAAGGCAATAGAGTAAGACTCTAGTGAAAGAATAATACTTCCATAACAACAACATATGTAACAAAGTACGCCCATGTTTATATGGTACCTTACCTTTTACAAAGCATTTCCCTCCAAAAAAAATCCATGATCATATCATCCTACTACATCAGTATCCAATCTCCTACATGTTTACATACACATAATTTGCATACTGTAAGAAACACTGTTGATAATGATGTCCTTGAGCCCTTTTAAGATGTTCAGTCATCCAAGAAATCAATTTTTATGCTCCTGTATTAAGATAGCGTCTTTCCCCAAGGATTCTGGAGCAACAGGCAAGCATTTTTCATTCATTCTTCTAGGATCCCTTTGAGGTAGCTGAGGTTACAAATTAGTCTATATTAATGTTAATTATGTTCATTGTAATAACTCTCAGGCACTCCAAAGTGCTTTGAGGCATCATATTAAACTATCATTGTCTGTGTGTGAATAATAATGATGATGATAACAGGAAAGCATTTATTAAGCACCTACTATGTGCTCACAACAATCCTGGAAAATAGAAGCTATTATTAGTGCCATTTTACATTTAAGAAAACTAAGGTACACAGAGTTTTTATTTTTAAGTGACTTTCTCTGGGTCACATAGCCATTGTCTGAGGATGGATTTTAACTCAGGCCTTCCTGACCCTAGGTCTAGTGCCCTATCACTGTCTCACCTAACTGCCTCAAGGATGGCAGCATGATGTGGCCTTGAGGCTGCAGGCTCCCCAAATGAGTATAGTGGAAAGAACGCTATTTTGGGAGACAGAGGAACTGGATTCAAATCTTGTTCCTGATGCTTACTACCTTGGCAAGTCACTTAACCTCAGTTTCCTCATTTGTAAAATTAGAGGGTTGCACTAGATAGTCTCTGAAATGTCTTTAGTTCTAGAACTATGATTCCCTCACCCGAGTTCCAATTTTGTCCTGAGGCTTAAAATCTGTACGACCTTGGACAAGTCACCTAAGTTTTCTAGACCTCAATTTCCTCATCGATAAAACCTCCTTTTTGACTAAATGGTCTATTATTCTATTTGTATTTTTTTGTTGTCATTTTTTCGGTCTTGTTCAACTCTTTGTGACTCCATTTGGGGTTTTCTTAGCAAAGATACTGCAGTGGTTGCCATATTCTTTTCCAGCTCATTTTGTAGATGAGTAAACTAAGGCACAAAAAGTTAAGTGACTTGCTCAGGGTCGCACAGCTAGTAAGTATCTGAGGCCAGATTTGAGCAAAGGAAGATGAGTCTTCCCGACTATAGGCCTGGCACTTTATCTGTTGAGCATTCAACTGCCATTTCTATTGTTTTCCTCTTCTCTAAAGTTTTCCTGTGATGCCTGATCACGGCAAGCAGATTCGCATGTACAAAGTAGACAGGCTTTAAGAACAGTCCCAGCAATGAACTATACATTGATCATGCAAGAAACAGCCTAGTTACATTTGGGATGCTTATGACCAGACATTTCAGCAACAGAAGATGATGTTTCCCAGACACAGGAACTCATGAAGACCAAACCACAAAGGCACAGAAGACTTCTAAGCTGCACCAGTGGTAGTTAGTACCCTGACCTATAGGTATGAATCTTGACTCTTGGTAGCTATTACCTGTGTGACCGTGGAAAAGTCACTTGACTTCAATGGCTTTCTCTATAAAATGAAGAAAATAGGTTAGACTTTAAAGGTCCCTTTTAGCTCTCATGCCTAAGATTCCATATGTATATAGATGGGAGGGAGTGTGGTACAGTGAAAAGAGTACTGGATTTGGAGTCAGAAGACCTACATTCCAATTCAGACACTGCTACTTACAGCTTTAGTGACCCTGACCAAGTCACAAAATTTTCTGGGCCTCAGTTTTTTCACCTATGAAATAAGTGACTAATTTATGACTTCTAAGGTCTCCTTTTTGGCTCTAAATCTGTGAACCTATATTCCACTCACAGAAACGGAAAGTAGGATTAATGTTTTTTGACAACAAAGGTGGAAAAGATAACACTCTAAAAAAAATTAAAACTGAACAAACCTCTTTTTGAGAACATACTACCCTGGGATATATTGGTTGTTGTAGCCTCTCTTATGCTGTACAGTAATTAGATGTTTTAACACTTCACACTTCTAGAGACCCATAGGGCCCAAGAGCTGGGAAAAACTAACATTGTAAGGAATATAGCCCCTTCATTTTCGAGGGGTGATGTAGTTTATATAGCATTTGGCTCTAAACACGCCCATTTTCACTGCATTTGCATATAGAATGTTCCCAGGAGCAATAGGCAAATGAAATCGTCACATTTAAAAGACTGTTACATATTCATTGCTTGTCAAGAGTGATTGCATCTCCTGATCTTCTAGGTACCTGCAGTAGAAGGCATAAGGGATTCCAAATGATTATTCCCAAGCCTTGTTAATAATAGGCTTTTAAAAAGTGCCCTGAGGGCCTATCTGAGAGCATAAAATGGCTTTTTCAGTCCTACTGACCCGAAGTCTGGAGGCAATGGGAATTGAGCTTTCACAACATGAAAAGAACTGTGACTTATAGCTTATGCAAACATTTAGCCTGTGCCAAAATATGAACAAAAACTCAGACTCTATTTTAATGTCAAAACAAATCATGATAATAATTAAAACATTTTCCCTTCTGATAAATCACTCCAAGACCTATCCTTACTTGAGTGTCATGGAGAGAGAGAGAGGCAAAAGCTTCAAGATCAGAGATTTTGAGTTTAAATGGATCTTAGAGACTCTCTAGTCCAAACCCCTTCACTTTGCAGGTGAAGATAGTGAGGTTTGGAGAGGTTCACTTGCCCTAGGTCAAAAAGTTGATAAATATTAAAAGTACAATTTGAACAGAGGTCTTCTCAGCTCCAAATCCAGTATTTTATCTACTGCCCTAAGGGGATGACGATATGGGATATGGTTCTTCTACTGAGAAAATCAATCAAGCATTTATGAAGTCCCTACTATGTACCAACACTGCTATAAGTACTGCTACGTGCCAATTGCACTAAGTTCAGTGGAAGCTTGGCTGAACCCATCCAAGAGATAAAGGTGATTATGAGGTCATCAAACAATTATGCTTCAAAAGAATATTTTAGAAAAAATATATGGTTTCCTTTTTTTTCTTTATTAATGTGATTAAATTCTTGTAAAATAAGGCTGCTTTAACCTCGCCAATATGCTGTCAAAGTCAATTTTATTTTAAAGCAGGAAATAAACAAAAGACTTTATTATAAAGAATCCAAACTGGAAAGTCGTAGCTTTATGATTTGGATGATTGCAGTTAAAATGAAAGTTCGCATGTCAAAGCAAGACACCATCACCCATTCGAAAATTGCCAAAGTGCCTTTTGACTTGTGGCATATATCCTAGGGACAACGAGATCTGAATAGAAGGGCAGACATACTGTATCTCTATTAGAGAATCGTAATTTAGTAACAAATGTATATGGACTTATTAGAGATTGTCAGAAATAAGAATAATGAACACCGTACAAATAGAAACCATATGGCCCATGAACAGAGCGTCTATGTCCTTCCAGGGTTTTTTTTTCTCTTTTCTTTTGAAGCAATAAATTATTCTATCACACTCCTAATAAAAGTATTGTCAAAGAAAGGTCAGGTGACCCTGAAGTGTTCAAATTCAGTTCAGGATTCCACCCCCTGAAAGCTTGCATTTCATCAACACTTCCAAAAAGGAAGGGTATCTTTTTCTCCCTGTATTTGGGATGTGGTCCCCATCTGTAGATTGACTGTCTGCCCTAACTATGGTGTTTATTATTGAATCAAGGACAAATTTTGATGTAGTAGTGAGAGCACAATGACTTTAGACACAGAAGGGGTTCAAACCTTAGGTCTTCTTTGGCAACAAAGGACGAACACACACACGCCTGTGTGATCCTGAAGCAAAACACAAGTTTTCTGGCCTTAAGCCCCTGCTCTGTTAAAAAAAAAAAATGACTACATGGCCTCTGAACTCCTTTCCACATCAAAATCTGTGATCTATGTTTTTACTGCTGGTTTTCTGAATACAAAAACTATGCTATCACAATCAATTAAGTCCCATATGTGTACTTGGGGTAGATACTATGGGAAGAGTAGATGTCATTTTAAGTAGATTACCTTTGTGAAGATCCTGAGGGCAGTTAGGTGGTACAGTGTGGAGTCAAGAAGACCTGAATTCAAATCAAGCTTCAGATATTTATTAGCTGTGTGATCCTAGGCAAGTCATTTAACCCTGTTTATCTGAGTTTTCTCAACTGCAAAATGAGCTAGAGAAGGAAATGGCAAACCACTCTAGTATCTTTGCCAAGAAAATGGTCATGAAGAGTTGGATACAACTGAACAATTCCAACAAGATCCTGAGAAGATGGAGCTGCCCATGTCTGTCCTCTCCAGGCAACTGCCATAAACACCAAACAGAGATGAATCCAGTTCAAAGATGGATTGACTTTATTGAAATGTAGTTTGGCTCAGATTTTGATCTGAGACTAGAGGGAAGGAAGACAGAATGATTAAAGACGTAGGGATATGTTAAGATGTGGAGAACAGGAAATCAGACAGCTTGCAACAAAAACCTTCAGTCATCTCTTCACTGGGAGTCAAGGTGTCTAAGCTGTGGGGATGGAATAGGGGACTTGAGAGAGATTTTTCATTATTACTCTTAAGAACAGGATTGGGTACCAGTTGGAGATTAATGAAAGAATTGCCTTGCCATAGTGGGGACTCAATTGAGGCTTAATAACATAAATAAGAAATCCTATTAGATGGTTTTATGATGTTTTCCAGAAGCATTTTAAAAGCTCCAAAGTAGGAGCAGAGAAGGAAAATGGTAAGGATGATTCATTTTCCATTGACTATTCTCTCTTGCTTGTGTATTGTAAAGAGCAGGAGCAAGTCCATCCCTCTCTGAGCCTCAGGTCCCTCAACTTTCAAATGGGAATAATGGCATTTATACTAGCTACCTACGAGGATTATTGGGGGAAGAGTGCTTTCAAAATTGTAGTGTTCTATAAATGGGAGCCTTTCTTTTTTTCCATGAAGGGAAAAATACAAAGATGTCCGTGCTGTGTTCTCCCTAGCAAAGAGGAAAACTTGGAGATTCAACCCCCTCTTTTATCTTTCTCTTCTCTTTCAGATGAAAAGTCTGAGAACTACTACTAAAAAGTCCCAGAGAATTCCATATACGACAGAATGCGAAGGAAATGTTCTCAGAATGTGTTGGTGGATAACCAATGGCATGTATCTTGTGTCATCACTGATAAAGCTGCTTGGCAGAGACCTCACCATGTACAATTTCCAGAAAATTACCTTGAAACTTTAAAATGAGTAAACCTTCTGGCCATGTTTTTATCTCTTTTAAATGTGGTTGTGGGTCACCTGAAAGGGAGTGGCCATGATCAATAGTTTTAGAATTACTTGTTTGAGAAGAGCCACAGCTGGAAATAACCTCATGAGGAATGACAGGATTTTGGCAGTCACAGTGGCTGAGACTTTGATTATTATTCTTTGACCAAACCAAATAGGATATCTAGAACATCAATTAGGAAGGGACAACCTTCCATGTACCCTAGCTCTCATTGTATTTTATTCCTTCACTGATGAGAAGGGATAAGGTCTCAAGAAACCAATTAATTGATATACTTAAAAGTTGGTTTCTTTAATTTTAAATATAAAAGCAGAATTTATTCTGAATGTGAGGATTAGATCTGTGATTCTATCATCATAGGGAACTTCCCATTTCTGCAAATATAAGTTAGCACTTTCTCTACAGCTTAAAGTTTTTGAGAGCTGCCTAGGGCAATGAGATAGCAAGTGACTTGTCTGGAGTCACACAGCTACTATGTGTTAGAACTGAACCTTTAACTCCAGTTCTCCTCACATTCCAAGGGTAATTGTCCATGCTGCCTCATTGGGAGAAAATTGGAAATAAAGCAGGAAGGTAAAAATATATGTGTGTATACGTACACACATATCTATATCTATATGTCTATATCTATATATATCTTGATAGTCAAAATATAATTATTTATTTCTTCTCTCTCCTTAAAAAATTATTTTATAAATGAATGATAATAGTTCTAGGCACCTAGTCTCAGGTCTGTCAAGGGGTGCTTCTATGCTTTGTTACAGGATTGTTTCACTCATGGTCCCATTTGGGTTTTGTTTTTTTTTTTGGCAAAGATATTGGAGTGGTTTGCCATTTTCTTCTCTCACTCATTTTACAGATGACAAACAAGTAGGGTTAAGTGACTCACCCAGTGTCACATGGCTAGTAAGTGTCTGAGGTCAGATTTGAACTCATGAAGATGAGTCTTCCTGATTCTAAGACTAGTGCTCTATTCACTTCATCACCTCAAACTAGCTGAAGTAGAGATACTATGGTTATTGGAGAAATACCTCCAGCACTTGAGACCCACAAGGCAGTTAATGTGTTCATGCGATCTTGGGGACTCAGTTGGCGTTCAACCTTCAACTACTTAAAATCAAAATAGAATTATTCAATTAGAAATAGGTGTAAGGTCAAACAATCAAGTATTGAATCTTATGAACAGTGAAAGGAAAGACCTTCTTAATTTCTTATGTACCTACCCTCCTGTAGAAGACTGAGTCCCTACCCACTATGGACAGTTTTTCTATTGCACTGTTAGTTAAAAACACTACAGAGAGACCAGAAACTTATAATATCAACTGAGCTCAATGTAGAAACTGACCAGAAAATACTAAAGAGGCCTGATAAGATCTTGAAAAACCACATAAGGAGGGAGAATCTCCTGTTACATATTGAGTTTCTAAAGGATAACTTTATAAATGAGAGACAGCTTGACATAGTGGATAGGGAGCTAGCCTCAGGATTGATAAAGCTGAGCTTCAAATCTGGCTTCTGATTCTTAATAGATTTTGTGACCCTGGTCAAGTCATTTGACCACTGAGTCTTCTAGGCATCCCTCTAAGATTGTTAGTTGTAGATCAGTTGCCAATCTCTGTCTGTGGAGGAAGTTTCTTCACTACAAATTCCTTTCATCAATGAAATCACAAGGCCCTGCCCACTGCACCCCTCTCCATACTACCTCTATGCATGTGAGGGATCAATTCTAGGGATAAAAAGGAAACTGGTATTCCTAGAATTCCCCTTTTCTTTCGTCCTTCCCAAAATCTCTTGGTTCTTTTCAGTGATTTTCTTTGCTAAAAACTAGAGTTGTCCTATCACTCAAGCACCAATCTTTTATTAGCTGTATAACTTTAGCAAACTCCACTGTCTCAATTTTCTCATATGTAAAGTGGGTATAATGAGACTTTGCCCCATCTCATCTCACAAGGGTGCAGTGAAGGTTAAATGAGATCAAGAATGTGGAAGTCTTTGAAGACTCTAAAGCAGTGGGCAAATAAGTTTGGCAAAAATCTACTTCCTGTTCTCTATTTTCTAATCTCCAGTGCTTACCATTGTTGATAATATCAGAGGCAGGAGAAAGCTATTACAAACTCATGCCATAGGGTTAGGGTTAGGGTTTGCCCTGGCAATAGGCATGCTGAATAACCAAGGGAGGCTAGAAATGCAAACAGGAATCTGTCTTGAAAATTTCTGGAAAGATTAATTAATATTAGCATGGGTAACAGCATGAAAGTTGTAGAGTTTCTGCCTCTGAATAAAATGCTATTAGGGTTAGGGCACATTTTGAGAAGAAAATGGACAAATGCCTGTCCTGACATATAAACTATTTGAGGATGAAGACAGACCCCTGTCTCCATTTGTATCCCCAGGTCCTTGTACACAGTAAGAACTCGATAAATGGCTTTTCTTTTTTTTTTTTTCATTCACTCAGTTTTATTTTCAAGGGCTGGGTAAAGTAGCTTAGTGGCAAAGAAGGGCTTAGTGGGAGATAGAATAATCTCACCTTCCTATCCAGCTTGATAATTCTGTAATTCTCACTTTCTGTTTTGAGGAGGAGGGCAGCATTGGGTAGAGAGAAGGAAAAGAGAAGAAGAATGAAGTCTTTTGGTAAGATAATGAGTCATTTGCATAGTGTTAGATCAAAGACCTAGAATCAAATAATTTTAAAGTTAGAAAAAACATTAGCTACCAACTAGTTTAGTCATTCCCCATCCCCACCCCCATTAACACATTTATCGTACAAGTGAGGAAACTGAGGCCTCAGGTGATAAGTGACTTGTCCAAGATCTCTAATTAGTAGCATATCTAGAACTAAGACCTAAGTATTCTTCTCATTACAGTACTCCCTTACTTTGTGTCAGATTGCCTTATGTCTCCTATAATTAAGTTAATGTATGGGTTTGAGGAAACTTCAACCACATACATAGAACACAAAGCAAAGTGGACATGTGTCAGTAATTCAATTATCCTGTTCATTGCCTGCTATCAAAAAACAAGCAAACAAAAAAAATTAGAACTAATAAAGAGGCAATTAGAACCAAGAAAAAGAGGTTTAGTTGGAACTTAACAACACACTTGACTTGTCTGGTCAGAAGGACTCATGTGATTTTAAGGCTTCAGGCAAGATGAAATGGAGCTAGATTATTGCCTTAACCTTCACAAGTTAAGACTCCACACAGAGAATAAAATGAGCCTAAAGAGTCCCTGAATTGCTAAATGCTCCTCAGGGAGCCTGCAGGTGGCAAAGACTTTTGGAAATGCCCTGTTCTCTTCTCTGTAGATTGACCCTACAATAGTTTCCCTCTTGGTTAGTATCCTCTTTTCTCTTTTCCAATGTTTTGTCACTTACTAACCACTCAGAAATTCCACTGGTGTGGGATTATTTTGTGTGTGAAAGCCTCAAAGTGAGGACATTAGTGTTTTTTTGAGCTGAGCCCCCATTATTAGTCAAAACAACACTTTCAACCATTCCAATGAGTTATTTACTCAAAAGTCCACATCTTCTTTCTATGACTATAGATGGTCTCTAGTGAACATGACTTGTTTTTTCCTTATGGTTGTTATTATATTAGGTTACTCAAGTTTACGTTCCATGTTAGGAATGTTCCACTTGCTAAACTTTTCGAGGGTTGTTTAATTCACTAACATATTCATCAGTTAAATACGGGGTCCTCTAAAGAGCTTTTGTCTTTCCTTTGAATTTTTTTTCTTCTTCCTTGGCCCCAATGTCAAAATATATACTTGATTAATAATGTCTTTGTAAGGTTAGTTCAGGGCACCTATAACTCTGTCAGAGAGGTGCCTCCTGAGTACTTGAGGATTTAGACACGCTAGGCTTCACTTCTCGTTCCTAACATTCGAAAAACTCACAAAGGCACCATTCTGATAGAGTTATGGGGTTTACCCATCTGTGCGCATCCCTCCCATCCCTTAATCTGGCCCCTTTCAGAGAAAAGGGATAAGAGGAGACTGGAAAACAGAAAAAGGGACGCGGGGGAGAGATTAGAAGTGTATGAAAAAGGCCAAAAGAAAGAGAAGAACAGATGGAGACAGGCTCAAATGAAGAGAAAGCAGAGGAAATGTAGTTACTAAAAAGAACTCTGGGTAAAAGAGTAGATGGTTGCTCTACATGACTTTGAAGGTCCTTTTTCACTCTGAATCTGTGGTTCTGTTTTTGTCTGTCCATTCTTGAAGAGAACCGATGACATTGCAAGGGTGATGTCATGACTTACAGGTGAATTGGATATGAGTGGGGTAGAGCTACTATATTGAAAGGGATGGAACCACAAACTGAGGATTGCTCTAGCTGTCCTAGGTTCAAATTTACCTATGATGATTGAATGTTGATTTCAATCACTCTTGAAAGAGAGAGGAAGAAAGTGAGCCACAGCCTCAGTTGGAATGGTGTAGAAAGGTCAGTGGAGAGCAAGATGGTCAATGGTGGCCTTTGTTTGGTTGGACTCCTTTGGTGACATTCTTAGAATAGAGAAGACAGCATGGCTTTCTCTAAGAGAACAAACATGGAGATAGGGAGCTTGACTTGGGGTCAAGAAAATGTGAGTTCAAATCCTGCCTCAAGCACTTGATCCTGGAACAGTCTCTTAGTCTTTCTCTCGGCTTCTGTTCACTTTTAAAATCAGGATTTGGATCATGAATTTATAGTGGGGAGGGACCTAAAAGAAGTTATGTAGCACAACCCATGCATTTTACAGATGAGAAATTTGAAACTTAGTGATTTGTCTCAGGTTACACAGATCATAAGTATCGGCATTAGGATAGGAACCCAAATTTTGACTCCAAATCCATCACTCTTTACATGGAGCAGTGATAGGTCCCATAATGTAAGTTTCTAACTCTCACAGCAAAACTTGAAGCCATCCTAAGACTTTTGGACCCTTTCAGGATAGTAGTAGGCCCTCTCCCCAATTTTTCTAACAGATTAACTTCTGCTAGACCCCAATGATGAAAACGAAAAATGTTTTCAATGATCATACATAAAATGGGGAGACTAATGCTTTCATGATCTACCCTAAAATGCTATATGAAATTAAATATGATGATGTATGTTCGCAAAGTGACAGTATATCACAGTGAATAGAGAGCAAGACTTGGATTCAGAAAAGACCTGGATACAGATTTTTCCTCTGACACACACTACCTCTTTCTATCAGTTTTTGCATATACATGTTAGAAAACAAGAAAGTAAGCTCCTTGAAGGCAAGAATTTTTTCACTTTTGTCTTTGTAGTCCCAGTCTTAGCACAATGCCTAGAGCATAATAGGTGCTCAGTAAATGCTTGTTGATTGATTATGACCCTGGGCAAGTCACTTAAACTCCTAATGTCCCAAACAATTCTCTAAGATTTCAAATTGCAGAATTTGCTATGAAGGTTAGCTATCTACTTTAGTAGAGAGAATTTCCTCACTAGTCTAGTTCAACCCCGCCTCCACCAAAAAAAAAAAAACCAAAAAAAACTCTTAGAGTTCTAGTTCTTATCTATGAGGCATCTTAAAGTCCATCTAACTCATTCTTTTTTATTTTTTTATTCTTTTTACAAATGAGGAAAAGAGGTTAAGTAATTTGACCAACATTTTATAAGCAGTAAGTGGCAGAACCAGGATTTGAACTCAGATCCCATGACTTCAAGTCCAGCTTTTTGCCTCAGTACAATACTACCTTCCAATATGATAAAGTGGGAAATGCACCAAATTTTAGTCCTAGAATCTTGGTTCGAATCTCAGTCCTGTGACTTTAAAAACTTGAACAAATCACTCAGTTTCTTCATCTATAAAATGAGGGGCTTGGATTTTAAATGACCTTTAAGATCTCTTCTAGCTCTAAATCTGTGATCATTGAAATTTAAAGATTTTGTAGAGCATAAGATGCTGTAAGCATGTCAACAAAGACACAATGAAGGAAATTCATAGAAAAGTCAAGAACCATTTTAAGTAGCTATTTGGTTTTCCTTTAGCTAAACTTTTATAAGAGTTTACCCACACTAACCCTGGAGCCAGGAAGTTTTGGATTTAAGTTCAATCTTCGATACTTAATAGATGTGTGATTCTGGGTAAGTTACTAATCGGTTGGCCTCAGTTTCCTCAACTGCAAAATGGGGAAAATAATAGCACCTAAGAGTTGTTGTAAGGATCAGATGGGTCAATATTTGTCACACATCTAACCATATATAAATACTTACTTCCCTTCTTTCTTTCCCTGCCAAGTAGCTGAAATAGTTGTTTGCATCATGACCTCCCTTGCTACCCTTTGATAAGGATGCTGATGATCAGAGCTAATTCAGACAAAATCACAGAGTAGCTAGTGTTTTCATGTGCTTCCCTCTTCTTCTGCAGCTTGCATGGACAGGGCTATGTGGAGTCCTTTGAACTTTGCCACCAGGTTACTGCACTGTGGCAGCACAGTGTAGAGAAAAGAACACAATGTCTAAAGTTAAGTCCTGTCCATGTTCAAATTCCACCTCAGCCTCATACCACCTGGGTGACCTCTGGTGAGTCATTTAATTTTTCTGGGTCTCAGTATCCCTATCTGTGTAATGAGGAGGTTGTAGTAGATGACCACCAGTCTGAAATCTCAAGTGGGCCTCAGGAAGGGGTTTCTGCTTGTGACTGATTAGGTTTAAGGTGGTGTCCTTTCCAGAGTTTTGGATTTATTAGGGAACTTGAAAAGTAAAAAGCCTTTTATACATAAAGGAATGAATGACTAATGGGAGAATTTCAGGCACAGTGACAGGTGTCTTGGCATGATATTTTTTGTTGGGAATCTTCCAAGTTCCTCTGGAATCACACCATAAAATTAGTCACAGAGGAAAAGTGGAGGAGCAAACCCAGGCCTTGCCCTTCCCTGAAACACTGAAAGGGAAACATCCAAAGAAAAGCCCAAGAGAGACAGCTCCCTCCATTGATGCAGAAGGAGCTCCAGAGAAGAGGAAAAGAGAGGAAAATAAGAGTCTACTGCAGAGAGATATGGCTTGGGAATACATCCGAGCAAATTCAACCCAGGGAGAATAACTGAAAAAGGGAAAAAGTAGAACTTCTTGACTGATTAGAAAGAGTGTTGAGAACGGGAACAAGGAAAGAAGGAAATGATAGGGCAATTAGGCCAGCTATTGAAAGAAGGAAGCTCCTGGAAAGGCAAGACTTTCCTCTATGAACCCCCAAAAAGTAACGTTTGTCCATTGTCAGTCCAGATGATCATGCACATGCTTTATCCCATGCGAGATGGGGATTCTTCTGACAAGACTCTGTTAAACTGAAAGAAACCAAACATTCTGCCAGAGGGAACCTTTTTTTCTTGGGTGATGAGCCCTATGACTTTGAGACTAGATTAGGGGAAAGCCATGACTTGCCTATATGATGTAAACTGAGTGGTCTCTCCAAAGAACAATTAAAGCTAAGTCTTTATTTTTATTTAATTCATTAATCATTCATTAATCAATCCATTAATTAGTGAATAATTACTTTATTAATAATTCATTAATGAATTTATTATTCATTAATTATTTAACATAGTTAATAATAATTTAATCTAAATAAATCTAAGCTATGCTGAAACATAAACCTTATTCAGAACATGGAAAAGTAGCAAGCATGACAAAGGGAGATCAAAATGACAAAATGAGAAAAAGGAGCAAGGACAGGTAGAAAGGGGAGGAAGACAGGTTTAATTCCTAGAAGGATCTCAGAGGCTATTTAGACTAACCTCCAAATTTTACAGAAAAGGAAACTGAGGCCCAGAAAGGAAATGTGACTTGCCCAAGGTCACATAGGTAGCTAGTTGCAGAGTCAGGACTTGAACCCAGGTCCTCTGACTTCAAATTCAGCACTCTTTGCATTATGCCAGGAAAATGGCACTTTGTACATCCATCCTGTTGGTGCTACCCTCTACTGTCATTCTTGTCAACATTTTTAAAATTTATACCATTTATTATATGTATGTAAAATATTTTTTTGCAAAAATTTCTGAGCCAAGCAGTTGTTTATTTGCATAGCAGATGTCTTTCATATGCAAAACTATGGTTTATACTTTTATTTAGAAATCTAGGAGCTGAGAATCTGGTAAAAGACTGTCTGCATAGAATGTCTCCATTTCAACCCAAAAACCACACTGAACGCAATTCTGTGGTATCTACCATTTGTCTTAAAACAGTCTGAATATCATGTAGCGTTAAGCTGTTAACTCTGTTTCAAACTGTATTTTCAGCATTTTATTTTTACACACTGATGTTATTTTCCACTTCAGACAGCAATCACAAGCTGAAGTTCATTCAGTTTCAGCCACGTTTGTCCATTCTTGCAATTCCGTAGCATTAAATGCATTCCCCAGTTTCATCCCTGTCAACATGGGCATTGTTTGATTCTCTCACTATTGTACCAGAAGATACAATGGGAACTACAAAGACCTCGTAGGCTCATGGATTTAGAATCAGAAGAAACAGTAAAGATTATCTCTTTCAACTTCTTCATTTTACATTTGAGGGAATTGTGGTCTAGGGAAATAAAGTAACTTGACAGAGGTCACGCAGGCAATACATGGCAGAGCCAGGATTTCAACTCAGATCCTACGACTCCAGATGGCAGTACCCTTTCCACTGTACTGTGCTGCTTCTAATATAAACATATAATCCATGTAAATGTGAGACGAGGACTCATTCATTAGATTCAGTCAGAGACTTCGATTTCAATCTTGACTATTTTCACAAAATAATAACAGGGAAGGGAATAAGCATTTGTATGATACCTACGATGCATCAGGTACTGTGTTGAGCCCATTACAAATATAATCTCATTTGATCCTCATAACAACCATGGGAGGCCAGCGTTGTGATACCCATTTTACAAGTGAAGAAAGGGAGATGAAAAGATTTACCTAGGAAAATGTAGCTGAGTTTCTAAGGCTGAATTTGATTTCAGGTCTTTCTGATTCTGTATTTGGTGCTCTTTCTACTGTGCCATCCAACTGTCTCAATAACTAGATATAAAAATGTCTGGAACACACTGATTTCTTTAGACAGGAAGTATGTAGATTTGTCCAAACAGGAAAAGAGAAAGTCCCATGCATCTATGAAAGACGATATATCACATAGGGGAAAGAATATTGGACTAACAATGAAAAGACCTGGATTCCAGGTCGAAGTCTACCATGAACTCACTATGTACTTTAAGGGGAAATCACCTGATCCCATCAGGTCTAATTTACCTCATCTGTAAAATCACTCAGTCAGATGACCTCCAAACATCCCTTCCTTTTCTGAATTTCCAAAGAGAGAACTTCTTGAAAAGCAAAATTGTTCCAAAATGGAATAGGTTGCATCAGAGAGGCAGGAGATTCTGTATCACTAGAGGTCTCCATTCAGGGACTGGTCTACTACTCATTTGGGATGTTTGGGGTTCCTGTTTAGGCAATGGTTGAACCACATGATCCCATGGACATCTCTTCTAGCTCTGTCACTCTATAAGTCTACACATGAGAGTAGACATAGGTCAAAGGGGGATAACATGAAGAGTGTTGAAGGAGATTGGATAACTTACATGACTGGTTAATCAGTGGCTTAACAGCTAGGCATTGGTTCTTATATTTGTTCTTCTTTACCACATCATTAATTCTATCACCACCACTCCCCAAAGCATTTTTTCCTTCTGAAATATCTCTCCTAATTTGGAGGAGGAACATTTTCTTGATGTTCATCCATGTTGAATTTTTTTGATTACTTTTACTAATTCTTTTTTGCCTTTCTTTGTATCCCTAGTGTTTACCACAGTGATTAATCATTGTTTATTGACTGACTAACTACAACAAAAATAGTAATTAGAATATATTTTATCAAGTGAAGAAAACAATCATTTACCAAAATGCCTATGTGTCAGGAACTGAACTAAATAATGGAGAGACAAAGAAAGACCAAAAAAATCCCTCCAGCCCAGTCCTTGTTCTCAGGGTGCTCACATTTTAATGGGGTACACAAAACCACTATGCAAACCACTATGTACAAGGTATGCATACACATACATGCACACACATGCGAACACACATATACATGTGCATATATACAGATATAGACATGCATAAAATATGTGTATGTGATCGTGTATGTGTATGTATATACACACATACATACATATTTACATATGTATACATATACATTATGTGTGTGTGATTAATTACTTGGAGACAATCACCAGAAAGTAGATACTTTTATTAAGGGGAATTGGCAAAGGTTTTTGCATGAGTTGGGATTTTAGCTGGGACCTGAAGGAAGCCCAGGAAGCCAAGAGCTCTTTTCTATCTCTGAAGAGGGAGAGAATTCCAGTCATGAACAGCCAGTGAAAATGTCCAGAGTTTGGAGATGGAGTGTCATGTGTGAAGAACATGAAGGAGGTCAGTTTCATTGAATCGTAGATTATGTAGAGGAGAGTGAGGTATGAGAAGACTGGAAGAATAGGAATGGATCAAGTTATAAAGGGTTTTAACAGTGAAAAAAGCTGATTTTGTATTTGATCCTAAATGTAACAGAAAACCACTGGAATTACATAGTCAGATCTGCTAATTTATTGGAACTATTTCCATTTATATGAATGAATTCTTTTAATTTTTCTAAAGTTTCCTGATTTTCCTATCTGCCATCCCATTTGATTCCAATAGCAACCCTGGGAATTGGATAGTCAGGCATTTTTTATTCCCATCTGACAGATAAAAAAACTATAGCACAGAGAAGTCCAGGTGATTTGACACAATTACAGTTAAGAGTCACCCATGCAACGTAGCAGCCAAACAAGCTAGTCTGCTTTAAGGGAGGCATGACATCCATACCAATGGGACTGATGGTACCAGTGATGGTACTCTGTCCAAACCAGTCCCCAAGTGTAGCACTATGTTTCATTCTGAGTACTCTATTGGAGGAAGGACATTGACAAGCTAGAACACATCCAGATAAGATCAACTGGGACAGTTGTTGTAAAGTCCGGAGAAAATGTCATCTAAGGATCTGTTAAAGAAACAGAAATGTTTGAGAGAATTGACAAAGGATGGTAGCCGTCTTCAAGTATTTGAAAGGTTATCATGTGAAAAAGGGATTCATCCTTTTCTGCTTGATGGCTGGACCAGGCAAAAAGAGTACCAGTTGCAAAAAACAAAACAAAAAAACCCCCACCAAAAACAAAAACCAAAAAACAAATTTATTTTGACTCAATATAAAGAAAAAAAAAACCCTCCTAAGAATTAGAACTATCAAACAGGCAGCCTGAAGTCTTCACACAGAGGCAAGGTGACTAATTGTTTGGGAATGGAAAGAGAATATTCTTGCCCCAGGATGGGACAGATTAGATGCCTCCCTTTCCCTCAAACTTTGAAATTCGTAAATTCTGTGATTTGCATAGGTCACAGAGAATGGACTAGAAACCAGATTTTTTGACCCCTATTCTGGTATTCTGTCCCTTTGACTCCTCTTACCATCTCTACCCAAATTCTCAAAGAACCAACCATGATCTTCTTTTAATTTTTCTCTCAATTTAATTTTTTCTCTTAATTTTTAAATTTTAATTAATAAGTATTTGTTTTCTCTTCCTCTTATCTCCATGGAAAAATGAGGGCTGGGGGGAAGAGAAAATCCATTGTAATAAACATACAGAGTCAAACCACCAGTGTTTTCAATAGAAATCCAGAAGGATGCAAACTTGTTATCATCCCAAGAGCAGGAATTGTCTCTTTCACATGTCCTCCACCAAGTCTAACATGCATTAGAGAGGTTTTTTGTTTGTTTTTTTGGAAAAGAGTGGAATAAAACCAGAAGGATTCTCTCTGAAATGACCTAAGTTTATAGTGGATATGGTCCAACCAAATGCCAAATCAGAGCCCTATATTTCTCTATGTTTTTTGTGGTTGAATAACAAACAGGCAACCTGCCAGATTCCTGTCCTCTTCTGTGCTTAATTTGCTTCAAAGGAAATGCCACACGTGGAAGAAATACCCAGGGAGTGCAAGGGAATGACAGTTTGGCTGGAAATGGAAAGACGTGTGTATATTTCACCCTAAGAGAGCCACCTTATCCTTCTTCACCATCATTTTATTTTGGTTGTTACTGAAACTATCCTTCTGTTGTCGTTAAGTCTTTCCAGGCAGATGTTGTTTTAATGGTTATTCCTTACAAAGCACAAACATACTGTCTGACTACTCATTCTTTCCCTTATCTGTTATGTATAGCACCTATATATAACCATACAAAGTAAGTTGAAAAAACATGGTCCTGGACCTCTTTGACCTAACCTAATCAAATCATTGCAAAAAATCATGAGAAGCTACATAGACAAATCTAACTTAGAAGATGAGTAAACTATCTCTACTTTTAACTAGCATTAGTAGAGCATTGTCAATGAGTTGCAAAGTAACCAGGAAACCATTTAAGTCATTTTGAGAATACTTTAACACTGACCCAGGAGTTCCCCTATATAAAACCACAAGTCCAAAAGTAGACTTCTTCATGCTATACAAAGTAGAATCTATCATATGAAGTTTACATCACTTAATGGTCATTGTTCAGGAGAAAGTCACTCTTTGAGGAATATGTGGTTGATTCCTATCTGTATATTTTGCTATGTGGAGCAGAGCACCTCACTCCCATTTGAGGAAGGCTTTAGCAAGGAAGTGAAATATCAAAAATTGGTAATAGGGTATCTGATGTCAGGTACATCAAGAAGGTACCAGGAATGGTTAAGATATATGGACAAAAGGACTAATGAGTAGCTTTCATGAGGCAGCAAAGAGTTTTTATCATACATCAATGTAAGCCCTGCATTAGACTAGGCACTTTGATGAAACATGGTACAATGGATGTGGTGGAGTCAGAGGACCCATGTTCAAATCTTAAATCTTTATGACTTTAGGCAGGTGACTTTGTTTCTTGGGGACTCCATTTCCTCATCTGTAAAATAAGAAGGTTGGATTGTTGTTTTTGTTGTTTCTTATTGTTTAGTCGTTTAGTCTTGTCTGACTCTTTGTTTTCTCAGACTATGATCTCACGAAGTCTGTCCAAGCTCATATTTGCTCTTTCCTTGACATTTTATTCACCTTATCCTCTACCATCTGTTTTTTCCTTTTACCTTCAGTCTCTCCCAACATCTCTGCCAGTGAGTCCCATCTTCTCATCATATGGCCAAAATATTTAAGCTTCAGCTTTAGTGTTTGACCTTCCAGTGAATAGTCTGAGGTAATTTCTTTAGGTATTGACTGATTTAATCTCCTTGATATCCCAAAGACTCTCAAGAGTCTTCTCCAGCACCACAGTCCAAATGTATCAACTCTGCAATACCTTCCTTTGTAGTTTCACTCTCACAACCATACAGTGCTACTGGAAAAACCAGAATGTTGACTATATGGACCTTTCTTGGCAAGATGATGTCTCTGCTTTTTAGTATGCTGACCAGATTTACAATAGCTTTCCTTCCAAGGAGCAAACACCTTTTAATTTCATGGCTGCAATTGCTGTCTGCAGTGAACTCTGAGCCCAATGATATAAAATATGACACTGCTTTAATTTCTTCTTCCTCTATCTGCCAGGAAGCAATGGGACAAAGATCTTAGGGAATTTTTTTTGATGTTATGCTTCAAGCCAGCTTTTACACTCTCCTCTTTCACCCTCTTCATCCTCTTTACTTTTTGTCATCAGTGTTATTGTGTGTGGATCTGAGACAGTTGACATTTCTCCCAGCACCCTTAATTCTGACTTGTGATTCATCCAGCCTGACATTTCACATGATGTTTTCTGCATATAAGCTAAACAAATAGGGCAATAATATACAGCCTTGTCATACTCCTTTTCTAGTCTTAAACCAATCAGTTGTTCCATGTTTGGTTTTAACTCCTGCTGCTTACATTTGCTTATTGTGGCTTACTCTTCCTGTTGTTTCATATAGGTTCCTCAGGAGAAAAGTAAGATGATCTGGTATTCCCATTTCTTTGAAGACTTGCTACATTTTGTTGTGAGCCACACAGTCAAAGACTTCAGTGTAGTCAGTGAAGCAGATGTTCTTTTTTTTCTTCTTCTGGAACTCCCTAGCTTTCTCCATAATCCAGTAAATGTGGGCAATTTGGTCTCTAGTTCTTTTGCCTCTTCAAAAACCAGCCTGCTCTGAAGGTGATTTTCAGTTTATATGTTGCTTTGGGATAGGGACATAAGCTGATCTTTTCCAATCTAACAGTCACTGTGAGTTTTTGAACCAGATGATTGATAACTAGGTTGGACTTCTAAAATCCCTTCCAGTTCAAAATCAATGTAACAAAAAATAAATAAATAAAACACAAAACAAACACAAACAGCATCTCTGTTCTCAAGAAGCTTTTCAATAGGGAGATAAGATAACCAAGTCATTTAAATGATCTTGTGTCTCAGTTTCCTCATATGTAAAGAGACTGATGACAAAAAAATTAAAATTTATGAAGTGGATCATAGGATCATACTTTAAAGTGCTTTGTGGTTTACAAAAGTGCTTTCCTCAGAACAATCCTGTGACATAGTTAATACAATTATTATCTTCATTCTAAAGATAAAGAAATAGAAGCTCAGAAAGCTTACAGGACTTAGATAAAATCACATAGTTAATGAGCATTGGAAGTTAAGTTTGCCCAGTCTTGGACTTCTGATTTTAATGAGAAACAAGTTTTGAAAAGAAACATACAAATGATCCATATATACAAGTGAATGACTACTTAATGGTTGAATTTAATTAAACTGAACTGAATATGTTAGTCAGGGAAGACATCTTGGAAAGTGAGACTAGAACTTGGTCTGCTTACAGGCATTCTTCTTATGAAAGTATATATATTCCCTTGTCAGTGAGTGCAGATTTTTTAAAAATGTGATAGTAAAGATTTCCTTAACTAAATTCTTGAACACTTGTCACTCCCTTATTTAATCTTCCAAGGTCCATATGTGCCATTTGTACTGCACTTTTTATACCTTAACTTCTAAACTTGGTTGACAGTCAGAATCATAAGTAATCAGAGGTAGAGCATTTAAGATATCACAAATGACAAGAGGGAATAAATAAAAATGGACTTAAGTTTTCAGAAATGTATGCTATAATTATTGTCATTAAAGTCTTCTTTTTGTCTTGTTTCTTTCTATATTTTTTTATTGTCAAATGGATTTGATATATCTCTCATTAGTGGACCATGCTTTATATTTCTGTGTCCTTAGAAGTAAGTTGTAATGAGAATAATTAAGGCAGAAACACATTCTCCATTACAAAGGGAAGAATCAGACATTAAGAAATTAACTTATTTCCCATGAATTCAGTCATGAGAGTCCATTTTCATCTATCCATCTAGCTAGCTAGCTAGCTATCCATCCAATTATAATCTACCTATCATGTAGCCATCTATGTACCTGTCATCTCTCAATCTGCACACATATTTAAAGATAACAGATTATTGCGGTATGCCAGTATATATTGGACTGAGCCTTGCCCTTTCCCCCTCAGCATCCTTTTCCTCTTTCCCATAGCTGGGAGAGACTTGGAGAATATTTTGCATACCGAACCCCAGCACTGCAGTGGTAGAGCCCAGATCCTTCATTGAGTTTTGAGTGTCTGATCCTTCTACAGAATGAAGGTTTTATTTTTCATTTTTTTTGTCGTCCCTGCCAGGCGGACTTACCCACACAGGGCTCAAATGGTGTCCCTTGTCCACACCTGTCTGGCTCAGGGACCTCCCTTGGCTGTCAGAGGGAAATCTGTGCATTGAGAAAGGTCGATAGGCTTTGAGGAAAAAGAGAATTAGGCACTCAGGTCTCATTTATAATCCATTCCAGCTGCTCCTTTGGTAGGGGAAACTGGCATTGGGCTTTGTTGGCCCCTTTTCTGTTGGGGCAGCTGTGAAACCCTACTCAGTGAAGTAATGGCAATTACAACTACTGCTTCGTATGTTGATGCCTTGCTTCCAAGAAACTCAAAGTTCTTTGGAGACATAACCTCATTAATCCATCCACATGAAGCAGGGAGGGAGGAATTCTTACTCTTATGTGGCTGAAGCAAGGATGTGGTAGGGACAGGAGGAGATGTTAAAAGTGACAAAGAGAGAAGAAGGTTGGAGAAGATTCAGAGATATCAAGGAACATAAGGAAGCAATATAGGGGTGGAGACTATGATTTACATTTCCATTTTGATGTAAGACAATATTCACTCTCCCAGGATGAACTAATCAAATGCCAACTCACAGATTTAGAACTAGAAGAGATCTTGAAGGTTATCTAGTCCAGCCATCTCCCTTCCCCATTTTGCTGATGAAAAAACTGAGAGTAAGAGACAATAAGTAATTTGTCAAAAGTCACATAAGTAATAAGCATCAGAGTAGGAACTTGAACCCAGGCCCTCAGATTCCTACACGATTGACCATTCTACTATCCCATGCTATTGACCCAATCCATGTCATAACATAGTCATGACTGAGAGGTTAAGGAATTTGTTCACTCACATAGTATGTGTCAGAGACAGAATTGGAACCCAGGTCTTCCTAGCTTGAAGGTTAATTCTCTCTCTTCTATGCCACACTCCTTTAATGAAATTAGAAAGTAAGCCCAGAAAAAGAAATTAAGGAAATAGATTAGATGCAGGTTAATGCTATATTTGGGAAGGTAATACCTCATGAGTTTTTACTGGGCATGCTCATTTTATAATACTGAAATCCTAGGCACTTCAAACGAACTGATATGAGGTATGCTGGAAATGTTTAACAATGGTTCTCTGGGAGAAAAATGCAAGCACAATATACTTTAAGTTCAATCTTCATTAACAACATTTTTTTCTCTATAATGTTATTAAGACTCGACAAACAACAAAACAAAAATCAAATTGTAGCATCTACCAGTTTCTGAGGTATAAATTTTCACACTCAAAATTTAACAATCAGCTCTTCTGAGTCAATTTGAGCTGGTCCCAGCACACCACTGCATGAAAGTAATGTAATGGAAGAGGTCAGAATTTCATGATGGAAATACCAAATGAGATTCAATCTGGGAAATGTAAAATAATATACTGTGGGGGGAAAATAACCCCAATTGCATACAATTAAGTAGAAAGGAAATATAATACATGAAAAATATTCCTGGGATTAGCCATGTTAGAAATAGGCTTGTAATGTAACAAAGAACCAACCATTATACTTATGGTATCAGTCAGACATAGTGGCAGGTTTGTGTGCTGTGCTTTGGTGTGGATAAGTCTAATTAATTTATAACATGTACCTCCCAGCACTAGAAGGCACTCTGGGGTAACTACCAAGCTCCCTGTGTCTACCTCAGGATCTCCATGCATCTGTTTGTCACATATTTCTTAGCTTCATCCCTTAAAAAATAGTGGTCTGTTCTTAGATTAGTTTAGAGATTGTGAATGCATCATCCAGTCAAAGCTTGTGACTTTGGAGTGGGTCCTCTGTGAACCTCAGTTTCCTTCTGAAAACCTAAGAGGTCAGACCAGTCAACCTCTGAGGTCCTGGTTCTAGATCTACAGTCTAATAAATCTAAGAATGGGTAAGGCTGAAAGGGGAAAAAAAGGAAGTTGGAACACTGCTGGTGTTTAGGACTCCCTGATAGCCTCTGATAAGACCACTGGTTCCTCTCATTTATCTCTTAGTGTTTCACTGAAGATTATTCAGAAGTATACTATTAAAGACTTTAACTGGAATGGTAAAAAATGAATCATGGTATATTTATATCTCTACACTGACTGTGTGTATTCTTAACTAGTGACTTTCAATTCCCGGAATCAACCCCTCTACCTATAAGCAGGAAGAACCTGAAGGTCAGGGTCCTGACACTCACAGCTAGATAAGGAGTGGGGCTTTCACTCTGAGTTTTTCCACTCAAAAGCTTCTGAACCAGATAGACTTCTACTGATTCAATGTGCATCTCCAAAGTCTACATCCTCCATGGCAAATCAATGGCAAAACAATTGGAGTTGATTTTGCCAAAAATACCAGAAAAGATTTAGTTCTCCCAGGTGGTAACTGGGTCAGCACCTTTTCTGTGGCTAATGCAGTCATTGCTGCAGCTCAGTGATCATCCACTGTCTCAAAGTGGAAAAGGTCGCAATGTAGACTACAATTACTTCCAGCCAGACCAAGATATCTATGCACAGTATGCCCAGTATCTACATGAAACTCCGAAGTCCATTGGCATAGGACTTTCCTGATTGGCAGAGATGACCCTATCCTCCATAAGGGAGGAGGCAGAGTAGTCCAGAGCTAAGAGAGTGTCATTTCTCAGCCACTTCTCTTTGAGACTCATCTAGCTTCCTGTGCTCTTCAGGACTCTTCAAGTGGTTAAGTCACTTTGGACACTTCTGGTTTCTACCTTTGAAAGAGAAGATGGAAGAGGCCAGCCTCACTTCAGGTTGTGGAAGGAAGGTACTCTGGGGAAACATGAGAGGAGCTGGCAGTCTCTGTCACATCTCTGTCCCAGTTTGCTAGATTAGAGACTTTAGGGAGTTTTCCCTTGGCTGAGATCCAAGATCCTCTCTCTTGGTTGAGGTGAGTTACCCTCTCTCCCAATAAGAGAACTCCTTCATGATGTATTACCTAAAATATATTCTGATATGCATACATTTTCTGATTTCTGCTTGTTCTCCAATTTGGATCAACAGATTTTCTTTGCTATTTGCTGTGTGCATTCATTACGAAACTGGTATTTGGTAGAAAAGCAATCAAGTTTTGGATGTAGAGTATAAAACTCCTCTTTCCCTCAATAATAATAATGACATAGCAATCAAAAATTAGATTGTACCTGATCATATGCCCCAGACTAATAATACTGAAGGGAGAAGATAGATAAGCCTAGTACCCCTTCTCTCTCTGAGGAGAGCAGAGAGGCCTCTAGCCCCAACTTTCTGCTTCCTCTCTTGATAGGAATAAAAGTCTCCCTTGGAGAAGGTAGGGGGAGAAGAGATTAGATGTGTCTATTCTGCCTCCCTTTGAGTCACACACAATGACAGCCCTCGCCACAGGTAAGTCTCTCTAAATGTAGATCTTCCTTACAAATGTAAGAACTTGGAGTGAATACACTGTTGGTCTCTCCCAGTGTAGCACCAACTATTTATGTTCATTTCAGGTATCCACAGTTCTAGTCCCCAAATTCCAACTGTCTTCCCTCTTTAATACTTGAATGCAGCTAATTATGTCCTTGGTAAGATCAAGGGGGCTTCCTCATAGATTGTAAACTGTTTGGTGATCATAATCCCATCCAGTAAGGCACATGAAGAAGAGGCTACCCAAACAGCAAGAAGAATAGAGCCATTACTTCAAACTCTTCTTTCACCTCCAATCTACTCTTTGCTCCCCAATTCTTTGCCTTACCTTTCTCCACTGCCTGGACAATCCCCCAGCCTATGCTCCTAGGCGCTTACTCCCTCCTAAGACTCTCAGAAAGGGGCTTCAGTGGTAATAATTCATTCACAACAAATATTCATTAAGTGTTATGATTATGCAAGGCTCTTTGCTAAGGGAAGGGTTATAAAGGGCTATAAAGACAGATTGTGACAGGCCCCATCTTCTAGAGGCAGCATGATACAATGGAAAGATTGCTGTATTAGAGTCAAAGGACCCAAGTTTAAATCCCACCTTTGTCACATATTAGCTATGTGGCCTTAGAGAAGTAACTTAATCTCTCTGGGTCTCTGTTTCCTCATTAGTTTAATGATATTGGATGAAGTTACCTCTAAGGTTCCTTCCAGTGCTAAATCTTGTGTTTGGAGGACTACAACATCAGGAAAATGATGACATGACTTGCAGTTGACTTTGATTCTAGTAAGGGAGGGCTGAGCAAGGTCACCAGCCTCACTTTCTCCTCCTGAGCCATCTGAGCCAGTGACCAGAATTTCATCAGGATGACTGGAGATGGCCCAGGATGCAATGGAACACCTCCTTTTAGGCTAAGGCCTTTTCAGGTACTCAAATTGAGATAATACCCATTCAGGGAATAGGCGTCGCCTCTTTAAGAATTGAGTTAAGGGTTGGTCCCTTTAATTAAAACAAAACAAAACAAAACAAAAAAATCAATCTGGAAGGGGAAGACCCTAAGGGTTGCTATTCCAAAGAGAAACAGTTACCATTGACATTTACTCTAAATTCACTGAAATCTAAGAGGGCCCAAAATACAGCCATCAAGTGAAGCTTGTTCGGGGACCCATTGTGGTTGAATGTATGAGCGTCAGAGTAAACTGGAGGAAAGGAAGGAAGGAAGGATGGAAGGAAGATGGATTCTATCAGGAAGAAAGAAGGAAAGGAAGAAGGAATCTAGGCAGTAAACCCCAAGTTAACTAGAAATTTACCGACCTTTGGAGAGGAGAAGGAGAGAGAGAGGGAGAGGGAGAGCTGAGTTACCCAACTAGCTGTGTCTCCATTCAGATAGCTTGGTCTACTCATGGGTTGTATTTGTCCTCTGGTTTTGAAGAAGACCATGACATCGGGGAAATGTTGACATGACTTGTAGTTGACTTTGGTTTGAGTGAGGGAGGGCTGTCCAAGGTCACCAGTCTCACTTTCTCCTCCTGAGCACTAAATCTATGGTTCTAAGAGAATTTTAAATCTAATATGGAGTGTTTCTAAGCTGCAAACTCTGTTCTGTTTCAGATAGCTCAACATTTAAGTAGCACCTACATTGGAAGTCAACCTAGATTAAAAGGAAGAGGGAAAGTTAAATGGATGTACTGGGGAGAAATGACCTCTAATGAGCTCTTTAGAGGAAACTTAACTCTGTGGTAGTAACTTCAGAGAATTTCCCAGTAAACTGAATTTTGGGATCATAGATTCAAAGCTGCAAGTGAATAAGAAATCATCTAGTCTAGTCCCTTCATTATAAGAATAAGGAAGCTGAGGCCCAGAACAGTTAAATGACTTGCTTGAGGTGCCACAGATGAGGTTTGAACCCAGGTCCTCAGAGTTCAGCCCTGTGCCTTATCCTTTGTACAGCACTCTCTCTAGGGTAGGGTTAATCTGTTGTTTATAGCCATCCTGGGAGTCAAGCACCATCCTTTGACCTTCTCTCTCATTTGGTGATTGATCATCTGAAGTGAGGGGTTAATTTCACTAGGATTAGTGACTCTGTCCAAGTAAACTGAAACATCTCTGGACATTAGTTTTCTCATTTGTAAAATGAAGGGATTGGATGTAATAGCCTCAAAAGTCCCTTCAAAGTTCTAGATCAAAGATTCTATGATTGTATAAATGGGTAGAAATGTCAGAGAAATGGAAATGTTAAGGAAAAGAAAGAAAAAAGAAAGAGAGAAAGTGGGAGAGAGAGGGAAGAAGAGGAAGAGGAGGAGGAAAAAAGATGATAATGATAATTAAGAAAGAGGAGAAGGAGAGGAGGAGAATTAGGGAGAGAGAGAGACACAGAGACAGAGACACAAAGACAGACAAAGAGACAGAGTTCAAGAAACTTCATGATGACTTTTGGGCAGCTACATTAGGAGAGAAATGAAGAGCATGCCATGGCACAGGTGTGTGCCACATGATGGGAGGGGCACAGAAATAAGCATTGTAAAAAGAATGGCAGTATTTGGAATGGAGATGCTATCTTCAATCAAGGGAGGTGACCAAGAACAAGGTTTCAATATTCTAGAGAGAGGATGACTCCAGCCTTGCAGAGTATGGATTTGACTGTGGGGATTGAAGAGATAGGAGCAGATCCAAAAGTTTCTGTGAAAGAAGAAGCAAGCCTTGGCAGGGTCCCTGATTTGACTCCTTGATTATAACTTTATTTTTCCATCAGCTAAAAGAGCCAAAATTTCAGTGTGCTTTCACTTTATCTCGTATTTTATGGTCCACCCCTCCCTTCAGATCTACTCAGCCTTGACCTAAGGAGTGGCCTCCATGGTCCTGGAGGCATCTTGTCACTATTTGGTCTTGTCTCAATCCCACCAGCCTCCTCAGAGACAGTGGATGCCAAAGTTCTTTTGCAAATATGTAGGGAGATGTTTGAGTCACACTCTTGCTCAAGTGGATACTGTATGCATTTTCAGACATATGACTAACTCGGCAAAAATGGTTTTAAAAAAATCGGAATAACACCATGTTCAGCAGCAGCAGCTATAGGAGAGTTATTCTTTTTTTCTCCCCCTTGTTTAGGGTAGGAGGATAGGGGTGAAGGAGTGGAATTGGTGAGAGATGCAATACATACCAAGGAGGGCAGATAGACCTGGAATCAGTCACCAAGTGGTGTTTCATTCTGGGTTGTTTTTCCTGGTCAGGTTTCAGAAGCACAGGGACAGTTAGAATACTCACCGTTTTTTTTTTTTTTGCTGGATTGATTTCACTGACCATCAGCAGCCATTGCCTAATTTAACACTCAAATGAGAAAAAAAAAGAAAGAGGAGGGGAGATGACAATGCCAACTAGAAATTTAATTTGATGAGGTTTTTTTGAGTATTTTCAAAATGACACATGGGCACTAATGCCGGAATAGCTAATATACAGGATTGGAAGGCACTTAAAGTACACTGACGTTTTAGCCAAAGCAGCTTGCAATAACTGGAATTTAAAAAAAAAAAAACTAATTGGAGGTTTTCACATTTAGCTCTGAAGCACATTTTTTGGTCCCCTTGTGCCTTGTTTCCAAGATGGTAGCACCTGGAAAAACATGCAGCCTGATTTTTGTAATAGATATGAGCTCAGATAGTAAGGACTGCATTACACCAGTTCCTTTGAAATTGGTGGCGATATGGATGGAGCCTAAGTGGTGGAATCTTGTGTCTGGGAAGAGAAACATATTAGTCTGTGAAAAACACCAGACTTAGACAGTTTATGTACAACACACTGGACAAACTAGCAAGTGTCTTGTTACCCATAAGAATCCAGGCCAAAACTTGGGGAACACAAAGCCAGATAAATCCTGCAGTTTTCCTTAAGTCTTTTATTTTGGATAACTGACCTTGTGATTCCATTAATTCCTAAATGAGAACTTTTCTGTGAGACTGATGAGATAGCCCTGCTTGGGGCAGTAGCGAGTTCCCCATATGCTTCACCAAATCAAGTGTCCAAAGAACATTTCCTTTCACCCTGACTTGATTAATTACCCTGGAAAGCCCCCATTTCATCCTGCATACAGAAATGAGAGTAATTAGAGTGGCCCATGACTCTTTCTTCTCTTCCCCTCTAAGCTTACGGTATACTGTGAAATATGATAAGTTAATTCTTAAATACATAATTTTGTGCTGAGAACAAGTATCTCTTATTAGATTTTCTGTACCCCCACTGGAACTTACTATTGTTGATTTAAGAATTAGATATCCAGCTTTTTTTGTCAGATGAAATTGAGGGAAAATGTCCTCCGTCTGACATAACTGCCTTATCATGGGAGGGTTCCTGAACTTGTCCCATATCTTAATATCTGGAATAACAGTGGAATTGTTTGAGTGTCTGTGAATGGTGTGGTTTTAGCCTGTACTTTGGAACAGTGGACTAATATAGCAAGAAAAAATGGTTAGGCTGTCATAATCTAATACATCATTATTCCAAGGCATAAAAAGCACAAAAGGAGACCAAAGGCCAATATTTTTAAAATATTCCTATTGATTAAGTTATGTTGGGTGAGTCATTTCACCTTTCCTTGTCTTAGTTTCTTTATCTGTAATTTGAGGAGCTTAAATAAGACAATCTATGAAATCTCTCCCAATCCTGACACTCTAATGTTCTATAATTCTAAGTATATTTTGTTGATGTATTTGAAGAAAGGGAGAGAACAAAATAACCAAGGAAGCAGATAATACATACATATATTATACATATATACATATATAATATATACATAATATGTATATAATTTATACAAGGTGTCCTGATGAGATTTTAAGATCACCCTATCCAGTGCTTTTAATCATGCAATCAACTTTTATTAAGAACTACAATGTGCCAGGCACTGTACTAAACACCGGCGATTCAAAGAAATGTAAAAAATATCCTTTCCTCAAAGAGTTTGCAATCTGAAGAGGGGAGGCAACATGGAAATAAATAAATACAAACAAACTATATGCAAGATAAATAGGAAATAATTAATGGAGGCAAGGCACAATAATTAAGGGGGGCTTTAAGAAAGGCTGCCTATAAAAGATGGAATTTTAGTTGAAACTTAAAGAAAGTCAAAAAGTCAGTGGATGGAGTTGGAAGAGGGAGAGTTCTCTAGGCATAGGGAATAGCCAGAGAAAATGCCTGGCATAGAGAGATAGAATGTCTTGCTTGTGCAACAGCTGGGAGAATGTCACTGGATGGAAGAGTGAATGGTGTGCATACATCATCTCATATGACATTCACAACAACTGTGTGAAGTAGTTACTAAAGCTCTTATTACCCCTCTTATTACCCCATTTTTCAAATGAGAAATAAAGGTTAATTGACATGTCACATATTATGATGCAAGATTAGAACATACATCTCACCTGAAGCCAAGTATAGAATTCTTTCTTTCTCATTATACCATCAGGTTTCTCAAAATGTACGAATACAATTAAAACATCTATAATTCATGAAAAAAATAGAAATTTTCAGATACCTTTGTCATTTTAGGAGTTCTAATAACTTTTAGTACAAATGGAATGTTAGCCAGATATGGGGGAAAATATTGAAAAAGCAATAGGACTGTGGTATTCAAGAGGAAATGGTGTGGGTAGTTTGAGGCTATTTTTCTTTTCTGATTGTTATAACTCCTCTTTCCTGATCATCTGCACATTTAGCTGGCACAACCTACTGTCTAGTTATGTATGGTACAGAATGCAACACTTCCACCTGCCTGCATGCCTGGGGTTTGATTTGTTTGCCATTTTGTATCATCAAACAAATGTGGTTTTTTTCTAAATATATTTTTGTGAATGGCACACTAAACACAAGCCAAGTCATTCTTCCCTGAACCCAGAAGAAGAATAAACTCCAGAAGCATAAATGTTTTAAGAGAAAATTATTCACCATCCTATTTTCAAAATAAGAGAGTCTCAATGAGATTTATGTGATGTAGCAAACAGAAAACTAGAATTGGAATCAGCATACTTAGGTTCAAATTCTGATCGTGTCACTTAATACCTGATTGATCTTGGGCAAGTCATTCCACCTCTTTGGGCCAGTTTCCTCATCTGTAAAATGGAGGGGTTTTGATAGATGATATTAAAGGTCTCCTCTAGCTTTAAATATTTGATACTATGTAATTCCTGGGGATTTAAAGAGGAAAAAAGTCATAATCCATAACTTCACTAGAGGAGTTTATGATCTCATATCAGTGACATTATCAATATACAAGCAATTCTTATAAAATTATAATATGCTGAGTGCATAGAACTGGTCCAAATAGGACCAAATATCTCAGCATTTTGGAGAGGGTAGAACTCATTTATAGTTGTGGGGGATTATAGAAAGCTTCAGGGAAGAGGTGACATCTCAGCTAGGCCTTGAAGGAAGGGAAAGATATAGATATATGGGTGGAAATCTTTACAGACCTAAGGGAAAGCGTGTACAAACACATGGAATTAGAAAAAGGGAGGATGGGATCAGAGAATGCTGAGTAGTGAATAGAAGTCAACAAAGCTAGAAAGGCAGGTTGTAGGAGAACAGAATGAACATCTGGAATTTATAAGGGAACTCACAAAAGAGGTTCCCTCCATGGGTCAGTACCATGGAAGAATTGGGCCATTCTATTCTCTACTGCCTCTGATTGGTAAAAGCTTTTGTGGGTGTAATGGGAGATAAATCAGACTTGTGATGCTCCTCATTCTTCAATTCAGTTCAGTTTTATAGTGATTAATCATCCATGATGCCCAAAACACTGTGCCAGGTACTGTTGGGAGAGATAAAAAAATTTTCTTTTTATGTCTCAGTGGTACCATTTGAATCACAAAGACAAGACACCAAAACATGAAGGGAAGAAGGGGGAGTACTGGTGGAGCAAGGAGGCAGGCAATAGAGCAACAACTTTTCTTACATAGTTCATCTACTTTAGCTCTGATATTCCATACTTTGTAACTTCTTTTCTGAACCCTGATCAATCCATAGTTGATATTTTCAATAATTCAACAGTTGTGTAAATCATATCCATTTCCAATAAGTCTTGGAGAAGTAGAAGTCAGTATAGTGAAAAAGGCCTGAAGGCTTTGGGTTCAAATTCTGCATTTGTTACTTGCTACTTGTATTATCTTGGGCAAGGCCCTTTAATCCCTCTGGGTCCCATTTTTCTCATCTGTAAAATGAGTAGGTTAGGCTGGCTGATTTCTAAGGTCTTTCCCAGCTCTAAATCAACAATCCTGTAGAGTTTTAGCTCCTGTGTCCCCTACTCAAACTCTACTCCCCACTCCCCCCATCATGGAAATTGAGGTATTTTATTCATTTGTTTATTGGTAACTTCTTGCTGCTACTGGTGTTTGTCCTTCATTCTGGAAAAGGACCATGACATAAGGAAGGTGACGCCATGACATGCAAGTGAATTGGATTTAAGTAAGGGAGGGAACTTGCAATGTGAGGCTTTTCACTCATCAATTCAGAAATGAAAGGTTAGTTATCTAACCTTCTAACTCAATAAGCTCATCCACTCATTTGGGACTTAAAATTCCCCAAAGAGGCACATTGCCTCTCTTTGGAAGGAAATCCTCAGAAGGCTCAAGAGTTTGACATCATCACATGAGCCTTTCAAAGATCCCAGACTCCCCACACAGGCAGTCCTGAGTGCCTTGACGCAAGCTGGCCGAAGGGGCGCATGTGTTCCCGTGCACAGGCAGTGCTGTCTGGCCTTAGTCTGTTTCTTTTGTTTGCATGTTCTCTCGGATGACAGACCCTAGTGAAAAATGCTTCTGATATTAATCATCTTGGAAGGCTGCTCCAGACACATTTTCAGCAGAGGTGCAGCGGGTTGTGTCTGCACACTGAACGCTGTGCAAATAAATCCACTTCCGAAAAACACATACTTGCCCCCAGCCAAGTCTTTTTGTTTTTCCCCTTTCAGAACACAGGAATAGCCTGACTACACATTCTGAGGGCATTTGGGGGCACAGCCGCCCATTTTGCATGTACATATTTGTGGGCTCAATGGGGTATGTAGTCAGTTAATAGCAACACATGTTGGCAAGTGATCTCTGTCCAGCTGGTGCCCAGTCTTCTTCTGAAGACCGGAAGGCTTAACCATCATTTGACAGGGACCCTTGGTAGCCAGGCGACAGGGTGTGGTCAAATAGATTGTTTTCTAGGCGGAGCTATAGAGAAAAGTTCCAGCCACGATGACCACAGCTATATATTTCTATATCTGGGTAGTAGATTGTATGTTCACATCTGGACTATAAAAGTAAATAGAGGGAGGACAATTCTCCCCCTGCTATGACATGCAAAAGGGAAATCCAGTTGTTCAATGGTTACTGGTGAAGATTTTGTTGACTCTTCTCCTTCTCACTTCCCCAATACACATTCCTGTCTTCAGACTGTTAGCTGGGTTGATATTCAAACAGTATCACTGCCTTGGTGGGAAAGCTAATATCCCATATTTGATGTCAAGACTAGGGCTTTTCAGAATACCATCTCTTGCACAAGATGGTGAAGCATGCCAAATCAGAAGATTTAGATTTTAACTTGCTCTGAGCAAGTGATATTTTACAAGGAAAGATTTTTCAGACTTGGATCCTTGGAGGCATCCTTGGCCCACAGGATCAGTTATTAATATGAATGGAACTAGGAGCAATAGAGAGAAGATGCAGAGGCCAAATTAGCTGGATATGGAAAAAGTAGAAAGGATTGGTTAGGGAATAGGTTCCCCTCAACTCTTACTTGAGGTCTTTAGGTAAAGAATGGATGGTGACATGGGGTGTGATATAGGCTATCTTTTCACCCAAGTATGGGTTAAACTAAATGACTTCTGAGATGACTTCCAATTTCAACAATCCAAGAGAAACATTTTGGAGAAAGGCTACAATGCTCAGTTTGGCTAATCACGTTAATTGTATTTTGCTACCACTTCAGATCCGTGAGATCTTTAGAAACCGGGACAACATATAGGAGGACTGATTTAGAGCTGAAAGGGCCCTTAGACATCACCCAGTCCAAATACCATATTTTATAGATGAGGAAATTGAGTGTCCCAGGTGTTAAATGACTTTCCCAGTATCATACAGGTGGTGAGTAACAGGGCCAGGTTATCTGACTACAAATCTATACTCTTTCAATTACACCATGCCTTTCTTCTATATGACTAGCCACTGAATCATTGAATTTAAGTATTCAAAAAGACCTTAGCAACTATCTATTCACACCTATAGTTGAAAGAACACCCCTCAATAACATCCCCCAAATTGGATGATAACTTTAGCACTAGAGAATCTTAGCAGTCATCTAATCCAATCCCTTCATTTTACAAATGAGGAAACCAAAACCCAGAGAAGTTAAGTCACTTGTCCAGGGTCACACAGAATATGAAGTGGTTGTCCTTCCTTGAAGATCTCCAGTGAAAAGGAGAAATCCTGCCTGTTTCCAGTTTTTCAATTGTTCTAAGCCTTACTTTAAGATCAAATTTGCATCTTGATAGCTTCCTATCACTCCTAGCTCTACCTCTTGAAGCCAAGAGAAGAAATCTTATTCTTTTTCCACAGGAAGACCCTTTAAGTACTTAAAGATGGAAAAAAAGTCAGCTGTGATTTGTTTTCTTCAAGGTGTATCTCAAACACCACCTTCTACCTGAGGCCATTTCTGATTCCTGCTAATCCTGTTCTCATTTAATCTTGTATATTGTATTGAATCTCTCTCCATCCATTATCTATGAACATGTATGTACAATTGTTGTATCTCCCAATAGCATTTAAGCTCCTTGAAAGGATGAATTATTTCATTCTTTGTCTTTTTAGTCCTAGCAGTTTGAAACATTTCCTGGTAATTGATAAATATTTGTGGATTGATTGATGGTTTGGGCTTAGAGCTGGTGCTTTTTTAGTGGTGGTCCTTCCATTGGGCAATTGTGTGAATGGAGAGATTAATACCTCATTGGGTGAAGTGTTCTCACAAGCAAAATCAAGGCCAAGGGAGAGCAGGCCAGCACTTAACTCCCTCCAGACCTATAACATCTAGTGTGGTTTCTCAATGGGATGCAGACAAGACATGCAAAACAAGGCAAGCAGTCTGGAAGACTGCCCAGTAGATCTTTGTGAATAGTGTCTATATGAGAGGAACGTTTCTTCCCACACGAATTCCTTCTCCCCTTCATGTGCATGGCTTCACTAAAACAACTGAGTCATGTTTTTCAAGAAAGAATGTGGGTGTCATACTCAGTCAGTCATCTGTGGCCTATAACTTTGTGAATGGATTTTTTCAGAGAGCATTCTAAACACAGCTGAGCCCAGATTGTCTCTTGGGTGTTTTCATTCCAACCCCATGTCATTGGGCCTCCTTTTATAGTACATTCTCCTATTTATTATTGCTAGAATTCCTAACTCCCACAATTAGCTGAAAGAACTGCCCAGTGGAACCATTATCTTAGAGCACAAAGGTGAAAGGGAGATGGGCAAGGAATAGTCAGATTTCAATCCAAGTCAACAATAAATCAATAAGCCTGAATTAAGTGCTTACTGTATGAGCTATGAGTAGAGGATTCTAATAGAAAAATGAGGCAGTCTCTTCCCTCAAGAAGCTTGTATTCTAATAAGGGGTTCCACAATAGGAGAGCAGAGACTAAAGAAAGGAGTTTCAGTCTTGGGAATCATAGGACAGGGAATTATTTCATTCTTTCCAGGTTTTGATTTGGTTATTTTCATTCTCTGAAAATAATCAAGCACCACATTTCTCTAGACCACAGTTGTTCAGTACATTAGCTACGTATACAGCTGTATACATGGGCTGATTTGGTAGCTGGCCAGCTTAGCAATTTTGTAGCTACTTACTTACTTCTGAACAACCAGGAAATGCTAAACCATCTCATTCACTGACATCATGGATGTCAGCATGTGAGTAGCCAGCCCCAAACTAAGTGAGTGGACTCTGCCTTCTCTCTTCCCAACTCTACCTCATTCCTACCCCAACAACTCCATTCAGGCAGAGGGGTCTACTCACAGATGTTATGTTCATCCTTCATTGCCAAAGAAGACCATGCACTCAGAGAAATGATGACATGACTTGCACTTGACTTTGTTTTGAGTGAGGGAAGGCTGTGCAGGTCACTAGCCTCACTTCTCCTCCAGAGCTATCTGAATCCAGTGACCAGATATTCATCAGGATGACTGGAGATGACCCAGGATACAATAGGAGATCTTGGCCCCTGTAGGCCAAGGTCTATTCAGGAACTTACTTAGGATGAGATAACACCCATTCAGTGAATAGGCCTTTTTAAGAAGTAGCCAGGGGATGGCCCCTTTAGTGAGGCATAGAAAAAAATGACATCAGGCTGGGAGAGAGACAGGAAAGGAAAGGAAAGGAAAGGAAAGGAAAGGAAAGGAAAGGAAAGGAAAGGAAAGGAAAGGAAAGGAAAGGAAAGGAAAGGAAAGGAAAGGAAGGGAAGGGAAGGGAAGGGAAGGGAAGGGAAGGGAAGGGAAGGGAAGGGAAGGGAAGGGAAGGGAAGGGAAGGGAAGGGAAGGGAAGGGAAGGGAAGGGAGCAGGAGGGGAGGGAAGGGAAGGGAGCAGGAGGGGAGGGAAGGGGAAGGGAGGAAAGGAATCTAGCCAGTAAAACCCAAGTTAACTGGGCATCATCTGGCCATCCAAATTTACCTTCCTTTGGAGAGGAGAAGGAAGGGGAGGGGGAGACAGACAAGAGAGGAGGAGCTGTGTTACCCAGCTAGCTGGGTCCCCATTCAGGCAGCTGTGTCTACTCATGGATTTGTGTTGTTGGCAACAAAGGACGAACACAACAACAACAACAACAACTCCAACCACTCACTACACTCGGGATGATTGAAGGAGTTTTTAATACCGTCTGAGGGCGATGGCTAGTGATGCAGTGGATATAGAATGCAAGGTCTGAAGTTAGGAAGAACTCCTCTTCCTGAGTTCAAGTCTGGCCTCAGATGCATACTAGTTATGTGACCCTGGGCAACTAACAACTCTGTTTTCATTACTTTCCTCATCTTTAAAATGGACTGAAGAAGGAAATGGGAAACCATTCCTGCATCTTTGTCAAGAAAACCCCAAATGGGGTCTTGAAGAGTTGGATACAACTAAAATGAATGAACAGCAAATAAAGTATTGCTAGGTTTCAAACCAATGTTTTATGACTCTAAATGCAACACGTCACTTCAACGTTATGATGATTTTCTTCTAGATTCTCTCTGAAGGAAATGCTTTGTTTTTTTTTTTTTTTTTATAGAGGCCCTCAATAGGTTACTAATGTAGAGGTGGGGGAGGGGGAAAGGCCATAGGCTTCTTGAGCAATAACAGGGATCTCCCAGAAAGAGAACTCCTGGACAACAAGACTTCTGTCCCACTTCTATCCCAGTGACTCAAGAGAGGGTCAACAGGTCCAGCATCTCCTACCCCAATGAATCTCAGCCATGTGAGTTGCATCAGCATGAGACCTCAACAAGTACAGATGTTTCATTTTAAAACATTTTCATGTACCCTATTTCACCATATTTTGCATGAGAATTAAGGGAAAACAATGTGGTAATATTTTGTGGTCTTTTGGGCTCCATGTCACACAACGGATCACTTTGGCTGAAAGAGACAGCATATTTGAGAAGATGACAATTGTAAATGTCAGCAAACAGCAAATATCATCATAACTTGTCATGTCCAGCATAAAGTTACAGCAAAGACAATCCGTTCAGCAGTGAGCAGATGTGTAGGAAGGAGAGTGGCATCAAATAGCTAAGCTCACACAGATCACAAATTTCTTTTTGGAAAAGACCTTTAAAACATAATACCTGTGGTAAAATATGCACAATAAATATAATATTTCAAGAGGAATTTAGAAATGGATGAAATTTATTATTTAAGGGTGAAAAAATAGGATTTGATGTATAAGCCAAGAGAGTTAAGAGTTTGGCCTGGTGGAACAGAATCTGACTACAGAAAAGATTTCAAATATAGATTTCATTTTTTTTCCAAAAAGAATGCTGGATTTGGAAGTTTTCTTCATCTAAAGCACACAGAAGTTAGTAAGCGGGTGAAATAGGACATTCTCTTACAGAACTCTCCCAGTTGAATCAATGTCTATCAACTTAATATAGTTTGCAAATGAGATCTATCTAGTAAAAAGCATTGGAAAGAAAGCAAGGCATACTAACCAGAGGGATGTGCTTCTAATCAATGAGGCACCACAATTCTGGATAAGTCATGGTCTCTCTATGGTCCGCATTTCCTCATCTGTAAAATAAAGAGTTTGAAGCAGATGACCTATAAGTTGCCTTGAAGATATAAGCAGAAGGGTGGTGCAGCAGATAGAATGCTAGAACTGGAGTTAGGAAAACCTGAGTGGCTTCAGAGAGTAAGCTGTGTGACTCATTTATCCTCTCCATGTTTCAGTTTTCATCTGTAAAAATGGGAATAATAAGAATAATAACAATCTTAGAATTGTTGTGAGGACAAAATGAGATAATATTTGTAAAGAAAGCACTTTAAAAACCTTAAATATTGGGTATCATTATGATTAACCTCCTATGAATGACAGTATGAAAGAAAGATGGCTTCAGAGCCAGGAGAAATAGCTGAGCTAGAATCCTGGCTCTAATATTTAATAACTATGTGATCCTGAGTAAGTCTCTTGAACTCCTTAATTTTACTACTGACTACATGGAATTGCTGTAAAGAAAAATTTTGCAAGCCGCCAAGCACTACGTAACTGAATTGTAATTATGATTTTTTCTCCCTACCCATATATCTGATAGGAAAGACATTAAAATAAAGACTAAATAATTGTGAAGTGAATCAAGTCCTCCCTAAGACTATGAAAAGTCCTAAAGAAACAGGAAGAAGGTCATTTTTCTGATGGACTGCAGAAAGCATTGAAGGCCAGACCAAGAATAAATACTTGGTTGTGCAGACTCAGGCTAGAATTCCCTTCCTCCCCCTAACTCCCCTCTCACTGGCTTGCTCTGGGCAAGCAGTGAAGTTCATCTGTTTAAATTTAGCTTTGTCCTTATTGGCAGACTGATGTCTATTGGCAAAACTAAGGTCTGTCACCTCAAATTTCATGGAAGATTTAGTTTCAGTCCCATGACTTATGTGACTCAGTCATTTTGTGGTCTATTCATTTAGGCCCTCACTTGATCTTGAGTAAGCATAGAAATAGTTGCATTTAGGGGAAAGAAGGCTTTCATGGGTCACTCTTACAAGAGCATTAAACAAAATGATTGTTTTTAAAAAAAATATCAAGGTGAATGCATACAGTCTCTCTGTTATCAAGTATTTAAGGAGTATCTATATAGTACAGAAGTATGAGATCATTCTTGTAACTCACATTTGTGTGGACAGGTCAGGTTTCAAGAGATTGACTAGTTCTTCCTCTCAGGGCTCTAAGAGAGTAATTTTCTAACATTATTATTCATGAACCCCTATAGGATGTCTTCCCTCCAAAAATCAAATAACCAGTTAACACCTCCCAATATCAATTTGACCAGTTAGTTTCTCCTCAATATAATTAACCAATTATCATCAGCTTTTTGTTTTTTTTTTTTTTTACAAATGGATATTTACTGAGAAGACACAGCAACAACCAAAGTACAAAAAGCCTATGAAATCATAATATCTATGAATAGACAGACACTAGAAGGGGAAATAGCACACTATTTCTTGGGAATTCCCTTAATCCAGGTCTATTGTCCTTGGATTCTTATAGAGTTTCCTTAACATCTCTCTTCTCTTCCACAGGTCATTCAAGTCTTTGCTCCTTAAAGGTATAATGAGTCAGAATTTGCTCCAAATTCTTTGCTTCCAGAACCTCTAGATTTCTGTGTGTTTTTTACAATACTCCTCTCATTCATGCCAATTCCTTAAGTTATGACCAAATCCCTTACACAAATCCCTTGACTTTGATTAATTCAAGGAGATGTACAGGTCCTGTTCACACTTGGTTCTGATTGATTGATTTTTTAATGAGCCTTTTTACCTAAACAAAGTAATAGCTTTTAAATAGTGGGGCAAATTAGTAGAGTCTTGCCCTTATACTACTAAATATTCTCTCCACTAAGTTTACCTTTGGGTATAGCCTATGGACAAATTACTCCTTTGATTTCAAGATACCTTTATTTGGCTTCTGAGTTGAGCAATACTGCTGGGATGAATCCTAAAGGTCATTTCAAGAGGAAAGCTCCTTCTGAAGTAAGTCACTATGACTACAGGCAAACTCTGGTATATACTCCATTTGTTGGATGTCTGGTGTCTCTTCCAACCAAATGCTCATAAAGCATAAAAAAAATTATGTAATATGGGTTCTAAAATAACTTGACTCTTCACCTTGAAAAATGCTCCACCACAAATTGTCTATAAACATAAAGTCTTAAGGTGGTCCATTCCAATTCCAGTACTTATTTGCCCAACTTCAAAAAAGAAAAAAAAATGTGAGAGATAGAATAGCAGTTTCCTTTTGTGAGGTGTCTTCCTCTATTAGATTTTAAGCTTCTTGAGGGTAAGGGTTGTGCTGTCTTCTTTATATTCCCAGAACTGAGCATAAAGCTTGGCATATAGTAAGTAATTAATAAATCTTTCTTCACTGACTGACAGAACCATGTTTTCAAAGTTACATGTTGTCTGGGGTAGAGGTTTAAGGCAGTGACAGCAGTAACACTTGTAAGCTACCACTGTCTCTATATCTCCTCACACCCCCAGAACCACAACATTTCTTCTTCCTCATTCAAAAGCCACTAGAGAGAAGGAGTTTTTCTGTTCATTCTACGCCTTTGTATGCTCAATTCTAGCTCAATTCTCATCAACCCTCAGGGATCCAACAGAAAGCAGTAAAAAGATCTATCCATGTTCTCCATAGGGATAGAAAAGTCTCCTTCAACATGAATTTTCCTAAGTCAGCTTGCCATCTCCCTTGTAGAGGATTTATACCATATTATGCATACTCTATGGACCAGGTCCTCATTATCCTGCCCCCATCATACCCTGAGCATTGCATGAAGGTCTATAATGGATACCAAATTATTAACACAGTCCTCAAATTCCAGGAACTTCCAATTTAATTGAACAGATAGAGCTAACTCACATGAAACAAGGAGTATTTAAATGCTACATTGTGTGGTTATGACCATACATGTTATGTGTGTAATCGGAGAGATGCAAATCAAAACAACTCTGAGGTACTACATTACACCTATCAAATTTATTAACATGACAAAACAAGAAAATGATAAATGTTGAAGAAGATGTGGGAAGGTTGGAACACTAATTCATTTTTGGTGGAGCAGTAAGCTGATCCAACCATTTTGGACCTATTCCCAAAGGGCTATAAAAATGTGCATACCCTTTGACCGAGAAATACCACTTCTAGGGCTGCATCCCAAAAAGATCATACAAATGGGAAAAGGACCCACATGTACAAAAAATATTTATAGCAGCTCATTTTATGGTGGTCAAGAACTGAAAATTGAGGGGACGCCCATCAACTAGGGAATGGCCGAACAAGTTGTGGTATATAAATGTGATGGAATACTATTGTGTTATAAGAAATGATGAATGGCTGCACTTCAGAAAAACCTGAAAAGACTTAAATGAACTGATGCTGAGTGAAGTGAGCAGAACCAGGAGAACATTGTACACAGTAATAACCACAGTGCAAAGACTGATTTTGATAGACTTGGACTTCTCAGCAATGCAAGGACCTAAAACAAATCCAAAGGGCTCATGATGGAAAATGCCATTCACATCTAGAGAAAGAACTATGGAGTTGGAATGCAGAGCACAGCAGACTGCTTTCTTTTTTGTTTGGTTTGGTTTTTTCTTTTTCATGGCTTCTCCCATTCATTATAATGCACGTATAATATGCAACACAACTAATGTGAAAATGTGTTTAATAGGAATGTATATGTAGAGCCTATATCAGATTGTATGCCATCTTGGGGAATATGAGGAAAAAGAGGGGGAGAAAATTTAAAACTTATGGAAGTGAATGTTGAAAACTAAAAATAAATAAATTAATAAACTGAAAAAAATGTTACATGTGTATAGAGAAGGGATAGATCACTAGGAACAGGTGGGTCAGGCTTCATGGAAAGTATAAACTCATTAAATTCACTTTTCTCATTTAGTATGAAATCAAGTTTATAATCTCTTTAGTCTGGGAATCTGAGATTTCAGTGCCAAGGAAAGAAGGATTCAATATCCACATATTTCATATTTTGGGCAGCGAGGTGGCTCAGTGGTTAGAATGCCAGGCCTGCAGTTAGGAGGACTCACCTTCCTGAATTTACATCTGGCTGCAGAGACCTATTAACTGTGTGACCCTTGGCAAGTCTCTTAACTTTATCTGCCTCAGTTTCCTCACCTGTAAAATGAGCTGGAAAAGGAAGTGACAAACTGCTCCAATATCTTTGCCAAGAAAACTTCAACTGGGGTCAGAAGGAGTTGGACATGACAGAAACAACTCACCAACAACGAAAACAAACCAAGTATTCCCAATACTATTGCTTAATAAGATTCTTCTGGATCTATTCTGGCCACTTGATGTCAGTAATGTCAGTAACTTGGGGTTGGGGGTGGAGGGAGGGTGAAGCTAGCCACAGAGAGCCAGAAGAATTGTGTTCCCCTCCCCTCCATATAAATACAACAATATAGCAAACTATCGACACTAGAAGCAAATAAGCAAATGTGAAAAACCTCAGGCAAAGCCACAGTTGCTGCTCCTAATCAATGTCAAAAGGGCAGTAACTGAAAGCAACCATGTAAAAGACAGTATTAGGGTACTTCCTGATGCTGGTGGCTGGTGAAAGACAAACCAGTAGGTTGGTCCTTAAAAATCTGAGACATTGTTAAGGCATATTTAGTAGATCACAGATGGAGACAAGATAGAGGATTAAGGAGGTAATCTCTTGTACATATTATGCTAAGGGTTGCTGTTCTTGCATTTTCTCTTTTTGGTCTGACCCCTACTCTGACCCTCCACTCTGCTGGCTTATTCAGTAAAGTCCAATGGTTCCTATTGCCTCTAGGATCAAATATAAAATGCTTTGGTTTTTAAAGTACTTCATAATCCCTCTTCCTTGCTGTTGTCATGTCTTCATGATCTCATTTGGGGTTTTCTTGGCAAAGATATTGGAGTAGTTTGCCATTTCCTTCTTTAGCTCATTTCATAGATGAGGAAACTGAGGCAAACAGGGTTCAGTGACTTGCCTAGGGTCCCACAGTAAGTGTTTGAGGCCAGATTTGTGCTCACAAAGATGAGTCTTCCTGATTCCAAACCCAGAACATTATCTCTATCCATTGCACCACCTGGCTACCCTTCTGGCCCCTTCCTACCTTTCCAATCTTCTCATTTATGATTCCCCTTTACACATCCTACAGTCCAGTGATATGAGTGTCCTTGCTGTTCCCTGAACAAACATTCCATCTCCCTATGAAGCATTTTTACTGGCTGTTGTTCATGATTGAAATTCTCTCCCTCATTATCTCCATCTCCTGATTTCCTTATCTTCCTTAATATCCTAGCTAAAATTCCTACCTTCTGTAAAAAGCCTTTCTGATCTCCCTTGAGGCTGACACCTTCCTTGCAAGATCATCTCCAGTTTTTTTCTGTATATGTCTTGTCTGTACATATTTGTTTGTATGTTGCCCGTCCTATTAGACAGATTCTTGAAAACAGGGACTGGTAGGGTTGTTTGTTTGTTTGTTTGTTTTTTATCTCTTTCTTTGTATCCCAGTGCTTAGCACAGTGCCTGTCATAGAGCAGGCACTTAGTAATTGCCTGTTCACTTGAATTGCTAAGTATCTCACCCATGGACTTAAGGGCTTTGTTATGTATTTCTAGGAGAGTTTCAAGCTCTTAGGAGAGATTCCATGGATTTTTGTACATGGGTAGCAGGGGTTAAATGGGTGATATGACCAGGGATGGTCAGGAAGGGGCAGATGATAACAAGAATCAGCCTTTCTTCATATCTTGTTCCAGGCTCTACTCTTTCAGTATATGTCTAAAGAGGTCTACATGATGCCTTTTCCCTCTTTAAAACGAGGGATTATTCATAGGGAAAGTGGACAGACGCTGACATGACTACTTTTTGTCAGAATCTACTCAAATTTCTCTGAGCAATGACCTTTTTATTGAGGGTTTAGATGAAAATGTAACCAAGTCTGTAGGAAGCAATCTTAGATCTGGGCCTTTAAAATACAGTTGTGAGTTTGCTTGGAAAGTAGCAGACAAGTACTGCTACTGGTTGTCTCTTCACTCTAAAAAATACTCTGATAATGTCATCTACAAACATAATGAGAGATCAATCAATCAACAAGCATTTGTTCAGCCCCTTCTATGCATCTGTCACTTTACGGAGATGCAAAGACAAGAGAAATCCCTGCTTGTAAGGAATTTACATTCTTATGGTGGAGACAAAATGTATATGTGTGTATATAAATACATATATGCACATATATATATATATATATGATACAGATAATTTTGGGAAGGTATGCACTAGTGGGGGGGTGGGTCAGGAAAGGCTCTATGTAGAAGGCAGCGCTTGAACTGTGTCTTAAAAGAAACACAATTCTAAGAGGTTAAGGATGAGAAGAGATTAATTATGACTTATCAGGTCTGACCCCACTTCATATGTTGTTTTTGAGCACTGTTGGATAGCCTCAAATCTAAGGAACTATTTCCTTGCCTAGAATGATATTAACTGGCATCCAGACTGGGGGAGGAGAATATCCTTCACCTGTGCAGAAACCAACGAGTTTTGGATTCATTGCATGAACCACCCAACACCATAATGCAGATGATCCAACGCTTCCATAATTTGATCATCCCTAAGATCAAAGGTATATATTTTCAAAGTATTTACTGAAACATTGAAAAAAATTAACCTAATATTACAGATAATTCCATTAAAAATATCTAGATAATTGTTCAAGTTGTTACATTATCGTTGCTGCTTTTTTTCAAAAACAATTTACCTGAGAGGTTTGAAAATGTGGAACCTTCCTAATTTATGCTTCTAGAAAGTTCTTGGCTATTGCTGTCTTCTTTCTTTCAGATGGTTTGTCTGGTGTTTCCTATTCTGTTTGGCTGAGAACGGTAGGACTGAAAAATACAAACTGTCAGACACTCACCCCTGCTGGCAACATGTCTGAGTGTAAGAGATAATCCTAATACCATTCTTATTGCCTTTTGGAGGTTTCACACAGCTGGATGAATAAACTAGCAGTAAAGCGCTGATTTGTTTTAAGACTTCCTTCCACCTGGGCTATTGCAGAAGCTGTGGATCCTCAACTGTGGATCAAGTGAATAAGAAAGCAAACTTTCAGACTTCTGTTTTACAGTGGTTGAAGTTACAATATTATCGGAGAATTGATTCAAATGAAATATTTTATTTGTTTGATTGTTAATCTGATAGGTTCACTAAAAGAAGAGAAGACATCCATATGGGACAGGGAGAGAAGGGGCAGATGATAACAAACTTTATGTAATTGTGCAGCTGTCATGGTTAGATTAGGTCTGTTCTGTTTAGCCCCTGACGTCAGATCTAGGAGCATGGGCAAAAAATACAGAAAGACAGGTTTAGGCTAAATGCAAGTCAAAACCTTCCTAAATTTAAGGTATCCAGAGATATTAAATGCCACACAATTATATCAATAGGACACCTGAAATTAGACCCTACAGCTGTGTGATTCTTAGACCACTGTTTCGTTCAGCATGATATGTGATGCTGACCCATTCTATTTCTCTCCCCTTTTTACCTCAACCTCTCTGCCTTTTAGAATCCTTCAAATCTTGGCTCAGGTGATATTTGTATCAGTGGAGAACATGCCACCAAACTTCATTAGTAGATTTAGCAAAGGAGAGAGAGTCAGTAAAAGTGTTCCCCCTCCTGATTCTGTTGTCTCACATTATATAGAGTTCAAATAAAGGTACCAGCACACGAACTGCTATACATAGGCAGTTTGTACATCAGGTACATAGAAACATTCAGGCAGATATAAACATTCAATAAAATTAAAATAAAGCCAAAACAAAAGCTATTAGGGAAACTAAACCATAACCCAAAACAAGATTTGTATGAGCAGACTCAAAGCACAAACATTTCGAGTGAACCCAAGCATTCCTTACTTACCTCTCCAACTTCCCTGGAACATTTCTGAAATCAGGTAGACCTCTACTATAAGCTTTGGGTTAGGTAGTTTCTAGTCATATAAAGCTACATTCAAATAATATTTATAAATAATAACAACTCTTTTCCCCATACCTACACAAAGGTTTTCCTGTCTCCACAACTGCTGGTATGTTTCCCTTTTTCAGAATAGAAATGGGGCCATTAATTCATAAATAAGAATATATGAGGGTGACATAATGATTTGGCCTTGAAATGTAATGTTATCTATGTTTTATTGTGTAACCTGAGTCCCAAACCCCATTGGTATGGGACTGTCTTCCTGTTGGTGGAGATTAATGCCCCATACTAGATAAGGCGCAATGTGGAGCTAGAGAGGGGAGAGCAAAGAGTTCATCTCTCCAGGTCTTTTCAAATCTGTTTGGGCACTTTTGGCTTCTGACTTGGAGTGAGAAGATGAAAGATGCCAACTTTTGGTTGAGATCTGGGAAATCTTTCTCTTGACTGAGCTGTGACCTCCCAGTGAGAGAACTTCTTTATTCTGTAATGGCTGGTATATATTTTCCTATGTATACTTTCTCTGACTTTTGCTTTGCTATAAACTCATAGATTTCCTGCTATTAGCTATGAATGCTCATTGTGGAATTGGTATATGGTGGGAAAGAGGTCAAATCTTGTATATAAGGCTTGGGGTCATCCTTTTCCAATTAATGAACAGTAATCAGGAGATTAACCTGAACCTGAAAACTGCATCTCCTAGAGTACTAAAATTTAAGGAGCAGATAGCTATAAATCTGTCCCAGTAACCCTTCTCTTTGAGGAGATCAGAGTGGCTAAGCTCCTGATGCCAACCTCCTCCTACCCCTCTCGGTGGAAATTCAAGTGTCTGCTGGAGAAGGGTAGAGGGAGAAAGTCTAGAAATGTCTATTTTGCTTCCCTCTGAGCCACACTATAACATTCCCCATGCTACGTGTAGGAGACAGCCTTAATATAATGTTATTTTTGTTTTCTTAAGATTGGAATACTAATGTATTATTGGTGGAGTTGTCAACTGATCCAACTATTTTGGAGAGCAATTTGGAACTATGCCCAAAGGGCTATAAAAATGTGTACACCCTTTGACCCTGGAATACCACTTCTAGAGCTGTATCCCAAAGAGATTATACAAATGGGAAAAGAACCCACATGTACAAAAATATTTATAGGAGCTTTTTTTTTGTGGTGGCAAAGAACTGGAAATTGAGGGGATGCCCATCCATTGGGGAATGGCTGAACAAGTTGTGGTATATGAATGTAATGAAATATTATTGTGCTATAAGAAATGATGAGGGAACAGATTTCAGAAAAAAAGGAAAGACTTATATGAACCGATGCTGAGTGAAGAGAATAGAACCAGGAGAACATTGTACACAGTTATAACCACAAAGTGCTGTGACTAACTTTGATAGACTTGGCTCTTCTCAGCAATACAAGGTTCTAAGACAACTCCAAAAGGCTCATGATGGAAAATGCCATCCATATCCAGAGAAAGAACTATGGAGTCTGAATGCAGATGGAAGCATGCTATTTGCTCTCTCTTTTTTTTGTTTTGTTGTGTTTTTTCTTTCTTGTGGTTCATTCCATTGCTTACAATTATTCTTTGCAACATGACTAATGTGAAAATACATTTAATGTGAATGTATATATATATAGAGAGCCTATATCAGATTGCATGCTGTCTCGGCGAGGAGGGAGGACAAGAAAGGGGAGAAAATTTGGAACTCAAAAGTTTGTGGAACTAAACTCTGTAAACTAAAAAAAAATAAAATAAATTTGAAATACGTTCCATTTATAATTTAATCTGGTTTGGATCATATTCAGGGGTGTTGCAGGCAGCATGTTGGATACTTTGCTTATTTCCTCCCAGTCATCTAGACTTGCAATGTAGGTGTTATCCTCAACTCCTCCTCACTCTCAGTCATCCTTCATAGTCAATAATTTGTCAAGTGCTCTTGTTTCCACTTACATAACATGTCTCGCATATGCTTCCTCATCTCCTCTGACACCGCCACTGCCCTCTGACACCGCCACTGCCCTCTGACACCGCCACTGCCCTTTTCAGGTTCTCAGCACCACACACCTGGACTATGGCAATAGCCTGCTGGCTTTCTGGCCTCAAGTATCTCCTCACTTCAGTCCGTCCTCCATTCAGCTGTTGAAGTGATCTTCCTAACACTCAAGTTTGACCTTATCACCTGCCCCTATTTAATAAATCAAGGTCTCTATTGCCTTAAGGATCAAATATAAAATCCTCTGTTTAGCTGTCAGAACCCTTTGTGATATGACACCTTCCTACAATCCCAGTCTTTTTATACCTTAACTCCTCTTCATGTACCCCATGATCCAGTGACATAGACCTCCCTGCTGTTTCTTTCACTTGATATTCTATCTCCAAAAACTCCTGGATTTTCACTAGCTTTCTCCTGTTCTTGCAATACTCTCTCCTGGTCTCTATCTCCTGGCTTCCCCAGCTTCCTTCAAGTACCAGCCCATCTTCTGTAAGAAGCCCTTCCTGGTCCATCATCTTAGTGTCTTCCCTCTGACACTATTCCCAATGCCACATGAATAGATCTTATTTGTATACAGTTGTTTGCTCATTGTCTCCCCCATTAGACTGTCCAAACCATCTCCTCATCTATAAAATGAGAAGGCTATACTAGGTGACAGTTAAGTTGTCTTCCTTAATCTGGTTTGGGTCACATTCAGGGGTGTTGCATAGTAGGTGCTACGATTCAACATACAACACCTGAAATAGACCTGGAAATGGTGCTTCTATATTGGATCACATTAATGTGCGAACCCCTTCGGTGGTGAAAAGTATGACCCATTAATACCTTCTTGTCCTGCCCCACTCATTTCTTTTCCATGGTCACCCCTAAGTCCTTTTAGCAAGCATATACCCTATAATACACTGGAGGCTGAAATTTAATTTCAAGAAACACATTATTCTCTAGAGACTGACTAATACATGGTTTGTAATAATTTTCTGTCTTTTGCCTGCCTTCTTACCACCTTTCTCCTGATGCCTATTTTTTCTATTTTTCCATTAGTAAACATTTTCACCAAAGAGTGAACTTCCTAGAGGAGAGGAGAGAGAACAAAAGTTTGCCAAGTGTAATGACAGCTGTGCAGCTCTGAAGAAAGTCTGATGGGGAAAAAGAGATTGACAGTGGGCTTTAAAAAATGATTTATGGATTTTTCTCTTGCCAAGCTGTTTTCACTTTTCATTACCAAAACTGAGAGTTGATTATCCCTGAAAAATAGAAATAGAAAATCAGAAATGAAGTGGTAGATTTGTTGGGTTGATTTCTCAGACAGTGGTAGTGAGAATGTTAACATAAATAACTTCAAAGATTTTAGTAAGGGAACAATTTTAAGAGTTTAACTGCATTAAAAATAGCTAATATTGTTTCACAAAAGGTAGGTCCTAACTAACTGTGTGACTAGACATTTCTGGAGATATTGTTGCTAGGGTGAAAATAGAAAGAAAGACATATACATGGGATAAAAAATATGTTTTGGTAACATCTTGGAAATGGTTAGTAGAGCCTTGGAAGTGGGGACAAAGATGGAATAGAAAAGCTCAGGAAAGCAACTGAAAGGGCAGATTTTTCTAGCTAGAAAGGAATCATAACTAAAACACCCCTTGTATTAGTCTAGAAATATTAATTATTTGCAGTTTCAAAAATAGTTGGGGTTGTAGAATTAGATGGTAAATTTGGTTGGGGGAAGTGTGTGTGTGTGTGTGTGTGTGTGTGTGTGTGTGTGTGTGTGTGTGTGTGTGTGTGTACGCACTAAAATAGAAAAGAACATTGTGTAGCAAGATTCCAAAGAACATGTTCATTGTAATTGGGGGAGGGAGGGGAATGATTTATTATACTGTTCAGGAAAAGTTATTATATTATTTGAATCTAACCTTGTATGATTAAAGGTTGTCTATACCCACAATATCACCTGACCCCATTAACTCTCTAGGAAAAATGGAGATAGCCAACAGGTATTTGGGGTTCCCCCAGGTCATGAATCTACCCAAAGTATTCTTATTTGGGGCCTCCACACCTGGGCCTTCTTTTGGGTCCAGCCAAACTTGTGTTTTGGGTTCCCTTATGTTTTGGCTTTGCCCAGATTTTACCGAATGTTTACAGTTACTCGTAGCTGTTGTAACCTACCTTACTTTCCAATTGCCCTCTTAGCAAAATTCCTTAACTCTGTATGTGTGATTCATGTGTGGATATGCTTGTCTAAATCATATATAATGTAAACCTTCCACAGCCTAGATGAGAGGGAGCCACACCCTTTCCAGCTTGCTCTCCTCTACCAAATGACTATTTCAGATTTTGAAATTTATTCTCATGAACAATACAAGACAATAAATAGATCTGTGCCATAATTAATATAAATGGGATTTAGTAACATCGCTGCACACTCTGTGGAATTAGTAGGATCCCTTTTTTTAAAGGTTGGCCTAGCTTGGCCCAGTATCATCTGTTATTACCCATGAGGCCAAGGCTGGGAGATCATATGAGCTAGGTAGACTAAAAAAGATCAGGTGATTGCTCAAAGTCTGACACCAATATGATAAGTCCCAAGGAGGGAGAGATCACCAGGTTGCCTAAAAAAGGAGTGAACTGGCCCTGGCCCTGGTTGAAAAAGCAAGTCAAAATTTTCAGGCTGATGGTATTAGGATCAGACATCCATCCTGGATGCAATAGAGAAACCCAGTCTCAAAAACAGAAAATAAGTCAGTCCAAAATAATAGAGCAAGATGATAGGATTTGGACTGATGGACCAAAGAATCTATTAGGTCTCTTCCAACTCTAAATCTGATTCTTTGAAACTCTGGAAGTATAACAAAAGCCATTAGTGAATTCTGCTTTCAAACCAAGAGCACAGTACTTAGAATCAGAAAACATGTGTTCAAATCTTGGCTTAAACTTTATGAAGAAGAAACAGTGTCTCATATTCTGAGCTTTAGAATAATCTAAGGTATAGATTCTAGAAGATAGGCTTCTCATTGTTATTCAGACAGTGATCCAAAAGAAAAAAAGGCATCAGGGAGCAAATCATGATGGCTAACCAATCCCTGCTGGGAATTAGCAAGGAGGCCTTATATTTATCCAATAGCTAGCTGGTATAGTAGGCAGCTAGTGGGAAAGTGGATAGAATGCTGGACTTGGAGTCTGACATACCTGAGTTCAGATATTGACTCAGACCCTTACTTAGCTTTAACTATGTGATCCTGGTTAAGGCATTTAAGCTTTCTCAGTCTCAGTTTCCTCTTCTGTAAAGGGGAGAAACTAATAGCAGCTACTTCCAAGGCTATTGTATGGATCAAAGGAGATGGTACACGTAAAATGCTTCATAAACTTTAAAGCATTATACAAATGCTAGTTACTACTAAAAACAATGGAGAGATATGCTGCTTTCTGAAGACTTGCTGAAAAGCCTCCTAAGGGATTATAAACAGGAAACAACTACCCACTTCTGGAAATTCGGTTAAGGACAAATGATACTTCCAAAAGGAATCTAGAAAGCATTGCTAGGAATTATGAAAACTTGGGCAAGAAAAAAAGAACTTATAGGCACAGAAAGTGTTTTCATAACAGCTGCTGATTGAAGGTAAAGGTATCAGAAAAAAGAATAAAGAGTCTAAAATATGGTATTGAAAAATAGGATTGCAATTTACGTACCACTGTTTAATATATGAGGAGTTACAGGTTCTTGGTCAGGAATGGAGTGTATCTAATAAGAACTAATAATAATATATTTGCCTAGAGACTAGACATGATAAAAAGGACTTTAAACTAAAACTGAGAAAGTAAATGAAATATTTGCCCACATACATTTGCCAAATAGAATACAACAGAGAATAGTGGATATAATAGAAGTAATATAAATGGAAAGGCTCAGTAATCCATAGGAGACAAGATAAAAAAAAGGGAAGTAATAAAACTCATGGCCTTGGTTATCAAGGAACTAGGTCTGTTAATAATTGTGCAGAATAAAGGTACCTTTAAAAATAACTATAGGTTTTAAATATAAGAAGTTTGAATTTAATTTCATAAATTGAACATTGGAAGAATGGAACTCATATCTAGAATATCAAAAATACATGCCTAATTTAAGAGAAAGAGATTATATGGAAGGGACAGCGGTGCAGCATTGTATAGAAAGATAAGACATTCTTGTCTTCAATAGGATTTTTAATTGACAGTTTTTGTTTTTGTATTGCCCACATTTCTTCCTATATCCTTCCCCTCTCCGTCTCAGAGTCATCGCAGAACATTTTTTTAAAAACACAGGTAAAACAGCATAATCAATCAATATGCTAAAAAAAAATCTGACCTATACAGTGTTCTACAAACATGGACCTCCACCTCTGCAAAGGGGGGAGGTATTTTCTCATATCTCTTTTTTGGGAACAAACGCACTCTTCATCATTTTGTAGCATTCCATTCCCATATGTTGTGGTTGCTGGTTTTTCCGTTGTGTTCTAGTTGTTTTTTTCATTTATATTGTCATGGTCATTGTGTATGTTATTTTTCAGACTCTGCCTCACTTCATGTCAGTCTTTCCATATCTCTCTATATTAAAGATGCTTGTCTTTTTTTAAAAGCAAAGCTATGATCTGTAACATTCATGTACTACAATCTAACCAGTTCTCAGTCAATTGGCATCTGCTTTGTTCCCAGTTGTTTGCTGCCAAAAAAAAAAATGCTGCTATAAATATTTTATTTTACATGAAACCTTCCTTTTTGTCATTGACCTACTTGGCGTATGTCACCAGTGATGAAATCTCTGGGTCAAATGTATGGGCATTTTAATCACTTCATTTCCATAAATAGATTTTCCAGAATATTGCAAAATTACAACTTATTCAGCAATGTTTTGGTGTGCCTGTCTTCCCACAACCACTTAAATACTGACTTATCTTTAGCCATTTTTGCCAATTTGAAAGATTTTAAAGTAGTTTTCATTTTCATTTCTCTTATTAGTAGTGACTTGAAGCATTCTTTTATATGACTTTGAATAGTTAGCAATTCTTTTGAGAATTATTTATTCCTGTCTTCTTACCACTTATCTATTGAGGAATAACTTTAACCTTATATGTTTCTATGTGTACTTCATTTTTAAACCCTTATTGAAATTATTTGATACAAAGATTTTTTTTTCACAGTCAACTTTTTTCCTTTTTATCCTAGGTATGTTTGTATAAAAGCCTTTTCAATTTCATGTAATTAAAAATATCTTTTAAAATTCCTAAAATTCCTTAAAATTTGTTAAGAATTTATCTCCTACATGTAACTGTGCATGATATATGATTTACTTCTCTTCTGACTATTTAAACCAAGGTTTTTAATATAAGGGCAACATATCCACTTTGAATTTATTGTAGAATGTGGTATAAGATGTTAATCTAAGCCTAGTTTCTGCCAGATTGGTTTCTAGTTTTCCCAACAGTTTTCATTAAATGGGGAACTCTTTTCTAGGTAATTGATGTTTTCAGGTTCACTAAACCCTGAGTTATTTATTTCAGTTATTTCTGATTCTTCTTTAGTGGGTATGTTCTATTGATCTTTTTTTTTTCTATTTTTTCTCAAATGCTTTTTATTTTTAATTTTTTCCTCTTGTTTTAAAATTTTAATCCCTTAATATTTCTTTGGAATTATTAACCTAATATTATAGCAGTTTTTAAATTTAATACATAATTTACTTATCCTCCATCTCCTTTTACAATAGATGCTTTAGCTGATTTTAAGCGAATCATTTTATTTTGTTTTTTTCCAATTATTGTGTAATAAACATGTTTAACATTTTTTTAAATTTTGAATTTTAAATTCCCTCCCTCCCTACTGTCATTTCTCACTCCTTCAAAAAGCAAGCAATTTGATATAGATTATACACTTAGTTACGCAAAACATTTTCCATATTAGTAATGTTGTAAAAGAAAACAGACCAAAAAAACCTCAAACGAACATTCAGACTCCATCATCCTTCTCTGGAGGTGGATAATATTTTTCATCATAGATCTTTTGCAATTGTCTAATAGCATTATATTACTGAGAATAACTGAATTATTCAGAGTTGATCATTGGAAAATATTGCCGTTACTATGTACAATGATTTCCTCATTCTTGTCACTTCACTTTTCATTGGTTCGTATAAGTCTTTCTGGGTTTTTCTGAAACTATCCTGCTCATCATTCTTATAACACAATAGTATTACATCAAAATCATATACCCCAAGTTGTTCAACCATTACCAAATTAATGGGTATCCCCTCAATTTCCAGTTCTTTGCCACCCCAAAAAGAGCTGCTATAAATGTTTTTATACATATTGGTTCTTTCCCTCTTTCTTTTATCTCTTTGAGATACAGACCCAGTAGTGATATTGTTGAGCCAAAGGGTATGCATGGTTTTATAGCCCTTTATGCATAGTTCCAAATTGTTCTTCAGAATGGTTGGATAGGTTCAGAACTCTACCAGTAATGCATTAGTGTCCTAATTTTTCCATATCCCCTCCAACATTTGACATTTTATTTTTGTTTTTTGTCATGTTATCCAATCTAATAGCTGTGAGGTGGAACCTCAAGTTGTTTGGATTTGCATTTCTCTAATCAATAGTGAATTAAAACATTTCTACATGACTTTAAGTAGCTTTGATTTCTTTATCTGAAAACGGCTGTTCGTATCTTCTGGTAGCTTATTAATTGAGGGATGACTCATATTTTCATAAATTTGACTCAGTTCTGTATGTGTTTGAGAAAAGGGGCCTTTAACAGAAATATTTGCTGTAAAAATTTCCCTCATTTTTCCATTATACTTCTAATCCTGGTTGCATTGGTTTTGTTTGTGCAAAACCTTTTATTTTAGTGCAATCAAAATTATACATCTTACATCCTATAATGCTCTCTCTCTTTCATTTGGTCATAAATTCTACCCTTATCTATACGTTTGGCAAACTATTCCATGCTCTTCTAATTTGTTTATGGTATTACCTTTTATGTCTACATCATGTACCCATTTTGATCTTTTCTTGGTAGATAGTGTGAAATGTTGATCTATACCTAGTTTCTGTCATACTGTTTCCTAATTTTTCCAGCAATTTTTGTCAAACAATGAGTTTTTGTTCCAAAAGCTTGAATCTTTTGGTTTATCAAACCCTAATTATTATATACCTAATCTAGTCAATTCATCCACCACTCTATTTCTTAGCCAGTACATGATTATTTTGATGATTGTCACCTTGTAATACAATTTGAGATTTAGTATAGCTTGGTCACTTTCCTTCATATGTTTTTTTTCATTGATTCCCTTGATTTATTTTTTATCTTCTGTTCTTTCAGATGAATTTTGTTATTTTTTTCTATCTCTCTAAAATAGTTTTTGGTAACTTGATTGGTATGGAACTGAATAAATTAATTTAGTTAGAATTGTCATTTTTATCATATTGGCTCAACATATCCATGAGCAATTAATATTTCTCCAATTGTTTAGATTGGACTTTATTTATGTGAAAAATGTATTGCCATTGTGTTCATATAGTTCCTGGGTTTGTTTTGGCAGATAGACTCCCAAGTATTTTATATTGCCTGTAGTTATTTTAAATGGAATTTTTATATCTCTTCTAGCTGGACTTTATTGGTAACATATAGAAATGCTGATGATTTGAAGGGGTTTATTTTACATCCTACAATTTTGCTGAAGTTGTTAATTGTTTCTTTAGGATTCTCCAAGTATACTATCATACTGACAGCAAAGAGTGATAGCTTGATTTCCCCATTGCCTATTATAATTCCTTCAATTTCTTTTTCTTATCTCAGTGCCACAGCTAGGATTTCTAGAACAATATTAACTAATAATGGGCATAATTGATGGCTTTGCTTCACTCTTATTCTTTGGGTAGGCTTCTAGCTTATGATAACCCTACCCCATCTTTCCTTCTACTATAGATCTCTTTCTTTCATTCCTCTTTCATGTGAGATGATTTACCCCATTCTTCCTTTATCTTTCCCTTTTTCCCAATTCTTTCTTCTTTTTCATTCCTTAATTTTATTTTTTTGGAAATCAACCCATAGTCATCAACTCATACCCATGATCTCTGTCTGTGTACACTTCTAATTGTCCTAATAATCATAAAGTTCTTGGGAGCTACAAGTATCATCTTCCCATGTAGAAATGTAAACAGTTTAACCTTATTGAATTTCTTATGCCTTCTCTTTTATTTTTACCTTTTTATACTTCTCTTGAGTATTTTGTATTTGAAAGTCAAATTTTCAACCCAATTCTGGTCTTTTCATCAGAAACACTTGAAAGTCCTCTATTTCATTAAATATTCATTTTTCCCTGAAAGATTATACTCAGTTTTGCTGGGTGGTTGATTTTTAGTTGTAATACTAGCTTTTTTGCTTTCCATAATATCACATTCTAAGCCCTTTGATGTTTTAATGTAGAAGCTAGTGAATCTGGTATTATTCTCACTGTGGTTCCATGATATATGGATTTTTCTTTCTGGCTGCTTATAAATTTTTCTCCTTGACCTGGGGACTCTAGAATTTGACTAAATATTCTTGAGGGTTTTCATTTTGGAATCTTTTTTTAGGAGATGGGCTGTAGATTCCTTCAATTTCTGTTTTGCCCTCTGGTTCTAGGATATCAAGACAGTTTTCTCTGATAATTTATTTAAATACAATTTCTAGGCTCTTTTTTGATCATGTCTTTCAGATAGTCCAGTAATTCTTAAATTATTTCTCCTGGATCTATTTTCCTGGTCAGTTGTTTTTCCAATGAAATATTTCACATTTTCTTCCATTTTTGATTCTTTTGATTTTGCTTTATTGTTTCTTGATGCCTCATAGAGTCATAAACATCCATGTGGCCAATTCTGATTTTCAAGAAATTGTTTTTTCTTCTTTTTCCATTTGGCCAATGCTATTAATTAAGGAGATTTTTCTTGATGAAGTTTTGTACCTCTTTTTCCATTAGGCTAATACTACTTTTAAAAAAGTTCTTTTTTTCAGTGAATTTTTGTGTCTTTTTTTTTACCATTTGGCCTAATCTGTTTTTAAAGTTGTTATTTACTTTACTATATTTTTATGCCTCCTTTACAAAGCTGATGGTTCTTTTTTCATTATTTTCTTGCATCACTCTCATTTCTTTTTCCAATTTTCCTCCTCCTCTTTTACTTGATTTTTAAAATCTTTTTTGAGCTCATCCAGGAATTCTTTTTGAGCCTTGACTAATTTACACTTTGTCTTTGAGGCTTTGGAGTAGCAGTTCTGACTGTCGTCTTCTGAGTTTGTTTGTTTGTTTAATCTTTCCTGTCACCAAAGAGACATTCTACGGCCCTGTTCTTTTTTTGTTCATTTCCTCAGCCTATTTCTTGACTGTTAACTTTATGCTAAAGTTGGAATCTACTCTGGGATTGAGGGGATATTTCTCCAAGCCTCAGGGTTTTGTGCTGCTGTTTTTAGAACTAGTTCTGGGAATCTGTACATTTTCAGTTTTTATAAGAGATGTGGTTACTGCTCTCCTCACCTGTGCTTTGGTCTGTGAATGACCATAAGCACTCTTCTTTGCCCTGGGACTGTAATTAGGACTGCTGAACCTCTGAAACTGCAAGTGGTTTTCCTCTTTATTACAGAAATTGTGACCCTGTCGTCTGCCCTCCTGTAGTCACAAGTGTCACTGTCCTTTCTGCCTTGAACCTAAGACTAGGGTCCCTGTTCCCCTATGAGTGACCACAAATATTTCTCTCTATTCTGTAACTGTGACCAGGGTCTCCACTCCCATGCAACCCCAAGAACTAGTGTGCTAGTGTTTCTCCTTGCTCTGGAACTGTGAGAAACACATAACAGCAATGCAATTGTCCAGCATCCAGTGCCAGCAAAGGGTCCCCTGTGATTTCCTTCTGAACACTTTTCCAACCCTCTTAACCTCTGTGGGCTAAGAGCTTATCCCCAAAGTCCACTGCTTGCTTGCTGGGGCACAGCCTATACTGCTCTATTTTCCAGGACTGACCACCAACCTGGTGGTACAGACCTTTTCTGTATGGCCTTTTTCTGCTGACTTTTCTGCTAGAAAATTGCCTCACTCTGATCTTTTGTTGGTTCTGCCACTCCAGAATCCAATTTGAGGTATAATTTTAAAGTTATTTGGAGGCAAATTTGGAAGAGCTCAGGTAAGTATCTGCCTTTTTTCCACCACCTTGGTTCCACCATTTTTCCTTTTCTATTTTCTTAACCAGTATCCATTGGTTTTGATATAGTATACTACAATTTGAGGTATGGAGGTGCTATTTCCTCTTCACTGCTACATTTTTCATTATTTCCTTTAGAATTTTATATCATTTGTTTCCCAAATTAACATTGTTATTATTTGGTGTAGCTCTGTAAATTTTCTCTTCGACAGTTTGATTGGTATAGCACTAAATCAGTAAATTAACTCTGATAGTACTGTCATTTTTATTATGTTGGTATGGTCTAGCTATAAGTATTTACTGTTCCTCCTTTTATGTTGTCAGTCTTTAAGGAACATTATAAAATTATTCTATAAAGAGATTGAATGTACTTGGTAGATTTGCTCTCAAATATTTTATGCGTATTATACTTACTTTGGATATGACTTTCATTTCTATTCTAGCCTCCTGTATTTTGTTATTGTTACATAGAAATTTTGTTGATTTTGGTTATTTTGTAGCCTGCAGTTTTGCTGAAGCTATTTGCTCAATTGGTTTGTTTGATGATTTTCTAAACCATCATCCTGGTGACATTTTGGTGCCTCTATGTCTCCCATTATGCCTTTAATTTCTTTTTCTTCTCCAATTGATTACAGTCATTTCTGGAACTATATCAAATAATAATGGAGAAATAGAGAATCCTTGTTTTACTCCTCTGTTTATTAGAAAAACTAGTTTATCTCCATTTCATATGATGTTTCCTTTTTGTTATAAATAAGTACTTTTTATCATATTAAAAAAGTTATCCCTCTATGCTTATATTATGTAGGGGTCTTTTTTGGCAATAGTATTGTACTTTGTCAAAAAAAATTTCCTGATTTATTGTAATAATTGCAGTTTTGAATAAGTTTATCTTTAATATGAGAGATATTGATTATTTTCCTAATGTTGAACCATTCTTGTATTCCCTGTTGTAAATCCAGCTTAAATCATAGTGAATGATTTGTTAGATAAATTGTTACAGTCTTTTCCTCAGGATGGTATTTAAAATTTTTGAAGAAGTTATCAATGCTATTAGTCTATAACTCTCAAAATTTGTTTAGGGTTGACATTAATTGATCTTCAAAACTTTGATGGACTTCTACTGCAAAATCGTCAGGATCAGGAGTATTGTTTCTTTCATGTTTCCCTTGTAGCAGTTCTAGTTCCTTTAGATATTTATTTGATATTTTGGTAATTTAGAAATACTACTTTTGTGTGTGTGTGTGTGTGTGTGTGTGTGTGTGTGTGTGTGTGTGTGTGGCAATCAGGGTTAAGTGTCTTGCTCAGGGTCACATAGCTAGTAAATGGCAAATGTCTGAGACTGGATTTCAACTCAGTCTTCCTCAGTCAGGAAGAATCCAGGGCTGGTGCTCTATCCACTACACCACCTAGCTGCCCTGGAATATTACATTTTTCAAAATAATCTATTTCTTCTATGTTTTCAATTTTGTTGGCATATAGCTGTGCATGGTAGTTTCTTTTATTTTCTCTGGTTTTATTATGAATTTATCTAGTCTATTTTTAAATTTTATTTTTTGTCTTCTTTTTAATCTTTTTCTTTTTAAAGTTTTATCATATTTATCAATTTTTAGTCATTTCAAAAAACTAGATTTCAGCTTTGTTGATCAGTGTTATGATTTAGTTTCCAATTTGACCATTTCTCTCCTAATATTCAAGATGTCCTCTTTCTGTTAATTCAAGGGTTTTTTTTCTTTTAATTTGTTGGCATTCTAGTTTTTTAAAATACTTATGTCTATATTCTTCCTTTATTCTATATTTTTTTCTCTTTTTCCAATATGTTTCCGGTGAAGATCACTATAAACGAATCCTGTGAAGATTACTATAAATGAATTACTATAAATGAATTGGATATATTTTCTCATCAATATCATTGTCTTTCACATAATTATTCATTATTTTTATGATTTTTTTTGACTCACTGGTTATGTAAGATTTTACCATTAAACCTCTAGTTAGGTCCATAGTCTTGTTTGTGCTTCCTGAATTTATGAGAATTTTTATTGTTATCATCAATAAAAGATGTATTTGGTGTTTCTATCATTTTGTATTTATTTGCAATTTCTCTTGATATAATAATATTAAATGGCGTTTATATCGTGCTTTAAGGTTTTCAAAGTGACTTACAAATATTTACATAGCTACGGACATCTTGTCCCACCAGAAATTTCTTGGGACAGTTGCTGAGGCTAGAAAAACATAAATTCTCCAATGTAAGAGGAGATTGACACCATATTGTGGCCCACTCCTGGGTGTATGTTGAATCAGAAAGAGAAAAGCAAAACATCCCTTGCCCTTAATGAATGTGTATGTACATATACATATACACACATACGAATACACATGCATATCTACACATACATGTACATACACATGTGTGTGTGTATCCAACATAGACATAGCTAGGTGGTGCAGTGGATAGAGCATGGGGCCTTGAGTCAGGAAGCCCTGAGTTCAAAGGCAGCCTCAGAAATTAACCCTCTGTTTGTCTTAATTCACTGGAGAAGGAAATGGTAAATCACTCCAGTGTCTTTGCCAAGATTACCCCATGGGCAGTGTGGTCTATGGAGTCATGAAGAGTTGAACATAACTGAACCACTGAACAGCAATTATATAAGATATATACAAAGGCATAAGATGGTGAGAGGACCAGAAAAGGCATCATACATAAGGTGACATTAGTTGAGTCTTGAAGGAAACCAGGAGACTAAGGTAAGGAAGAATATTCCAGGCATGAGTGACACTGGGTGCAAGGTAACAAACATGAGAGATGAGAGTTGAGAGATGGAGTCTTGTGTGTGAGAATCAACAAGTAATCCTGATTCTTCACTCTCCCCAGGACCCCTAAATCAAGGTTGACCCTATCAGTATACCCATCTCTCTGATGATCAATATTCAGACAAAGCCACAAACTTTTCCCACTAAGACTTAACTTCCACATTCCTCTCATATCAGCCACATCACTCTCTTATCTACTCTTTCTCTTGTCACAGATGTTTGTTACTATCCACTCTCAACACTTAAAATCACACCATTGATCTCATGCCCTCAATTGTTCGCGATTCATTCATCACAAACCTCCTGGGACAAATTTCCTAGCCATAAAAAATCCACTGGTTATCTGAGTTAGGAGAATTTTGAACTTTTGGGTGCATCAACAACTAACCCACTCCTTTACACAAGACACATTTTCTCATTAACCCCAAGGATAGCTTTCTGGTTTGACTAGCAAAGTTATTCTTAGAAAGTATGCACATTGTCTTTCTTAGGTATCCATTGTGTGGAAAGTCGGAATGAGTACTGAACACAGATGTTCAGATGCCCACATTTCTTTTGCTCTAGAGAGCTGAAATCTCAAATCAATGACAGTCAAGTGACTCATAAACAAAGAACACATGTTGGTTGTGACAGAGGTTATATGATGTTTTTAGATTGTATTCTGCTGGCTATAATGAGTCATGGAGCACAAGGAGGCCTCCTTAATGAGATTCATTACCAAACAAAAAGAATTTGTCCAATCATCCAAAGAGGAAAAACCAAGTGGATGAAGACTGTATATTGCTCAGTTTATGATATGTGGTTGGATGGGCCATGTATATCTAGTCTATTGGAAAGGGTTCAGAAGCAAAATGAATTAGGACCAGAACTGAACAGAGGAGAATGGACTAGACTGAATTTGAGAACTACTCAGGATTTTAGATGATCTCAAGCTGCTCCCTGCTGTCAAATTTCATCTCACCACTGGTGCCATATGACTGTGAATCACTGAACACCACAATCTCAGAAGAATCAACACTTCAGATGACCCACGGTAATGGAAAGATGCAGGGCAGGGGGTGGGGTGGGTCAAGCAGGTTACAACATGTTACCAATTATGATTTGTGTGCTAGAAGTAGTGTAAAAGACATGGTCAAGGGCATGTAGGACCAGAACCTAGGAGATGAGCCAGGCACATATTAAAAGCAAGGGATAACAGATGGATAGCCTAAGTGTTGCACTGGCAGTCACACAATTTTTTTTTTAAGTCCCAATGAAAGATTTCTAGAGTGTCTGAGTATATCCACTGGAGAGAAACATAAATGCTGTGTGTAATACATATGTGTAATACCAGAGATTGTGATCTAAAACCAAAGGGTTAGTTATAATTTGATCCAGCATATACTGAGATTCAGTTTCCACTAGGAATGAGAACTTTAGAATTTGCGTCTCTAGGTTTCCTTGCTCTTCATGAATATTTTCGAAGTGAAGATAACTCTTCCTTTTCTTCCACAGATTGGATAATGGGGTGAATGAGATTCTTCTTGGCTGACCAACTTTAGCCTAGGAATTAGAGAAATGTAGCCTCAGAGTTTAGAAGCCATCCAGTCTAACTCTCAACCCAACGTAATAATTCCCTCAACAGCATCTCTGACAAGAGGTCCTTTTTCAACACCTTAAATAGTGGTAGTTTGGAAGTCACTCAACTCTTTTAATCCTTTTCAATAAGAAAAAAATAAAGGAAGGAGGTGCGAAGTTTAGATTAGAGGGAGATTTCCCCAGATTCGTTTTAGGTCATGGGTTTTAGAGTTTACCTAATTCAACACCTTCATTTTACAGGTGAAGAAACTGAGTCCCAGAAATTGTAAATGATTTGTCCAAGTCCCATACCTAGGAAGTAGCAGAGTTGAGTTAAGAACCCTCTTCCTGGGTTCAATTTCATGCCCTTTTCATTGTAGTACAGTTTGTTTTGATGATTAAATAATTTCAACCAAAGGTAAATGAAAAGAAAGCAAAAAGAAGCAGATGATGAAGATGATGACGATGATGAAGGAGGAAGAGGAGGAAGAAGAGAAAGAGGGAAGAGGGAGGGAGGGGGAGGGAGGGAGAGAGAGAGAAAGAGGGGAGAGAGAGAGAGATAGAGACAGAGACAGAGAGAGAGACAGAGACAGAGACAGAGACAGACAGGACTGGTAACAAAAGGTTCACTCAGCTTGTCAGCACTGAAAATCACAGAACTGTACCTTCTCTAAAATCAGGCCATGAGAACTAACCTTTCACCAAGCAGCAAACTATTTCAAAGTGCATTCCTTTCTATGAAATGCTCTGAACATGTGCTTTGGGTTGTGGAGTAGATTTGAGAGAATTTGGACCTGCATTTAAAGGAAGGGCCAAAATCAAGGTTGGGTGTCATAAGTTTAACCTGACAGCCACTGGAGGGTTTTGTTTGGGTAAATGGTTTTCTAATTGACAGCTTTAGACCCTGGCAAGTGTAACAAAATTGGAGTCCAAATCCTTGTGAAGGACTGTATCGCTAAAAGCTGTGTTAATGCGCTAGATTAAATGTACCGAAGCTGAAGCAGCCCCATAGCCCACCTCTGTGTTGGTGGTTGACTTAAAAGAAAAAAAATTAACTGTTTATTTTGATAGCTCGAAGTGTTGCAAAACCCCATTGCCTTCATTCCAAATTCCTGACCCTACTTCTCCCCTTATTGCTCATTCATTTACATTTCCCTTCAGTGTTTCTCCCTCAGAGCCTCCTAAAAGTTTCTTTGATGGGTTAAAAAACAAAAACACTCTTTGAGGGAGAAGATTCAGCTAAAATCGCAGCAGCTTTTTAAGATTCCCATTTTTCCTTCCATTTATCAAGTGCTTTCACACCCATGATCACATTATCTCTTTGCCCAGCACATAATAAATGCCTATTAACTGACTCACTCTTTCTCAAAACCCCAGGAGCTATTCCTACATAGCACTGGATGATCTTAGGCCATTTGGTCCAACACTCTCTTTGAGATGAGAAAACTGTGGCTAAAAGAATGTAAGTGACTTGCCCAGTGTCACTCATGTAGTAAGTATCAGAGGTGGGATTGAAAATGTAGTCTTTCACAGTTCTACTTTCTTTCTTCATTCCTTTATTTCAGCAACCCTCTCTTTTCTTAATTCAAAATGAGAAGGGAGAGTAAACATTGTCCTGGAGGTAGCTGAGGCCAATGAATTTGTGTATATATGTGTGTGTGCTCCTATGTGCATATGTGCTCACATGCGCATAAGTGTGTACTTTCACTAAATAGGTGAGTTGGAAGATGATTAACTTAGAGAAGAAAACACATTGGAAGACAGGAAAAATATCTTCTAATATTTGCTTTTGATGATTTATGAGAGAAGGATTTAGCTGTATTCTGCTGGGCCCCAGAGAAAATGCCTAGGGTCAGTTGTTGGAAGTAACAGGTAGATAGCCTGTATCCATGGTATCCATGCACTGTTACAAGATTATTGGAAGGACACATGTAAGAGTTCCACAGAATAAAAAAAAACATAAATGAATTGTGATCTGAAACATTGGAATGAGCACCCAAATAAGTGAAATCGTAGATCCATCAGAACATCAAAGTATTAAGATCAATTTTCTAACAATTAGAGCTGACTCAAAGCAGGTCTTGATATATTGAAATGTCCAGTGTTGGAAGTCTTTAATTGTCTTAGGAAGATTCTGAAGATCAGCTGGCAGGATAAGATACCAGACAGTGAAATCTAACTAAGCATGAACTAAACTGTTTGCTTCAGAGAGCACAACTCCAATGGGCTGGACACATCATCCGAATGCAAAACATACACTTGCCAAAGACTATTTTATGGAGAACAAACACAGGGCAAGTGTTCACATGGTGGTCAGAAGAAGTGATACAAGGAAACTCTCAAAGTCTATCTTAAGAACTTTGGAATTGATTGTGTGACATGGGAGATGCTGGCACAGGATGGCTTGGCACGGCATGCCCACATCAGAGAAGGTGCTGTGCTCTATGAGCAAATCAGAATTGAAACAGCTCAAAGGAAACACAGGATATTCAGATTTAGAGTATCTACCTCAAACATTCACATGGACTATCTGTGCCCAACCTGTGGTAGAGCATTCTGAGTTCATATTGGTCTGATCAACCACAGTTGGACACAATGAAACTTGACCCTAGCATAGGGATGCCATTTTGGTCCTCTCTGAGAACAAAGGATAATGACCAACCAATCAGTCGGATAGAGATTATACTTTGAGGGGAGGTTGGGTTAAGTGACTACTGCAATTCTACACATTTTTTGAGAATCCAATACAACAAGCATTTATTAAATAAACACCTATCATGTGCATGGTTCTACAGTAGGTCTTGGTGAAACAAAATTCAAACAGAAAAACAGAGAAATTTCTATATTAGGAACAGACACAATTATTGATTAAGCATGTGCCCACCATGTTCTCAGGACTAGGAAACCTAAAGGGATTTTTCCCCCTAATAATGTGCTTATTTTTAGGGACCAATATTTGAAAGGAAGCATTTTTTTTAAAATAAGCAGTGGACTGAAAGGGCTCAGAATAGAATGAAATTCCTTCCTGGGCAATGTCAAGACTTCCTTTTATAATTCCTTATACTAAATTTGTCCCACACGCTCATTAGAGATTAGTTTTGTGGACAGGAAGAAAAATGCCATTTTTTCACTTCAAACCTTGTTGCTTGCCTGAGTCTAATTCACTAGCCACAAACTTATCACAATGCCACTTCTTCCAAATTACTCAAAATGAAATTTACAGCATTCATAAATTTTTATAATTTATCATGGTAACCTATGCTCTGCTTGTGGCTTAAATGTTAAGTTCTTCACATTGCTTAAGCATCATGTGGAAACAATAGATCCACAGTCACACCCCTAGTGCATTCCAGGGGGAATCAAACCCAGGATAGTAGAATGAATACAAGTATAGACAGGAATGGTTCACGGTCTTATTGTACTGTTGTAAACAAGGGTTGTTCAAAATAGATTAAAGAAATCTAGGCCCTATAGGGCATGTCTACCTGGTTGACTTTTTTTCCCTTTGAGTATAAGTAGCTATTTAACAAGAAAGCTTTAAACTGGAAATACTGACAGGTCCTCTGAGAAGCTCTCAAGCCAAGGCAAATCAAAGAGGGTGGAGTGAAGGGGTAAAGGATCGAGCCATGATTAAACATCTAAAAGGAAATCAGTAATTTTGGAACTCCAAAGCTGGAAACAATTAGAAACTGGCTGGCAACTGTCAAGAATCAATAAAAGAAGGATGCGATTTTTAATAACTCAAAAATAAAGCATGCTGGTAACATGTTAGGAATGGCAATGGGGGTTGGGGGAAAGGGAACAGAAGAAATGAAATAGACATGAAATCTGTTAATAATTACTGTCTTTGCCAGTGCCAGCTTGCTCCTCTTTCACCATTCGCTTCTAGTTCCACCGCTATAGCCCAGTCAGTCTCAGACCAGTGCACACTGTGGCTGACCAGAAGCTGAGTCTAAGATGTATTTTTGTTCTCATTGTTGTTGTTTACTCACTTCAGCTGTGTCCAACTCTATGTGACCCCATTTGAAGTTTTCTTGGTAAAGACACTGGAATGCTTTGCCATTTTCTTCTCTGACTCATATTACAGATGAGGAAACTGAGGCAAATAGGGTTAAGTGATTTGTCCAGGATAACACAGCTAGTAAGTGTCTGAGGCCAGATTTGAACTCAGATGAGTCTTCCTGACTCCAGACCCAGCACTCTGTCCACTACTCTACATAGCTGCCTCCTGAGTCTAAGATGGCAACTAGCATTTATTCACTGCTCTTAATTTCGCAAAACACTTTACAAATATTTGTAAAGGAAATTAACAAAGTTTCTGGCACATAGTAAGCACTTAATAAATAAATGCTTATTCCCTTCCTTCCCTATGTATTGTTCCCATTCTTACTAATCTTTGGAGGTAGGTGCTTTTATTTTCCACATTTTACAATTAAGGAAACCAAGGCAGACAGAGGTCAAATGACTTGCCTAGGTTAACATAGCTAGTGTCTGAGGATGAACTCAAATTCAGGTCTTGCTAATTCCAAGTCCACAACTCTACTGTGTGCCACTTTGCTGTTGAATTTCTGTTCTTCAGAAGCAATAATACATAAAGCTGGACTGTCTCACATCAGATCAATTCCTGTTTATAAATTGTCCATCCAGTTTCTGAAAGGTCCCTTCATACTTCAGAGCATGCTCTCCTGCTCTGAGGTAAAGCTAGGCTACCAAAACGTCTCCTTTTCCATGGTCCTTAATAATAATAAGTCAATATGAATGTACAGGTAAAGCCTATATAAGATTGCACACTCAGCGGGGCTGAGAGGGAGGGGGAGAAAATGAAAAACTCAAAATCTTATGGAAGCAAACGTGAAAAACAAAAAATAAATGAACTACATACATATGTATATATACACATATAATAAATTTTTTAAAAATAATATCCATCAATATGTATATATTAAAGCATTTACTATGCATTAAGCACACATTAAATTCTGGGGATACAAAGGAAGGTAACAAAAAAAGTCCCTGCCTTCAAGGAGCTTAAATTCTAATGAAGGAGAAGATATATGAATTATTAAGTGCTCAGAAACTAAATACAGAGTAGATGAAAAGGAAGGCATTAGCAGCTGGGAGGATCAAGGAAGATGTCCTGCAGAAAGTAGAATGCGAGCTGGGTCTTGGAGGAAACAGGAGAAAAGGTGAGGAAGCAAAGAAGTTCCAGGCGTGAGGGACAGGCAAAGACTTGGAAACCGGAGATGGAAGACCTGTGAGGAACAATGAGTTGACCGACCTGGATACACCATAGGGTGCAAAGAGGGGAGGAAGAAGGCTGGCAAGGTACAAAGATATAAGGTTATTGAGAGTTTTAATTACCAAAGAGAGGACTTCATATTTGATCCTTTTGTAAAAATGATTATTTTAATCCCTTTTGATCACTGTAACTCTAGCCAGAAATCTGTCATCACTGCATTTTAAGCTATGGTCCCAAAATCCAAATTCCTTTCTCAGACATTTTCTTAGCCAACTCTTCAGTTCTCAGATGATTTTTTTTCTCTTCTACATCCCTTGTTTTCAATGAAAAGCAACAATGAAAACAACCTATATCTTACGCCTTTCCATTACTTGACCAAGACCTCATGATATTTGTTCATATTTTCTTGGTACTTTCTGGGAGCAGCATTTGTGCTCACCTGAATCATCAGAAATTACTGGGGGAGGGAGGTGTCATCCAGTTTGATAAGCCTCGTTATGTTACATCTTTGATTCATGACCCAGGAAAATAATGCACTTCTCTTTTTTGTTATCAGCAAAGCCAAGCTCCTGTCTCAATCCCTCAGAGTAGGGAGTCACTAAGGGCAATTACCCAACTCTTTTTCTGACCTTTACTGGATAATGTCTTACCTAATCTCTTCTGAGGCTCTACTTTATCATTCCTTGGAGGACAAGCAGCTACTTCCTTCTGAGAACATCTTGCTCTCTCATCATCCCCAGGAAGTTTATTTTTAAATTCCAAGTGTAAAATTATATTTTTCCTCCTACCCCATTCTTTGTGGCATTCACCTATTCACCAGTCTCCTGACAAGGATCAAGCTTTCCCTCAGTCTTCTCAAATCCCTTTCTCCATTGATGTACTGCTTTTTTTTCCTAAGGATAATTTGATTGTGCCTAGTACTCAGGAGCACTTCTTTACCTTCTCTTCTAGGAGAGAGGCATCATACATCTGCAATCGCAAAAAATGCAAATGTTGCAGACTCAGTGCAGAGGCCTATACAATTCCCCCTGCTCTTCAGAACGACTGAGATGCTCAGTCTGGTTTGAAATACTTGTGAGAGGTTTACCTCAATGCCTAAGCACCTCCTTAGGAAAGAGAAAAAAATCCCTCTTATTAAGAAGCTAATGGGGAAAACAACGTGCAAATAACTATGTACAAATAAGATAGAGATCTACAAATAGATATCTATAATAGATATACACACATATGCATGAACACATACATGTATGTATATACTTTAATAAATACTTCCTTCCTGCTTTCCTTTTTTCCTTCCTTTTCTTTCCTTTCTTCCCTCCTTCTGTCCTTTTCTTCCTTCCTTCCTTCCTTCCTTCCTTCCTTCCTTCCTTCCTTCCTTCCTTCCTTCCTTCCTTCCTTCCTTCTCAAGGAACCTCCATTCTACTTGATAATGGTTGCTCAAATCCTTTATAAGACAAAAAGGTATTAAACAAAAGTTAGGAATTTACTGATTTATTTAAATACTCAGATCTGAGTGGAGGTCCAAAATGTGGCAATGGAAATTTTAGGGGAAAACTTTGAACAAGACTGATTCAACCTCTCTAAGATTAAAAGGACTTCTATCCATTGGGAAAGGGTATAAAAGAAAAAATTCCCTATACTATAAAGTGCCTTCAATTATTTTTGCTCCTGTGCAATTGAAAAGCAGCAGGTGAGGGAGTCTTTGAGCTTGGTCCATTGGCAATGCTCTTGGAGGAAGGTGACTTAAGGAAGGTAATGAGTCAAGAAATACAGCTTCTGGTATTTTCAGAGAACATTACTGGAAGTGCTTTTGGTCTCACGTATAACAAAGGACATAATTGGCAAATTTGTTTGGGCATAGTTTTTTAAATGGGGGAGTGCAGCCAAGAGTATGACAAAAACATCACTTACAGCATGTCCTCTTTGGTACCTATGTCAAATTCTTCTTCTTCTTCTTCTTCTTCTTCTTCTTCTTCTTCTTCTTCTTCTTCTTCTTCTTCTTCTTGTTCCTGTTCTTGTTCTTCTTCTTCTTCTTCTTCTTCTTCTTCTTCTTCTTCTTCTTCTTCTAAAATTTCTTGGATAAAGGAAGTGGTGATAACTTTATGGAATTCTTGTCCTTACAGTCTTCTAATCTTGGAAGTCTGGGTCATTTAATTTCCACCTGTAACATTTATCTTGCCCTGGGCTCTAAGACCAGCCCAGTCCTTAAGCAGGAGTATTATGAGGAGCCCTTAGTGATTAGTTCTCCAAATCAGCATCATCTCAGTCCAAAGGTGGGTCCCCCTTTCAGTTTTAAGCCATAAGTCCTCAGTGATTAGAATTCTAATATCAGAGATCTTGAACTTGAAGGGAACTTAGAGGTTATGAAGTCCAGTTACTTTATTTTACAGATGAAATAACTGCAATCTAGAGAGGTAAAGAAACTTAGAGTATCATAAATCTGGAGAGTTGGGAGACACCTCGAAAGCCATCTTGTCCAACCCTCTCATCTTGGCTGTCCAAGTTATGTGTGTGTGTGTATGTGTATGTGTGTGCATACACACATATGTATATAAACACACTCATTCATAGTGCATACATGCCTGGAATGTTCTACCTTCTCATCTCCCTCCTCAACTTCTCCAAGTTACTTTAAGGGCCAACTACAACCCCATGTTTTAAAGGAAGCTTTTCTTAACCCCTCTTAATTCTAGTGCCCTTCCTCTTCATTATTTCCTATTATTTTCATCTCTTGGCTTTGGGCATATTCATTGACTGTCTTCCACCAGTGCTTAGTGCAGTGCCTGGCACATAGGAGGTGTTTTATAAATGCTTAATAAGTCAAGTTGCTTTTCCCTTTTCCAGCCATTTGTTTCCTTGATAACATCTTTCATAACACTTCTTGCATGCAAGTCATCATTCATCATGCACTGGAGCCTAGGTAAGTTCACTTTGTTTCTCTCCATTGTCTATACTTTTAATTCTTCACAAAGCACAAACTTCTAAATAGTTTGTAATCATAATGTACCACCAGAACACCATAACAGAGGAAAATAAAGATGCTTACTTAGGTAGATAGCCTTGTCCATAAAGTATAACCTTTGTATAAGTGATCAAAATCTCTAAGTTGGGAGAGGCTTCAGAAGTCATCTGAAACCATCAGAGAATAATTCTGTCTGAAACAGTCTTGTCAGATAGTCATTCAAACATTGCTTGAAATGTCCAGTCAGAGGGAAAACCAGTATTTGCCAAGGCAGCCCATTCTATTCCACTTCTATGTTGTTCTGATTGTTAAGAAGCATTTCCCTTCATCAAACATAAAGTTACCTCTGCAACTTGTGCTCATTATTCCTGGTGTTGGCCTCTGGGACCACAAAGAACAAACATTTTTCTTCCATGTGTCAGCTCTTCATATACCCTATATCAGGATTCTCTTTCAGTTTCTTCAAACTGATCCTCATACAGTATGAGCTTGAGATCCTTTGCCATGGTTTCATGGAACCATGTTAATTCTATCCTCTGGACACTTTCCAGATTATTGCTCTGCTCATAGTGTGGCCTCTATAATTGGGTACAACATTCCACATCTGTTCTGAGTGTAGAGTATAGTGGGAATATTGCTTCCTTAATCCTGGGCATTATATCTCTCTCAGCTTTTAGATCAAAGAAGTATTCTTGGATGCAGTATTATGATGGTGACTCATATTGAGTTGACACGAAACACCAGACCTTGGTCAGACAAACTGTTGTCTCTTCATGCCTCCCCCATCTTGTACACCTGTGGAACAAAGATGCTAGTCACTTGGTGACTTACCTTTCTATGTTGGACTAACCAGAAATGTGGGAAAATCCCTTGGGGTAGCTTATTCATATGAAACCAACTCCCACCTACAAGTCCACTGGCCAAAATCTATAAAAAGAAAGTTTTTATTTAAAGGAAGGAAGAATCAGAAAACTTGATATATTCCATGATTCTAATCTCAAGCTCCACACAACCTAATGTGGAATACTCAGTACCACCATAAGATAACGAGGATTATGTCCTCCATGAATCCTCATCCTAGGGCCCTTCAGTAATCATGAGGGTTTGCCAAAGTTCTCCCAAGATGTTTGCTTTAGGGATTAGAGATTCTAAAGTATCCACTTCTTTCCTACTCTTTTATCTTCTACTGCCCTCAGCTGGAAATTCCTCCATTGTTTCTCTCAGCAATATTCTTCTCTTGGCTCTGCATTCTGACCTGACCATTATGTAGATATGTCAGTGTCTCTTAGTCTTAGGTTACCCAGAGAAATTATGGTAAAAAGAGAACTTAAGAGATCCCCTCTTTCTTTCATTCAGGAAACATTTATTAAGTTAGTATACTGTTCTCATGTAGCAAGACAAAACCAAATATAGTCTTTGCCCCCAAGGGGCATATGTTCACGCTTATATTTGTATTCTATTAGGGGATAAAATGTATAAACATAATCAGAAATTAGATAGAATTAAAGAGAAAGAAAGCACCAGTAGGAAGCTGCTGTGTAAAATGCAGAGTATCATAGGTAGACCTATATTTTAAGGAGATCATTCTAGAGGTAGAAGTAGCAAGCCTTGCCAAGTGATTATATATTGATTATATACTGGACAGGGAAGGGAGAGAAAAGAGTCAAAGATGATTTCCAGGTTATTGGGAACTTAAATGGTCAGAAGAATGAAGGGCCCTCAACAAAAGTAGAGAACTTCAGAAGGGGGGGCAGGTTTGAATAGGAAGATAATGAGTTCTACTTGGGAACATATATGGCAAGATTTCCAAAGTGGTTTACATACATTATCACATCTGATCTTCACAACACTGTGAAATAGGAACTATTATCCCCATTTAATAGATAAGAAAACTGAAGCTAAGGTTAAATGACCAGCTTAGGTGCATATAGCTAGTAAACCTGAGTCAGGATTTGAATTCAGCTGCATTTACAACACCAAACTGCCTCCTCTATGTTGAATCTAAGATGCTTACGGGACATCCAGGTGAAACTGCCCAGTTGGAAACTAAAGATGTGGGAGAAGAGGTCAGGAGATAAGTCAGGGCTGGATACTTGGATTTAGGAGTAGTCTACCTGGAAATGATGACTGAACCCATGGGATCCAGTGAAATCACTAAAATAGAGGGGAAAGAGAGAAAAGAAAAGATACAGTTTAGTCTTGGAAGAGCAGAGAGGAAGGAAGCACTCATATGCCTCTAGCTTCCTTCCAAATTCAGCTGAAATCTCACTTCTTCAAGAGGATTTTCCATTTCTTTAGCCCTTCCCCAGCCAAGTTCCTTCCCTCTGAGATTACCTTCCATTTTCATTGCATATTATCTTGTATGTGTTTGTTGTTTAGTCATTTTTCAGTCATGTTCAACTCTTTGTAACCCCACTGGAGGTTTTCTTGGCAGAGACATTGGAGTGGTTTGATATTTTCTTCACCAGCTCATTTTATAGATGAGGAATTGAGGCAAACAGGACTAAGTGACTTGCCCAAGGCCACACAGCTAGTAAAGGGTATAAGGCTGGATTTGAACTCACAAAGATGAGTCTTTCTGGTTCAAAGTGGTCCACTGTACCACCTAGCTGCCCATCTTGTATGTACGTAGTTGTTTATATATTATCTCCCTCATTAGAGCTCCTTGGGACATTGACCATGTTTTTGTTTTTCTCTGTATCTTCATTGCTTAGCATGGTGCCTGACATAGTAAGTACTTAATAAAGGCTTGCACTTGTCAGAACAGGACACAAATGATAATTCAGAAAAGGAAACTGATCTTGTTCAGTCAGAGAATCCATTAGAGGGTAAAGGAGAAAGAACTTCTTCTCAGAGTAGGGATTTCCCTTGGCTGAGGTGCATCCCCCCTCCACATACAATTACATGAACCTCCCCAGGACAAATAGTCTTTGCATTTAGAGTTAGCTAAGTCTCACTTCAATCCAGCTACTTTTTCACCTTGCCAGCAATTGGGGGAGGATATGCCTCCCCTAAGGGGCTATTTCCTTACTACCTTCTGGCTCAACCAAGCCAATTTAGCAGTCCTGCCATTCATTCTCCCCAGTCATCAGGTAGGAATATGGAAATCATATTGGGTGGGTCTGTGTTTCTCATTGTAAATCAAAATGTTTGTATCTTTGGGGCTTGCTTCCAACTCTCCTAAATCAAGTTGGTAGAAAATGAGAAAGATGTGAGCTTAGACTACAGTAGCCAAAATCCTTCACAGACCTGGAAAATGGTCTCACTTTGTCTCCTACAATGGGTAGCTACCCAATCTGCCCTCCTAAATGAATGACAGCATCTCAGAAATCTGCTGATCTAATCCCTCCTGTCCATCTTCATCCCTGGCAAGGCTCATTTCTTCCTTTTGACGCTGGTTTCTCCATTGTCTTCCTGGCTATTCATGAGACCCATTTGTTTGGAACATTTGGAAACCATTCAATTTTATCAATTTATTCCTGTATCCTATCAGACAGTGATAAGCCCTATTAGAACAAAGACAATTTCTGATTCATAATTTGTTCATATTCCTCACAATCTAGGCTGGGTGTTCCAGTACCAGGACCCACATTGTATGCTTACTTATGCTTGCTACTCTTTGAGTAAAGGAGTTCTTAGAATCACTAGAGAACTCAATTGGGAGTTGAATGAATTGAATTCAGATTCCCACTTTGTCAGCTGTTGCCTGACAATCAATCAATAAACATTTATTTTAAATATTAAATATTTTAATTAATTAAATCTAACTTATTATTTAATTGAATATTTAATTATTTGTTATTATTTAAAGTTCCATTCAATAGAATATTAAAAATAAAAATATTTACACTGTGATAGGCACTGTAGTAAACACTGGAGATACAAGAAAAGGAAAACAGTCCCTTGAGGATCTTACATTCTACTCCTTGGGACAAATATATAAAAGAAAAAAAATTGGGAAGATGGAAAGTAACCTTAGTCTTCCTAACACTATCTGGTGTAAAACTGTCTTGAAAAAAGCCAGATATTCAAAGAAGCAGAGGAGGAAGAGCATCTGAAACATTGGAGAAAGTCAGTGTGAAGACATGGAGATGGGAGATGGAGCATGATATATGAGGAACAAAGAAATCTAGTCTATAATAGAGTGTAGGAGAGGACAAAAATGTAGGCAGACTCTACAAGTAGGGTGGGGTCAGATGGTGAAGGCTTAAATGTCAAAGGGATTTACATTTAATTCCTAGAAAGCTTCGAGATTTTATTGAGTAAGGGAAGGATATGACCAGACTTAGATTTTAGGAAAAAGACTTTGGCAGCTGTGTTGAAGATGATTTGAAGTTGTAGGGCATGAGGCAGGGAGATCAATTATAAAGCTATTGCAGTTGTCCAGGTGAGAGGTGATGAGGGTCTAAACTAAAGAGGTTTGTATGTAAATCAAATGTAAATGGAATTATTTGTATGTAAATATGTAAATCAAAAAGAGGTCATATAGGAGAGATGTTGTGAAGGTAGAAATGAAGAGATTGGGCAACAGATATGTGGTGTGTGAGAGTGATGAGTCCAGGATGAAGCCAAGAATGCAAACCTGTATGACTGAGAGGATAGTGGATAATAAGGAAGTATAACAGAGGGAAGGTTTTAGGGAAAAGATAATAAGTTCTGTTTGGCACATGTTTAGTATGAGATGTCTCCAGGACATCTTGTTTGAAGTATCCAATAAGTGGCTAGTAATATGGGATTGGAATTTAGAAGGGATTAGGGTTGAACATAGTGATTTGGGAATCATCAACATAGAGATGAAAATTAAACCCCCAGGAGCTATTGAGTGAGATAGTATAAAACTAAAAGGAGGACCAGAATAGAACCTTGGGGGAACACCCATATTGAATGCACATGACACATGAAAAACACGCAAAGGATATTAAGAAGGTCAGCAAAGTATAAGGAGATCTTAGACAGAGTAATGCCATGAAAATCAAGGGAGGAGAGAGTTTCCAAGAGAACATGGTCAGTAGAGTCAAAGGCTGCAGAGGGGTCAAAAAGGATGAAGACAAAGAAACCATTAGATTTGCCCATTAAGAGGTCATTGATAACTTTGGAAAGAGAAGCTTTATTTATAATGAAATTAAAAGACAGATTTCAGAGAATCTAAAAGAGAGTGAAAGGAGAGGAAGTAGAGGCTCCAATTATAAGATAAACTTTTTTTATTCTTAGGAATCCATACAGTGTACTAGGCTAGAAGACTATGGGCATCACACAATCATTGAGAATGAAGGACAAACAATGATCTGTGAGTAGTAGTAGCTGCACCTGGGGACCCAACTGTCCAGTTTCAGTTAGGCAACACAACTGAGAGAAGGAAGAGTGACCTGGATGGATAGCTAGCAGAGGTGGTAGAATCAGGGGTATCGTTAGTTTGGTGTTTGAGGATGGGGAGACATTGGCATTTTTATAGGCAGCGAGGAAGGAGGAAGGAGCATAGGAAGAAATTTAAAATTAGAGAGAAAATGGGGGTGATGAGAATCTGCTCTAGAATTTAAGAATGGATGGGATTTAGGGTGGATGTAGAGTTGAAGAAGGATCACTTCTTTATTAGAGACTAAAGTGAAAAAGGAGGTAATGCAGATAAGAATAATAATATAATAATATATATCAGTCAATAAATATTTATTAATTACCTATTATGTGTCAGGCACTGTGCCAAGTGCACAATAATAATGTTGTTTTTTGTTGTTCATGTTCTTTAGTTGTGTCTGATTCTTCATGACCCATTTGGGGTTTTCTTGGCAAAGATACTGGCGTGGTTTGCCATTTCCTTCTGTATCTCATTTTACAGATGAGGAAACTGAGGCAAACAGGGCTAAGTGACTCTCCCATGGTTACACAGATAGTCAGCATCTGAGGACAGATTTGAACTCAGAAAGAGTTCCAGGTCAAATGTTCTATCCGTTGAGCTACCTATCTGCCCTAAAATAATAATTGCTAGCATTTATGTATGCAAAGCCTTGTACAAATAATCTTTTTTTCCCAAACAACTCTGTGAGGTAGGTTCTATTATCATATTTTACAGATGAAGAAATTGAGGCAGACAGAGCTTAAGGAATTTGCCCAGGGTCATGCAGATAGTAAATGTCTGAGGTTGGATTTGAATTCAGGTCTTCCTGACTTCAAGTCTCAGATTTGATTCACTGTGTCACCTAGTTGCATCTAGCCAGAGGGACATTTCTTCCATTTGGCCAGGCAATCTAAAGGGCCTTCCCATACCTATATTATTTCTATCCTTCTTTCCTTTGATCCTCACCTAAATACTCTTCACCATATTTAATGAATTTCCATAGGCATTTACCTTCTTGACACATAACAGACCACCCCTTCCATCTGATTCTCATTCCTCTTGAGTAAACAATACATTCTATTGCCACCTTATAGGTTCATGCCCCATTCTAGCAAGTCTCTGTTATGCCTGTAAGCTTTCCTTTATCACCTTGCATTAATGTTTCAAGTTCACTTCATTTACCATCATTCTCTGGATTTCAAGGCCATAAACAAATTATCTTTCACTTCTTGAATTTCCTGTAATACTTTGCTTATTGTTATGTAAATCTGGTCCATTTTTATAAGTTTTGTTTTTAAATATAAAACACTCCCTCAAAATAAGTTCCTTGAACACAGGAACCATTGTCTTCTTTATCTTCGTACTTCCTTCCTGTACTTCCTTTGTACTTCTGCAATAGTAGGAAACAATATCTATTCAATTAAATTGCATTGAACTTAATTGAGGATCATTTCTGCCCTTCTCTGCTATTTTCTCCAGTGAATTACTATACACTTTCACTGTTAGATTTTGTTCTATTATAATCCATACCTATCCAATCTATTCAATTTATAAATGAAAAATATTGAGGTGTTGAGAGATTAAAGGGAAATTCATTTTATTACATTTTTAATTAATTTTTTGAAAAATTAATAAGCATCAGTTTTCTCTCTTATTCACTCTCCCTACCATCACTGGAAAAACAAAAATAAAACCTTTGTAATAAATGGACATAGTCACACAAAACAGATTCCCATATTGGCTATGACCAAAAATGTGTTTCTTATTCTGCGTATTTAGTCAATCGCCTCTCTGTCAGGAGGTAAGTAGAATTCTTCATTGTCAGTTCTCTGAAATCATGGTTGATCGTTGTCTTGATCGGAGGGTTTGTTTCATAGTTTTTCATTTTTACAATGTTGCTGTATAAATAATTTTTCTCCTAATCCTGCTCCATTCTTCCTGCATCTGTTCACACAAGTCTTTCCAGGTTTTTCTGAAACTGTCTCCCTTGTCATTTCTTATAGCACAGTAGTATTCTATTACATTAATATAACTTAATTTGTTTAGTCATTCCCCAATTGAGGAGCACCCCTTAGTTTCTAGTTCTTTGCCATCACATGCATACATACAGACAGCTGCTATAAATATTTTGGTACACATAGGACCTTCTGTTCTTCCCTTGATCTCTTAAGGGAATAGGTCTAGTACTGGTATTGCTGATGTAAGACAGTTTACAGTTTAGTAATTTGAGGGGCATAGTTCCAAGTTATTTTTAGAATAATGGAACCAGTTCACAGTTTCACCAATAATGCAAGAATATCCCTATTTTCCCAATACCTCTCCAACATTTGTCATTTTCATTCTTTTGTCAACTTTGCCAATCTAGTGGGTATGAGTCAGAACCTCGGGGCTTTCTAAATTTGCATTTATCTAGTTATTAGTGTTTATAACTTTTTTTTTCCTTGTAGGGCTATGGATAGATCAGATTTTTTACCTTGAGCACTGACTGTGCATCCTCTTTGACCATTTTATTAATTGGAGCATGGCTTTGAAGCTTAGAGAACTTTAGGGACTTGGTAAAGGTTTGTATAATTAGTTGATAGCAAAATCAAGAAAGAATCTTAGTCTCCCCATGTCTTTGGCCCAGAACTCTCCCCATGACATCATGACCTTCATTAGTAGGAATAATCTTGCTTTTTCAAACCTTCCACATCCCATTGGATTTACCAAGAATATGAAGCAGCTCTAATGAGAAAGGCTCTACACAGCCACCGACTGGAGTACATTAAGGGGAGGAAATCAGGCAGGGGCATGTTTGTAGATCTGTTGTAGATTACTCTCTCACTCAGTATGTGCATCAACCAATGAGGAATGTGTTTCTCTCTAATTTATTAAAGGTCAGGCAGCATGGATTGATAACGGAAAATCTGTGTCTGATACATTTGCTTAAATTGAATTCTTGGAGCATATTACCGAATCGGTAGACATAATTTATCTGGATTTCAGGAAAGCATTTAAGAGCGTACCATACAACAGATGGATTTACTAAGGCAAAGTATTGAATAAAGTGTCAGGTGGCAACTGTTGAAACAGGTTTAAAATAGTCTGGACCAAAAGCAGGGTGCCCTGAGAGGAGATACTTATGAGTACAAACACAAGGGTCAACTTGAGGGTCATTATTTTTAAGTCTTTGACCCTAATTATAATTTGATTTCCATTATGTCCCTATCTCTTGATGGCAAAATCTAGAAAGAAGAAAATAGATTTAAAAGGAATAGACCAAAGATAAATTTTGAACCTTTTTTTTCGGTCAGTAGGACCTATGGATTGGGGAATGAATTACGATTTATTACAAATTCCATATGAATAAACAAAAAAGACACTGATAAACCAAAGTAGACCAGAGATGTCTCTTCTGAAAGGAAGTACAATAAAGAAGACTAAATCAGGAAAAGATGGCAGGAGATGGACATTACTATGATCATCTGATGTTTGATATCATAGGGTATCCATAATACTGCAAGTGCTCTGAGTTCAAGGTTCACATATAAAATGAGAAATAATAGAGGGCAGTCTGGCCTTAAACTAGCATCCACAAATGTGAAAAGAACTAAAGGAGGTAGTAGCAAGGAACTAGAAACAAAATAGATGTCCGCTGATTGGAAAATAGTTAAATGAATTGTATTACATAAATGTAATGGAATATGATGGTGATATAAGATACAATGTCTATGATGAATATAGAGAAGCAAGGGAAGACTTATGGGAACAGACAGAGACTGAACTAAGGAATCCACAAAAATAATACACATAATGGCAACAGCAATGAAAATGGAAAGGACACCAACAAAACAACCAAAACTGAATTCTGTGAAATGAAAATAATCAAACTTGGCCACATTGAAGATCTATAAGAAGGCAACTCCCTGTGTTGGGAAATATAGATGGTACAAAAAAGAAAAGATGCCAATAATTTAAAAAAGTTACTGGAGAAAAACCTTTACCATATTGTTTGATCTATTTTGGAAGATTTATAAAAAAAAAAGATATAAACAAAAATTACATAGGAGGAGAAGATATGCAAGGGTTTCAATTGTTGTAGACAGCTCATGCCAATGAAATTACACATTTATTGAACATGCTTATTATAACTTTAACCAAAAGACTGCAAACTGTTTATAGATATTGTGAATGAAACTCAGTCCTTTAAAGTAAATATAGACTGGGTGTATAAAGCCCTGAGCTAGGTGTGGTGGGAAAGTAGACATTATATAACACAGTCACTGTACCCAAAAAGCTTACAATCTAATTGGGAAGTAAAAAATCATAAATGGACTCACGTAAAAATGAAAGTGACTAGTACAGTGCCTTGTATATTGTAGCTGTTTTATCGATGAATGAATGAATGGATGGATTCTGTGTAAATAATACACATCTACAAGTTAAAAATAATGGGGCGTACGTCGGGAGGTCATAACATGATTAAACTGGCTGTACAAATAACTGACTAACATCATTATTACTATTATTATCATATTACAAATGGTAAAACTGAGGACTAAACTCAAGGTCACACTGCTAGTGACTGGTAAACCAAAGAAGATTCATAAGCCTAAGACTCTTTCCTGTAAAACACTATTTCTTGGATAAGATAGGCCTCTAAGTCAAGAGTTCCTAACCTGGGATTTGTGAACTCTATTTTGTTTTTGTTGTTTTCACATTTTGATAACTATATTTCAATATAATTGGTCTCCCTTGTAATTCTGTGCATTTCATTTTGCTAATTTATAAACCTCATTGTGAAAAGGCATCCAGAGGCTTCACTAAACTGCAAAATGGTCCATGAAACTAAAAAATAATTAAGATTCCATGCTCCAAATGGACAAAATTCCAACTGATAGAGAAGCCTTAGATTTGGTTTCAACTCTACCTTTAACCCTACCAACTCAGTCCTTAAGAACTGGCAAGGCAGTGGGGTGAAAAGATGTTATTTTGTGTTATCTGGTGGTTCTTGGTTCGATCACAAATTTCAGGCTGAATTTGCAGTGTTTGTTTTGACCTAGTGGATCCATAACTCCTTGAGCTGCTAACATGATTAGTTTGTAATTTGTCATGGGATACAAAGAACGATGGGGCACCACACAGAAAGTCAGCTGGAGTTGTTTGTGTAAGGTCTCATGGGGAGTACGGTAAGCCAGTCTTCCATCCAGATTTGAAAAGAGGCCAGTTTCAGTTATCACTAACTTTTTCCATAAGAACAGAACCTCTCTTCTCCACAGCTCCTGTCATCTTGCCAAAAAAGCATTATATGGTCATAGCTTGCTACACTTCTCAACAGGAAAACTAGTGCTCTCACTGGTAAGGATGAGGCATGCCATAAATCCATTGGCGTGCAAGCACTGAGTATTGTTGTAGGTCATCTCTGGAAAAGTTGGTTGATTATAAAATGATGCTCTTTCATTGACTGGACAAAACAACATAGGCTATGTATTGTATCAATTAGTGTTGTGAGTCAGATCATTCTTAGAATTTTAGTTTCCTGAGATTGAGAAATGGTTCTTCTGCAGATGTCTTTGTAACTCCCACCATAATCTATTTCAAAGCTCTGTACACAACAAGCAGTCAATAAGTGTCATTAATGAAATGACCATATTATGGCCTGGGTAATGATTAACATGTGAGCTGATATTGAATGCTAGCATATCAACTAGCAAAGTATCACTAACCTGAGAACATGGGGGTTGAAGACCTCCTAACTTTTTCCTTTACCTACCCCTGCAGTTTGCCCTGAGTTCGTTGTTGTGGGATCTCAATGGGGCTCTCAGGGTTGACCTCTCAGATTCCTAAGGAACAATTCTATTTTTGACCTTAGTCTAAAATACCCTCCTCATCTCTTGATGAGGAGGTAAAGCTGTCTGGAGTACACACATGAATTGGGCATAAAATAGGCAGTTTTATTCCCATACATAAAGGGGAATGCTAAGCAATAAAGAATTATGGAATGAGTATCACCAGTTGAGAGGAGATAAGCAATAACCTCATGTAGGAAGAAGCACTTGTGATGAACTTAGAAGAAAATTAAAGATTCTGAGAGGCAGAGGTGAGGATGGAGTATGCTTCAGCGATGGAAACAGTCAGTGCAAAGTAATTGAAGTAGAAGGTGGAATATTAAATGGGAGGAGAGCAAGAAGAAAAGTTGGGCTGAATTGTAGAGTGTGTGAATCAGTCAACTAGTGTTTTTCAGCCACCTACTATATATCAGGCACTCTGCTAAGTACTAGGGATACAAAGAATGTCAAAAACAGTCTCTGCTTCCAAGGGGTTCATGTTCTAATGGGAGGGACAATATGCAAATGACAAGTTAAACTGGAGATAATACAGGAGGCACTAAAATAAAAGAGGATTGGGAAAGGCTTCTTGTAGAAGGATAGACTTCAGCTGAGACTTGACTGAAGCTAATGAAGGTAGGATGTGGTAATGAAGAGGGAGAGAGTTGCTGGTATGGGGAACAGTCAGTGGCAATGTCCCAACCAATGGAGTTGAGTGTTTGACTATCATCAAGGAGACCAATGTCACTAAATCACAGAATACATTTGGGGTGCAATGAAGACTGGAAAGGTGGGACAGAGAGAATTTTATATTTAATTCTGGAGGTAATAGGGAGACATTAAAGCTTAACGAATGTAACTTAGGAGTTGACATGATCAAACTTGCACTTTAGGAAGATCAATTTGACAGTGTAGTGAAGGATGGACTGGAATGGAGGAGATTTGAAGGGAAGTGAGGTGTAACAAAGCTGGAGATCTACATTGTAGTGAGCTTTAAAAATATCCAACAACAATGTGTATTTGATTCTAGCAAAAATAGTGAGCCACCGGAATTCATTGAAAAGAGGAATGACATTATGAAACCTGTACTTTAGGAAAATTACTTTGGCAGCTATGTTGAAGCACAGATTAGAGAGAAGGAAGACTGGAAGCAGTGAAATCATTTATAAGGCTACTAAAATACTCCAGATGAGAAGTGATGAGGGCCGGAACTACTTTGGTTTATATGTGAATAGAGAGAAAGTGACAGATGAGAATATCGAGAGTGTAAATCTGGCCTCTTTTGATTAAAAATAATAATATTCTTGAATAATATTCTTGTCTACTGTGCCATACTATATCTCATGTGAGGATAGGAAAGGAAATGATTGCCTCTGAACAAGGTAGAGAATATCCCACAAGAAAATGAGCCCATTAATGTCTTTTAAAAGTGGATGAAGATGTTAGAGATAACGATGCATTCATAAACCCATGCTGAAAAAGGAACAGGATTATTCAAGTAAAAACCTATGGAGGGCCACAGTGTCAATTGTCACATCTCTAATAACAATGATGATTTTAAATCAATAAACATTTATCACTCACTTAATATATGTGTTGTCTATAGAAAACTCATTTTCATATTCAACTTGAAATCTGTCCTCATTGAAACAGATTTACAGAAAATAAGAATGTCTTTGTGCCCATCTTTGCCCAGTAAATATGATCATTGACTCACCCCATTAAGTTCAGGAATAAATCAACAATGGATGATTCTGGGGGATTTAAACCATCAGGGGGTCTGTCCTTGTTATGTGACTCACTCAGTTTTTTCCTCATGATCAACTGCTTCTGATACATCTGTCATCCTTGAACTTTACAAAATTCTTTATTTGTCATATGGTCCCACAGAAAGAAATTATACATCATTCTTTCCGTTTCATGCTGGGTGACCACAAGCTTCCATCTTTGTGTTTTGCCATAGACCTTCCTTACATTGAGTCAAAATGTGACTTTTTTGGAATCCCCACCCATCTATTCAAGTCCTGTCCCCAGAGCCAAGTATAACTAATCTAATCTCTTTCACATGACAGTCCTTCAAATATTTAAAGCCAGCTATCCTATCTCTTCCATTCTCTCTCTCAATTTTTCTTTCCTCAAGACTAGATATTTCCAGTTCTTTCAATTGATCCTTTTGATCAATTGATCCAGGCAAGGGTATGCTGATAAATGTTAAGCAAACATCTGGGGGAAAATATGCACACAATATACTTTTAAGTTTATATTCCATTATTTACATTTTCTTCATCACTTTCTGACATTTAGACCAGAGGTGTCAAACAGGCATCCTCTGGTCACATTATGACCCAATACTCCAAAGGGAGGCAGGAACTAAATTAAAATGTGATTGGGAAATATTTAACAAAATGAATAAAAATACAATAGAACATGGGTAACATTAATATATGGTTTTCTAAGTCAATTGGCAGCTTCAGAGATCCTTATTGAGTAGTTCTTTGAATTTGACACCACTGGTTTAGACAATAAATCAAGTGCTGATTTATGACATTTGCCAATTTGAGATGTGCAAATGCTTACACTGAAAATTTAACAACCAGCTCTTGACCTGGTAGGAAATTATTCTAGCATATCTTTGCTACAGGACAATGCAATACCACACTTATTATATTCTTTCAGATATGCTCCAATTTGTCAATATCTCTTCTAAAAAGATGTAACTACAACTAATCACGGTGCTCCTAAGATGATCTAACAAGGGTAGAGTACAATGGGTCTGTCACTTGTTCTTGTTAATAATAAAGTTATAGTAATATTTTTTACTAATTTGTTATAGTGTCAATTGATTGACCTTTTTCATACCTTTCCTATTTCTTTCCAGAATATCATCAGCCTTCTAGTCACCCAGGTCAATAACCTCAGTGTCATCTTTGACTCCTCACTCTCACTCCCCTCACATATACAATTAATCACAAGTCTTGGCATTCTGTGTTCACAACATCTCCTGTGTATATCCCCTTTTGCTCCATTCACTAAACCGCCTAATTCAAACCCTTACCCCTTCTCAGCCAGAGAATTACTATAGCCTCTCAACTGCCTCATTTTTCCCCACTATAAATAGCCTTCACACAACTACCAAAGTGATGTTCCTATAGGGCAAGTGTGACCAAGTTCCTGCCCTACTCAATACACTCCAATGGCTCTTTATTGCCTCTAGAAGCAAATAAACTCCTCTGGTATGGAAAATCCTTCAACCTGGCCTCACCCCCCCCCTTTCTAGACTTATTGCATACACTTCAATGCATACTATATAGTCTGGTCAAAATGGCATTCTCCATTTCTCATCTCCATGAGTTTGTGCTGGTTGTCCTTCATACATCAAATGCAATCCCTTCTAGAAATTCTGATTTCCTTCAACGTTCATCTTATGCAATGCCTTCTGCATCAAGCCTTTTCCTATCTCTTAATTGCTAGTGTCTTCTCCCCCTTAATCATCATGTATAGATTTTGAAAATACATATACGTATATACAATAAGATGTATGTAGATATGTATACACATGTGCATACATACCTAGAAACATATATATATGTATGTATATATATATACACACATACACACATTGTCTTTCCTGGCTATATTGTAAGTTCTTCCAGAGCAGAAATATTTTACCTTTGTGTATCCAGTACCCATCATAGACCCTGACACATACATAATAAGACTTTAATTAACCAATTTTAATTGTTTAATTGTGGGTCAGTAAAAACCCTAAGTCAATTTCACATGAAATAGACTCTCCAGTCATATGCCCCCTTTCCAGTCCTGAACTTGGGTAATAAAATGGATGGTCTCCATACAAAAGAATACTTTATGGCCATTTCCAAACCATGTCACATTTATATATTGTCTCTCCCCAATAAAATATAAGCTCCTTGAAGGCCAAGGTTGTCTTGTTTCTTTGTCTTTGCATTTCCAGCCCTTAAAATACTGTATCTTACATGTGATAAGTGCTTCATAAATGTTTTTTCACTCATTCATGGAAAAACTTGATTACTTAGCTTGAAATTTTCACCTTCAGGTTCATCAGTGGGTAAGAAAGATAAAGATAAAACATTACTTCTAGAAGGACATTCGATGAGTGTGTACGTATATATGTATGTATATGTGTGTGTATATATGTATATTGTATATCTATACCTTTCTCTCTCTCTCTCTCTCTCTCTCTCTCTCTCTCTCTCCTTCTCTCTCTCTCTCTCTCTCTCTCTCTCTCTCTCTCTCTCTCTCTCTCTCTCTCTCTCTCTCTCTCTCTCTCTCCCTGTCTCTATGTCTGTCTCTCTCTCTTTCTCCACACCATCAAGGAACAGCTTTTTCTAACCTCCTCCTATTAGTAGAACAGAACAGATTAGTTTACCAAATCACCTAGCTAATCTGCTAGTCCCTGAAGGTAGGAGCTACAAAGTAGAGTAGTCTAAGGAAGACCTCTCAAGAGTTTCAATAAGGATTACTGCCTAGTTAAGGGTTTGAGCAATTTTTGCTAGAATGCTTTCCAGAAGGATGGAGAGCTAAAGGGAGAAAGGAGAATGTACTGCAAACAAACATTGTCTTTTGGTGCCTAATTCTACCTAGCATCAACCTTAACAGTGAACCAAGCTCAGCAAATACAGTTAAAGCAAGGACTTGATCTCAATGCTTAAGTTACTTGAAATCTAGGTGAAGACACAGGATACATATGTCTACATATGTGTATTGTTGTGTTTGTCCTTCATTTTCGAAGAGGACCATGACATCAGGGTGATGAAGACATGACTTGCAGTTGACTTTGAGTTGAGTGAGGGAGAGCTGTGCAAGGTCGCCAGCCTCACGTTCTCCTCCAGAGTCATCGGGGTCCAGTGGCCAGATATTAATTAGGATGACTGCACATGGCCCAGGATGCAATGGGAGATCCTTGCCCTTTTAGGCTATGGCCTTTTCAGGTATTCACTGCAAATCATGTCTTCATTTCCCTGATGTCATGGTCCTCTTTGAAAACAAAGCACAAATATAACCTGTGAGTAGACCTAGCTCTCTGAATGGGGACCCAGACATTTGAGTAACTCAGCTTCATCTCTCCCTCTCTCTCTCTCTCTTTCTCCTCTCCAAAGGAAGGTAAATTTTGATGGCCAGAAGCTGCCCAGTTACCTAGGGGTATACTGGCTGGACTATCTTTCTTTTCTTCCTTCCTTCCTTCCTTCCTTCCTTCCTTCCTTCCTTCCTTCCTTCCTTCCTTCCTTCCTTCCTTCCTTCCTTCCTTCCTTCCTTCCTTTCTTCCTCCTTTCACAAAACCTTAAATCCAGTTCATTCTGAAGCTTATAGATTGGACCACAATAGGTCCCTGCCCAAGCTCCACTTCATGCTTGTATTTTGGGTGCTCCTGGCTTAGAGTGAATGTCAATGGTACCTGTTTCCCTCTGGAACAGCAACCCAAAAGGCCTTCCCCTCCCCAGTTTGATATATGTGTGTACGTATGTGTATATATGTGTATATACATATAAGAAATAATGGCAACCAGAACACATGAGATTACAAAGGCTATCAATTTTTCACTGTAATGCTTCACTCTTTCTTGGGCCTATGTGTTTCATGGACTTCATGTCTTCAGTTGATAAATCAGAAAGCTTTATTTCCTGGTTTTTTGTCTTTCCTAGAGTAATAAATCCTATTTTCTAATTTAAAGAAATAAAAGACAGTTCCTAAAAGTGTTCAATTCGCAATGAGAGGGAAAATCTTGAAAGTGTTAAAGAAACAAACTGCAATAAAGGTTAATAAACATTTAGTAGCTTGGTGCTCCAGGGGAATTCACTTAACCTACATGTGCCTCAATTTCCTCATCTGTAAAATGAGGATAACGATACTTCCCATGGTTGCTATGAGGACAAAATGGAATAATATTTGCAAAGCATTTGGCAAACTTTAAAATGCTATGTAAATATGAGGTACCATATCACACCTATCAGATTGACTGACATGACAAAACAGGAAGATGATAGATGTTGGAGACGTGGGAGAGTTGGAACACTAATTCATTGTTGGTGGAGCTGTGAGCTGATCCAACCATTCTGGAGAGCAATTTGGAACTATGCCCAAAGGGCTACAAAAATGTATATACCCAGCTTTGACCCAGCTTAGTTAAAATGGTTGGTCAGGGTTGCATAATTAGAGCAGAAGTGGATCCCAGGTTATCTGACCCTCCCAGATCTAATGTATGCATTTGGGACATACACCATGGACCTTCCCCTGCTCTCTGTGATATTCTTTTTAATTCTTCAGAGGCCATAGTATTTTATATTTCTTAGTCATGTTGCAACATTGATAGTGTGTTAAAAGATAAGCCTTTACTTTCATGGGAAGTATGTAACTTCGTAATTCCATGGAGGCAGTCCAGCTTACTCTCTTGAATCCTAGGCCCAGTTCATTCTTTTGTACTGTATATTCCAAATATATGTACTGATGAACAGAGAAGCTAGGTGGTGCAGTGTATAGGGCACCAGTGCAGGAGTCAGGAGTCAGTTCAGATCTCACCTCGGACACTTGACACTCACTAGCTGTGTGACCTTGGGCAAGTCACTTAACCCCAATTGCCTCATCCTAGGTCATCTCCAGTCATCCTGATGAATATCTGGTCACTGGATTCAGATGACTATGAAAAAGAAGTGAGGCTGGTGACCTGCACAGCCCTCCCTCACTCAAAAGCCAAAGTCAAGTGCAGGTCATGTCATTATTTCTCTGAAAGCATGGTCTTCTTCGGCAATGAAGGACGAACACACACCACTTCTAAATAAATGAGAAAGTCCCACATGTACAAAAATATTTATAGCAGCTCTCTTTGTGGTGGCCAAAAACTAGAAATCAAGAGGATGCCCATCAATTGGGGAATGGCTGAATAAATGGTGATATATGAATTTAATGGAATACTACTGTGCTATAAGAAATGATGAACAGGAAGACTCCAGAGAGGCCTAGAAAGACTTATATGATCTGATGCTGAGTGAAAGGAGCAGAACCAGGAGAACTTTGTACACAGCAATAACCACAGTGTGTGAGGAGTTTTTCTGGTAGATTTAGTACGTCATTGCAACGCAAGAACTTAAAAAGTTCCCAATGGACTCTTGAGGCAAAATGCCTTCCACATCCAGAGAAAAATCTATGGAATTTGATCACAGAATGAAGCAGACCATTTTCTTTTGTATTGTGTTTTGTTTTGATTTGTTTTGTGATTTCTCCCACTCATTTTAATTCTTTTATGCAACATGACTAAGGTGAAAATGCATTTAATAGGAATGTATGTATATATGTATGTGTATATAAAATTGTATGCCATCTCAGGGAGGGAGTGGGAAGGCACGGGGGTAGGACGGGGAGGGAGGGCAAAAAAATCTAAGATATATGGAAGTGATTGTAGAACACTAAAAACAAACAAAATAGTTTAATAAAAATGCTATATAAATACTACCAATTATTATTAAAATTACAAGCCAAAAAAAAAAACAAAAACAAACCAAACCCCAGTCACAACTTACTACAACAGTAAAGGCTGGTGTTTTGAATAAAAATAACAGTGACTGACAATCCTCCTTGCCTGAAAAAGTCTTCATGGTAGCTTGGCCAAGTAGATGGAGACCAGGAATACAAGTCAGAAAGACCTGAGTTTAAATCCAACCTCAGATAGACAGATACTAGTTGTATAATCCTGGGCAAGTCACTTAACCTTTCTGACCCTCAGTTTCCTCATCCATAAAATAGGATAATAATGGTATCTACCTCACAGGGATATTGTGGAAATCAAATAAGATGATACATATAAATCCTGAAGTACAATATAAAGCTAGTTATTATTCAATCCTCTCAACTATTATTGTTGTTTTTGTTCAGTTGTTTTCAATCATGTTCAACGCTTTATGATCCTGTTTGGGGTTTTCTTGGCAAAGGTACTGGAGTGGTTGTCATTTCCTTCTCCAGTTCATCTGACAGATGAGGAAACTGAGGCAAACAGAGTTAAGTGATTTGCACAGGGTCACACATCTAGTAAGTATCTGAGACCAAATTTAAACTCAGAAAGAGTCTTCTATTCACTGCGGCCACCTAGCTGCCCCAGCTATTATCATGTCATGATTATACATATCATGGCATCACCTCCCTGATATCATGGTCCTCTTCGGGAACAAAGGACATACGATAACCAGCTGTTCTTTGATTTGTCTATTGCTAGAGTCAAAATTAAAAGAAATAGCTGTAAGAAACAGATACAAAGGGAGAAAATATTTCCCAAGTGGGAAGGGACTCAGTACATTCTTCTTCCTTGATAATTATACTAATTATAATTAATAATTTAAGATAATTATAATTAAGACAGTTTCCTTTCTTGGGGATGGTCAGTCAATAAGCATTTTCTAAATGTCTACTATGTGTCAGGCACTGTGAAAAATGCTGGGAATGAAAAGAAATACAAAAGGCAGCTCCTCTCAGGGAGCTCACAGTCTAATGAGAAAGCTGAGTCTTCTTGGAGACAACTTTCAAGATTCCATCCATCTCTAGAAATCAAATACTAGAAAACATTAAATAGCTTTTTTTTAAAAAAAAGAAAAGGTTCTGGATTAATCTTTTTAGATAAAAACTCCATGTTTTCCCTGTATGTTTCTTGTTCTCATACAAAGACTCTAGTTAGGAGGATCTTTGGAGAATCCAGGAATAGGAGATCATATTTTTTTTTGGCACAGTAAATTACTTGAGCCATGTGCCAGACACAGAGCTTATCCCAGAGCCTGATGGGGAGCCTGGGACACCCACCCAGCAAGAAGAGAATTATGTTGTATGGGAACTAAGCCTCAGAAAAGTATTACCAGGGATTTGCCATATATTACTCTTGTCCTTAAGAAGGAAGAAAGAAGGGGAAGGGGGTTGCAAAGAGGGATGGGGCGGAGATAATGACTGCCAAGAGAGGACATGAACATATTAGACAATATAGTATTTCCAGGAAGATCTATAAAATGATGAATTCCAAAGGGTTATGTAATCACTTGACTTTATCTCTGCATTTATAGGTGGTGATTTCCCTTGATCCTTTTCTTCAGGTCTTAAGAGTTTAAGAATGTTGCTGGCTTTGTGACCCAAATCAATGGAGGCCCCCTCCAGCCAGAAAAACAGAAAATGTTTTGGATGATGCTGATGAAGACATTTAAAAGTGAGAAAGTAAAAGGAATACAGCTGCTGTTATTCCACTTTGTCAAGTGGGGTATGCAACTGCTGACACTGTGGTTTGTCTTTTGGAAATATCTTTCCACTGTTCACCAGGTCACTAAGTGTAGTAAATGGTGAAGTCTTCACCACTTGGTTTGAAAAGATTTTTTCCCCCCTATAACTTAAATACTCACCTCTGGGGAATCCTTCCCTAAAACTCAGATTAAATTTCCCCTTTTCAAACTCTATCCCCCTCATCAACTATTTGGTATTGAAGATTAGAAGTCAACAGGGAGAAAACTTTATTTTGGGTTATGAAATGAAATGAAATGCCTCCTATTTCATCTCTAGTTTACTGAAGGCCTGATGCTGTGGTTCATGAGACAGAGCACAATCCCAGCTGGAGTAAATACTGCCCCTTTGGAGATTAGCCAACAGCCAGGATGAACACTTCAGTATTTGTAAAGCTACCTCTCCCAAGACATTAGCTGGTACCCAGAATGTAGACTGGAGGACAGTTTCATTTTCAGTCTCTCTTTCTCCATAGACTCTTGACCTACTTTATTCTGGAGCCTTGAATGTGCCTGGAAGCCAGATGAGGCCAGTTTATAATCAAAAGCATGGGATTTGGAATCAGAACTTGACTAAAATCTCGGTTTTCTTATTTAATTCAGTCTACTTACCTGCTGAGAGAGAGAAAGAGAGAGACAGAGAGAAAGGGAGACAGAGGCAGATAAAGACGTACCCGGAGACAGGGAAATAGTCAGGGATAGGAGAGACAGGAGAAAGAGAGAGAAAGGAAAGAGAAAGAGATGGAGAAAGAAGGACAAGGACAGATTTAGATCATATGAAACTACCTGTGTCTATCTAAAAGCGTAAAACCTATATCAAAGTGGAAAGAGTCAGCAGGTAAATGGGTTCTCCCTCACTGGAGGTATTCAGACAAAGACAGAACAACACTTGCCAAGTAGGATGTAGGAGGGACTGTTATGTGGCTATGGTTTGGATAAATGGTCTCTGAGGGCCCTTCCAACTCTAAGATTCCATGTGTGTGTTTCCCTTCCAGTGCTAAATCCTATGAATTTTTGGAAGTCAGCATCTGCCTGCCTTTCACTTTAGAGCAAATCCTTTTCTCTCTTTAATCAAATTATGGATTGACTTTAAAATAGAATAAATTCAGTCCCCTTGGGTTAGCATGATAAGATTAATATTTTAACATTAATAAATTATGCTCTTTTACAAAAGCAATTGCTCAGCTCCATGAGCCCCCCACCACATGAAACAACCAACAAGTGCAGATTCTATCGATGGATTAATTCAGAGATATGAAGTTTTTTCTCAGCAGTCTCTAGAATTTTAGCACTGGAGGTCCAGGAACAAATATGACGAGAACTCCCATATGGGTCCCTGGCTTGGAGAGCTGTAGCGTGCCATTCAAAGTCTTTCTCTCTGTATGATTTCCTTCCTCCATTCTACTCAAATGAGATTATATTTGTAAAATGTTAGCACAGTACCTAGCACATAGTAGGTGCTATATAAATGCCTATTCTTTTCTCTTCCTCTCTTTCTACCCCCACTGGAGTTTATCCTATTAGAAAAAAATTACAAGTACCCAGATAATAAATTCCATGAGGGCAGCTATTAATTTATGGCCATACAACTGAGCACAGTGCTAAGAGTGAATATCTCCAATGAAACTCTCATTTGTGGACAGTATAAGCCTGAGAATACTTTCACTTTCTCTATGGGGCTTCTCAGGTACCTTGGGCCCAGCTTCCAATCCCTTTTCATCTTCTTTGTATGTGTTGTTTCTTCCCCATTAGAAGATAAGCTCCTTGAGGACACTGTCTTTCCTTCTTGCTTGCATGTGTACACCCAACTCTTCCCACTTTGCTGGTACATAGTAAATATTTGTTGTGCTTAGTAAATGCTTCTTGACTTGATTTGGTTCATCTCTCCTGAAAATTCTGAACTCCCATAAGGGCTTTATGGCAAGTATGCAGTGTGGTTCTCACCATTACCTCAGACTGCCAGGAGTCACCTCTTCTTCCACATATTCAGGAACATGCAAAACCACCCTAAGCTTAGACGGATGCTGGATCATAGATGGGTAATCTGTTAAAAGTCAAATACTTGCCAGTGAAAATAAAGCATGCTGGATGTAAAATTAGATCCCTGGTTAAATTCTGACTTTGACACATTCTAGTGTGGTGATCATGAACAGGTAAATCATTGCTTTGCCAGTATGAACCTCCTTTTCCTCAAAATCTTACATTCTTTTAAAAAAATATTTATTTATTCATTTTTTTCAAGATTCACTTTTATAAGATTTTGAGTGCCAAATTTTCCTTCCTCCTTCTCCTTTTCCTTACCCAAGACAGTATGCAATCTGATAGAGACTTTACATGTACAATCATATTAAGCATATTTTCACATTAGTCATGTTGAATCACGAAGAATCAGAACAAAAGAGAAAAACCACAAGGAAGAAAAAATGAGTCTGCAATCAGACTCCATAGTTCTTTCTCAGGATATGGATAGTATTTTCCATCATGAGTCTTTTGGAATTGCCTTAGATCATTGTATTGCTGAGAAGAGCTAAGTCTATCAAGGTCAGTCATCACACAATGCTGCTGTTACTGTTCTCCTGGTTCTGCTCATTTCACCCGGTATCAGTTCATGTAGGTCTTTTCAGGTTTTTCTGAAATTCGATTATTGACCATTTCTTATAGAACAATAGTATTCCATTACATTCATATACCACAACTTGTTCAGCCATTCCCCAGTTGATGGACATCCCCTTCAATTTCCAGTTTTGGCCACCACAAAAAGAGCTCCTATACATATTTTTTTATACATATAGGTCCTTTCCCCTTTTTGACGACCTCTTTGAGATCCAGACCTTGTAGTGGCATTGCTGGATTAAAGGATATGCAGTTTTGTAGCCCTTCGGGCATAGTTCTAAATTGCTCACCAGAATGCTTGGATCAGTTCACAACTCCACCAACAATGCACTAGTGTTCCAATTTTCCCATATCTTCTCCAACATTTATCATTTTCCTTTTTTGTCATATTAGCCAATCTGATAGGTGTGAGGGGCTACCTCAGAGTTGTATCAATTTACATTTCTCTAATCAATAGTGATTTAGAACATTTAAAACCTTATATTCTAATTGGGAAGAAAACATATGCAAGCATAAGTCTATACTAGATACATGCAAAGTAGATAGAAGATAATCTTTAACATGAAGGTTCTGTGAGCTAAGGCAACTAGGAAAGACATCCTGCAGAAAGTCATGCTTGGGTTGTCTTGAAGAAACAAAAGAAGCAAGAGCATTCTAGGTGTAGGGGACAGCCAATACAAAGACCTAAAGATGGGAGATAGAGCATAGTATACGAAGAATTACAAATAGATAAGTATGAATGGATTGAAGAGTGCATGGACAATGCTGCTAATGTACGAGACAATTGGCAGTATCAAACAGCAAAGTCCATATTTGATCCTCGGGATCCTAGGAAACCAATAGACTTTACTGAGTAAGGGGGTGATATGATTACGCTTGTACTTTTGGAGAATTTGGCAGTTGTTTGAAGAATAGAATGGAGTAAAGAGAGACCTGAGGCAAGGATCTCAACAATTAATATGCTACTAGAATAGTCCAGAAGAAATGGAAAGAAGGAAAAAAAAAACATTTATTAAGTGCCTGCTATGTCCCCAACACTAAGCTAGCACTTTGCCAATATTATCTCATTTGATTTTATACCCAGGGAGATAGGCATCCCTCATCTCACAGTTGAGGAAACTAAGGTAGATAGAGAGTGAGTTGCCCAGGGTCACACAGATGCTAAGTGTCTGAGGTCAGATTTGAACTGAGATCTCCATAACTCCAAGTCCAGCAGTCTATCTGCTGTACCACTTAGCTGCCTCAGAGAGGCAGAGATGTGAAAAAGAGTATGAACTGGAAGGAGACCTGTATAATTAGAGAGAAGGGGACAAGCATGAGTGATGCTGTGAGACAAAAGTGCCTAAATTTGGCAACTGCTTGAATGTGTGGAGTGAGTTTTAGGTACTACTTGTATAAATGATATAACATCTACACCACTGTCTGGAGTACATGGAGTCTTTGGGAAAGACTGACAGCTCTGGGGTGAGGCCTTCCTGAGCCCTTTCAGGACTGCTCATCCACCTTTGGTGCCTACCTTCACCCAACTCTCACCTGTGGTGACATGAAGCCACCGTAGCATGCATAGCAGTCACACACTGGTAAAAACATCTCCGCAAACAGGTTGAGGGTAACAGACAGGCCTCAAATCCATTGGTGAATTATGTGGACCTCTATTGCAAGCATATGAAGACTTCCCCTGGGGAACAGTTTGTTCCAATGGACCATGAAGGTGACCGAACAGGTCACCTAAGTTATGGAACACTTAGAGTTTGGACAGACATTAGAGTTTTGGAAGACACCAAAGTTATCCACTGTATCCCAGGCCAAAACCAGTCATCCTGACTTTTTTCTTGCCACTAGACTTCAGTGACTCTGGAAGCTAGAATGAGGCTGATAACTGTGCAATTCCAACTCACATCAATTCACATACAAGTCAAGACATCACCTTATGATGTCACTGGTCCTTTCCGAAATGAAAATGAGCAACAAACATAATTAAATATAAGGGAAAGAGTGTTAAGTATAAAAAGAGGTTTGGGGAAAGAGGGGGAGGATGTCAAGAGACAGAAATTAATAGGGAGTCCAGGGGACACAAGTCTAGAGTAGGCAGGTTAATATGGAAGTCAGTGAGAAGCTCAGTTTGGCTCCAATGTACAGGAATAAAGGGGAGTAGAAGACAATAAATCTGGAAAGTAGAACCCTGCATAGAGTGTGCAGGATGTGTCTTAAGGGAGGATCTTCATTGGCCCTTCTGCTTCCTCTCAGAAGACTTTAAAATGGGAATTCTAACCATACTTCCCCACAGTGTGCAGGGATACCCTGTCCATGCTTGAAAGGTAAGCTGGAGGACTTTGAATGTCAACCAAAATTAGGAATGTATACTTAATTTCAGTATACATGTATACTGTATGTAGTGTATCATGGGAAGCCATGGGAGATTTTTGAGTAGAGGAATAACATGATAGCAACAGTATGAAGGAAGGATTGGACAGGTAGTACATTAAAAAGTACTTAGAACACTACAATAATTCAGTCAAGGAGAGATGAAGGCCTGGTTTAGGATGGGGTAGTGGCAGTGGAAATGGGAAGGAGGGTGCCAGAAGAAAAAGTCATCACAAAGGTAAAATAAACAGAACTGATCAACTAACTGGATTTTGGGGAATGAGAAAGAAGGATAAGTCAAAGGAACTCAGAGAGTGCCAAACTGGGTGACTAGTCAGTGGTCCTGTCTACAGAAATAGAAAAGTTAAGAGAAGGGTCAGGTTTGGGGAAGAGAGGAAGGAATTCCTTTCTTAGCATATATATTCTTAGCATAAGAATGAATACAGCATTCTTAGCATATGCTATATTCTTAACATATAGCTATCAAGATATCTAATAGGTAATCAGACAAACTAGATTAGAATTCCAGAGAGAGAGTTGGGTTGCAATGGTCAGTCAACCAGGCAGCAAGCATTCATTAAGCATTCACTCTGGGCCAGGCACCTTGCTTAGCACTGGAGATATGCATAAAATCAGAAACATGGTCCCTGCCCTCAAGGAACTCCCAATCTGATGGGAGAGACAACATGGAAGTAACAAGATCCATACCCTCAACCTTCCTGGAGAGACAGTTTTATCGGCGTGTGGCTGCTCTCATGTCACCATAGGTGAGAATGGGGTGAAGGTAGACACCAAAGAATTACACGTAACAAGAATAAATGGAAGTTACTCTTTGTAGCAGTAGAGACACCCCCCTTCCAAAACAGATTTCCTTTCCCCAAGGTTTCACCTAAATCCATAACTTCATCTACCAAACCAAACTGTTTCTAATTCTAGAACATTTCTGCCAACCTGTCCTCTCCTCGGCCCAGTTTTTTTCCTCTAATTTGCTCTAATATGGGCTGAGCAGTAAATAAAAGGCTTGAGAGTTGAAAAACCTGCCGTGCACCAAGCTTGCCAATCACGCAGACAAGTGTTTGCTGGGCTTGTGCGCTGCACGGGCACTCTCAAAGGTCAGAAGCTTCCCTGCAGATGCCGCCAGGGGTTTCTGTATGATACCTGAAACTCTGCAGCCTGTGGAGCACTGGGAGACTCCCGGCCTCATAATTACAAAGCAAAATCCTCTAATGCCAAATAATAATACTGGCCTCCATACCTTTTAAGTGCAATCTTCCTGATTACAAGCAGGCATTGACTAGAGACATCAATTAGAGAGGGAGATTTCTTATGCCCTGGGGCGAGAGTTCAGTTAAAAACAGTTTGGGAAGTGGTTTAACCCCTTTGGCTAACACACAGCTTGCAGTTTTCAAAGCAAAGCCATTATTTTCCCCTGTGGACTAAGAGGCCAATTCTGGCCAGGCTTTGGACTTGTCGTGGGCTGGATCCTCTTTCCTAAACAGTGCCATTTCTAACTATTTAAAACTGGTGTGGAGGAAATGCAGGTGGAAGAGGAGCGTTCCTTCAGCTTCCTCCAGTCTTTTCATTCCATTTTAAAATTTCTTTTTCCAGTTTTACTGCTTTGGGCTTGCAAAATACTTTGAAAACCACAAACAAAATGAAACAAGGCTTGCATATCAGAGCACTTTGCCTGTCCCTCCTGTAATTTGAAATGCATACACAAACGCACACACCTGATCTCTACTTTATTTTATATAAGAGTGATGATCAGCCCTTAGACGAGAGGGTAACAAGACTCAAGGTCTCTAAGCCTGGGTACCTCTGAAAAAAAGCCAAAGAATATCTTATAATTACACATCTAAACTAGGAAATCATTCAAAATGTGGAAGCAACTCAGAGAGGTAACTCAAATTTATATTCCAAAGCTTCCAAAATGAAACAACTGGGAGATTTGGTTAAATAGAAACCAGGCTACCTCAGCAACTTGGTGATCACCATAGATCAGGGGTTTTAAAAAGTTTATTTGTAAAGTTTATAGCACACACTGGCTAGATGTGTCCTGAATAGCATGGAACTAACATACCCTTATAATTGTATGTACGTAGGAGTCTCTCCTCTCTCCTATAGTATGCCCTTTTTGTATGCCATGAGCAGTAACAACAGTAAATGTGAACCACTATCGTTGACATTTCAGCACTGCTAGATGGTGTAATGGATAGAGTTCCTGGTCAGAAGACTCACCTCTCTGAGTTCAAATCCAGCTGCAAACACTAGCTGTGTGACCGTGGGCAAGTCACTTAACCTGTTTGCTTCAGTTTTTTCTTTGTAAAATGAGCTGGAAAAAGAAATAGCAAGCCATTCCAATATCCTTGCCAAGAAAACACAAATGGGGTCATGGGGAGTCAGACATGACTAAAAAAATGACAAAACAACAAATCATGGATACTTAATCTTAGGCTCATTCTTTGGGGCCAAACTGATGTGGAAATCTAATGAACAGCCTTTTGTAAGTGCACTGATACTTCTTACTTCTAGAAAAGATGGATTATATATATGAACAGGCTAATGTGACCCTCATAAATCTATAAGAAACCTGTAGGAGAGCAGCTTGGTCCGTTGTACAGTAGATAAAGTCCTAGGACTGAAGTCAGGATGACGAGTTCAAATTTGGCTTCAGGCACTTACTAGCTGTGTGACTCTGGGTAAGTCCCAATTTCCTCTTCTTTAAAATGGAGATATAATGATACTTCTTTCTCAGAGTTATTATAAAGATTAAATGTAATAATATTTCTAAAGCCCTTAGCATAGTGCCTGGCACAGAGCACAGGTATACCTTATTTTATCGTGCTTTGGAGATAGTGTATTTTTTCTAAATCGAAGGTGTGTGCAATCTTGCATTAAGCAAACATATCAGTGCCAAATTTCCAACAGCATGTGCTCACATCGTGTCCCTGTGTCACATTTTGGTCATTCTCTCAATATTTCAAACTTGCTCTTTATTGTTATATCTGCTGTGATGATCTGTGATCAATGATCTTTGCTATTACTTTTGTAATTGTTTTGTTGCTACAGACCACGTCCATAGAAGACTACAAACTTAATCAATATTGAGTGCTCTGATTGCTCCAATAGTTCTTTCCTATCTCTCCCTCTTATTTAACCAGCTTGCAAGTATTCCCTGAGACACAATATTAAAATTAGACCGATTAATGACCAAATAATGGCCTCTAAGTGTTCAAATGAAAGGAAGAGTCAATCTAGTAGACAAACTTCATTATTGTCTTATTTTAAGAAATCTCCACAGTCACACCAATGTTCAGCAAGCACCGTGCTTCTACCAAGGCAAGACCTGCCAGCAAAAAGATTACAACTCTCTGAAGGCTCAGATGAGGGTTAGCATTTTTTAGGAATAAAATACTTTAAATTAAGGTATGTACATTTTTAGACATATTACTATTGCACACTTCATAAAGTATAGTATAAACATAATTTTAATATGCACTGGGAAACAAAAAGGTTCATGTGACTTGTTTTGTTTACTTGTTTTATTTATTATTATTGGAAGTTGGCAAATACTACAGATCATGGCTTGATTTATTCTTTTGGTGATTATCTAGCCTTAAAAAGTAATGGAGAAAATATTAAATGTGTATAGTGAGTAAATTTCCCACCCACCCCCTAGATAATTTACTTTTATTTACTTTATGCAATATCTCCAAGACATGCTTGTAGGTAATGAATATTTGCTCCCTCCCCTGTCTTGTAAGGTACTACACAATGGTAACTGAGCTATCCCATTCACTTTTATGAACACATATTGACTGACTCCTTAACTATGATCCCTGACCTCTCCTTCCCATACCAAAAAACAAACAAACAAACAAACCATGGTTCTTGAATACTTGGTCACCTCTGCACATAGCAATACAATGACATTCTCAAGTTCTCTCTGAAGAACTTTGGAATTGATTGTGAGACATGGGAGACAGAAATGGCCCAGCATGGCACATCTTCATCAAAAAAGCACCATGCTCTATAAATGAAGTAGAATTGCAGTAGCTCAAATGAAACATGAGATGCCCAAATTTAGACATCTCCACTCCAAATGTTCATAGAGCCTGTTTGTGCCTGTCCTGTGGTAGACCCTTCTAAGCTTGTATTGGTGTGATCAGCCACAGTAGGACGTATTGTATGTAACTTGACCTCAACATAGTGATGTCACTTTGGTCCTCTTTGAGCACCAAGGACAACAACCAATGAACCGATATAGTACATATGGTCTATGATAATAACCTCTTTACTGTTCCTCACACAAGAAACTCTATCTACCCACTTACTGCATTTCCACTTGCTGTCTGTCATGACTGGGATTCTCTCCCTCCTCACTTTCCCTCTGCCTCCTGGCTTCTCTAGCTTCCTTCTGGCCCCAGTTAAAATCTTATATTCTGTAAGAAGCCTTTCATCATTATCTCCATTAATGCAAATGCCTTCCTTTGATTATACATACTTGTCAGCATGTTGTCTCCCTCATTAGACTCCTTGAAATCAGGGATTGTGTTGCTGTTTTTGGCTTTCTTTTTATCTTCCCTGCTTAGCACATTGCCTGGCACTTAGTAGGCATTTAATAAAAGCTTGTTGACATGTTAGTAACTAATGATATAAAATGTTTTTCTTATAGGGACAGTAGTCACCTAATGGGTTGAGAGTTCTTGAATTTGGGATTAAGGCATAGGTTGACCAGAAGGAACTTTGATTTCCTTAGCAATATATATATATATGTCATCCTACAGCAGAAGACTTAAAACAAAGCTTGGCTAACTATATGATATGAAGGTTTCTTGATATGATATAGGTTTCTCAGGCAGGGCAGGTCCACAGTGAATTCATGTTTGTTTAGCCAGCTTGCTAATGACTTTTACTTTCTGGGGGAGTATAATGGGATTTTTGAGATTATTTTGTTTTCTTTATTTCTTAATATATAACTTGGAGTCTTTTATGTCTTGTATGGTTTCTGTAGTTTAGAAAATAAATACCTGTCCTATACCTGATACCTATAAGTCTACCTTTAATACCTTTGCTATAAGAGCACTTCCTACACATATTTTGGGAAGTTCCTAGGCACAAGCCATTTCTAAGTTTTGTTTTTGATATTTTCCTAAAATTACTGGGGGGAAGGGAATAGGGAGAGGGCAAAACTAGAGAGAGAACTTGACCTTCTTGGGATCAAGTTAAGTTGAATTTGTGTAATGCTTCAGGAGCCCCTGGTCCAAGGGGGATAAGCAATGGTGAGGGGGTAATACCCATTTATCTAGGGGGTGGGTGGGAAATTTACTCACTATACACATTTAATATTTTCTCCATTACTTTTTAAGGCTAGATAATCAACAAAAAAGTAAATCAAGCCATGATTTGTAGTATTTGCCAACTTCCAAGGTATAAATGGTCATACTGGAAACTTAACAACTGGCCATGAAAAGCCACTTAAGAATTGACTCCAAAACACCTCTGGGTACAAGTAGTGTGGACAGAGCCTGGCTAGAATGGAGAATGAGATTTGAGGAGTAATAAGAAATAGGGCAAAATAGGTTGGTGGAGCAGCTAGGTGACACAGTGGAATAGAGAGCCAGCCCTGGAGTCAGGAAGACCTAGAGTTCAAATCTGGCCCCAGACACCCACTAGCTGTGTTACCCTGAGCAAGTCACTTAACCCAGTTTGCCTCAGTTTTCTCATATGTAAAAAAATGAACTGGAGAAGGAAATAGGAAACTACCCCAGTATCTTTGCCAAGGAAAACCCAAATTGGGTCATGTAGTGTCAGAGGAGACTCAAATAACTCAACAACAACACAGGCTGGTATGGTTAAAGTTATAGAAAGCCTTTAGAATCAGCAGAGGAGTTTAGACTTAATAACATAGACAATAGGGAGTCATTATAGATTTAGGACCAAGGTAATCACATGATGTAGATTTTGCTCGTTTGATTGTGACCTTCTTGAGATTAAGACTGTTTTTTGCTTTCTTTGTATCCCCTTTCATAGCACACAGTAAGTGTTTAATAAATGTGTATTGACTGTTTTAAGAATAGTTATCAGGAACTGATATGACTGAAGGAGCAGAGAAGAATGAACATATGGTGTAATGGAAAAACAGCTGAATTTGGACTCGGATGACCTGGCTCCAGTATTTACTAGATCTGCGTGACATTGGTCAAGTCACTTACTGGGCCACATTGCGTTCAAGTTTAACATGAGATATTTGGACTAGATGATTCACTAAGCTTCTTCAAAGCCCAAATCTACAATCATATTATAAGTTAAGCATGGGATTCTAGATCTCCAGCTGGAAGGGATCTCAGAGGCTGTGTAATCCAACCCTCTCATTAGGAGAATGAGGAAACTGAGTCACCAGAAGATGAAGCTGATTTAGCCAACATCACACAGGCAATAACATGAGGTGGTAAGAAAAGGACCAGGAAAGTAGAGTGTCACAGAAACTGAGAGAGGTGCATTTCAAAATAAAATAGTGATGACTAAGAGTATCAAACATTACATAAGGTCCGAAGACATGAGAGGATAGAAGCCAATGTTTACAGAGTGTAAATTCAAGTGTACCTTTTATCTGTGACACGGGAAATTAAATCAAGCTTATAATATACCCTTTTAGACATTCTTTTTAAGTCTTTACATGTGGTGGATTCACAGTATACTTCAGATACACACAGTTTCAATAAATTAGAGAATTTCCTATCTGGATGCACTACATTTCACCTGGTTTTCTGAGCAAAGTAACATTTCCTAAAGAAGTTGTGGAAGACATTAAGAATTACTGCCTGAATTGGCACAATTTCACCTTATTATTATCAAAACTCTGAGGTTCCTATTGAGTTCTATGGTAACTCTAGCTGGATCATAATACAAAAATGAAAGCATAAATCAGGGCCCTTCTAAATGTAGGAGGCATCATAACCAAAGCCATCCCAAGTACATTAAACATCTCTAGTCTTTCAGAATAAATCAATAGCAAATAAATCAATTTGAGCCATAACTTTAAAATATTACAACATACCTAAAGAAAAACATGACAGTACAAGACTCATAAAACTCATATTTTATTTGATGTCTATAAGCTATGTAACTATGAATTAGTTTTTACTTGAATCAAGGAATGTGAATGAAAACGTCATTGAATTTAACAAGAAAGGATGCCTAGGTAACCCCCAGGAGGGAAGTTTCAGTAGAATGGTAGAAGTAAAAAAATGGCAGCAATAGGTATAATCCACAAGTTTGAGGACTTGATGGGAAATAGAGAAGAAAGACTAGCAGTTTTAAATAGAAGAAAAAATTAAGGTTAAGGCAGAGCTGAGCATTTTTTAAATGCGGAATGGATGGATGATATAAAAAAGAAAAAAGTTGAACGTTCTAGATATGAAATAATTTTGAAAATTAGGCCTAGAAATGGTGGAAAGGAATAGGATGCATAATACAGATGAAAGTTTTTACTTAAAGAGGAGAAAAATAAGAGTCTCTTTTCCTGAGCCTGGAGGGGAAGGTAAGGATAAAGAAAGGGATAATAATAAATATATTGAGGCAAAGAGAGGACATGCCCCCAAGGATTCCAAGAGCCAAGTAGTCCAGAGAGTCTTCCCTCTCTGCTCCAGACTATTCCATGCTTCCTCCCTGTTAGATCATACATGAGGGAATATGTTAGTTGGGCTCAAGTTTCTCACTATAAAGTAAGAAGTGAAGTGAGATGCTGAGAATGAGGGGCATGGAAGAAGAATTGAGAACCTGACCAAAAGGAAGGGGATCTAAAATAACTACCATGGGGAGATCATGAAGTAGTTAGTGAGTTACATAAAATTATTATTAAGAGGCTGTACCACAATAAATCAGTTGTAGAGGGTTGTCCATCTTCCCCTAGCACTGACCTGGGGCCTAAAGTTAGGAGCAGATAAAATAATTGGTGGAGATGATATAATTTTAACAATTGCCATGGTTGGTTAGGTGGAAATTCAGTGGGGCCATAAAGGGTAGTATTGAAATCATTGGGGATGGAGTCTTTTAAATTTCTCATAGAATTATAGAGTTCCAGAATGGAAAGGGCAGAATAGAGCAGGACTATTATTCCCCATTCATTGTAGATATTAATAATAATAATAGATAACATTTATGTTGTATTTACTATGTGCCAGACACTATGCTAAACATTTTACAACTATTATCTCATTTGATCCTCGCAACAACCTTTGTAGGTGGGTGCTACTATCATCCCCATTTTACAGATGTAGAAACTGAATCAGAAAGAGGTTAAGTGTCTTGCCAAGGGTCACACAGCTAGTTAGTGTTGTAGGACAGATTTGAATTTAGGTCTTCCTGACCCCCAGGTCCAGTTATCTAGTCACTGTGTCACCTTGTCTAAGATTACACTTCTTGGGGCTTTTTTTAGCCTACATGTCATTCAAACTGAATTTACAGATCACTGAAATACGCTATTTTTTTATGCATCATCTTCAATCTGTACCCAAGCAACTGATTTTTTGTGATCCAACTGTATAACATTTATCCCTATTCAATTCAATTAGTTTTGGCCTATGACTTGTTAAGGACCTCCATTCTCTTATTCAACATATCGGTTATCTAGCCAAGGGTATCCTAGCAACTGTTTAACGACTGGCTCTCCAGGGGAAAAAAATACCCTTGATACACTTTTAAGTTTAATTTGCTTTATTAGGTTTCCCCCCAACACTCTCTTAAATCTAGAAAATCAACAAAATAATTAAATCAAGTCCATATATGTAGAATTTGCTGATTTCGTAGGTGTAAATACAATGAAAATTTAACAATTGCTTCTAAAGAGCCACTCCAAACTGCCTCCATTACATGGCTGGTTATCCTTCTCAGCTTTATACTATCCAATAGTTTAAAAAGCACACAATATATGCCTTCATACAAGTCACTAATAAAAAAAATTGATTATAATAGAGCCAAGGAGAAATAGCTAAGACAATCTACTAGCTACTTCCTGTAGAATGTTGGGTCCATCAATCCCTAACTCAACCAACTCCAAATTTATTTAACTGTTTTATTATTCTCTACCCCAGATCTCTCTGTCTCATCCACAAGGGTGACAATCATTGGTAATTTGTTAATTACCTTCCAGAAACCCATGGACTCTGTGTCTAGGGCACTCTTTGATTTGTCATCCTAGCAACCACATTAAAAAAAAAAGAAAATGAAATGAGTCTAATAGAGCCACACTGATTTTAGTGACCATCATTTCTTTTTCTAAGTGCTCACAAACCAACACTTTAGCATGTATTCCAGAATTTTCCCAGGACACAAAGCCAAGTTGGCTAATTTTAAGATCTGAAGAATCTGCCCCTTACTCCTTTTTGCAAAATAGGATATCTATTTGTTTCTAGTTTCATAACACCTTTCCCATTCAACATAACTTTTCAACTTGACACTGACTCAACCACCAATGAACATAGTCTTTTCTGTATCCTAGTATGTTGCTTATCTGGGTCTAGTGCCTTGAATTTATGGGAGAGCATCTCAGAGCAATCATATAAACTCCTCAATCAGGACCGGACAAAGTACCAAAGGTTGGATGAATCCTTGAAGACCCTAGTGAAGGTAAAGAGAAATTTTAGTAGGTACCAACATGGCGGGTTGTGGAGGTGGAGGAGGGGGAGTGGGTGAGATCAAAAAGTATAGCATCTTATTTTGTACCATTTTATACTTTTAGATATTCTTTTCATTCATGTCATTGAGAATCCTCAGGGAAGATAGGTACTGGAACTGTAATTAGTAATGGAGTGAATGGGCATTGACCCTCTCTGGAAATTCCCCATCCCCTATTAAGTAAATATATCCTGGGTAAAGTTTGAGCTGGTACTAATTCCTATACTTATTGGTTTCCCTGCAATACCAAATGACATCGGGCATATAGTGGATATTCAATAATTACTGAGAGACCAATCAAGTCTCAGTGCCTCCCAGGGAACTGGTAAAGCAAACTGTAGAGTAAATATTGATCTGCATTGGTAGAGAGTGTTTCCTTATCAAGAGTTCCGTCTAGCAATAAAATAAATGATCTAACCCCATCTCAAAGTGAGGAAACTGAGGCATACATTTTAAGTGATTTGAGAAAAAAATTAGTGATCTGAGTAGCATAACTGGCATGTGAACATGTCAGAATTAATAGAATCATAGATTGAGAACTGGAAGGAACCTTGGAGACTGGTAGTGTCCAAACCTCTTATTTATATGAGGAAACTGAAACTGATAGAGGTTAAGTGATTTGCCCAGAGGCATACACTTAGTAAGTGGGACTTCAGCTCAGGTCTTCAGCCCAGGACTCCAAATTTATTATTCTATCCACTGAACAATCTCCATTAACCATAAAGCTTTAGTCTCAAAGCTTTAACACCATTGCCTCTCCGAAGTATGCAATAAAATGGTCTACACTGAATGTATAGTTATAAAGGGAGAAAGAGGGGGGAAGTTAGTACCATGGGCTGCCATCAGTCGATGAAGGTTGAATGTAGGACCAAAGTAGGTCTTAAGCAAGGGCACAAAATTAAGAACAAGTGAGAAAGGTGCAGAGAATGAGAGAATGGCTCAAACCAGACCACAGCATTGAAGACCCAGGCCAGATGCAAAGATAGGAAAAGGGGACTCTCTGGAACGCTTCTTAGGAAGGCAAGCCAAGTGTTTGGTCTTTCAGGCTAAAATAAGAAAGTGAGTGGAGCTGGCCTTGGGGTGTGATTTACTATGGCATCAAATCAAGCAAACTGTTCATAAAATGCTTGACTACCACCACCGTCCATTACCATGCTCCCCCTCCACAATTAGGGTAAATACCCCTTTTTATTTATGAAGTGGTGCGTGTGCACCAGAAGGATGCCGCGGTTGAGGAAAACGGATGGGGGTCACATCAACATGACTGAGGTCAAGTGGTCAAAAGTTATTTACAGCCTATTAGCCAGCATTCAAGCTTCCCAGACATATCCTGTCCAGCTTTCTTAAATCAAGTAAATAGGCCAACATTCTGAGTTTTCAGAGCAGCCATGTTGCTACAGACTCTTTTACCTTTACTAGGAAACACGGTCAACAGCAGCTGGAATTCTGTTCTATCTTCTCTTGATGGAACGTCTACTCTGGAGGCCTTCATTTATCTCACTCATATGCACTGAGTGCCTTATGTTGTGCATAACACAGGGTCACAGAGGCTCAGAGTTGGAAGAGTCCTCAGTGGTCATATAGTCCAGCCTATTTTAGCATCTATATTGTACTTAGCACTATACATGTGTTATCTTGTTTATTCCTTGTTAGGTAGGTGCTATAATTATCCCAATTTATGTATGTAGAAATTAAGAATGAGAGAAATTAAGTGACTTACCCAAAGTCACACAGCGAGTAAAATTTCTGAGGCAGCATTAGAACCCAGGTCCTACTGAGTCCAATTCTAATAATTAAACTATTTTGTCACCTAGCTGCCTCCAAACTGGGAAAAGAATTATCTCTATGACATAACCAATAAACAGTTATTCAATCTCAAGCTTGGAGATTTCTCTAAAATTCTAAATGACTTAGGGGCAGAGCCCATGTCTTGGGTTTCTTTGAATCTCCCACAGTACCTAGAATGGGGACTTAAAAACAATAGGTGCTCAGTAAGTATTGAATGAATTAATTTTCACTTGATACAGTAGTGGTGAGCATCAGTGGAAGTCAGGAAACAGAACCATAGACTTCAACCTCAAAGGGTACTTAAGGCCATGGAACGCTAACCCCTCATTTTACAGATGAAGAAATGGCAGCATCAATTGGTTAGGTGATTTCCTTCAGGTTATACAGCTAGTAAGTATCTGAGGTGGGATTTGAACCTGGGTTTTCTGACTCCAAGTCCAGTGTCCCTCCTACCATATCATGCTTCTCAATACAGTCATAAAGACCTCAGTTTTAAAGGAGTGCTATACATCAAAAGCTTGGAACTTGGAAACACTGTCACAATTTGGACATTACCTGTAATGAATTCATTTTCAGAGTAAAATTTTTGGATTTGATAATAATTATTCCATACACTTTCACTCTTAAAACTTTAATTAATAGAGCAAGTGTGAAATGTCCAGCTGTCTGGGTCAAACTCAAACAGGGGTCACTAATCCATATATCAGTAACTCTGTGGACACATAGTGACTTAGTTTTAAAATATTATCTATGTTTTATTGCATTTTTATTTATTTTGCTATTTCCCAATTACATTTTAATCTGGAGAAGATGGGACCCAAGAGTGCATGTCTGAGAACTCAGGTCTAAAGGATGCTTTCTTGTTCCTCTCTTGAAAATTTGCCATGGAGGATAAGGTAGATCAGAGTTGCTAAAGGTAATAAGTGCATTAGCCAGAGGATTAGTGACTTACTTTTCCATCTGGAAGTCAAATGCATAGTGAAAACCAGGAGACATGAATATTTCAGATTTACCATATTGGAAGCAGAATTCTTATATTCCTTCTTCAACTCTTCATTTGATCTTGTTCATAATTCCAATCTCTTGTCCAAACTTCGATGGAGAGAGTGTTGAATCTAAGATAAAATGGCCAAACTTCAATTCTGGCTCTACCACTTCCTACCCGCATGACCTTGGGGCAGTCATCTAATATAGCTGGTCCTCCATTTCTTCATCTATGAAATGAGAGGGTTGAACTACATGACCTCAAAGGGTCCCTCCAGCTCTAAATCTATGATCCTATGCGTTAACTGGAACATTTGAGGCCTGGCTTCTTTGAGGCTGCCAAAATTTGTGAATGATTTATTACAAGCTTAATATTAAACATCAGAACAACCAATTAAACTTGCTTTGCAACTATTTACATTTCAATAAAAGAATTTCAGTGCATAGTATGTCAACTTTTCAGTCACGGCCTTTAATTCTCCATCAGAGTTCCTTGTCCATTTATTCTCATTGACTTCCTTTTCTATGGTCAGAGTTAATATGTATTCTGTTTTTCTGGTTCTGCTTTTTTCATTTTTTTTTTTTACCATAAAGTTACTCCAGATTTCTTTAAACTCCTCATACTTGTCCATCTTAACTGCATTATAGCATTCCACTCAATTAATGTACCACAATTTATTTAACCTTTCCTCTATTTGGGAATGTTGAAGTTGTTTTCAGCATTTTGCAATTATAAGAAACAATGCTGCTATAAAAAAATCTCTGAGCAGATGGCCCCTTAAAAAAAAACAAACAGAATATATTTCCAACAGTAGAATGTAAGTTGCTGAATTCTCATTCTTTACAAACATCACGCTCACCCCTCGATTCTCAGAATCTTTATTTACACATTAGCTACTTAAAAGAGGATGCATTAATATCCCAATGGAGGGGCCAATGTAGTCTCTCCAGTCTTTCTCTATCCCTATCATTTTTCTTTTCTAACTTTTAGGTAATTAAATGTGCTTTGATCTCCCAAGTCATTTGAAATTGTTCATCTCCACTGTTCATTCCATGCTTGTCATTTCTTCTTTTTCTTTGTCACCTGCCCTTTGTTTATTTGAAGATAGTCATGAAAAGCTCATATAAATACATATATGTATGTGTGTGTGTATAAATATCTTGAGATAGCCAGCTTTCTAGCCATTCAGCTAAGCTACTTCTATAACTTTCATTACTAAAGTCCATGTCTCCTCATGCTAGAGATGGAGGTAGCACTGATTCCTCAAAGCTTATACCAGCAGAACTCAAAGGCTTCAAATATAGACTGTTGGTGGGCTTTATGTCTGTCCAACAAAAACCAGGCTATCCAAGTTCAGAGACGCCCATCACCAATTTGATTGCAGGGTGATAAATTTTGTCCACATAAATTCATGGCAACTATTACAGTCTAAATAAGTAAATCAATCAATCAATCAATCATTAAACATGTATTAAGTGTCTACTATGTGCCAGCCACTGTGTTAAGCACTGGAGATACAAAAAGAGGTAAAAGACAACCCTCACCTTCAAGGAGCTTACAACAGAAAGGTAGTACATACATTTATATACATGTAGCTAGAGGAAAGATACAGCTGGGTGGCTCAGCAGATAATGTGCTGCGACTTAAGTTAGGAAGACCTGAATTCAAACTTAACCTCAGAAATTAACTATATGACCCTGGGTAAGTCACTTAACCTTATCTTTATGCCTTATTCCACTGGAGAAGGAAAAGGCAAACTACTCAATATCTTTGCTAAGGAAGCTTCATGGACAGTATTAGCATGATACATTCCACAGGGTCATAAAGAGTCAGACATGAGTGAAAGACTGAACAACACCACCACCATCTAGAGGAATAGGGACTGGACCTGTAATTTCATAGGTGTAGGTAACTTGCAGGTGGGGAACTTCTCCAAATGCAGATTGACACTTTCCCTGCAACTTACAGTCTGAGGGGCAGCTAGCTGGCACAGTGGATGGAGAGCTGATGCTGGAGTTAGGAAGACCAGAATTCAAATTTAGCCTCAAACATTTGCTAGCTTATTAGCCCTGGATGAGGTACTTAACATCTATCTGTCTAAGTTTCTGCTTCTGTAAAATAGGATGATAATAATGACACCTATCTCTCAGTGTTGGTGTGAGGATAAAGATATTTGCAAAGCACTTTGCAAAGCTTAAAGTGCTATATAAGTATGCTTATTATTATTTATTATTATTATTACAGAGTAGACTGGAGCACTGAAAAATTAAATTATTTGCCCAGTCACAAAACATATACTTGTCAGACATGGGACTTGAACCCAGTTGCAAAGACAGTTGTATTCCACTAATCAGTCAGTCATCAAGCTTTTATTAATCATTTACTATGTGCCAGGCTCTGTTCTAAACTCGGGGGATAGGAAGAACAATAAAAAGTAAAAAACATAATCCCTGTTCTTAAGGATCTTGCTTTTCTGATAGGGGAGACAAAATACGAAAACAAATAAATGAATAGATGAATAAATAAATAAATTATTCATAGGAGATAGACATAGTGCTAATGGAAGTTAATATTAGAGAGAATACACCATGGATGGGGACCACAATGAGAAGAAGTCTCCTGAAAAAGATGGGATTTGAGATCAGTCTTGAAGGAAGCCAGGAAAATTAAGGAGGCAGAGGGGAGGAACTAGAGCATTTTAGGTATGGGGGATGACCAATGAAAAGATAGAGTCTGGAAATGGAGTTTTGTACATGAGAAAGAACAACCAAGCCAGTACTGTTAGGTGGTGGAGTGAGTGGAAGAGAATAAAGTGTAAGACCAGAAGGGTAGAAAGGGTCATGGTTATGATGAACTTCATGAGATAAATAGATGATTTTATATTTGGTCCTAGAAATAATAGGGAACCATGGGAGTTTGTTGAGAAGGAAAGTGTCAGGCTGACCCCTAGAAAAATCACTTTGGCAGCTGAACAGTGCTATGGATTAGGATGGAAAGAAACTTGCGGAGGAGACATTAACCATTGTCATCACAATAGTTTTTGAGTGAAATATTGAGGCTCTAGACCAGAATGTTGGCTATGTGAGGGGAGGGAATTAGACACATATAGGAGAGATGTTATGAAGGCTGAAACAACTAGTCTGAGCAACAAATAGATTTATTACATGGCATGAAGGGGAGAGTGGAGTCAAGGATGACATATAGACTGCAAACGGAGGTGAGCTGGAGAATGGTAATATCCCCTCAACAGTCTTAAGGGAGTTCAAAAGAAGAAGGCATTTCAGGAGAAAGATAATATATTTTCTTTTAGATGTGATGAGTTTAAGATGTCTACAGGACATTGTGTTTTAGAACTCCAAGAGTCAATTGGTGATGAGAGATTAGGAGTCAGGAGAGAAGTTAGGGCTAGAAAAATATATCTGGGAATTATCTACCTTGAGAGGATAATTGAACCTATGGGAGTTGATGGGGTCATCAAGATAATATGGGGGAGAAAAGAAGATGACCGACCTTTGGGGGGCACCCATAATTAGTGGGCATGACCTAGATGAAGAGAATGAAAAGAAAAAGTCAAACAGGTAGGAGAAAGAGTGTCAAAAACAAAACAAAAAACCTAGAGGAGAGTATCCAAGAGAAGACAACTGACAGCATCAAAGCCTGCAAAGTAGTAAGAAGGATGATTACTGAGAAAAGGATGAGTATAGAGCTCATTTGGTAGGTAGATCATTGGTAACTTTAAAGAGTAACTTTTGAATTGAATAATGATGATAAACTGGAGAGAGTTTAAAAACAAGTGAGAGGAAATGCAGAGGCCTGCAGTGTAGATGACTTTCTCAAGCAATCTGGAATGTAATGGAAGGACATAAATATAGAATGATGGCTAATAGCTCTGATCAAATGAGATAATTTGCCATACTGTCTTTCAAATGTGTAAATGTGTGTATATATGTATGTATGTATGCACATGTCTATATATAATATACAGACAGGGAAACAGAAAAACCACAACAATATCTTAACAACTACAAAAATATGAAATAGATTCATTCCCTTTAATGTGACTTTCATTGGAGCTCCATCCTTATAGAGAGACAATATGGGTGTAGCATCTTCCTCCTTCTGTGACTTCCATCTTCCTTTCCCTACAGAACCCTTCAAGGATCAAAAGTCACAGGAGGCACAGAAACTTGAGATGCTCAGTAAAATCTACCTGTCCAACAGGTCAGACTGCTCCCTCAAGTCTCTCTGTTCCCTGTTGGCATGGTAAAAGACAGGTAATATTCTTAAACTGGAGAGGAAATATGTCTTATGACCCAGAACCATGGTTTTGGATCTACACCCAAGGCTCACTTCTATGTCTTTACAGAAGAGAAGAAGGGTCCTCAGGTCCAATGCAAACACTAAGTCTAGTAAGACATAGACCATAAAACAGGTCTGATTTGATTTGAAAATGTAAAGCAGAAATGACTTACAACTAAGTCCATAAAATAGTCAACTCTTTTCCTTGCCCTGAGATTCCACCTTTCCTAGGGATTTATATAATACTCCAAATTTTATGTACTGCATTAAGCTTAACCTCTTCTGAATGCTTATAAGAGGAAAGCTCTTAGGGTCACTAGAGAATTAACTTCTCTGTCTCCAGTTAGCCCTACCTTCCCAGAAACTTATTCAGAGACCTTCAGATTTATGGTACTACTCTGGTTAGGCATATACCAAAGAGAGGGAAAATATTCACCCTTCTCTGTACCTTCTCATTCTATACAGCTTAGGATGTGTGAAGGACAGACTCTACAAGAGGGCCATCTTTTCCTCTAAAACTGGAAGGGACGGTAAAATGATGGATAAGAAAGTTGAAAGGCTTTGAGTTAAACTTGATCTTTCTAATAAAGGTATGGAATCAAAGCCCTAGACCTGAAAGTAATGCTAAAAATCATCTAATCTGACACCTTCATTTTATAGATAAGTAAACTGAGGCATCAAGATCTGACTTGCCAAAGTCAACAAGCATTTTTGTAGTGTTTACCATGTTTCAGGCAGGGCAGAAATACAAATACAAGCAAAAACCAGTCCTGCCTTCAAGGAGCTTACATTCAAGTAGGAGGAGACAACACAGTAAAGGAGACTGAAAAAGAAATGGAGTATCCAATGCAGGGATGGTAGAGAAAGTCCAGAGGGCAGCCTGGAGATGAAGGAAAATCATGCAGGCAGAAAGCAGCTGAGTCAGAATTTTAATATAAGTGTCCTATCCCAAATTCTATGCTTTTCCCACAAAATCTTGCTAGAGATGAGATTGTCCACTGAGCGGGGCCAAAGGGCCTGGGGAAAGAAAAGAAGATTTGGGAGAACCATTATGAGGCATGTGGTAGACAATCAATAAGAAGTAAATATAATAATTGCTGGGCAGTTGTGAGAGCCCATTCGAGGTAAGGGTGAAATGAACTCAGCATGGTTGCAGGGTTTTCCCCAGATACTCAGGAATATAGCATCATCATAATAAGAAGATAGTGAAAGTGATGGATTAGAAAGAATACAGGGTTTGGGTTCAGACCCACTTCTATTTAGTTGATCTTGAGCCTTTTGGAGACATTTTCTTCAGCTGTAGAGAGAGAGGCGGGCTAGGGCAATGATGCTTAAAGTGTGGTTTGAGGACAACTTTGATTCTTTCAAGGGGTCCTCAAGTTCAAAACTATTTTCACAATAATAATAAGATGTTTTCATTTCTGTTATGGTAAATATTGACAGCTATAACCCACATAAACCAAAGCTTTTTGGCGCCCTCAATAACTTTTAAGAAGGAAGGAAAGCAGCATTTATTGGAAGCCTAGTAAGTACCCAGACACTACGTTTCACAAATATTATCTCATTCAATCCTATGAGGTAGGTGTGATTTTTATCCTCATTTTACAGTTGGGGAAATTGAAGCAGATAAAGATTAAATAACTTGCCCAGGCTCACACAGCTAACAAGGAGGCAGGTCTACCCTGTCTCCAGGTCCAGTTCTGTATCCATTTTGCTTTGTGTAAGGATATACACTAAGAGTAAAAAGGTGTCCTAAGACCAAAAAGCCTGAGAACCAATGGACTAATAATGTCTAAGATGTTTCTTAGCTCTAATTCCTATGAGCCTATGAGTTACCCATGTTTAAGGGACAATGAAAGGGCTAGGTGGCATGGAAGTTAAGGGTGAATGAAAGGACGGGAATAAACCCAAAGAGGGAATAAACTGAGGCCAAACAGTTTTGATGGTCCTGAAGAATAGGGAGGATGTGGGGGTCTAAAAGATATGATAGAGCAAATAAGAGTAGTTGACATTTCTATAGATTGTCTCAGAAATCTTAATGTAGTTTTTAAGTTTTAAGACTTTTAAACTATATTAAGACTTTTGGGATGATCAATATGCTACTTTAAGGTTAACCAAGTGTTTACCTATATCTTTACAGTTGACTTTCACAACTAAGGTAAGTATTACAGGTATAATTATCCACATTTTACACATGAGGAAACTGAGGGATAAAGGTAAAGTGATTTGTCCGTGATCACACAGCTAATAATCATCAGAGAAGTTATCTGAATCCTGTTCTTTTCTTGGATTCAGTCTCTTTTCCATATATACAATTCATGTATGGGATTAGTAATGACAGAGGAAGTAAGGGACGTAGAAATACGGAAGTGTGGCAGAAGAGGGAAATTTCTGGGTTCAGGATCTCTAATTTCTGAAATAGATGAGGTAATGACACCACTCTTTTCCCCATAACATCTGTCCCAAACCTTCTTTTTTTTGTCCTCATCCTCCCATAATCCTTCATTCTTCACTCTTAGCAAAGTACTGAGAAAATAGAGGTCATTCGCTAGTTCCTTTTTTTTCCCTGTTCTGTATCTCAAAACTCCTTGATGTCGTCTCGCATTTTCTCTTCTCATGCTCCAGTTGTAGAAGAAAAGGTTGCCTTTGTCTTTGTTAAGACTATCTCCCCTACTTTTACCTTTGATTTCATTCTCTATCTTTCCCAGAGGTGTACCCCCTTCCCAATTATCCCTCTTATTAAAAAATACATTTAATATTTATTTTAAACATTAATTTTAAAAAATGTATTGAGTTCCAAATTTTCTCCTTCCCTCTTACCTCTCTCCGCATTGAGAAGGCAATTAATGTGACATCAATTATGCTTGTGAAATCATGAAAAACATTTCCATATTAGCCATGTTACAAGAAAAATACAGAAAGTGAAAAAAATTACACTTCTATCTGTACCAGTTTTCTCTCTGGAGGTGGATAGCATTTTTCATCATAAATCCTTCAGAATTGTCTTAGGTCATTGATTGTAGTCATCAGAATAGCTATGCCTTTCACAGTTGATCATCATTACAATGTTGCTGTTAGTTACTGTGTGCAATGTTCTCCTGGTTCTTCTCACTTCACTTTATGTCAATTCATACAAGTCTTCCCAAGTTTTTCTGAAACTGTCCTGCTCATTATTTCCTATAGCACAATAGTATATTCCATCATAATCATACACCACAACCTATTCAGACACTTCCCAATTGATGGGCAACCCTTCAGTTTCCAATTCTTTAATACCACAACAAAAAGCTGCCATAAATACTTTTTTCTCTCTGTTTAGTGTCTTCCTGTATCTACTGGCTCTTTCCCTTCCGCCTATAGGCATACCTCATTCTTGGACTGAATCATTCTTTAAAAAGAAAACAAAACCTTCACTTAACCCTACTATCCCCTCAAAACTCATATCCTATAATTTTTTCTTCCCTTAACAGACAAACGTGAAGAATAATGTATCTCTACAAGTGGTTCCTCTCCTCTCAACGGCTCCTCAACCACTGAGAATCTGGCTTTGGATCTTATCACTTAACGGAAATTGCTCTCTCCAAATTACCAGTGATCTTTTAATTGACAACTTCAATGCTTTCTCCCAAACCTCATCTTTCTTGACTCTGCTGAAGGGTTTGACACTGTTCATTATCCATTCCTCCTAAAGGCTTTCTCTTCTCTGGATTTTCATGTCATTCATCTCTCTGCTTCTCCTCTTACCTTTCTGGCTATTTCTTCTCAATTTCCTTTGCTACATTTTCACCCATGCCCCACTTCCTAACTGGGTGTTCTTAAGACTCGGTACCTAGCCTTCTCTCCATCTCTATCTCTGTCTATCTGGCTGTTTGTTTCTGTCTCTCTCCTGTTTCTCTTGTCTCTGACTCTATTTCTCTGTCTGTCTGTATCTCTGGTCCTGTTGTATCTCTCATGTCTCCTTCCTGTCTCTATTGTCTCTGTCTCTCTCTCTTCTCTGTCTCTCTCTGTCTCTGTCTCTGTCTCTCTCTCTCTCCTTTCTCTCTGTCTCTCTCTCTGTTTCTCTCTCTCCTTCCCTCCCTTCTTCCTGTTTCTCCTGTGTCTGACTCTGCCACTCTCCTATATCTCTTATCCCTCTGTTATCTCCCCTGCCTCTGTCTTTCTCATCTCTCTGTCTCTTTTCTGTTTCTCTTGTCTCTGACCCTATTCTTTTCTTTGACTCTGTGTCTGTCTTTACCTGTATCTTTTTCTGTTTGTCTCTGTCTCTCCACCTCTATCTGTCTCTGTCTCTCTCCCTCCCCTCTCCCAACAGGTAAGTAGACTGAACTAAATAGCAAAGCCAGGTGTTAAACCAATTTCTGATTCCAAATCCAGTGCTTTTGGTTGAAAACTGGTCTCAGCTGACCTCCAGGCATATTCAGGCTCCAGAACAATGCAAGTCAGGAGTCTATGGGGGAAGAGAGACTGAAATGAAGCCTTCCCCTTTCATCTGCATTCTTGCTTTCTGCTCAGGTGGGCTCTTTTCTATACACATCACACATCACTCCCCTTCATGTACTCTATGTCCTGGCCCAGCGCTCCTCCTTTATGTTCCTTATAAATGACTTTCAATCTCATCTCCTGTCTCTAAGGTTGAGGGTGCTCCCCTTGCCTGAACTACCCTCATCCTTACCTCTGTCTCTTGGAATCTTGAGTTTCCTTAAAGCCTCAGCTCAATGTCACCTCCTAATTGAGTTCTTTCGTGATCACCCCAGTTGCTAATCTCTCCCCTCAAAATGACAGGGGGAGCTAGGTGTAGCCTAGTGGCAGCTCTGGATCTGAAGTCAGAAGAACCTGAATTCAAATCAGGCCTCAGGCACTAACTGGAAGTTTCTTCTCATCTCTCTGCATCATCTATAAAATGAGACAATAATAACAAATACCTCCCTGGGTTGTTGTGAAAATCAAATGAGGTGATAGGTATAGAGCACTTTGCAAACCTAAAAGTGCTAAATACAATTACCATTATTTAGCTTATACATATTTTGTACTTACTTATGTAAGCCCTGCCCCAAAGCCCATTGGTATAAGAGCCTCCCATTAATGGTGGGGATGAGTGTCTTGCTTTGTGTGAGGAAAAGGGAGGAATTGAGATGAACAGAGAGAAGAGATCTCTTCAGAATGTTGCAGTGTTCTTTGGGCCCTTCAATGGCTCCAGCAATTTTGGCTTTGAGTGAGAAGATAGAGGTCAACCTTGAGTTTCGGGTGGGGCCTAAACTATTCCCCAGCATGGAGCGTGGGGACATCCCCATGTGGCTCAAAGCTGGAAGACAGGAGAAATTGAGGTGACTCAAAGACTACTCAAGAGATCACTTGTCTCTTAGCTCTCAATTATTCCATCTCACTCCCGATACAGGGCAAGGCATTCATCTCCACCAATAAGGACAGAGTCCCAAACCAATGGACTTTGGGATTGGAATTACACATGCATGCATAACTATATTGTGTATTTGTAAATATATATATGTATGTATAGATATGTATAGACATGCATATATATTTGTATATGTGTATATCTATATTCATTTGTCCCAATAGACTTTAAGCACCTTGAGGACAAGCACTGTTATAGCTTGGGTGTTTGGGGAAAGGAATTGGGAGGGGGTCTCTGGACTTCCTATATCCAGAACATTGCCTGGCACTTAGTAGGCACTTAATAGGGCAGCTAGGTAGTATAGTGGGTAGAGCACTGGGCTTGGAAGCAGGAAGATATATCTTAAGAGTTCAAATCCAACCTCAGACATTTACTAACCACATGACACAGGTTAAGTCATTTAACTTTGTCTCAGTTCCTCATTTGTAAAAATAAGCTGGAGAAGGAAATGGAAAACCACTCTAGTACCTTTGCCAAGAATACCCCAAAATAGAGTCATAATGACTTGGACGTGACTGAAACAATCCAGCAACACCATGCTTAATAAATGCTTATTGTAGCTGGAATATTACATCCTCTGTGCATTACCAATAAGTATCATTGGATTATTAATGGATACTGCTTAAACCTGGGGATGTTTTGCTTTGAAAAGAGAGGATTTAGGGGAAATTTTATACTCATTTCCAAATGTTTGAAGAACTACCATTAAAGGATTAAAATTCTTCATTGCTCCAAAGGGAGAACAAGAACCCATGGGTGTCAATTAGAGGGAACCATATTCTAGCTCAGTACTTGAAATGATTCATTGTATGAGAGCTCTTAACCCTGAGCTGACAAAATTCATCACCTAGTTCCAATCTTCCAGTGATGAGATTCTCAGAATCCAATTAAGCTCATTCTTGCCTGACCCGTTCAGCATCAAGGTCATTGTAAAAGGCCTTCCAACTTGAGAAGACCTACCAGAGCTTGTGCTCAGTTGATACAGCTTTCAAAAATCCAGAGCTACTTCCAGGCATTGGGGTGGTTTAATAGATAGAGTCTAGAGTCAGAAAAGACTTGAGTTCAAATCCCACCACCAATATTTATTATCTATGTGGCTTCAGGCAAATCACTTAATCTCAATTTTCTCAACAATAAGGTGGGGCTAATAACAGAATCTACCACCCAGGATTATTTTAAGAATAAAATGAAACAATGTTTGCAAAGCTCTTAGAATAGTATCTGGCACAAAGTAAGCACTATTAAAAGCTAATATTATTTTCTTAAAATATTTCATTCCATAATGAGCTAGCACAGTGGGACTTTAGTGGAGGCAACATAAAAGAAAGAAGGTTCTAACAATTCTGACTGTCTGTAGATCATTCACAATGTTTACCTTTCCACCTTTGACAGTTTCTATCCATACCTGCACTCCGCGTACTTCACGGTTGAGTCATACCATGTTAGTTGCTGCTTCATACACACTACCCACCATCTCTTGTCTGTGTACTTTTGTACACAGAGATAATCCTCTCCTTCCTCACCTCCATCTCTTGGATGCCATAGCTTCCTTCAAGACTCAGCTCCACTACTACAGTTTCCTACATCAAGCCTTTCCTTATTCCCCCAGTTATTACTGTTCTACCCCTCCAGGGTTCATTTTATATATAATCAATGTGTATGTGATGTCTCCTCTGTTAGAATATAAGCTCCCAATGGCAGGTACTATTTTGCTTCTACCTTTACACATAGTTAGTGCTTAATAAATGTTCATTGATTGATTGATAAATTAAACTGTCCAATAATGTACTTTTTAAATTCATTTTTTCAGTTTTAAATTCTCGTCTTTCCTCTCTCCCACCCATTGAGAAAGCAAGAAAACAAATCCTATACAAATACATAGAGCCATGTGAAGCAAATTCCTGTGTTAGCCATGTTGAAAAATATAACAGTAAAAAAGAAAGAAAGGAAAATATAATTCACTTTTCAATCTATCAGCTCTCCATTTGGAGGTGATATTTTTGATATTTGACATTTGAGCATGAATCCTTTGGAATTATGATAGATCATTATGTTGATCAGTTACTAAGTCTTTTGAAGTTGATTATTTTTACATTACTGTTATTGTACAAAATGGTTGTGTTCACTTCACTTTGCATCAGTTAATGCAAATCTTCCCAAGCTTTTCTGAAACCATCTTTTTTATCATTTCTTATAGCACAATTGCATTCTATCATGTTCATATACTATAACTTCTTCTGTCATTCCTCAATTGATGGGCTTCCGCTCAGTTTCCAATTCTTTGCCAACACAAAAAGATCTGATATATATATATATATATTTGTACATGTATGTTGTTTTCCCTTTATTATGATATCTTTGGGGCATAAACCTAATCGCAATGTTGCTGACTAAAAGGATATGCAAGGTTTAATAGATTTTGTGGCATAGTTACAAATTGTTTTCCAGAATGGTTGGATTAGTTCACAGCTCTACCAACAGTTCATTAATATGTTTGTTTTCTCACAGTCCCTCTAGCATTTGTCATTTTCCTGTCTTGTCATTTTAGCCAATCTGATGGGTGGTATCTCAGAGTTGTTTTAATTTGCTTTTTTTTTTATTTATTAGCGATTTAGAGCATTTTTGTTTGCTTGGATTTTTTTCCTCTGAAAAATGTCTAAACAATTGACCATTTATCAGTTGGGGAGTGACTCTGTCCAACAATGTATTGAGTCTTCTCTAGGTAGGGTGAGCTCATCAATGGAAGTGATCAAGTATAGGGTAGATCAACAGTGGGGAACCTGTGGCCTCAAGGTGACATATGACCTTCTAGGTCCTGGGGTATATCCTTTTGACTGAGTCTAAGTTTCAGAGATTTGTTCTATGAAGTTTGTATTCAATCAAAGGGTTACTTACACTTGAGGACTTCAAGGGCCACATGTGACCTCAAGTTCACAGGTTCCCCACTCCTGGGCTAGATTGACACCTATCAGAGACACTTCAGAGAGGGGATTCCTACCTAGGAAAAGAGATTGAACTAGGATAAACTCTTACGGTACTTCAAACTCTAAGATATCATGTTTCTATGACTCTGATTTATCTGCAAAGTCACAAAATACCTTACTTTATATAGTAGACATATAATTCTGAAAAATTTGTGAGAGAATCTAACTTTTGGAGATTAAGCCAACTCTTAAAAGTAGGATGAATGTCATCCCAGTTCTGGTACTTAATAGTGGTGTGATTTTGGGCAAGTCATTTAATTTCTCTGGGCCTCAGTTTCCTCATCTGTAAAATAAAGGACCTAGACTAGAGACTTCTAAGACCCCTTCTAGTTCTATAACTACAATTCCTGCAAGCTCCTTGAGAGTAAGGACTGTTTTTTACTTTTCTTTATATCCCCAGCAGTTAGAAAGAAGATTCTTGGTAAACACTTGGTGATTTAATTTGATTTTACTTTGCTGGATTCTCTTATAAAGTGAATAATCATTGTTTAATGTGAGAAAACAGCATCGCCAAAATATGGCTTGTAGCAGGTCACACTTGTATAAAACTTCAGCCAAATTAATAAAAATAACAGCTGCTAGAAGGATGAGATCTCTCTGGTTACACAAAAGAATTTGCTTCTTTTGAGTGAGAGAGGAGACTGAATCAAGGGAAAGAGCCTAGAACCTAGGAAGCTGGAAGGTAACATTGGCAAAGATAGTATATCAAGGACCTGGGATTTTCATCAGCAGGGGAACACCCTCCACCCATGCAGGTTGTATGCCAAATATAATTTATTGTCTTAGAGAGTTGCCTGAGGCTGAGAGATATTAAGGAACTTGCCTAAGGTCATACAGTTAATGTGTCAGTCAGAATCCAAACCATTATTGACATGCTGACTCTCCAAGTGTAATAGATAATCTCACTGAAAAAATGTGGATAAGTAAAAATATTGGAAGACTTAAAACAAGGCTGCTGCTTTGAGCTGTGCTGCTGATTACAAGAATCGTGGCTTGCTAGTATTTATATGGTGCTATAAGGTTTGCAAAGTATATTATACATTATCTCATTTGATCTTCATAAAAAACCTTGAGAGGTAGGTCCTGTTGCTATCCCCTTTTCACAGATGAGGAAACTGAGGCATATGGAGGCTAAGTAACTTGCCCAAAGTCACACAATAAGTGGTTTTAATTTTTAATTAATTTATTTTAAACTTAAATACACAATAAGAAAAGAACAAAAGCATTGCCATGTGCACAGCAGAATGTTAGAGAAGATTCAAAATATACAGCAATAAATTTTCATTTAAAAAATGCTCACATAATAAATGCTAAGCATTGTGTTCAGATCTGTTCATCTTTTCTTTGCTTCCTTTTGAGTTTTCCTTTATTCTCTGCTCTGCACTTTTTACTTTGTTCTTTTTTCTGCCTTCTTCCTCCCCCAAGAAAGCTACAATTAAGCATGGACATAGATAGATAGATAGATAAATAGACAGACAGATACATAGATCTAGATACATACATATATACACACATACACACACATACATATTCACACAAACATATATATATACATATATATATACACTTTCATACTCACAGGTATGCTTAACTATAATCATACTCATATATAGACATATACATTCATATGGATCTATGTAAAACCATACTATATTTGTTTGTCTTTTTCCTCCATAAGTCCAAGTCTTCCCATGTTTTTCTAAGTTCCCCAACTCATTATTTCTTATACCACAGAAACGTTCCAACTATACATCGTCTAATTATTTTAAATAGTCTAGTAATTTTTAAAAAATTAATACTTAAATAAATGTTGTGAAAAATATGGAGGAATACAGAAAAGAGATTGTTGTTTTCTAATTTCTCCACCAGAGCTGGAACCATCAACTGGACTTGGTCTGTTCCCATTACCTTGGGGCTTGGTCATACGTACCACATGACCTCCCCAGTGCAAGGCACCAACCAGACTGGTGCTTGCTTTCTCACTTAGGAAGGTGATCTAAGCTGAACTGAGGGAATCCTGTCCCATCTCATCATCACTGAGGGTCCTCTCCTTCAGAGACCAAGAACGCATCTTTTCCTTTGATGGAAGGTGAGGTGAGAAGGAGGCGAGAAGGAATTTGAACCCAAAGATGTCAGTCATTAATGTTGGCATTGATAGGTTTCTAGTTGGTCCAAATTATTGCCTCATGCCACAATCAGTCTGATACAAGCATACTGGTGTAGGGGATAGGGAGAAAGGGAACTGGTTGTGGAGAAAGAGGGAAAGACTGGCAAACAGAGCCTGTTAGCTACTTCTTACCTGGAATTCAATCATAGGCCCCAGGAGATGAAGCAATTTGGGCTCATAGCAGATCAACTCCACAGACTCTGTGCATGCCTGGGATCTGGAGTCCAGTTCCCCTAGGGCATTCAGTAGGGGACAGCAACTAGCTACAGACCAACTCTCTGTAGTATTCCACCTTGGTCAAGGTGATGACTTCAAAGTGTAGGAAGTCTGGGAGGAGAGTTACATCTGAATTCAGGTGTTCCTGATTCTAGGACCAGGGCTTGAGTCACTGTGCCACTCAGCTACCTCAGAAACCAGCAAGACCTAGATTTGGGCAACCATCAAAATCAGTTGTCACTCATCTCACAAAAAGGGGAACATCTAACAACAGGGGGGAAGCATTTCTGGCAAATGGACCAGAAAGCCCACTGCTTAGTTCATAAATGCATAAAAGATCCCAAGATGCCTCAATCCTCTGCAGACATCACATATATAAGCATGCCTGCTTTTAGATTCATCTGGAAACAGTATTGTGTTTAAAATGAACACAGGTGAATGGAAAAAGTTATTTATGGATTTAACTGGAAAACAGAAACATGCATGTCTCAACTTAAAATTCTTTGTGGATGGACCACGCTTCAGTGTCCAAGAACACTTATTAATTAGCAAGACTTTTGTCCTTGGATCAGCCGGCTGCTCTTTAGAGTTTGCACTTAGCATCTGGAAAGCTTCAGGCTTTCCAACAAGTGTCCTGCCGAATGCCAGTGATCTATCAGGACCATGTTTCTGGGACAGTTCTACTCTGATTAGACTGTTTGGGGGAGATTAGTGGCTGGGATCCAAACATGGAGCGGACTTCTGGCACACAGAACATGTTTATTAATAATATCAATAAAAGATCTCACTGTGAGGAGCAGGGCTGGAAGTTGTAGCCATATCATACATTCTTTGAAAAAAAAGAAAAAAGAAAAAAATGGAGCAAATCTGTAGGCAGACTTTCTCTCCAGCGGATAGTGTAGGACTGAGTTAAGTAAATGAGATGAAAAAACCAACATCAACAACTAAGACTACGTCTAGTTTAGTGCTTTGACTGACTGAGGATAGTCCCTAAATTCTAAAATTGTCATAATGTTTCTTTAAGTCACCAAAGGGAAAGTGGAGATGCTTCAACTGAAATCACTAAAATTCATAAGCTATGGACCATCTTAAATAGAATAAGATGAATTATTTTCTGAATTAGCTACGGATTCAAAAAAGTACAGCTGATGAGCAGTGTAAAGTCAAGGTTACACAGAATTCAGAGCCCAACAAGCCCCCTTTGCCAAGTTTAGAAGAGTTATCTCCACCCAGTTCCCATCTCCTTTCTCAGGCATTCTCCCCCTCCCCCATCCGAGAAAGAAAGAGAGAGAGAGAGAGAGAATATGTGGAATATGTGTGTATTCTTGTTCTTTTCTCAAAGCGTGTCAAGTTGTGAGCAGAATGAGAGTGCTGTCATCCTGGCCTAAGTGCCTTAAGTTCAAAGGATTCAAATATAAAATAGGATCCAAGAGGAACTCCAGTTCTGAAAGCCAAAGGACATGAGGGTGTTCAGGGTATCCAGTGTCGTTCTACAAAAACCCTTTCATCCTCTGATGCCTCACGTAGTCCTCTGGTGTCCTGCCCCAGGGAAAACCAATACACAGCATTGTGCAATTCAGCCAAGTCCATGAACTTCTCTGTGAGAACCTGGCAGGAAGGGTAAAAGAAAGAAATGGTACTTGATGCTTTGAGGGCCAGGAAGACTTGAGTTCAAATCCAGCCTTAGACACTTAATGGCTATGTGACTCTGGGCTAGTCACTTAACCCTGTTTATTTCAATTTCCTCAATTATAAAATGAATTAGAGAAGGAAATAGCAAATCACTCCAGTGTCTTTGACAAGAAAACCCAAAATGGCATCATCAAGAATTGGACAAGACTGAAAATGACTGAACAAAATGCCTTTTGGTAGATTAAGACAGTTATGGGTCTTAAAATCAGAGAACCTTAGATTTGGAAGGAATCTTAGAGATTATTTCATTCATCTCTCTCTATGCTGTATTTGAGTGATGGCTTCTGTGTCATTCCTGAGATGTGACCATCTGGCCTCTCCTTGATCATGTACATAAACAGAGAATTCACTACCTCCTTCTTGATGCAGAATTCATTCAAGCAATAAAGTTAGGCAAGAATATTGATCTTATAGTAGTCCTATAGGTTCACTTGCACATCCGTTGTCACAGACAGTGGAAAATTTCACATTTAGCAATATATGGAAGGCAAAACCAGGAAAGCTTAACTCAGGCTTATAGTAGATTTTTTTTTAACTTAAAAGTCCACCAAAATTTATGATAGCCAGCAATATTTCCATAAGCTCCCAACAATAACCACGTAATATATGAGCGCACACACATGCGTGCACGTGCGCGTGCACACACGCACGCACACACTTTTTTTCCCCAGTGTTAAAGGTTTTTCATTTGATGATTTTTTAAATGTAAGTCACTGCCAGTAATATCAATAACTCTACCACCAAAAACAATAACAGCAATAATAATTAGCACTTCGAGGTTTATAAGGCATTTTACAAATATCATCTCATTTGATCTTCACAACAATCCTGGAGAGACAGAGGTGGAGACAGAGACAGAGATAGAGAAACAGAGATAGACCGAGAAACAGAGAGACAGAGATAGAAAGACATAGAGACAGAGAAACAGAAATAGACAGACTCAGAGACAGACAGAGATAGAGAAACAGAGATAGAGAGACACAGAGACCCTAGAGAGACAGATAGAGAGGACAGAGATAGAGATTAGGTGACTGTCTGCCCAGAGTACAAAGAGGCACACACACATAGAAAGACAAATCTATCTGCAAACAGGCCAATTGGCCTTGCCCAACTGAGGAGAAATATTTAGGGTCATTCAGAACTATCAGGACAGTTGGCTCTGATCTCAGATAAGAGGGACTTTTTAAAAGGGTGTTTGTTCTGCTGTCTACCTTTCTAACTCCTCAAAGACAAGTCCATTGTTCCCTTCATCGCACTCATCCCAGGGGAAGATAGCCTCACATTTGCACTGCCAATAGACCTCTTCAAAGCGTGTTGGCATTTCCGTCGGTTTTAAATGTCCCTCAGTGTTTTTCCACATTCGGGCTGGGCTGACTCACCCTGTCAGGAACTGCATGTGTTAGGAACTGTGTCTGCTCCCTGCCCTCATGCTCCTCACCCAGTTAGCTGTTTTCAATTGCCTTCATCTGCAAGGCAAAAAGGGGTCCTAGACCACAAAGGGAAACAAAGGCAGCTCCAAGAGGAACAATAAACTGTCTCCAATATTCTTTTTAAAAAATGTATTTGTTCCTACAAACAACTATTTTTGGTGCCAACTAAGAGAATCAGTGTGACCTAAGGCATAGGGTACTAGACTCAGACCTAGAAAGATCTGAGTTCAAATCTTACTTCTGCCACATACAAGTTGTGTGACCCTGATCAAATCTATTGAATCTTTTCTGTGGCTCAGTTTCATCTGTGAAATGAGGTAGTTGGTTTCAATGACCTCTGAGGTCTCTCCCAGTTGATAAAATGCAAACAAGATTTAAAGTTGAAAAGGACCATCTAGCCCAAGGGTGAGGAACCTGTGGCCTTGAAGCCACATCTGGTCCTCTACATCCTTTGATCAGTCAAAGGGCTGCACCTGAGGACCTATAGGACCTTGAGGCTGCAGGTTCCCAACCCCTGATCTAGCCCAACTCCTCTGAGGCCCCAAAGTAAAGGGATTTGTCTGAAGTCACAAAACTAGGAAGTAGAAGTTCAGGAACTTGAATCCAAGTCTTCTCATTTATTATCAGCATTATCCCATGCTATCTCACTACTCCTCAGAGGGCAGAACATAAGAGAAATAAGATCTATGCACAAATATGTATAATATAATTAAATTCAACACATTCATTAAGGGCTATTATTTTGTTTGTTTGTTTGTTTGTTTTGTGCTTTATTTTTAAAATCCTGATCTATGATTGCTTTGGTATGGGAAATTCTGGAGATTAAAATTTCCTCCTTTGATGTAGTGACAATTCTGCTACCCACAGTCTCAGAGAAATTGATTAGGAACATTAAGTAGATTAGTGACCTACTCAGGGCCACATGAACAGTATATGTCAGAGACAGGACTAGAACCCAGGTCTTCCTGATTCCTAGATTGGCTCTCTATCCATGGCATCATTCAATTCCTCTATTAAGCACCTACTGTGTACAAATAAAAAGTTTCTAAAAGAGGTGTAAAGTAATACAGAAGTTCAGAAGGAAAGAATATTTTGGAGAAGGGTCAGGGAAGTTTCATAACAGAGTTGAGTTGGATCTTGAAGGATCCAACAAAATACAATGGAAAGATTTAAAGTCAAAAGACCTCAGTTAGAGATCCAGCTTTGTTGCCACCTGTATGACCTTGGGCAAGTTACTTGTCCTCTCTAGAATTCAGTTTCCCCATTTACAAAATGAAGATGTTGGACTGGAGACAGCATGACATAGCTGATGAAATGCTGGAATTGAAAGACCCAGATTCAAATCATGCCTCAGATACTTGGGATTAAAAACAAGTCATTTTCCATCTCTGAGCCTCAGTTTTCCCATCTGTAAATTAAGTCATTTGGGCTAGGTGGCCTTGAAGGTCCCTTCCAGCTTAAATCTATAATCTTATGTTTATCCACAATGATCTCTTAAATTCTCTTCAACTTTAAACCTATGATTGGGAGGATCATGGTGCTGTTAACAATGTTAAGAGAAAGGGAAGTTTTCTAAGGGCTACAGGCATGGCCCAGATTTGAGTCTCCATAGCTCTTGCTCTGTTTTTTCTTGCCTTTGAGAGGCAGTGTGGCATAGTAGATACGACGCTGGAACTGGAAAAATAATGATATGAGTTTAAAAACTGCCTCTGACTTTTATAATGGAATACTAGGCTTAGAATCGGAAAGAGTGAAGTTTAAATGTCATTTCTCTCACTGTGTGACCATGGGCAAATTGCTTAACCTCTCTGCATCTCTGACTCCTCATCTCAAAACCTGGGATAAAAATACCTATTGTAACTTCCCCCACAAGTTTGTGATGAAAATCAAATGAGATCATGCATGTAAAGTGCTTTGAAAACATTAAAGCTCTCAATAAACGCCAGCTACTATTTCCCACACTTGACCCTTTTTCTGGGAAAGGCTATTTGCCCTAAAGGAGTTTAAACATCTGACTGATAAATATGACACCTTACCTTGCTCCTTGCCTGCCCCTCACTTTAACCCCTGGCCTCATCGCCTGAATTCACTGCAGCTTTGACTGCCTTATCAGCAGACTGGTACCAGCCCTCAGCCTGACTCTAACTTCCCACCCCAACCTCCTCCCCCCATCTATTGGCCCCTTCAAATCTCCCTGCAGCCTCCTTAGTTCTAGCTACCTGCCCTTCACTTAGAGATTCAAAAGCTCACTGATCAGGGCATGCTAAACTACTTGACAAAAAAATTTGATTTCCGCTCCAAGGCAATTACGTATCCATATATAGGTAAGGAGAGGGGGAAATTTTCTGATGGCCAAAATATAGCCTCAAATCAACAAGAATTTGGCTACTAATTGATATACATAATTAAGTTAGGATTGTGGGTTAGGTATGCAGAGAACTGACTTTGCTTCCTTTGCTTACCTTTTGTTGCATTCAAATTCATTTGCATGTTAAGCTGGAGAAAGTTTTGTAATACCTAACCCTAAGTTAGCTATCTGTCTGTAACAGAGGACTTTCATCTCCCACACACAGGCTTAAGTGTTCCAGTGGTCCTCTGTGTGACTTTTGTTAGCTCTGTGGGATGGCAATGACTAAAGAACTTTCAACCTATCTTAATCAAAGAGATATTCTAGCTTCCATACCCTAGCAGACTGAAGATGAAATGGCCAGCAATAGGTCCTAAAGTAATGAGTCCAGAAACTGGAAGCAGGGAGCAACACTGAGCAAAGATTCTATATCCAGCAACCAACAACCACTAGCTAACAGATGAAGAAAAGAGCTATGTTCTTCTAAGACTATGGACCAATTACAATGAGTCCATTAGGGACCAATGGAGTAGCATGCCCAATGAAGATGCCACACCCAGCAGCAAGCACAGTCAGTAAGAGTAACTCAGTGACATAGCCAAGACATTGGCCATCATACAGCATCAGAAGAATTAATTGCCCAACCAGGCATGTGTAGGTGCCCTGAGTACCTGTGTTCTCTACATGTGTCCTATGTGTGAACTCATGTGTCATCATTATATGGTCATCATTATATTTTCCCACTCTGTTGCTGGCATGTATATTTATGGAAGAGTGTGTGTCATAGATTCAAGAGTGGGGTAGGGAGGAGAATGATAACTGATTGTTGCTTTTCTTAATATTTTATTAAATTATTTTGTTTTGAATTACAGTATTTGTGACCTCTAACTGACTAGCTACAAAATAAACATATGGTGAAGGTGGGGGAGTTCATGAGATACAGTTTGATTTAGATGTGAACCTACCATATGCAATACCTATTCTTCTATGCTGTGCTACATATGAGAAGCCAGTGTATCTGCTACATATGAGAGAGGGGTGTTTAAGGTATTGCACATATGCCCATTGATTATAAAAGCAGAGTCAAATCACAACAAAATCATGAAGTCAAGACTGTTTGTCTTCATCTCCACCAATCATGATTTCAAGACTTCTCTCAGAGTTTGGATTCACATTGAGATATAAATGACTGATAGCTGACAGTACTAGCTATCTCCAAGGGAGTGTTTTTACTATTAATCTTTAATGTCATGTTTATCAAAACTGTGGATGAAAAAAAAAATAATTAGCATATGTGGGATGCGCAAAGATCTCTGTAAGTTAGAGTTGCCTCAGATTTCAGCTGTTATCCACCCTCTGAATTGATCCCAAGCAGTAGAGTTCACATGATCATAAAATAATAAAATTCTAAAGTTGGAAGTGGGAAGCTAGGTGGCTCAGTGGATAGAGTGCCAAGCTTGCAGTCAGAAAAACATGAGTTCAAATCTGACCTCATACTTACTAGCTGTGTGATCCTGGACAAGTCACTTAATCCCATTTGCCTCAGTTTCCTCATCTGTAAAATGAGCTGGAGAAGGAAATGGCAAACCGCTCCAGTATCTTTGCCAAGAAAACCTCAAATGGAGTTATGAAGAGTCAGATATAACTGAACAATGAAAAAAGTTGGAAATGTCCTTAAAAGCCAGTTAATTCAAGCCCTTATTCAATTCATGAATCCTTTCTACTACATTCCAAATTAAGCCACCCAACACTTACTTGAGCAACTCCAATAACAGAGAACTCTCCACTACTGAAGACAACTGATTTCACTTTTATACAGTTTAAGCTGTTAGAAAGGTCTTGCTTATATTGAGATGAAACCCGTTTCCTTGTAACTTCTCTCTACTGGTCTTACTTTTCCTCTCTAGGGTCAACTCTTCCTCTAGATATATTTGGAGACACTATTCTGCTTACCTTAAGTCTTCTCTTCTCCATTTTAAAATCCATGATTCCTTCAATTCTAATATGAAATTATCTAAAAGCTTTTTTCCCAGCCTAGTCAGCCTCCTCTAGATACAATCCTATTTGTACGTCTATCTTAAAGTGTAACACCCAGTGATACAGCAACACTTCAGTGCTTGTGAAACCTCATAGGACCATAGATTTAGATCTGGCTAGTCCAATCCTCTTATTTTATTGATGAGAAAACTGAGCCTCAGAGAGGTTATTTGCCCAAAGTTGCACAGATCGTAGGCATTAAAGGTGAGATTCAAAATCATGTCACCTGACTCCAGAATCAATATTCTCTCCATTGTGACATATCTCCTCCCTTGATAGTAATCATTATTTCATGTAATATTTCATGAGTACTTCATGGATAGTGTAGATAATCCTCTCCTCCTGCACATTCTCTCTTCCCTTTACTTCCAGGACTCCACTGTCACCTGGTTGTCCTCCTATATCTCCATTACCTCTTCTGAGTCTCCTTTGATAACTCATCAATCATCCACCCTGAACTCTCATCTTTTTTTTTAATTCTTTCATCTGCTCACACAGGTTTGGTTATCACCTCTGTGCAGATTACTTCCAAATCTCAATAGCCAACGGAAACCCTTCCCTGATTTCCAGGCTTGTACTTCTAATTGCCCCATATCTGTCTTCACCTGGTTGTCCCACCTGCATCTACAATTCAATGTGGCCCAAACTGAACTCATTATCTTCTAGAAAGCAAAAGAATCCATAATTTTTTCCTCTTTTTAAAAATGTTCTTTCTTTACTTCCTTGAGGAATTCTTGTTGGGCTTATGTCCAATTTACCTTTCACTTTGAGACTTTGGTTGCAGTGCTTTTCAAATCATTGGTTCCTTCTGGGTTTGTCTTAAGCTTCCATGTCACCATAGTAGCTTTTTATGGTCAGGTTCTTTTTGTTGCTATTGTTGTGTGCTCATTTATTTCCAGCCTTGACTTTGGACATGGTGACTGTTCCAAACTTTAGGCTTTTATATTCTGCTGCTTTCACAACTAATTCTGGGGTCTATAAGTTCTTGGAACTTCAAAGGGGGTTAGATCCAAGAAGAGGTGCATTCACAGCTCCCATGATCTGTTCCCTGGTTCTTACTTAGGTAGGGTTCCGGTTCTCTTGCAATCGCAAGAGCTCCTCTCTGCCCTAGAACCTAAAACTGAGAACTACCAAATGGTTTCAGGACCTATACCCAGTGCTACCCAGGGATCCCATGTAATCTCTTCTGGCCAGTCACTCAATCCCCTTACCATCACTGGGCACTAAGCACTTCCATTACTGCTGCTGCCTGCCTCCAAGCACCACATCTGATGTTGCTTCCATCACCCTGCACTCCATGCCAATCTCCACCTCAGCACTGCAGACCTCTCTTTTTGTCCTTCTAACTTGTCCTGGGCCTGAAAAATGAATTTTTTCTTCTTTATGCCTCTTAGAATTTGGTTTGAAGATCTTTTAAAATCTTTCAATGCTGAGAGCACTCAATAGAAATATTCTCTTTACTCTACCATCTTTGCTCTGTTCCTCAAAGGAGCCCATCGTCAACTGAAAGTCTTCCTTATGAGACACTTTCTGAATACAGTCCTTAGTTTTCAAC